>NC_052147.1:102955251-103701878 GCF_902713615.1 Scyliorhinus canicula | reverse complement strand
GATGTCAGATACAGCAATGACTCTTCCTTAAGCTACCCAATGATAGGTAATATCTGATAATGTGCTTTTCAGTGTGGCACTGAGGTACAGTGGCCGGGAGGTCCTGGGTACCCTGCCTGATCTACGCTGGGTTATTTGATCATTGCAGAAGCTGTCGAGGAGAGTGGATGTTATAATTGAGTGCAACAAGGGCAGCACGGTGGCCTAGTGGTTAGCACAACCGCCTCACGGCGCTGAGGTCCCAGGTTCGATCCCGGCTCTGGGTCACTGTCCGTGTGGAGTTTGCACATTCTCCCGTGTCTGCATGGGTTTCGCCCCCACAACCCAAAAATGTGCAGAGTAGGTGGATTGGCCACACTAAATTGCCCCTTAATTAGAAAAATAATTGGCTAATCTAAATTTAAAAAAAAATAAAAAAAATAAAATAATTGAGTGCAACAGGCAGCACAGTGGCGCAGTGGTTAGCACTGCTGTCTCATGACACCGAGGTCCCAGGTTCGATCCCGGCTCTGGGTCACTGCCCGTGTGGAGTTTACACATTCTCCCCGTGTCTGCGTGGGTTTCACCCCAACAACTCAAAGATGTGCAGGGTAGCTGGATTGGCCAGGCTAAATTGCCCCTTAATTTGAAAACATGATTTGGGCACTCTAAAATTTAAAAGTAAATAAAGAAATAAATAATTGAGTGCAATAAAGAGTGTGGCCCCAATATCAGGCAGGGCAATGCTCTTGATCACTGTCCAGTGACTGCTGCTGGAAAGGGCTGCATGTGAATCGACACCGTAGGACCTTGATCCTGACCCCATTTAACTGGCCCTCTTGTCTCTTCCCGAGCTCAGAGGGCAGTCACCATACTGCTACCTCAACTGAGATCGGCTATTGCGTATGGGACCAGCTGGTCTACGTCGTGCAATGATTAATATTAACCAGCCAATTACTGATGAAGTCCTGTAAAGAAAAGACACCACCTCTCCCTCCCTCCCCACCAGCTGATTCCTCAGGAGATTGGACCTTATCCTGTGGCCTTTATAGAGTCTGGGGTGAACAATGTTGCAGCTTGAGGTGGAAGAGAAAATCTTCGGCTGTCTTCCACCTCAGCGGTCCAAGAAAATGCAATTAGCAAGAGTGCCGCTTGCTTGCATTCCCTCATAGAGTCATCTGTTGGCAGTTGTATGTGGAACACTTCACTCCCTTTCCTCCTGATACTGAGTGCACGAGGAGTAGGAGTTCATCTATCAGCGGAGCTCCTTACAGGGCAGAGAGGAAACGATAGGCCTCGAGGAACACAAATATCTAGTCGCCATGGTGACTGAGGAGGAGACGGTTCAGTTCAGGATAGTCCGTACCCTGTGGCGACTAGAAAAACATGCTATTGGTCCATTCTTGTAACTGTCGGTTGTGCCAAGAAGGTTTATCAAGACTGTTAACCCTCTCCGGCCCTGAGACTAGTTTCTTCTTTTTTTTCTTGTTTGTATGAGTGCAATATGAGGTTAGTAACGGTGGTTTATAGGCACCACGCACGACCACTAAAACTACTCTCCAATATCTTCATGGTGCCGGGACCTTCAGCTGTCGATGGACAATATAAATGGGACTCGGCTCTCTAGCAAACCCAGACTTAATGCAGCACACGGTGAGTAGAGTAGACTGAAGCCTCAGTGTGAAGGCCGTGAAGTGCTCAGGGAGCTAATATGGGGGATGTAAGTCAATGATAATTTTTGTTTTACTTGCATCTGCATCTGGTCAATCTAATGTATAGTTGCATAGTTTGTGCTTTCTGGATAAGGGGTTAAACGGGCTCCTGTAAGCTAACAGACAGAGTGGGAGAATTGAGTACCGTGATGGTGCTTATATATTCAGCAACAGTAAATCCCTGTCTAATCCCATTGGATTCATTTACTCCACTTTATTTGTCTCATTAATATCACTAGGGAGTCTTGTGGCACAATGGGTGGTGCCCCTAACCCTGCACCAGAAGGGTTTGAGTCCCAGCTCCAGAAACTATTGGCTACGGAAGGAGCATTCATAAAGCAGTTCACCCGGCTTGATAATCAGCTCATGAATTCTTCCCCCACTTTCCCACTCTGCCTCAAAGGGGTAAACAAACTGTGTGTGGGGGTGAAGATATGCTTAAAAACTTATTATCACTTCACTTCCAAATGATGTTAAATGTATAATTCTTGACTAGTAGTAATCATGTGAGATGTGCATTGGTACTGAATGCTCGTCAGGCAGGGATTTCCCCATTTTATAGGCTTGAGGCTTTTTGAATCCAAACATCCTTGTTAGGATACAAGATGGAGTAGCCAGGTGCCATAGAATGATACATTATGCTTAATGGTAATTTAGGGATTTATATTAATTAACAAGTAGTTTGCATGGAACTATAGACATATGAGATACTGGTATGGGATTACATAAGAGTCATGAGCAATTACCATCATAAATGATGACAGTAGACAAAAGGTTATATTGATAAAAATTAACAAGCGATATTGTGACTTAGCTATTCAGCAGTTGGCAATGGGATTACTAGAAATACTAGGGCAGGATTCTGCCATAATGGGGCTAAGTGTTGATGCCTTCGTAAACGCCGAGCGTTTTACACAGCATCATCTGGCCCCTCGGAGCAACGATCCTGCACCGCACAGGGGCCAGCACAGCACTGGAGCGCTTTCACGCAGCTCCAGCTGCCGATAAACGGGCGCCGGCGCGTGGGTTGCCTTCTCCGCGCCGTCACCCGCAACATGGCAGAGCCCTACATGGGACTAGCGCGAAGGAACATAGGCCCCTCCCCCACACCCGGTATAAGCCTGCCCACCGTCAGTAGGCCCTGATCGGCGGGCCTGGCCACTATGGAAGCCCCCCCCACGGAGTCGGATCTCCCCTCACCCACACCAGGACGGACCCACAGCTGAACGCGAGGTCCCACTGGGGTAGGCTACCAAGCAAATGACACCGGTGGGACTTGGCAGGCATTCGGCCCGTCGAATGTGGATAATTCGGGGGGGGGGGGGTGGGGTGGGGGGGGGGGTGGGGGGGGGGGGCGTTGAGTGGCCCCTGACCGACGCGCCGGTGCCGTTGCGCCGATTCTCCGGTCGCCGTGGTGGGAAGAATCCCTCCCTGGGTTTATCTAAAAGGTTACAGAGTGCCTTTCCCATTCCCTGCATGTCCAAAACATCTTCAAGCTATGAATTACTTTTGAAATGCAGGTAACTTGGAAAAGAGACCCATACTTTGCACACAGGGAGGTCTCCTAAAACAGAGAATGAGATGACAGAGCAGTCAATCTATTATTGGTAGGGTTTGTTCAGGGCAGAACACTGGTTAGGTCATGGGATGGGCTGAATGGCGAGTTAGCTGTGCACGTGGACTGATTGGGGAGTTAAACTGGGACATGGGGACTGATTGCGGGAGGGTAGCTGGGACATGGGGGCTGACTGGGGAATTAGCTGGACACCGGGGGCTGAGCAGGGAGAGTAGCTTGGACATGGGGACTGATCGGGGAGGGTGGCTGGGACATGGGGACTGATCGGGGGAGGGCTGCTGGGACATGGGGACTGATCGGGGGAGGGTGGCTGGGACATGGGGCCTGATTGAGAGAGGGTAGGTGGAATATGGGGGCTGATCGGGGAAGGGTAGCTGGGATATGGGGGCTGATCGGGGTAGGGCGGCTGGGACATGGGGCCTGATCGGGGGAGAGTGGCTGGGACATGGGGCCTGATTGAGAGAGGGTAGGTGGAATATGGGGGCTGATCGGGGAAGGATAGCTGGGATATGGGGGCTGATCGGGGGAGCGCGGCTGGGACATGGGGACTGATCGGGGGAGAGTGGCTGGGACATGCGGCCTGATTGAGAGAGGGTAGGTGGAATATAGGGGCTGATCGGGGAAGGATAGCTGGGATATGGGGGCTGATCGGGGGAGGGCGGCCTGGACATGGGGACTGATCGGGGGAGGGTGGCTGGGACATGGGGCCTGATTGTGAGAGGGTAGGTGGAATATGGGGGTTGATCAGGGAAGGATAGCTGGGACACGGGGGCTGATCAGGGGACAGTAGCTTGGACATGGGGACTGATCGGGAGAGGGTGGCTGGGACATGGGTACTGATCGGGGGAGGGTGGCTGGGACATGGGGCCTGATTGGGAGAGGGTAGGTGAAATATGGGGGCTGATCGGGGAAGGATAGCTGGAATATGGGGGCTGATCGTTGAGGGCGGCTGGGACATGCGGCCTGATTGAGAGAGGGTGGCTGGGACATGGGGCCTGATTGTGAGAGGGTAGGTGGAATATGGGGGCTGATCGGGGGAAGGGTGGCTGGGACATGGGGCCTGATCGGGGGAAGGTGGCTGGGACATGGGGCCTGATTGGGAGAGGGTGGCTGGGACATGGGGCCTGATTGGGAGAGGGTAGGTGGAATATGGGGGCTGATCGGGGAAGGATAACTGGGATATGGGGGCTGATCGGGGAGGGCGGCTGGGACATGGGGCCTGATCGGGGGAGGGTAGCTGGGACATGGGGCGTGATTGTGGAGGGTAGTTGGGATATGGGGGCTGATCGGGGAAGGATAACTGGGATATGGGGGTTGATTGGGGAGGGCGGCTGGGACATGGGGCCTGATTGGGGGAGGGTAGCTGGGACATGGGGCCTGATTGGGGGAGGGTAGCTGGGACATGGGGCCTGATTGGGGGAGGGTAGTTGGGATATGAGGGCTAATCATTGGAGGGTAGTTGGGACATGGGCTGATTGGGATATTGCACGACTAATTCGGCAGATTGTTGGGGCATGGAGGATTCATTAGGGAAATTGGTTGAGACATGGGGGCGGGGGCTGATTGGGGATGTTGTTAGGACACTGCACGTGCAAAACCTTTGGTTCCTTCCAGCAGGCCCACTATCCTTAGGTTCTGGTGCTGTGACCGGTTCTCCAGGTTTTCTATATTCTCCTTTGGGCTCACCTGTGTCGCCACCAACCTTATTATCTCTGTCACCAGGGCGACGATCCAGTCTCTCTGGTCTGTTGAGGCCTTTTCCAGCTCCTTAATGGTTTTGCCTCGGCCTCTAGTTACCTCTCGGCCTTGTCAGGGACACTTGCATGGCAGCCAGTGCTTCCGTGGCCACTACCTTGACCATTGCCTTTATGTCTACTTTGAGCTCCCTTAGCTCCCTGGTGAGGAACCTCTTCCATCCGTCCTCCGACGAGGAGCAGCTCCATGTGCGGCTTGTTGGTATCTCTCATTTTGGTGTGGCCGGAGTTTCTTTGCCTCGTGGCTCCGCCGTCCCGTTCGACTCTCCTGGCTTCTGTTGCTTCTTGCCTCTTTGGCCTCTGGAGCTGCTCAGGTATTTTGATTGGAGAGGGTGAGAGATGCTTTCTTCCCAGTTCTGGCGGGCTATTTTTAACTAAAAGTGCCTAATTTTGAATTCTTACGAGGAGAGTCACCTTTTGTGTGTCCGCTCAGGACACCCCCGTCACCGGAAGTCATTCATTTACAATATAACCTGCATACAAATGGCAGAGCATCTTTGATTATTTTTTTTAAGCACAGTTGGTACACTGCCAATTTACGTTACACTTGTCTCTACTTCTACCTGTGACGTCTCTGATGTCATGTGTGGCCTTGTCCCTCCTTATCATTATAATCTTCCCCAGGCCTACAACTACCTGAGATCTCTGTGCTCCTCCAATTGTGGACGTGTACATCACTGGCTTCCTTTGCCCTACTACTGGTGGTTGTACCTTCAGCTGTCAATGTTCCAAGTTCGAAGTTCCCCCTAAACCTCTGCATCTCATTATGCTCTGCATAAAACCTACCTCTTTGTCCGAATGTCCCTTTGGTCCAGGATACATTTTTGTCTCATAAAGGCCCTGGGAAGCACCTTTGGATGTTTTGCTGTAATATAAGTGCTCTTTGTAAGTGAACATTTCCAGAAGAGTCCAATTTAGTTATTAACCTACGCTGCCTTCAAGGTCAGTAACTTCCAATATTTAGTTTTGTAAATACTGCCAAGTGTTTTATTTAAAAAAAAAAGAAAACCCCCATCTATTTCAATTGTATGTCTCTCTCTTTTTCTCCCAAAGGTTCACTCAGCTCCCTGCATATAACCAAGTTTCCATTCAGTCTTGACTCATTAATTATTTTCCACGGCTCCAATCAACGGGATTGCAGGGTGACCGATCACGGTGTGTCTGAAGAGAAACCTTCCTTTCTCAAAGAAAAGTAGTGTTGATTTTCGGGCCTGGTGATCTTTTTGTTTCTGGACCTTGGGCCTGGCCAGGCAGACCCTCGCGAAATGCCCCTTTTTCCCGCAGTCGCTGCAGATGGCGCAGCGGGCTGGGCAGTGTGGACGTGGGTGCTGGCCCTGCCCACAGAAATAACACGGTGTGCCCCCGGTCTGGGCGGGTCGCCGCATGGCGCAGGCCCGTAGCGTGGCTGAGTCTGGGGAAGTCCGAGGGGGGCTCGCAGGGTCCGCGGGGTACGTGCCTAGGTTGTGGCGGGCCAATTCCAGTGAGGTGGCGAGCGTTACCGTGTCCTGAAGGTGTTTAGCTCCATTTTCAAGGAGTCGCTGCCTGATATAGGTGGAATGGATGCCGGACACAGACGCGTCTCGGATGTTCAGGTTCATGTGGACTTCCGCCGTCACGTTCTGATGGTTGCAGTTCCTGGCGAGCGCTGTAACTTTTCCACGTACCCTTCTAGAGTTTCTCCTGAGCACTGCTGGCAGGTAGAGAGCAGGTGCCGTGCATATACCTAATTTATGGGTTTGACGAAACACTTCCGCAGGATCTCGACCGCCTCGTCGTAAGTGGTCGCCTTCTCGATTATGGCGGAGATTCTATGGCTCACCCGGGCGTGGAGTAGCGCAGCTTGCGAGGCCCTAGGACGGGAGTTTCCGAGGATTCCAGGTTGGCTTCGAAGCAGCGGAGCCAGTACTTAAAAATTTCTTTGGCCTCCAGTGGCCGTGCTTCCAGGTTGAGCCTTTCTGGCTTGAGACCGGTGTCCATCCTAATGTAATCTGCTTATTAAATTGTAGTATCCTCAATAACGACACAAGAGTGTGGAATGGTAAATGAACGCTTTAATAAGCAGAGAACTAACCAGTTACCGAGCGTGTGCTTACTGAGTGCCACCGACAGAGTGTCACCTTATATACGGCTCCCTGGTGGGCGGGGCTGGAGGCGGAGTCCCCCAGGGTTCCAAACCCGGTCTTAAAGGGGCATCACCTGCATGGTGTTAAGGGTACAGTAACCATTCATCACAATCGGCCATGACTCACTGGGTAACACAGGTGGGTTGACACTGCACTCCAGAGATTGTAGCCCAAAATATAGACCAACATTCCAGTGCAGCACGGTAACACAGTGGGTAGCCCTGCTGCTTCACAGCTCCAGGGTCCCAGGTTCGATTCCCGGCTTGGGTCACTGTCTGTGCGGTGTCTGCACGTTCTCCCCGTGTGTGCGTGGGCTTCCTCTGGGTGCTCTGGTTTCCTCCCACAGTCCAAAGACGTGCAGGTTAGGTGGATTGGCCGAGCTAAATTGCCCTTAGTGTCCAAAAAGGTTGAGTGGGGTTACTGGGTTATGGGGATAGGGTGGAGGTGTGGGCTTAGGTGGGTGCTCTTTCCAAGCGTCGGTGCAAACTCAATGGGCCGAATGGCCTCCTTCTGCACTATACATTGTATGATTCTATGCTTCACTGCTGGTGGGACTGGGGCTGTCTTTCCGACGTGGTATGAAACAGGCCTCTTGGACGTAGACATCTTGCGACCTGTATCGAGAGCAAAGTGTAGTGAATGTCCATTCCTCAAACCAACATTGTTAAAAAACCGATTATCTGCTCATTATCAGATTATTGTTTGTGAGAGCTGCTCTACACAAATTGGCTGCAGTGTTTACTGCATGGCAGCACCTGACTACACTTGCTCAGCTGTGAAATGCTTATTGGGACATCTAGCAAGGCGAAGGTTTTTTATTCCCAAACCCCTCCCCACCATTGTCGATGTCTGTATTGTGAAGTCGGAGTGCGACTGCGCTTTTGTTCCGTGTGAAGCCAAAGTCGACACATCCAGGCAACGGGCTTCAATCCAAAGGAGCAGAACTCGACAGGCTTGACCCTGTCAACTGCTTAACCTTCAACCCCATGCTCGCTCACCCATATCACTGGGCAGGAGTGGCTGGCTTGCTTTTCCTTTTGAACACAAAGCTCGCTGGGGTCTGGCGGTTAGGTTTGTTTACTCAGCCCGTGAGAGGAGCCTGCCCCATCTGTTTCCTCCAGAGGCTCAGAGGTCAAGGCTGGCCTGACAGGGCATGCAACCCCATGCTGTGTAAATCACAGGCGAAGGAGCCTCATGGGCTTACGCTGCACTGCTCCCAGGCTGTGAGGAAAAAACATGCCTCTCCTTCCCACTCCTCAGGCAGCAATGGACTCTGCTTCCAGTTTCTTATCTCTTCCGAAATGGAGAAAGGAGCTTCCTTGTTGCCTTGCAGTTGCTTGCAGCTTCTTTTTAAAACATTCTTTCATGGATGTGGGCGTCGCTGGCAATGCCATAATTTGTTAACCAACCCTAATTTCCCTTGAGCTGAGTGGCTTGCCGGGCCACTTCAGGAAGCGGTTGAGAAGCGACCACATTTTGTGGATCTGGAGTCACGGGCGAAATTCTCCCCTACCTGGCGGGGCGGGGGGTGCCGGCATAGCGGAGTGGCGCCAACCATTCCGGCGCGGGACTCCCCAAAGGTGCGGAATTCTCTGCACCTTTAGGGGCTAGGCCCGCGCCGGAGTGGCTCCCGCTCCGCCGATGGCGGCAAAACTGGCGCCAAAGGCCTTTGGCGTTACGCCACCCGGCGTCGGAGCTGGCCGAAAGGCCTCCGCCGGTCCGCGCATGCGGCGGCCGCTGACGTCACCACCGGCGCATGCGCGGTGGAGGGGGTCTCTTCCGCCTCCGCCATGGTGGAGGACGTGGCGGCGACGGAAGAAAAAGAGTGCCCCCACAGCACTGGCCCGCCGGCCGATCGGTGGGCCCAGATCGCGGGCCAGGCCACCGTGGGGGCACTCCCCGGGGTCTGATCGCCCCTACAGGACCCCGGGGGCCCACTCGCGCCGGCAATCCCGCCGGCTCAGAGGTGATTTCAACCACATCGGCAGGATTGGCCTGTCAGCGGTGGGACTTCGGCCCATCGTGGGCCAGAGAATCGCCGCAAGGGGCCCGCCAATCGGCGCGGGGGACACGCCGATCGGCGGGGCGTGATTCCCGCTCCCGCCGATTCTCGGGTGGCGGAGAATTCCGGCCACTGCGGGGGCGGGATTTACACCGGCCCCGGGCGATTCCCCGACCCTGCGGGGGGGGGGGTCGGAGAATTCCGTCCCACGTGTAGGCCAGACCAGGTAAGGATGGCAGATTTCCTTCCCTGAAGGACATTAGTGAACCAGATGGGTTTTTATGACAACTAGTGGTAGTTTCACAGTCACCATTACCTAGGCTACTTTACAATTTCAAATTTTAAAATAAAATTGATTGAATTTGGATTCAATGGTGTCACCAGAGCATTAGCCAGGGCCTCTGATTTATCAATCCATTGACTACATGACCATGACTTGCATTTGAAGAGTGCCCTTCACACCCTCGTGGCGTCATAAGCTGAATTACTTTTGAAGGGTAGCAATGCTGTAATATGGAAAATGTAGCAGCCAGTTTTCATACAAACTGTGATGCTTTGATGGCCAGACAATCTGGGTGATGTTCGGTTAGAGCCAGGACACTCTCCTCTTCTCAAAATGTGCCATGTGATCCCATGAGTCCACCTGGTGGGAAGTGTGGGCGTATGGGCGACGGGTGTGGGAGGAGGAAGAGTGGACCTCTGTTTAACATCTTCTCCGATCAATTCAGCACTTACTCAGTAATGCGCAGGAGCGTCCACCTGAATAATGAGCTCAATTTGGGAGTGCGGCAAAGCTTACACCTTTGAAAGGAAATCTTTGCACAATCAGGCAGGATAATAGACACCAGGGGTCTTAAATACCTGGTGAAGAAACAACAGTTGGAGCAGGCATCAGGAGTAATTCTGAGCTAAGGATGAGAAATGGCTGAGGCAGCTCTTGGGAGAGATACAGAGTTCAGAGGCTTTCTATACACAAACTGGTTTGAGATTGTGTTTGAGGGCGGCACGGTGGCGCAGTGGTTATCTCTGCTGCCTCATGACGCCGGGGACCCGGGTTCAATCCCGGTCCCAGAGGTCACTGTGGAGTTAGAGCATTCTCCCTGTGTCTGCGTGGGTCTCACCCCCCACAACCCAAAGATGTGCAGGGTAGGTGGATTGGCCACACTAAATTATCCCTTAATTGGAAATTTAAAAAAAAGATTGTGTTTGATCCTATGTGGGTTTGCTGGATAGTGAATGGCACGGCAACGTGAACGTAAATTCATGTGGTCAAGAAGGCACGGTTTAAAACCAAACCTCTTGTCATCCGGTCTTCCAGCCAGTTCCCTTTTGGGTTGCAGTTACATAAATAGAATGTACAGTGCAGAAGGAGGTCATTCGACCCATCGAGTCTGCACCGGCTCTTGGAAAGAGCATCCTACCCAAGGTCAACACCTCTACCCTATCCCCATAACCCAGTAACCCCACCCAACACTAAGGGCAATTTTGGACACTAAGGGCAATTTAGCATGGCCAATCCACCTAACCTGCACATCTTTGGATGGTGGGAGGAAACCGGAGCACCCGGAGGAAACCCACGCACACACGGGGAGGATGTGCAGACTCCGCACAGACAGTGACCCAAGCCGGAATCGAACCTGGGACCCTGGAGCTGTGAAGCGATTGTGCTATCCACAATGCTACCGCGCTGCAGTTAATGAGTCATGCCCGATTTGCATGTTGAACAAGGGCTCACACTGTTGAAACTGTTTTTTCTAAATGATGGAGAGGAAGATGACTGGGAACACCAGCCTGGATTATGACTTTGCAGTGGGGCCTGAATGCATGATCACCTGACCCAGAGGTGCGCCACCCGCCCGAGTCATGGTTAAGTGAGCATTGGTGGGTCAGCTGCTGGACATTCAACTGAATGCTCCCAGCCCCATGGGAACAGGCTGATCATCCAAGTTTGGAGCTAATGTCAGCAATGGCTCAGTGGGGAGCACACTCACCTGTGTCTGAAGCTTATCAGATCAAGCCTCACAATCCAAAGGTGTGCAGATTAGGTGGATTGGCCATGCTAAAATTGCCCCTTGAAGCACAGGCTAGGTGGGGTTATGGATGTACGCGGATAGGCACTTGTGGGAGTTGGTTTAGATGGGTACTCTATCAAAGCGTTGGTGCAGACTTGATGGGCTGAATGGCCTCATTTTGCACTGTAGGGATTCTATGGAAAGTTAAGCCCAAAAAACCTGGTTAACCTTCCAGTGTGGTACCTGAGGGAGTGCAGCACTGTCGGGTGCCATCTTTCGGATGAGGCATTAAATCGAGGCCTCTTCCATCTGCTCTCTCTCTTTTTAATGCAAAAGACGCCACAGACCATTTCGAGGAAGAGTGGTGGATTTGTCTCAGGTGCACTGACCCATATTGATCCTCACGCAACAGCACAAAAACAAATGATCATCACATTGGGATGTTTGGGAGCTCGCTGTGCACACATTGGCATGTACCTTTCCTGCATTGCAGTTATGACTACATAGAACTATAGAATCCCTGCAGTGTATAGGGATGCCATTCAGCCCATCGAGTCTGCACTGACCCTCTGAAAGAGCTCCCACCAGTTATGCGCTATCCCCATAACACGAAGGGGCAATTTAGCACGGCGAGCCATCCTAACCCGCACATCTTTGGACTGTGGGAGGAAACACGGTGGCACAGTGGTTAGCTCTGTTGCTTCATGGTGCCAGGGTCCCAGGATTGATTCCCGGATTTGGTCACTGTCTGTGCGGAGTCTGAAACTTCTCCCCGTGTCTGCGTGGGTTTCCTCCGGCCGCTCTAGTTTCCTCCCACAAGTCCCAAAAGCCATGTTTGTTATGTGAATTGGATATTCTGAAATCTCCCTCTGTGTACCCAAACAGGCGCCGGAGTGTGGCGACTAGGGGCCATACACAGTAACCTCATTGCAGTGTTAATATAAGCCTACTTGTGACACTAATAAAGATTATTATTAAAAACTGGAGCACCCGGAGGAAACCCACGCAGACACGGGGAGAACGTGCAAACTCCACACAGACAGTAACCCAAGGCCGGAATTAAACCCGGGTCCCTGGCGCTGTGAGGCAGGAGTGCTGACCACTGTGCCACAACATCAGAAGTGTTTCATTGGCTGTAGCGTGCTTTGGGACATCCTGAGATTTTGAGAGGCATTGGGTGGGATTCTCTGTGCTGCCAGCCTTGTTTTCTTCCGTGGTGCGCCCCCACCGGCAGCAGGACTCTCTGTTCCACAGCCGGCCAATGGGGTTTCCCACTGTGGGCCACCACACGTCGTCTGGAAATGCATGGGCATGGGTGCAGCGGAACGGAGGATGCCGCCAATGGAGAGTCCTGCAGATTATGTGCTATTTATTTCTATATGATGTTTCCATGCAGTGACCCCAGATATCTCCAGTCAGCTTTGTAGAAACATCCTTTCAGTCTGTAACTTAATCCATGCTGAGGAGTTTGGGGATGGAAGTGATGGGCTGGGGGTGGGGATAGTGCCTGTAGCTGTTCTCGGGGGCTTGAGAGTGTTGTATGAGAAGCTGCTGGGTTTTTGGGGGGTTCCATGTTCACTCTTCCTTCTCACCAAGCAATTAGACACTTCCCTCAAGCTCAGAAATAACAGCTGCTGACAACAAATACCGAGTCGCCATTAATCATTTCACAGCCAGGGTTAGGTAAAGAACGAAGGCAAATAGTAAACTGATCCAGCTGCCATCTTGCATAGTGAACAGGCACTGGGCAACTAATACAGTGGCTATGTGGTTTGACTGGTAATCAGAGATCTTCATGGGTAATAATAACAATAATCTTTATTGTCACAAGTCAGCTTACATTAACACTGTCATAGATAGAATTTACAGTGCAGAAGGAGGCCATTCGACCCATCGAGTCTGCACCGACTCTTGGAAAGAGCACCCTACCCAAGGTCAACATCTCCCCCTATCCCAATAACCCAGTAACCCCACCCAACGCTAAGGGCAATTTTGGACACTAAGGGCAATTTATCATGGCCAATCCACCTAACCTGCACATCTTTGGACTGTGGGAGGAAACCGGTGCACCCGGAGGAAACCCACGCACACACGGGGAGGATGTGCAGACTCCGCACAGACAGTGACCCAAGCCGGAATCGAACCTGGGACCCTGGAGCTGTGAAGCCATTATGCTATCCACAATGCTACTGTGCTGCCCTGCCCACTGCAATGAGGTTACTGTGAAAAGCCCTGAGTCGCCACATTCCGGCGTCTGTTCGGGTACACGGAGGGAGGATTCAGAATGTCCAATTCACCGAACAGCACATCTTTGGGGCCTGCGGGAGGAAACTGGAGCGCCCGGAGGAAACCCACGCAGACACGGGGATGAAGTGCAAACTACGCACAGGCAGTGACCCAAGCGGGAATCGAACCTGGGAACCTGGCGCTGTAAAGCAACAGCGCTAACTACTTTTAGCCTGTGATTGTTGTAAAAATATTGCGAAGTTTCAATATTTTTCAGGCTTCAGTATTTCAGGACCCTTCCAGGACTTGATCCTCTTCCTTGCTGTTTGCTGTCTCACCCCCACAACCCAAAGATGTGCAGGGTCGGTGGATTGGCCACGATAAATTGTCCCTTCATTGGGAAAAAAAAAATTGGGTACTCTAAATTCATTTTAAAAAAAAGAAAGGATCGTGGGTGAAAATCAGAAAGTGTCAGCTCCTCGGCTAGGCATGAGTTTGTGTGAATTTAACAGCCCACCAACTCAAGTTAAAATCACCCTGTATGTGGATCATTGGGCGTCTTATCCACACGGAGAAGCGAAGTTTGGAAATAGGGCTGAGCAAAAGGAAGGCATTTGTCCTCAATCTGTTCACATCAACTGTGTTGCCTGTGTTATTTCCAGTAAACACCCAGGTGTGTGTTTCTATGGGCGCAGTTGGTGTCTCTTTGTTTTTCTCCCTCTCTCGGTCAGCTTATACACAAAAACTTGCTTTTATATAGCATCTTTAACACCACCCAGTTTCCCAACTTGCTTCGAAGGAGTACATTCAGGCAACGATTGATGTTCAGAAGCCACATATGGCAATCTTAGGACAGATGACTAAATTCTTGACAACAGAAGTAAGAAAGAAAGATATGCATTTATTTATTTATTTTTAATAAATGTAGAGTACCTAATTCATTTTTTTTCCAATTAAGGGACAATTTAGCGAGTCCAATCCACCTAGCCTGCATATCTTTTGGGTTGTGGGGGAGAAACCCACGCAAACACGGGGAGAATGTGCAAACTCCACACGGACAGTGACCCAGAGCCGGGATCGAACCTGGGACTGTGGCGCTGTGAGGCATCAGGGCTAACCCACTGCGCCATCGTGCTGCCCGATGTTGTGCATTTATATAATGCCTTTCAAAACCACTGGATGCCTCAAAGCATTTTACAGCCAATGAAGTACTTTTGAAATGTAGCCACTTGTAATGTAGGAAATGCAGCAGTTAATTTGTGCACAAGGTCCCACAAACAGCAGCATGATAATGACCAGATAATCTATTTTTGTTTGACAGGACAGTGTAGAGGGAGTTTTACTCTGTATTTAACCCCGTGCTGTACCTGTCCTGGGAGCATTTAATGGGGACAGTGTAGAAGGAGCTTTACTCTGTATTTAAGTCCATACTGTACCTGTCCTGAGAGTGTTTGATGGAGACAGTGTAGAGGGAGAGTTATTCTGTATCTATAACCTGATGTGTTGGGTAGGCTGGGTCTATGTGGACTGCGTTTGATGCAGTGTAGAGAGAGACAGGCTTCCAACACTTGATGAGATGCAACACGATTTTATTTAACATCTAATTATTTTACATGTTCAACTGTGGGTTGACACTATGCTGACTTGACTGGAGACCTGAGGCTAACCTGACCAGATTAACTGACTGCCACATGGCGTTTGCACTGGCTAGTGCTCACGAGTTCTGACTGTCTCAGAGACTGGATCCCGAGAGAGAGGGAAAACTAGTGCCCTCTGGCTTTATAGTGGTCGTGTCCTGTCTGGTGATTGGCTGCTGTGTTCTGTGTGCTCACTTGTTATTCTGTGTGTCAATCACTGCCTGTCTGCACTCCATCATATACCTGGATGTATATTATGTCATAACCTGTGCAATTAAAGGACCTTTTACACCAGTCGAGGATTTGGGCGGTTGGGGGCAGGAGGAACAGGAATATGTGACCAGCTACTAAGTAAGGTGCAGCAAGAAAGGGAAGTTACTTCAGATCATGAGCGAGTGAGTGGGATGTACATGGAAGATATTTAACATGTGACTTGCAGGGCTTTATGTTTGGTGTTTAATGAATGGAACTTTCTCGCTCCGATTTCTTTGGACCCATGTTTCATGGAGTGCAGCCAAAAGGGCTCCGGTCCAGGTTAATAATCTGCCAACCTCGTGCACCTGAGCTCAGGCTGATGGAGTTGGCCCCACTCTATTACACCTCAGTGAGCAGCAGCTATGCAGTTCAAAGTGCTAATTTAGGAAGCTACTCTGTAATGGGAGAGGCAAGGATTGGGGGAAATGTGTGTGGAGCAGAGTGAAGGCCTCTCTCCCTGGCTGGGTGTGGGCCATTGGAGGAAAGTTGTACCAGCTTACATAGCAGACAGTATCGCTCAGGGAACTGAGTGTGGGCGGCAGAAAAGGGTTGGGAGAAACAGCAGCACCTTGCAATAAAGACGCTTTCTGAGAGTTCAGACACTGCGGTGTGTCCTTTCTACAAACTACTCGAAGCTTCTTTAACAGCTCCTCCCAAACCCACAACCTCCACCAGCTAAGTAAACAAGGACAAAAGATCCACTCTCTGAATTGAAATACTAAAAAGAGCCATCGCAGAAACGATGGCCCGAATGGCCTTCTGTTGTGTATGATTCCATGATCCTTGCTCAGAGTATCAGATTCCTCTCTGTTGATTTAATTAATAATAATAAATCTTTTATTGTCACAAGTATGAAGTTACTGTGAAAAGCCCCTAGTTGCCACATTCCGGCGCCTGTTCGAGTAAGCTGGTACGGGAATTGAACCCGCGCTGCTGGCCTTGTTCTGCATCACAAACCAGTTGTCTAGCCCACTGAGCTAAACTGAGCTAAAATTAACTTGGGGGAATCAGAATCTTGCAGCACAGAAAGAGCTTCTTTGGCCCATCATGCATCTGCCAATTCCTTGAATGTATGGTGCAATTGGTTCAACTGTCTTGCTCTTTCCTCACAGCCCCGCTATTTTCTCTTCTCCTTTTTCATATATTTATCAAACTTTCCTCTGCGCCTTACTATTAAATTTGCTTCCACTACCTTTTCAGGCAGAGAATTGCAGGTTACAGCAACTCAGTGCAAAAAGAATAGATTTTCCATATCTTCCCTCTGGCTCTTCTGCCAATTATGTGAATGACCTTGGGATGTCAGTGCTTTACAAACAGTGAAATACCGTTGAAACATTGCTGAAAAGTGTTGTTGAAGCTTTTCACCTGGCACACAAGAATGCCAAATTTCCAATGCTCACAACAATTTAATACTACATGAGAAAAGGGGACTGATTGATTGGCAAGTTGAGGCTAATTGGCTGAGGATTTGCCATGGAGAATGCGATGGGCAACTATAGGCTCCCCAAGTTCCCAGATAATTCAACAAAAGGCACAAGGCTTAAACATTAAACTTTTGTTTGCGGAGAATGGGTACTTGCATGCCACTTCTAGCAAGCATAAATGAGCCACGGTACAAGCTCAACTAGATTACCTTAAATTGGTTGTTAGTGTAGCAATTAGCATGCTCGGGATTGCTCAGCAAGTGCTGCCCAATTGCAGAATTGCGGGAGTCCTGATGCTATGCCAAGTTTGTAGACTGTAGGCTAGGTCAAATCAAGCAGCATGTTCCTTTGTTTGGTTGTGATATGCAGAGTACCAATTGTACACAATCAGCCTGTGCTTGCAAAACCCAAAACAAAATGTCTGTTATATTGATTCCAAAATTAGCAGGGCCGGCTCAAGGCACCGGCAACTCGGGCAGTCGCCCGGGGCGCCATGTGCTAGGGGGCGCCAGACTCGGGTCCCGCGCATGCGCAGTTGGGCCGGTGCCAACCAGCGCATGCGCGGTGGCCGCCCTCCCCCGCTGTGGCCGCCCTCCCCCAGGGGAATGGGACAGTTCAGCGCCGACGTTTCAGCGCTGCCGTTTCAGCGCCTGGACGTTTCAGCGTCAAACATTTCAGCGCTGCCGTTTCAGCGCCAAAAATTTCAGCTGGCCAGCGCTCATTCATTCACAGGTCACTTTACAAGCGCAACGAGATTAACAGGGGAGCCAAAAAGCTGCAGTGCAAAGGTGGTGACACAGGTATACTTAGTTATAACACTTAGTTATTTGGCCTTTTTTTGGAGTTTTATTACTGTGTGCTAAGTGGTGTGCAGAACCCAGATACAGAAGCCTCACCCCCAAGGTCTGCTTAAATGTCATGTCTGAAGCTTTTAAAATTTGCTTCTCTTTAAACATGGGGATAAAAATCCCATGCTCTTTAAACATAGGGGAGAAAAAGCTGAAACTGTCAGTGAGAGTTTTGAAAAACCCTCCGTTGAACTCCATGTCATCTGGTGTAGGTTAGAAAACAATTTACCATCTGCACATGCGGTTTCAATAATCAATAATCAATAATCACTCCCCCCAAGGACTATTATTATGACTGCATCCCGCTCCTTTCATTCTTTTCATCTCTCTTGAGGGTGTTATTTCTAATCATGGTGCACTCTGTTGGTCGGGTTAGTTTCCCGGGGTCCCCCTGGCTGGGGCTGGAGTGATTATCCTTTTCCTCTTAATATGAATGGGGATAGTACATTTTCCCTGCTGGGACGGGAGAGGTTTGGATTTGGATGGGGTGCAGGTCCAATGATATGGCCAGTATCCTGTTGTCCCTGGGTACTTGGGATGTTCCTTCTGGAGGATGCTTATGAGGGGCAGTTCCCCAAGGTCTTGTTTTTCCTGCTGTATGATTTTTTTTTCTGGTGCTGAAATGTCCTGTCGCTGAAATGTCCTGTCGCTGAAGCGGCGGCGCTGAAACGTACCGCACCCCTCCCCCAGGGCGGCACCCCCCCCCCCCCCTCGGGTCCGCCCCCCCCTCGCCCTCCCCTCGGGTCCGCCCCCCCCCGCCCTCCCCTCGGGTCCGCCCCCCCCGCCCTCCCCTCGGGTCCGCCCCCCGCGCCCTCCCCTCGGGTCCGCCCCCCCCCCCCGCCCTCCCCTCGGGCCCGCCCCCCCCGCCCTCCCCTCGGGTCCGCCCCCCCCGCCCTCCCCGCGGGTCCGCCCCCCCCGCCCTCCCCGCGGGTCCGCCCTCCCCGCGGGTCCGCACCCCCTCCCCGCGTGTCCGCCCCCCCCCACGGGTCCGCCCCCCCCCGCGGGTCCGCCCCCCCCGCGGGTCCTCCCCCCCCGCGGGTCCACCCCCCCCCACGGGTCCACCCCCCCCCCCCCCGCGGGTCCGCCCCCCCGGCGGGTCCGCCCCCCCCGCAGGTCCGCCCCCCCCAGGCCCCGCCCCCTCCCCCCCAGGCCCCGCCCCCTCCCCCCCAGGCCCCACCCCCCCCTCCCCCAGGCCCCGCCCCCCTCCCCCCAGGCTCCCCCCCTCCCAGGCCCCGCCGCCCCCCCCCTCCCAGGCCCCGCCCCCCCGCCCCAAGGGCGCCGAAGTTCAGCTTGCCCGGGGCACCAGCAACCCTAGGGCCGGCGCTGATAATTAGGCAGCACTTGCTGAACAATTCTGAATGCACTGATAGCTACATGTAACGTGGCTCATTCATGTTTGCTGGAAGTGATACACATTCATACACACGGACCCGTTCTGTGCAAACAATCCTTGCACCTTTGTCGAATTACTGATGGCTCGTTCCCCATTGCTTTCTCCAATGCAATGCCTCGGCCAACCAGAGTCGACTTGCCAACCAATCAACACCTTTTTCTCCTGTAGTATAAACTGTTGTGATAGTATAAAAATCTGAGATTCTTCCATTGGTTCTGATGAGTGCAAGATGAAAAGCTTCATCAATGTGTCCTTCACCTGAGGAAGGAGCAGTGCTCCGAAAGCTCATGTTTGAAACAAACCTGTTGGACTTTAACCTGGTGTTGTAAGACTTCTTACTGTGCTCACCCCAGTCCAACGCCGGTATCTCCACATCTTTCTTTTCGAGCAGTGTTCCTGTTCTGTATTATCAAGCGACTGTTTACCTTTGAAGAATAGTCACTGTTGTAATGTAGGAAACTCGGGAGCCAATTTGCGGAGAGCAAACGCCCACAAACAGCAATATGATGAGCACCAGATGATTTGCTTTAGTGATGTTGGTCAAGGGATAAATATTGGCCAGCACTCCAGGGATAATTTATTTGCTTTTCTACAAAAATACCATTAGATCTTTAACATTCATCTGAGAGGGTAGACGTTAACGTCCTATCTAAAAGACAGCAACTTTGACAGTGCAGTAAGTACTCCCTTTGGAGTGTCAGCCTGAGTTATTTGCTCACAACTCTTGAAGTCTTGACCTTCAGAAGTGAGAGTGCTATCATATCATGGAAACCAAAGCTAAAATTCCCAATTAAATGAATCAAAAAGGAGATTCAAGCTAATAACTAAAGGGATGTATTTTCAGTCGTGATAGACTAGTAATATTGATCAGTGTGTCCAGCGGGTAGACAGAGAAGCTATTCTAATTTGCTCTCAGTGGAATCTTGCTGGATAAGGAATTCAGTCGGAGCAGACTAGAGTTCAGTGCAGGAAGGTCCGGGTTAATGGTACCCTGCATTGTTCAAGGGTCTGATCGTAGAGGGTCCTCCAACTCGCAGTAGAAATTAAGACCAAGATAAACTATAGAGGGACAAGAGAATTCAAGATACATTTCTTCACATTCTGCAGCTGCTGCTGATTGGATTGTTCGGCACCTTCGACCTACACGCTCTGACCTTTGCAGAACCAACGTCCGGCCCAGTCGGGAACAAGTTGTAACCCAGGCTGCTAGAGGTGAGGAGATGGCAGGTTTGGAGGGCTGTGTGTGGAAATGTTTAACAAGTCCATGGGTTCATGTCCCCATTCCAGAGACTTGAACAGTTAACCCAGAATGACGTACCACTGCAGGACTGAAGGAGTGCTGTCGGAAGTGCTGTATTTTGGATAAATATTAAACCGAGGCCCCACTTCTCCTTTTGAATGAATGTGAAAAGTTCCAAGGCCCCTTTCCAGGAAACAGGTGTCCAGGCCATAAAACAGCCTTGGACCAACAGCACTAAAAACAGATCTTTTGGTCACCTTGATGTTTGTGTGATCTTGTTGTGCACAATTTGGCTGCCACATTTCCTACATTACAACAACGAATACACTTTGAAAGAGGTTCATTCGCTAAAAAGTGCTTTGGGGCAATCTAAGGTAAAGAAAGGTGCTATATAAATGTAGCACCTTCTTAGCTAAATGCACTTCATTAACTAGGTACAATTTTGAAAAGGCTCAATAAGCTGCAATGGGTGTTAGATACAAAGGAAAATTACCATTTCAAGAATAAAAATATTTGTTTGCTACTGTTAAAGTTGAATGTGTTGGGCGGCACAACGGAGCAGTGAGCATTGCTGTCTCACGGCGCCGAGGACCCAGGTTCAATCCTGGCCCCGGGTCACTGTCCGTGTGGAGTTTGCACGTTCTCCCTCTGTCTGCATGGGTCTGACCAAAAAGATCTGCAGGGTAGGTGGATTAGCCACGCTAAATTGTCCCTCAGTTGGAAGACAATAGCTGGATACTCTAAATATATGAAAAAAAGAGAAAAAAACAAGTTGAACGGAGTTTTGATTGTACATGAGCTGATGGGATGAGATGTCAGTGTTCCCAGCTAATGGAGCTTTTCTCTGTTTTGTTCCTCGATTTCCGGTTGCATATCAGGAATAATAGAGGGAGCTTGAAAATCTCGAGGTCGCTCAATCTGATATTATAACACTTCTTTAGGTTTTTTTTAAAATAATTTTTATTGAAGAAATTTTTCAAAATACAAACATTTTAACCCCCCCTACATTTACATTTAAATTATAACAAAACAAAGTCAAACCCCCCTACTTAACAAAAAAAAGAAAAAAGTCCCCCCCCCCCTACTCGCGCGTCCCCCCCACCCCCTGCCGGCGAACCGACAGTCAGACCAACTTATCATTTCTAGCAGCGTCCTCGGGCAGGCCTTGCCCGTGCCACCACCGCTACCGTACTTCCTTCGTCTTTGTCCCCCCTCCCCCCCCTCCCCCCCCACCCCCCCCTCCCCCCCCCTCCCTCCCGCCCTCCCCTCCCCTCCCGGGTTGCTGCTGTCACGGCCTCAGTTTCTATCTCTGATCCAAGAGGTCTAGGAAGGGTTGCCATCGCCTGAAAAACCCCTGCACCGACCCTCTCAGGGCGAATTTGATCCTTTCCAATTGGATGAAGTTTGCCATGTCGTTTAACCAGGTGTTAACACTCGGAGGCCTTTCGTCCCTCCACTGAATCAGGATCCTCCTCCGAGCCACCAAGGACGCAAAGGCTAATATTCCAGCCTCCCTCGCCTCCTGTACCCACGGTTCCACCCCAACCCCGAAGATCGCAAGTCCCCATCCTGGCTTGACCCTGGACCCCACCACTCTCGACACCGTCCCTGCCACCCCCTTCCAGAACTCCTCCAGTGCCGGACATGCCCAAAACATATGTGCATGATTCGCAGGGCTTCCCGAACATCTAATACACCTGTCTTCACCCCCGAAAAACCAACTCATCCTTGTCCCCGTCATGTGGGCTCTATGCAGTACCTTAAATTGAATGAGACTTAGTCTCGCACATGACGACGACGAGTTGACCCTCTCCAGGGCGTCTGCCCATGTCCCGTCCTCTATCTGTTCCCCCAGCTCTAACTCCCACTTATTTTTCAGCTCCTCTACTGGTACCTCCTCCACCTCCTGCATAATCTTATAGATGTCCGAGATCTTCCCCTCCCCGACCCAGACCCCTGATAGCACCCTATCACTCACCCCCCTGTCGGGGAGCGCGGGGAACCCCGCTACCTGTCGTCTGGCAAATGCCTTCACTTGGAGGTACCTGAACGTGTTCCCCGGGGGGAGCCCAAATTTCTCCTCCAGCTCTCCCAGGCTCGCAAACCTCCCCTCTATAAACAAGTCCCTCAATTGTCTAATACCCGCCCTCTGCCAGCTCTGGAATTCCCCTCCTGTGTTTCCCGGCGCAAATCTGTGGTTCCCTCTTAGTGGTGCCCCTATCAGACCTCCCACTTCCCCCCTGTGTCGCCTCCACTGCCCCCAGATCTTGAGGGTGGCCGCCACCACCGGGCTCGTGGTATACCTCGTGGGAGGGAGCGGCCATGGTGCCGTTACCAGTGCCCCTAAGCTTATGTTGCCGCAGGACGCCCTCTCCATGCGCTTCCAGGCTGCCCCCTCCCCTTCCATCATCCACTTTCGTACCATCGATGTATTTGCCGCCCAGTAATATCCTGAAAGGTTGGGTAACGCCAGCCCTCCACTATCCCTACTCCGCTCCAAAAAGACCCTTCTAACTCTCGGGGTGCCATGTGCCCACACATACCCCATGATACTACTCGTTACCTTCTTGAAAAAGGCCCTGGGGCCTTTTCCGCGTCCAGCGCTACCACTATCTCCGCCTCCCCTTCCACTGCTGGCATCATAATCACATTTAACAATCTCCGGACATTTGTGTTAAGTTGGCGTCCCTTCACGAACCCCGTCTGGTCTTCATGGACTACCCCTGGCACACAGTCCTCTATCCTGGTTGCCAGGACCTTTGCTAACAGCTTGGCGTCAACATTCAGGAGGGAGATGGGCCTGTAGGACCCGCACTGGACCGGGTCCTTGTCCCGCTTCAAAATCAAGGAGATCAGGGCCTGCGACATTGTTGGGGGCAGAACCCCCCCCTCGCGCGCCTCATTAAAGGCTCGCACCAGCACTGGACCCACCAAGTCCACAAATTTCCTGTAAAACTCCACCGGGAACCCATCCGGCCCCGGCGCCTTCCCCGCCTGCATCTGGCCTATCCCTTTAATTAGCTCCTGCAGCTCTATCGGCGCCCCCAACCCTTCTACCAGCTCCTCCTGTACCTTTGGGAACCCCAATTTGTCGAGAAAGTTCTTCATTCCCCCTCTCCTCTTCGGCGGTTCAGACCTATACAATTCCCTATAGAAGTCCCTAAAGACCCTATTCACCTCTTGCCCCTTCTGCACTACGTCCCCACCCCTCTCTCTCACTCCCCCAATCTCTCTGGCTGCATCTCGCTTACGAAGCTGGTGTGCCAGCATCCTGCTCGCCTTTTCCCCGTACTCATACGCCGCACCCTGCGCCCTTCTCCACTGCATTTCCGCCTTCCTAGTGGTCAGTAGGTCGAACCTGGCCTGCAAGCTACGCCGCTCCCTTAATAGCCCCTCCTCTGGTGCCGCCGCATATTTCCTATCTACTTCTAGGAGCTCCCCCACCAGCCTCTCCCTTTCCTGCCTCTCCTTCCTCTCTCTGTGTGCCCTTATGGAGATCAGCTCTCCTCTAATCACTGCTTTCAAGACCTCCCAGACCGTCCCCACCTGCACCTCACCTGTGTCATTCGTACCCAGATAGTTCTCAATGCCCGTTCTCACCCTTCTGCACACCTCTTCGTCCGCCAACAGCCCTACATCCAGGCGCCACAACGGGCGTTGGTCCCGCGCCTCCCCCATGTCCACGTCCACCCAATGTGGTGCATGGTCCGATATCGCAATGGCCGAGTACTCCGTGTCCTGCACTCTCGGTATCAGCCCCCTGTTCAATACGAAAAAATCGATCCTAGAGTACACTCTGTGGACGTGGGAGAAAAAAGAATACTCCCTCGCCCTAGGCCTACCAAATCTCCATGGGTCTACCCCTCCCATCTGCTCCATGAACCCCCTTAACACCTCTGCCGCTGCCGGCCTCCTATTCGTCCTGGAACTCGATCTATCCAGCCCAGGGTCTAACACCGTATTAAAGTCCCCTCCCATGATCAGGCCCCCTGCCTCCAGCCCCGGGATGAGGCCCAGCAGGCGCCTCATAAAACCGGCGTCGTCCCAGTTCGGGGCATACACATTTACCAGTACCACATTCTCTCCCTGCAGCCTACCCCTCACCATCACGTACCTGCCCTCCTTGTCTGCCACCACCTCTGCCGCCACAAACGACACCCTCTTTCCCACCAAAACCGCCACCCCCCGGTTCTTGATATCCAAGCCTGAGTGGAACACCTGTCCCACCCACCCCCTTCTCAGGCGGACCTGATCTGCTACCCTCAAATGAGTCTCCTGCAGCATTGCTACATCCGCCTTCAGTCCCTTCAGGTGTGAGAAGACCCTTGATCTTTTGACCGGCCCATTCAGCCCCCTTACGTTCCACGTGATCAATCGGGTCGCAGAGCGACCCGTCCCTACTCCCTGTCGATTAGCCATGTCTTGTCCCTTGCTCGCCCCGGGTCATCCCTTCTTTTCTGACCCGCTTCCCATAGCGATGGCCCCCCCCCCCACCCCCCCGGCTCTCCCCTTCTCGTCCCTGGTCTTTCCAGCAGCAACCCGGTGTCCCCCCCCCAGCCCCCCCCCCCCCTTCCCCCCCCCCCCCCCCCCCCCCCGGCTAGGACCCCTCCTAGCCGCGATGTACCCCACATCGTACTCCCGAGAGTCAGCTGGTCTCCGCTGACCCGGCTGCTCCTGCCACATTCCGACTCCTCCCGGTTCACCCCATCTGCGCCCGTGAAAGATCCCCTTAAAACCCCAGAGAAAGACCCGCATAATCAACCCGCTCCCCCCCGTCCCGTCTCCCCAACTTAACGATATAAATACACAATGGCAACTAAATACATCAATACTTAACTACATACTTAAATAACAAAATAATTAACTAGCTATCAACTAACAGTGTGCCCAACCATCACCCTCCATCAAACAGTATAAATAACCGCAGATAACCATAACCCGAAAAGAAAAAAAGAACAAAAAAACCCCCCCAAGCACCCAAAGAAAAAGGGTAAGAGGGGTAAATAACTAAGGGAAATTGGAAACGGGAAGAAACACCCCATAAGAAGCCAACGACCCACAATAGAGATTTCAACAGTACAAATATACAGAAACACCCAACAACTCGAAACCTTCAAGATATTCAGAAAAGTCAACCGTTCGAGAAAAAACACCCCAAACAATCCATGAAACTGTTACCCAGTTCCGACCTGGCCTGAAAAAGAAAAGGGCCACTTGCTCAATCAAGAGTCCCCAGGCGGCTACGACCCCCGGTGCTCCCAGGTTTTAGTTCGTGTCCAACTTTTCCTCTTGTACAAAGGTCCAGGCCTCCTCTGGGGACTCGAAATAATGATGTTGGTCCTTGTAGGTGACCCACAAGCGCGCCGGTTGCAGCATTCCAAATTTGATCCTTTTCGCGTGTAGCACCGCCTTTGTCCGGTTGTACCGGGCCCGCCGCTTTGCCACCTCCGCACTCCAGTCCTGGTACACCCTTACCGTCGAGTTCTGCCACTTGCTGCTTTTCTCCCTTTTTGCCCACCTCAGGACTTTCTCTCGATCACTTAGCCGCTGGAACCGCACCAGCACCGCCCTCGGGGGCTCGTTTGCCCTAGGCCTCCTGGCCATGACCCGGTATGCCTCTTCCAATTCCAGGGGCGCCGGACCGGCCCCTTCCCCCATCAGGGAGCTCAACATCTCCGCCACATATCCCGGGAGATCCGACCCCTCCAGGCCTTCTTCCAGGCCCAGGATCCTCAAATTTTTCCTCCTCATCCGAGTGTCCAGCTCCTCGAAGCGGCTCTGCCACTTCATGTGGAGTGCCTTGTGCACCTCCACCTTTGCCCCGATGACTGTGGCCTCCTCCTCCCTCGCGGTCATCTCCTGCTGCAGATCTTTAATCGACGCCTCTTGGATCGCCTGGGCTCCCACCAACCTGGTGGCCGTCGCGTTCATGGACTCTAAGAGCTCCACTTTCATCTCCGTGAAAAAACGGAGGAGAGCGGCCTGCTGCTCCTCCGCCCATTTCTTCCACTCCTCCGATGCACCGCCGGCCGCCATTTTGATTTTCTTCCCCCGCTTTTTTTGGGGAGCTGCTGCCGTTTTTCTTGCCGCTCCACTCCGGGTACCGACCATAAAATCGGTCTAGTTCTCCTCAGGGGACCTTCCCCCACCGGGATTCGTTTTTTCAGCGCCGTTGGGGCCCTCCAATTGGCCCAAAAACACCTTTGTTGCAGGAGCTTCCAAATGTGCGGCTTAGCTAGTCATAGCCGCAACCGGAAGTCACTTCTTTAGGTTTTGACCACTGCTTCTGGTGATCAAACCCCCTTTTCCCATTTGGGACTCCCAAGGGCCAGATATCTCCAAGGTGAAAACTGAAACCCAATCAACAGAGACTGAGCCAGGAGGTGCACAGCTGTATTCCCTCATTCCCCTCCTGAGGGTGATGCCACTCTGCCCTCCAACAAACTGATGAGGTGGCACAGGGCCTGTGCGTGTCATACCATCAGCTGTGATCTGATGGTAATACGCTTGCCTCTCCGAATCTGAAGGACATGGGGTCAAGCCCCGTCCAAAGGTTTAAGTCCAAAGATATGCAGGTTAGGTGAATTTGCCATGATAAATACGCAGTGTTACAGGGATAGGGCGAGGTAATGGGCCAAGGTAAGGTGCTCTTTTGGAGGGTCCGTGCAGACTCGATGGGCCCAATGATCTGCTTCCGCACTGTAGGAATTCTATGGATAATCCAGGTTGCCATTCCCAGTGGAGCACTAAGAGGGTGCTGCACTGTTACGGGAGCTGTCTTCCAAATGTAATGCCAGACCAAGGCCCACTCTCGATGGATATGAGATCTTGCTGCGGATAGTTCATGGCAAACAAGAAGGGGTTTCACGCTGTCTCGAACCATATTTACCCCTCAGCCAACATCGCCAAAAGACTTGACCATTGGTGTTTGCGGGAGTTTGAGGTGCACATGCTGGCTGCCATGTTTCCTACAGTGCAAAATGACTACACTTCAAATGTACGCCACTGTCTGCAAGCACTTTGGGACATTCTGACGTCATGAAAAGTGCTTTATATAGAAGTCATTCCAAAGTTCTTTTCAGCTAATGCAGTGCTGCTAAGTGTTATAAATGCAAGTCTTCCTTTCATTCTACCCAAACCGGAAATAAGCCGTACTATATTGTAAAAAAAAAAGCAGTTAGCAAAATGCTCCTGTTCCATTAGAAAAGGATTATAAAATTCACGTTCAAGGAACTTGATCCTTCCAATTGAACCGTGGCTCACTGAAAATTCTATTAACCAGGATGCCGTAACCCTTTTAAACGTATTATTTTATGGGATGTGGGCATTGCTGGCTACACAAGCGTTAATAGTGCCCATCCTAATTGCTACCACCTTGATCTACTGCGGTCCATGTGGTGGAGGAACACCCACAGTGCTGATAGGGAGAGAGTTCCAGGGTTTTGACCAGCGCCGGCCCTAGGGTTGCTGGCGCCCCGGGCAAGCTGAACTTCGGTGCCCTTCGGGGGGCGGGCCGGGGGGGGGGGGGGGGGGGGGCGGCCAGGGCCAGGGGGGGCGGGGACCCGGGCCGGGGGAGGGCGGGGGGGGGGAACGGGGCCCGGGGGGGGGGGGGGGCCCGGCCAGGGCCAGGGGGGGGCGGGGGGGGGACCCGGGCCGGGGGGGGCGGGGGGGGGGGGGAACGGGGCCGGGGGGGGGCGGAGGGGGCCCGAGGGGGGGGGGGCGGAGGGGGCCCGAGGGGGGGGGGCGGAGTGACCACCGGCGAGCCTGGATCCATCCGCCATGTTTGTGTGGGGCGGCCTGAGGGAGGGCGGCCACCGCGCATGCGCTGGTTGGCACCGGCCCAACTGCGCATGCGTGGGACCCGCACTCCTTGATGGCGCCCCCTAGCACATGGCGCCCTGGGCGACTGCCCGAGTTGCCGGTACCTTGAGCCGGCCCTGGTTTTGACCCAGCGACAGTGAAGGAATGGTGACATATTCCCAAGTCAGGATAGTGAGTCGCTTGGAGATGAACGGGTGATGGTTTTCCTGTGCATCTGCTACCCTTCTCTTTGAAGCTGGAAGAAGTTGTAGATTTGGAAGATGCTAGATGTGTCTAGATGTTTACATTGTGTATTTATGCATGTCCTACGTTTTTTCATGTATGGAACGATCTGTCTGGACTGTATGTAGAACATTACTTCTCACTGTATCTTGGTACATGTGATTCAAATTCAAATCCAATTAAATCCAAATCCATCTCCCTAAAGTCTGTCCACAATCCACATGGCTCAAGTCAAGAATGTGATGGAATAGTCTCTACTTGAATGGACGAGTACAGCTCCAGCAATGCTGAAGATGGCATGCCAATCAAATGGGTTGCTTTGTCCTGGATTATGTCATATATATATATATATCTGTTGCAATAAAATTATTAAGGAATCTTAGTTCAGAGATACAGCCTCTGTGTCTGTAAAGGTACAATTAAGATGTTGTAAAAGTGATGTCAGCATTCATTCCAACAATGTCTGTGTTTATAAAGAGGAGCCTAATGGAATTTTGTTATGATTGCTGGAGATTCCCTGGAGAGTTGATCATTTGCGAGATTGTGTTTATACGTGGGTAAGCCATCAGGGAATTGAAGTGGGATAAAGATGATCTAATTAATTGGAAAAGCCAGGTCTGTAGCAGTCAGTTTAGTTTAGGCAGTAAGACTTGCAGCTGGTGTCTGAAAGAGTTTCTCTCTCTCTCTCTGTCTGTCTCTCGCCTTCTCTCTCTCTCTGTCTGTCTCTGTCGCTATTGCTCTGTCTCTCTCTTTCTCTCTGTCCTTCTCCCTGTCGCTTTCTCTCTCTGTCTGTCGCTTTCTCTCTCTCTCTGTTACTTTCTCTCTGTCGCTTTCTCTCTGTCGCTTTCTCTCTGTCGCTTTCTTTCTGTCGCTTTCTCTCTGTCACTCTCTCTCTCTCTCTGACTCCTCACTCTGTCTCCTCACTCTGTCTCCTCACTCTGTCTCCTCACTCTGTCTCCTCACTCTGTCTCCTCACTCTGTCTCCTCACTCTGTCTCCTCACTCTGTCTCCTCACTCTGTCTCCTCACTCTGTCTCCTCACTCTGTCTCTCGCTCTCTCTCTCGCTCTCTCTCTCTCGCTCCCTCTCTCTCGCTCCCTCTCTCTGTCTCTTTGTCTCTCTTTCTGTCTCTCTCTCTCTCTCTGTCACTCTCTCGCTCTCTGTCTCTCTCTCTGTCTCTGTCTCTGTCTCTCTCTGTCTCTGGGCGCAATTCTCCGATCCCCATGCCGGGTGGAAGAATTGCGGGAGTGCCGGGCGATTCCCGCCACGCCGCCCTGGCACCCGTACGCGATTCTCCCATCCCCCCAAAATGGCGGGCTGCGTTTCACGACTGGCCGCTCGGAGAATCGCCGCTCGCTGTTTGTAACAGGTGAGCGGCGATTCTCCGGCCCGGATGGGCGATGCGGCCTGCCCAATCCGACGGGTTCACACCTGCGCCAACCACACCTGGTCGCTGCCACGTCAACAGCGCACGAACGATGCATGTGCGGCCTGTGGGGGGGGGGGGGAATGGAGGATCGAGCACCAGGGGGGTGCTCAGTAGGGGTCCGGCCCGCGATCGGTGCCCACCGATCGGCGGGCCGGCGTCTCTAAAGGACGCACTCTTTTCCTCCGCCGCCCGCAAGATCAATCCTCCATGTCTTGCGGGGCGCCTGCAGGGAGGACGGCAACCGCGCATGCGTGGGTAACGTCATTTTAGGCGCCGTCGGCCGCGTAACTTACGTGGTGCCGCTTTGATGCAGCGCCAAGGCCCAGCGCGCTTAATTGATGCGGCGCCTCTCCTAGCCCCCTGGGGGTGGGAGAATAGGGGGCGAGGAGCGGCCTCCGACGCCGGAGTGAAACACTCCTGTTTTCACTCCGGCGTCGGCACCAGGGGCTGGTTTAGCTCACTGGGCTAAATCGCTGGCTTTTAAAGCAGACCAAGCAGGCCAGCAGCACGGTTCGATTCCCGCACCAGCCACCCCGGACAGGCGCCAGAATGTGGAAACTAGGGACTTTTCACAGTAACTTCATTGAAGCCTACTTGTGACAATAAGCAATTTTCTATTTCTATTTCTAGTCTCCCGATGGGAGAATTTCGTCCTCTCTCTCTCTGTCTCTCTCTCTCTCTCTCTGTCTCTCTCTCTCTCTCTGTCTGTCTTTGTCTCTGTCTCTGTGTCTCTCTTTCTCTGTGTCTCTCTTTCTCTGTCTCGCTCTCTCTCGGTCTCTTTCTCTCTCTCTCTCTCTCTGTCTCTCTGTCTCTCTCTCTCTCTCTGTCTCTCTCTCTGTCTCTCTCTGCCTCTCTCTGTCTCTCTCTCTCTCTGTCTCTCTCTCTCTCTGTCTCTCTCTCTGTCTCTGTGTCTCTCTCTCTCTGTCTCTCTCTCTCTGTCTCGCTCTCTCTGTCTCTCTCTCTCTCTGTCTCTGTCTCACTCTGTCATTCATCCTGCTCGACTACAACCCCAAATCACCCCTGTGGTCAAAGAAAACACTGGATAAACTCAGCAGGCCTGGCAACATCTGTGGAGAGGGAAACAAAGAGTTAACTTCTGGAGCCCGTATGACTCTTCAGAGCCTGAGTTTGAAGGATTGCCTGGTAAATCCAAACAGGTTGTTCCTTTGTGGATTAGGCAGGTGGTCACAGAGGCTGTGAGGTGATAGCAGTCAAATGGAAGCACAAGGCATGCTTAGCGGATTGATGTACATTTCCCTTCTGTGCCCCACCCCGAAGGTGCTGACCGGTCGATGGAGTTGCTTTCCAGGTCACCTACCACTCTTTGACATAGCGCCTAACTGTGCCCTTCTGCAATGGGTTCTTCTGTGGAGTAGGATATAATGCTATGTGTGTGCATGCATATGTGTAAGTATATGTGGTTATTGGGAGGGAGGACAGGACAGGATTGCATGTGCTGTGTGATGCCCTCACAGATGTTTAGCGTACCATCGTTCACTCTCTGGGTTCAAAGACAAATCAGTGCCTTTGGGAGGAATTATTTAGAATAATCTTTATTAGTGTCACAAGTCGGCTCACATAAACATTGCAATGAAGTTACTGTGAAAAGTCCTTAGTCACCACATTCCAGCGCCTGTTGGGTACATTGACGGAGAATTCAGAATGTCGTCGACTCTGCTATTTTGGACCTCCACACACCAGCCATCACTGACCGCCCATTAAACGGCTCTGTTTAAAAGAAATCATCAACTACTTTCAGCTTAGTTGTTGGTGGATCTCTTCTGTTTGTTGCCACAATTCCACATGTTTTTATAGTTTCATGTTGCAGAAGTTGACAGGAAGTGGTGCGGCAGGTGCTGAGGGACATTTTCCTGGCTTCAAGGCGGCTGCATAAACCAGATGTGGGTGTGTGAGTGGACCTCCCTCTTGGAATAGAGCAAGACTGTGAGAATGAGAGGATGCCGCAAGACATGCTGCTGGGAGAGGGGGGGGGGGGGGGGGTCTTTCAGCAGGAGACCAGAAACTCGCAGAGTGCTTAAGGAGCAGGTCTCCCAACTGAATTTAAGCAACGATTAATGTTTGAGGCCTCAGTGCCTCATGAAGGAGGTGGTCACTGAAATTTTACACGAGGTGCTGCAGCTACAGCTCCACCCTCCGAGCCGTGTGCAGACCACCAGTGATTGTGGAGGCAAACATGGTTCTGAACTCCAATGCGCCTGTCTCTTTTCAGGCTAATGCTGGAGATACCGGCAATATCTCGGACTTTGCCGTCCACCATTCTGTAGGTGAGGTCGCTGAGTCTTCCCCATTGTGTAGGATGCCATTGACGGCACACAAGTTACTTTGCAGTGCCACATATCAACTCTGCCATGTACTGGAACCGTAAAGGGATTCCACTCCTTCAGCGTCCAACTGGAGTGCGACCAATAGACAGCACAATGGGTGCCAGTCAGAACCAGGTATCCCGGCAGAGTGGTGATATTTTCGATCAGCCACAGTGCACTGTAACAGCTGTGCTTCAATCATCACAGCAAACTAAAACAAGGAAGGCTATCTGCTGGTGACATGGCTCGTGACTGTGGTTTGCTTACATACAATTGGGAGCACTACTGCCTCAAGAAATGTGATAGAGCAGGCCTGCAGCACCCTGAACAATGGCTCAGCTGCCTGGGCGATTGTGGAGGAGATCTGCAGTACTCGGCTGAGTGGTTCACCAGATTTGTGGTGGTCTGCTGCATAGTGCCCAATGTTGCCATCATGAGGGGGCAGCAGTTGCCACTGCCCAGTGACTTTCACACAGTCTTTCGCCTGTTTATAATCTGTCACAGAAACCTTGACGACAAAGTGGTCGTGGAATATGTCCATCTTGCAATGCATCATACCCGCACCACCAGTTAAACCATACAGCTCAGTAAGAAGCAATCTGACCGATTCCCCTGGTCCTGTGGGTTCTCTGATTGAAGTATGCTCGCTCGATTATGAGGTTCTGTTTCCGACTAAAATACACATTGAACTCTTTTGCGACAGTTTTGAAGTCTGCAAGATCTCTTCCACCCCCTGTCTGAAGAGGACATGGTCGGCGGCAGGCCCTATGGCGTAGAGGAATGAACTTTAGTGTTGTTGTTAGAGTGGTGTCCCCCACCACTACCACCATGTTTTCTGGGTTGCCCCATGGCCTAATCTATACCAGGAAGGTTGCCCTCTTCTCAGAAGTGATTCTAGCCTGGCTCAAAGAGGTTACTTCAAAACTACTTTACACCAAATACATGATGTGCTACTGGGTGAGCACATCTCTCTTGGATAGACTATTTCGTCTGCTCTACAGGGTCTCTAGCACAGGATGACACGATGGCACAGTGATTAGCACTACTGCCTCACAGCACCAGAGACCCGGATTCAATTTTGACCTTGGTTGACTTTGTGGAGTTTGTATGTTCTTCCCGTGTCTGTGTGGGTTTCCTCCAGGTGCTCCGGTTTCCTCCCAGAGTCGCAAGATGTTCAGGTTAGGTGGGGTTTACGAGGATAGGGTAGGGGAGTGGGCCTAGGTAGGTTGCTCTTTCAGAGGGTTAGTGCATATTCGATGGGCCAAATGGCTTCCTCTGCACTGCAAGAATTCTATGGTAAATGATCAGTGACTGAGGTTAATCATGCAGTTTATGGGATACAACATTGGAAAAGGCATTCACTGACTTTGACTGCTTACGTCAGGTCATTGGACCTCTTACGGGACTGTATCTCGGTCCTCAGAGCTTGACTCCTGACATTGACTTTGAGGGTTATCTGCTCCGATTACCTGTTGTCCATGTGGCTGGACACACTGTTATCTCCTGGGGAAACAGGATGTCACTCCTCCTTTGCACCGTCTCCAGCAAGGCCAGTGTCTGCAAACGATGAAGCTCACACTCTCCCATGTTGCGCCATTCTTCCCTGCTTCCCAGATCAGATTCCGCTCACAAAGAGCTGCTAGCATCTACTCCATTCCATTCACCATATAGTTTTAAGTAGTGCTAGCAGGTATTGATTTTGAGTCGCCGTTGGCGTGTTTAGCCAGTGAACACTGTCAGCTGACTGCCGGCTGGATGCAGCAATCATTCAATAAAAATGCCATCTTGTCTGTATTTCATCAAACAGACACGCGATAATTGCACATTGTGATCCTTGTGCTTATTTTTTTGGGGGGGAGGTGTCTATCTTGTTGTATTTTTATAATGATACAAAGGCACCAATCACTCATAAGGGATTGGTTAAAAACGCTGTGGGTTCATTTATTTCATTTATTAAGACTAGGCACATGAGAACAAATATACATGGGTAAGAAACTGGAAGGTATCTTCAGCAGAGCCATCCGTGTTGTGTTCTGCTTAAAAGCAAAAGTGAAACTAAGACTGGATTGCATGACACACTCCCTTTCTAATGATGTCATGCTGCTACCCCTTAAAGCTATATTACAACATTTCCAATTTTGACTGTAAGGGGTCCTTCCTGTTGATTCCTTAGTTCTTATTTCTTTTATTTTGTCTTTATTGTTTTTGGTCCATGTATTGTTAATGGAGATGTACCTTTTAAGGTGAGCAGAAGAAGTAAGGAAAAGTGTCAAAATAGTACACTGTGTTGTCAAGTTTTATATTTACGGTAGAAGAGGCCAGACTTTATGGCACCCAGCAGATTGGAGGGATTTAGTTGGCTGGTGGCTAATGGATTGGCCAGCGACAGTATCCTGCCTGGCAAGAGACAGTGATTGGGGGTAGTGCGGTGGTGCAGTGCTTATCACTGCTGCCTCACGGTGCCAAGGACCTGGGTTCGGTCCCGGGTCACTGTCTGTGTGGAGCTTGCACATTCTCCCCGTCTCTGTGTAGCTCTCATCAGCACAACCCAAAGATGTGCGAGGTAGGTTGATTGGCCACACTAAATTGGAAAAATTATTTTTTAAAAACCGACAGCGATCGGGTGCTGTCGGGTAAAATTTTTCGGCAAGAACCCGGCAGCAGCCACTGGACTCTCGAAGTGGAAGCAGCTCTCTCTTTCTGCTCTGCTGCCCACTGTCTGCTACTGTCTGAAGGCTGGAGCCTCCAGACTCTGAAAGACTATCTCTCTCTTTCTCTCTCTCTCTCTGAGTCTACAGTGAAAACCATTGCAAGCTGAAAGAAGAGATAACATCCATCTGAAAACCTCAACTGACGAAGATATCCAACTGAAACAAAAATTCCTGTCCTTTTACGTTCTTCATTATTTTACACCCCTCTTTCCCCCCTGTTTGTTTGTCTGTGTGTAGAGGGTGAGGCGACTTAAAAGGAGGGAGCCTCGAGATTAGGGGCACGATTTACCGGCCTCGTCGTGCCCAACTCGGGATCGCCATGAGGCCGTTAAATCTCGCGAGGGGCCTTTTGTGAGATTTACGATGCTCGTTACGCTTCGAGAGACCCTGCGAGGTGTCACAATCTGGATCCTGCCCTCAATGTGTAGGATCCAGATTTGCATATTCAAGTGAGCAGTTAGGCTCACTTTAATATGTCCACACTAGAGTGCAGGAAATGAGTCCAAGTGAGGACACGACGGGGGCATTCCTCACTGAAGCTCAAAAATAGCAGAGTCGGGGCAGCACGGTGGCCTAGTGGTTAGCACAACCGCCTCACGGCGCTGAGGTCCCAGGTTCGATCCCGGCTCTGGGTCACTGTCCGTGTGGAGTTTGCACGTTCTCCCCGTGTCTGCGTGGGTTTCGCCCCCACAACCCAAAAATGTGCAGAGTAGGTGGATTGGCCACGCTAAATTGCCCCTTAATTGGAAAAAATAATTGGCTAATCTAAATTTAAAAAAAGAAAAAAAAAAAAAAAAATAGCAGAGTCCTGTATAATAGCGGGGTCAATCTCTGCGCTTCAGGTGCCAGGAAACACCCCGCAAAACGCTCCCAAGATGGTAGCTAACACGCCTAAAACAAGACTGTTTGTTTTCCATTAAATCACGCCCAAGATAGTAGTTAACCAGTTATATTTGTTGCCTGTTTAATTATAGTCACTTTAAAAAAAAAATACTTTATTCCAAACAAACACAACATCAAAATACGCAGTCCAGCAAAGCATAGTTAATCCCAGAACATGTGAGCGTAATTCGCCATCCCCCACCCACACTCCTCGCAGCCATTCGTCACTCCCTGGAAGAATCCATTCATCCTCGCTCGAGTCATGTGTACCCTGTGCACCACCTTGAACTGAATCAAGCTCATCCTCGCGCAGGAGGAGGTTGGATTTACCTGCTACAATGCCTCACACCACAGGCCCCCGACCTATTTCCCTCCCCATCTCCTCCTCCCCCTTATACTTTATCCTCACCACCTGTGCCTTGCCCTGTTTGCCCAACCACCTGTATATGTCCCCAATCCTACCCTCCCCTAAATCGTCAGGGAGCAACAGTTGCTCCAATGACATGTACTCTGGTAACAGGGGAAATGTCTGCCACTTTTTTCTGCAAAGTCCTGCACCTGCATATACCTAAACTTGCTACACCACGCCACACCTCGCCCACAGCTCAGGAACTTCTTCTCCGAGAACATATCCCTGACTGGCTCCAGTCCCGCCTTCCACCACTACAGTGGCGTCAGCACCAACATTTTATCCAACTTAAAATGTCTCCTCAACTGGTTCCATATCCTGGTAGTCGACTGCACTACTGGACTTCCCATATACTTCCCCGGGGCTTACAATGGGGCCATCACCAGGGTCCTCAACCCCTGGAGTCTGAGCCTAAAGTGCAAGCTCAAGATGGAGGGTTGGAACCCACAGCCTCTCAGGGGGGTAAAGAGAGAAGGGTAGAGGGAGGAAGCAGGCCAGCAGAAAGAAGCTGGAAAGAAAGTTCGAGACTGCCTGAACCACAGTATGAAGGGGTCAAGGCCAAGTTTGATAGAGATGTTCAAAATCATGAGGGGACTGGACAGAGCCGAAAGGGAGAAACTGTTCTCTGTTGCAAAAGAAGCAAGAATGAGAGAGCACAGATCTAAAGTGATTTGCAAAAGAAGCAAAAATGTAAGGAAAAATCGTTTTCACACAGTGAGTGGCTGGGGTCTGGAATTCACTACCTGGAAGTGTGAATGAGGCAGATTCAATTAAAGCTGTCAAGAGGGAATTAGATGCAATGTGCAGGCGTACGGGGAAAAGGCAGGGGAATGGCACTAGGTCATGATGCTTGATGGGTGAGCCGATACAGACAAGGTGGGCTGAATGGTCTCCTTCCGTGCTGTAAAATTCTGATGTGGAGATGCCGGCGTTGGACTGGGGTGAGCACAGTAAGAAGTCTTACAACACCAGGTTAACACCTAACAGGTTTGTTTCACATCACTAGCTTTCGGAGCACTGCTCCTTCCTCGGGTGAAATTCTGGGACAAGGCAATCTGGATCACGAGGAATTAACAGTCAAAACTCAGCTGTTCGGAGATCAGAAGTTAAACTCTTGACTGTTTCCTGCTGGACCCGGAGATCCGATCGTGAATGTCCATCGTAAATAGTTTCTTTCTCTTGTGATTATGTTCTGATGCCAGTGGAATAAAGAATGCCTGTTTTATAGCTGCCTTCCGGTTCATGAGATTTAATCTCACGTTACATGTGTAGATTCTTTACTCCTTCCTCCCTCCTACCTTGTTTCGACTTGCAGACTTCTGGTCCACCCCTCTCCCTCCTCAACCCGCATCGCAAGTGTAGCTCCTCCTTGTTCCCTCCCCTGGTGCCTATATGTCCCTATCCCCAGGGCCAATTTGTACTCTTGACTTGATGTTGAGTACTGTTTGACTGCGATAATAGTCTGATGCTGCTCTGATGGTTTCCTGATACTGTAATTAAAGACTGCAGCCACGCTCTTTGATTCCGAGCCAGGGAAGCTGTCTCTTTAAACTATCGCACTTCTCGAGTTTCTGTCTGAACCGCAAGCACCCCAACTCCCCTCTCACTTTTGCTGGGGCATTGTTTAAAGCAGCAAGGGGAGGATTGTGCTTCCTTCAGTTTAGGTGGTTGAGGCGTTTAAAATGATAAAGGAATTTGACACTGTGGGTGCAAAAGAAACAGGTTCCTCTGATAGATGAAACCAGTGGGACCTGGTCTTAAAACTAAAGATGGGCTGTTCAAGAGTGAAGTGTTTTCCACACCAAGGGTGATGAAAATCATAAACTCTTCTTCTAACACCCTGTGGTTTCCTGGTGTTCAGTTTGAGCGCCAAAAACTGGGATTGAGAGACTTTTATTGAGTGAGAATAGCAAAATGGTTTTGGAGCAAAACTGGTAGAGTTTTAAATAAATTTAGAGTACCCAATTAATTTTTTTCAATTAAGAGTCAATTTAGCATGGCCAATCCACCTAGCCTGCACATCTTTGGGCTGTGGGGGCGAAACATGATCTAAAGTGATTTGCAAAAGAAGGAACAATGTAAGGAAAAATCGTTTTCACACAAACATGGGGAGAATGTGCAAACTCCACACGGTCAGTGACCCAGAGCTGGGATTGAACCTGGGACCACGGCGCCGTGAGGCAGCAGGGTAACCCAGTGCGTCACCGTGCTGCCCAAAACTGATAAGAGTTGAGGTACACGTCAATTGTCATCCATTTGAATCCAAGCAGTCCTGGGGAGTACAAAAGCCGATGGCACGTAGCCCAACAGGTGTGCCCCCACCCTCCAATTTAGTAGTGTGCAGCTGTGGCTCCACACCCTGGGACTACGTGTGGGCATCGCTGCCACACACAGCTTAATGCTGCGATTCATCAGCTGTGCCTCAGCCAGTGTCCGAACACCCATCCACAGGGGTTGACTGACTGGTGAGTGCTCAGGGTCTGGATCCTTGACTGCTCATGTAACCCCCCACCCACCCCACTCTAGCCAATTATAGCAGCCACAGCAAAACCCCATGTGGAAATCAGATAACTCATTGAGCAGGAACTGAACGAGGGGACTCCACACTTCCTGAGGCCTTTGGAGGAAACTGCTATTCTGTATCATCAACAGTGATGACGTACAACTGATGATCTCTACCTCTCCCCTTTCATGGAGTGTTGTGTCTCTCTAGCGAAGCGTGGCTTTTATAGATAACCCAAACTACAATCCAGCTAACGTACAGGTAATGAGCTGCTTAATAAATCGCATGGCTGCTCCCTTGACACTAAACAACAGCCATTTGTATAGCATTTTAAGTGACCAAAAGTGTTTCACAGCAAAGTAATTGGCCAAAAATTGATGCCAAGACAAAGAGGCGAAGGTGAAAGGTTGGTCAAGAAGTAGGTTGTGAAGAAAGACTTCCATTTGTATCTTCAACCTCAATGTCCCAAAACATTTCACAACCCCTACTTCTGGATTCTTTCTGAATCTACCCTGTCTATTTCTGTTACAATTTTAGGAGCTTCAATGAAATCCCCTCGATCTTCTAAACTCTATTGCATATGGGCAGCACGGTGGCACAGTGGTTAGCATTGCTGCCTCACGGCGCTGAGGACCCGGGTTCAAATCCCGGCCTTGGGTCACTATCCGTGTGGAGTTTGCACATTCTCCCCGTGTCTGCGTGGGTTCCACCCCACAATCCAAAGATGTGCAGGGTAGGTAGATTGGCCACACTAAATTGCCCCTTAATTGGAAAAAATAATTGGGTACTCTAAATTTATTTTTTTTTAAACTCTATTGCATATATTCCTAACCGACTTAATCTCTCCTTATATGACAGTCCCGCCATCCCAGGAATCAGCCTAGTAAACCTTCGCTGCACTCCCCCCCCCCCCCCATAGCAAGAACATACTTCCTCAGATAAGGACACCAAAATTACTCAAAATATTCCAGGTGTGGGCAGCACGGTGGCCAAGTGGTTAGCATAACCGCCTCACGGCGCTGAGGTCCCAGGTTCGATCCCGGCTCTGGGTCACTGTCCGTGTGGAGTTTGCACATTCTCCCCGTGTTTGCGTGGGTTTCGCCCCCACAACCCAAAAATGTGCAGAGTAGGTGGATTGGCCACGCTAAATTGCCCCTTAATTGGAAAAAATAATTGGGTAATCTAAATTTATAAAAAAAAAAAAAAAAAAAAAAAAATATTCCAGGTGTGGCCTTGCCAATGCCCCTGTGCAAAGCAGTAAAACATCCTTGCTCCTGTACTCAAATTCTCTTGCAATGAAGGCTAGCATACCATTGCCTTCCTTCCTGTCTGCTGTAACTTTTTTCAAATGTAGTGTAGATTAATTTCTTCTTAAGGGCAGCACGGTAGCATTGTGGATAGCACAATTGCTTCACAGCTCCAGGGTCCCAAGTTCGATTTTGACTTGGGTCGCTGTCTGTGTGGTGTCTGCACATCCTCCCCGTGTGTGCGTGGGTTTCTTTCGGGTACTCCGGTTTCCTCCCACAGTCCAAAGATGTGCAGGTTGGATGGATTGGTCATGATAAATTGCCCTTAGTGTCCAAAATTGTATGATTAACCTAGGACAAAAGTTCGGCACAACATCGTGGGCCGAAGGGCCTGTTCTGTGCTGTATTTCTCTATCTATAACCCATGAAGCATTTTTGAAATCACTGTTATAATGTTCGGAACCTGGCAACCAATGTGGACAGATCACACAAGTTGCAATGTGATAACAACCTGATTATCTTTATTTTATTTATTTTGGTGATTGAGGGATAAATATTGACCAGGGCATTTGGGGATAACTCTCCTGCCCTTTGCTTGAAATAATGTATTGGGATCGTTTACTGAGAAGCCAGACAGGCCTTGATTTAATAGCTCAACCAAAAGACTCCACCTCCGACAGTGCAGCACCTCCCTTAGTACTGTACTTGGGGTGTCAGCCTGGATCTTTGTGCCCTGGCCTGGAGTGGGACTTGGACCCTCCGGCTTCTGACTCTTGAGGCAAGAGTTTTACCAACTGAGCCATGGCTGACATCCCCAAGTGAGAGCCCGAGTCTTTGGAGAAAGGTTGGGGTGGGCTATGAACATTCAGTCTGTGAATACTGCCTTTGGGTATTTCAGGTGTGCTTTAAAGGTTCCTTCAAAGCGACAAATTGATCAAACTCTCTTGAGGCCTTGTCTGGCTGCTGTTTGGGGACAGCTGAACAGATGTGCTTTCTATATTAGTGTATAGTTGTTATCAGTTATAAATATTAGCAAGTATGCCCTCATCTCCTGATCGCTTGGCCACACCATCCAGCATCTAGCTGACTGATCTGATCCATTTGAAAGATTTACGATTCAAGATTCAATACTTCCTGCAGGACCTGGCTGATCTTAGGGTGCAAATCTCCTAGAAAATGACTTCAGTGTCATCTCTGGCAGGAAACGGGGTGCTATTCCTACCAGGTGGCTCAGCATAATGTCGATCGCAATACACTCCCATTCTGACATCTTTTTGGAGGGGTCCGGGTGGCACGGGGGCTCAGTGGTTAGCACTGCAGCCTCACGGGGCTGGGGACCCAGGTTCGATCCCAGCCCCGGGTCACTGCCAGTGTGGAGTTTGCACATTCTCCCCGTGTCTGCGTGGGTTTCACCCCCGCAAACCAAAGATGTGCAGGGTAGGTGGATTGGTGACACTAAATTGCCTCTTAATTGGAAAGAAAATTGGGCACTCAAAATTTCTTTTTTAAAAGTTGCATATTTTGCACCAGCATTGAAAGGGATGTGGCCTAAACACGCTGGTAGGTATGTCGCCCCTGTGAACAGGGTACCCTTTTTAAAGGGCATCCCAATCTCAAAATTAAGTGACAGGCCCCCTACCCCAACCACCCCCATAGACATTGCAACCCCCAACAGACAAGTGGAACACCCCCAACCCTTTACCTCAGAAGGGCATCTTCCACCCACCCAATCCCAACTAAATGTTTCGGCAACCTCCCACACCATGACGGCATTAGGGTGACCCAATGCCTCTCCATCCCATCCTTGGCAGCCTCATTCCACCGCCCGCCACCCTCCCATCCCACCCCACCCCACTAGTGAGCAACACTGCTATTTGGCGGCCCCTTCAGGTGCTGCTCATTGACAATGCCAACTTAGCATTGCCAGGGGGCAGTATCAAAGCAATGTCCAGCCATGTCCCTGAATACCCAGGGGTGACAAAGACCTCCAAGTCCCCTGGTGTGGTCATTGCGTCTATCTAGAGAATTCAATAGTGGCTGTGGGAAGGTCCTCATTGAAGAGCCCTTGCACTGAATTGTACCAGCTGCTGCTATGGCTGAAGACAACCTCCAGTAAATGCATGCTGTTCAGTCATTGGGGAAAAAAATAACTATGAAAAGAATGGAGTCAGACAGAGCACCTGTTCTTTCTAGGAAGCACTTCAGAGGAGATGAAGACCCATTATTTTAAAAATGTGGTCAGAAAGAACACTTGCTCAAAAGAGGAAGCACTTCATTGTTAATGGACCATGATGTACTATGAAAATAATCAAAGCTAAACCCTCCTTTGAAATAGCCTAAAACTGTCAATCAAGAAGTTTGTAAAAGTTAATGGATCCTGAAATTGATTATAAACAATGTAGTTCAAAACTTTTAGATGTCTCATGAAGCCCAGAAACTTCAAAAGGTTACTGGGGCAGAGAATGGAATGTGAAAAAATCCCTTCAAAGTTTTTCAGGGCAACAGGGAGAAGACTTTCAACTTCAACTTGACAACTAGGAAAGAGTTCAAAGCTTTGCTAAACAATGGAGAGAAGACTAGCCACACGGCCTATCCTGGGGGCAACCCACTGACCTGAACTCCTCCAGCCCATCCGGAACCACTCCAAACCCTGGCAGTGGCTGCTTTGCCCATGGGCATCCTGGAGGCAAGAGTACAGATGGTACTCACCTCTTTGCTCCGCCTCGGAGTTGATGGTTCCTGCTCCCCGGTTTTAAGGACCAGTAGTGATTTGCACCCGGATGACTTCCCGCTGCAGGGGGAACAGGAGCATACCTGGAGATTGCTGCATTCCACTTTGATCTTACTCAGATCAATGCAAATTATTTCTGATCAAGTTCTTGCCCTTTCTGGGCGAGGTTCTGACCATGCCAGCTGGAGCGTGCCGGGAGCATCAGAAACATTTTAGTAACGGCCGCAAATCCTGTTTTAAGCCTCTTGCCAAATTCACCGGCCCAGCAGGGTTGGCTGAAGGGTGAGGAGAATCAAAGTTTCAGTGCTTCCCTGAGATCAAGCGCAAGTGGCTGGGGCTTTCCGTTGACTGTGTGTTGGCTAACCAATGGGCGAAGATGGGCTATAGCCTCCCTTTGCAGTTCAATAAACAGCAGAGATTCATCTTCCTGGACCATAGGACTAGTTGAGGTGCCAAGTAAAATCTTTTGGACAGGATGTTGGTCAGAGATGGGGGAGGGAATGTCCATGAAACAAAAAGAAAGACATTTACATCACGCCTTTAAGCTTATCAACATCTGAAACCTTCATCCGTGCCTTTGTTACCTCAGACCAACTATTGCAATGCTCTCCTGGCCAGTCTCTCACTCTGCATTCTTCTGAAACCTGAATTCTCTTGAACTACCCATATCCTAACTCTCACCAAGTCCCATTCACGTATCACTCCTGTGCTCACAGATCTGGATTGACTCCTGGTGAAACTTTGTTTTATCACTCTCCTGCGAATGCAATGGGACATTTTGCTATGCTAAAGGTGCTGTATAGATACAAGTTGTTACTCTTGATGTCTGGCTGTCACAATACATTTTACAGCCAATTAAGTTATTTTGCATTGGTAAGGTCTCTTAGGAAAACAGTGGTTTTAAGCGACTTACATTTGTTTTGGTGAACATTAGAAATAAGGAATAGCTTTAAGTGGGTTTAATTTCATCTTTCTGTGTCTGGCAGGGTAAAACCTATAGTTTGATTCATGCTATACACCGGTGTTTGTATGTGTGGGGGTTGGTTAAGTTTCAACTGTGATTCTGTTGTGTTACGAGGTATTTAGGACGGGAAGAGTAAATAGAAGTAAGTCGTTGCTTCGCAACAAGAGGCCACTTTCCAGAAGGAAGGGCTTTCCTTTTTCTTAGTTTTGACTGGAAGCCAGAACAGTTGGAGACAGGATCCTGGGGAGTGAACAGCTCTCAACTCTGCCAGGAGAGGGCACCCAGTGGTTTGTGCTGCTGCCTCACAGCGCCAGGGTTCAATTCCAGTCTTAGGTGACTGTGTGTGTGGAGCTTGCACATTCTCCCCATGTCTGCGTGACTTTCGTCAGGGTGCTCCAGTTTCCTCCCAAAGTCCAAAGATGTGCGGATTGGGTGGATTGGTAATGATAAATTGTCCCTAGGTAGGGTTGCGGGGATAGGGTGTGGGATTGGGCCTGGGTGGCTGCTCTTTTGGGGGTCGGTGCAGACTCAATAGGCCGAGTGGCCTCCTTCTGCATTGTGGGTATTCTATGATAACATCTATGAGAAGCTGGAGAGGACAAGACATTTGCAGAGATTCAAGCTTCTGAAGGAACAAAATACAATCCAGATAATCAAGGAATTGGGACAAAAAGAATGTTTAAGACATTGCAGTTAAGAGAACAGAGACCAAGTTATTCTTCAGAAGAATAAAACTTTTTCTGAGTTAGAGACAAATGCAGTAAGTAGATTCAAAGTGGGACAGCAGACTTCAGAAGTGAATGAAACATTTGATGCCATTTTAAGAACAGTCTGGGAATTAGAGTTGAAGCAATTGTAAACAGTTTGTACAACAGGCAAGGCAAGGACATGCAAAAAGGGTTGAAATCCTGAATTGGATTCAATGTTAAAAGTGGAGTGCAAACTTAAAAAAAATAAATTTAGAGTACCCATTTCATTTTTCCAATTAAGGGGCAATTTAGCGTGGCCAATCCACCTACCCTGCACATCTTTGGGTTGATGTGGAGATGCCGGCGTTGGACTGGGATGAGCATATTAAGAAGTCTTACAACACCAGGTTAAAGTCCAACATGTTCGTTTCAAACACTAGCTTTCGAAGCACTGCTCCTTCCTCAGGTGAATCACCTGAGGAAGGAGCAATGCGCTAGTGTTTGAAACAAACATGTTGGACTTTAACCTGGTGTTGTAAGACTTCTTACCATCTTTGGGTTGTGGGGGTGAAACCCATACAAAGGAGAGCAAGCTTTGTTTAAAAATGCCAATTAGAAAACCTGATCTGGAATAGAGAAGGTTTTAAAGCGTGGTTTTGAGTGTGGAATTTGGAAATTCTCTCTCATTGTGACTATCATCTGGCATCTGGGGGGATTCTGAGGAGAATAGCAGAGGCTGTAACTTGGGTTCAGAGCCGAATGTGTGTATTTGACCACAGCTAATCAGTGTGCTTAAAAGGGACTTTGTGTTAATGGGGACATTGTAGTTTAAGATGTACTTTGTAATCCATGTTAATCTTAAACACGTATTTATTAAGGGGGGAGTAAAGAAGCATTGTATAATAAAACAACTCTTCATGTTTAATAAATGTTTTTTTCTTTGTTTAAACTAGTTAGTGGTCCTGTGACACTGTCCTTCCAAGTTCTATTTTTAAAAAAAAAGTAAAAGTCACCATTTTTTGAACCAGGGTTCCATTCTGGGTTCTTTCTGTCGAATTATAGAATCCCTACAGTGCAGAAGGAGGCCATTCAGCCCATCAAGTCTGCACCGATCCTTTGAAAGAGCACCCTACCTCGGCCAAATCCCCGCCCTATTCCTGCAACCCCACCCTAAGGGGCAATTTAGCATGGCCAATTCACCTAATCTGCACATCTTTGGCTTGTGGGAGGAAACCGGAGCAGCCAGAGGAAACCCACACAGACATGGGGAGAATGTGCAAACTCCACACAATCAGTCACCGAGGTGTTGTGCGGCAGCAATGCTAACTATTGTGCCACCGTGTTGCCCCATAACAATCACTGGGATCACAACAGGTCAGAGAGCATCCCCTTTTCAGCCATGGCAAGCCAATTTGCCTCTGTTTATCTTCAGTGTTTTCCCCCTGACCTCATCCTCTTCCCTTCTGTTCTGATCAGTATTAGAAGCCACGGGTTTTGCAGCTCCCTGGCTAAATGGACATGTTTAGCGCAACATATGTGAGCCATTCAACCACAGAAGTCATCACACTGTACCTCCATCTACTGCTCAACAAGGGGAATGTTAACGTATCTGTGCATCCCACCAGCATGAAACAGTCAAGAACAGAGTCTCTTGTTTTATATTCTCTTCACGAGGCCTGAGGCTGCAGCCCTGGCTGTGTTCAGTTAGCTGAGAACATATGCTGGTTACACACACACACACACACACATGCATACACACAGGAGTATCTGCTAACTGAGTCACTGGGTGACATTATTTCCAATGAGAAAAACATAATGGGAAGGTGTTTGAGCTGCTGGGGCTGGGTGAGAGATGAGGTGCAGATAATGGTATGTCACTGCTTTCTGGCTCCGGAAAGGGTTAATGCTGTGTTGACAGGGAGGGCTCTTGTATCAGTCACTGCCTGGTGCCGTCAGCTGTTAATAGTGCCCCACGACAGCCAACAAGAACAACCTGTTTGTGTTGTGATGTGACGAAGCTGGAGAGGCGGTACCAAGGGCACAGTCGGTGCCAGCGAGCACAGTCAAAACACCGAGAACCATCAGCACAAAGGTATCACTTAACTTCTCTTTTCTCCTCTTTCCTCGTTTCCTGAGGGCACCCACTTCATTGCCCAGGTACGGTTCACCTTCTTGAACAGATGTGGTGCAGATTGCCATGAACTTATGCATGAGGGCTGGCTGGCCATTCGACTAAGGGGGCGGCATTAGAACTTGTTGGTGGGACGTTTTGTCTACATTATGAGGGGAGGCATTGGGGTCTTCGAGTGGCGGTCAGGTTACCAGGGATGTATCCCATCCCCCAGCTGGGGCCTGGGTTTTTCCCCACCTCCCGTAGCTAGGGAGGGTGGTTGTCGTAACCTGGGCTCAAATCAGTAATCTGCCTGAGAGCACCGGTGTTTGGTGAAGGATTTTGGGAGCGAGGCCAATGGCATGAGTATCGATAACAATATCACACAAGGGAAAATTGGGACCGCACTTTCCCTGCTTCTGTCAACATAAAGAATGCTTTGAATTTATATTGCGTCTTTCACAATCTCAGGAAGTGCCAAACTGCTTTACAGCCAATGAAGTATTTCTGAAGTGCAGTCGCTGTTGTAAATGAAGGAAATGCAGCCACCAATCTGGGCACAGCAAGCTCCCACACTGAGATAAATCATCAGGTGATCTGTTTTAACGATTTTGGACGAAGGAGAAATTGAGCAGACACTGGGGAGAACTTCACCACTCTGCTTCAAAATAATGTCGGGGGGGTCTTTCCTGCCCACCTGAGAGGGAAGGCAGGGATTCCGTTCAATGCTTCATGCCGCAGCCGGCTGCCAGGACAGTACCGGCGCTGCACTGCAGTCCTCGTCCGCTCTCCAGAGTGGCCACGAAGCCATAGCAAACCCCACATTAAAGTCACCTTCTGCTCTCTGATGTCTCCTTAAACTTTGGACTTCCCATTAAAAAAAAAAAAAATTTAGAGTACCCAATTCATTGTTTTCCAATTAAGGGTCAATTTAGCGTGGCCAATCCGCCGACCCTGCACATCTTTGGGCTGTGGGGGCGAAACCCACGCAAACACAGGGAGAATGTGCAAACTCCACACGAATAGTGACCCAGAACCGGGATCGAACCTGGGACCTCGGCACGTGAGACTGCAGTGCTAACCACTGCACCACCGTACTGCCCTCCGGTCTTCCCATCTTAATACAATCTCTGGGATTGCGACTGCCCGAGGATTGTCTGCTCCCAGCCTTTTGGTGCACATGGCTTTTGCCTTCAAGTCTTTTTGAGTTGAGCTGCATCAAGTCAATGGCCAAATACATTTGTTTTAAAGTGATCGTAAACTCCTCCTGTTCCTCCAATTCCCCTTCATACCCAGGCTTAGCATCTCGTTATCGCTTTGTGCTGATTCTCCTCACTTTCAATTGTATCTTTTGCAGACAAACTTGTGTTCTGCCCTGGTCTTTTCATTTAGATTTTCCAGTGACATATGGTAAAGAAGCTCAGCAATCGACCCACTGAGGAAAAACGTGGCTTGTTTTGGTGTGGGAAGTGGTTTGTTTGGTTGCTGAATAGATCTCTTGAGGGGTAGGGGAGATATCTCTTGAGGGGTAGGGGAGATGGAGGGGTGGGGGGGTGGGCGGGCGGTTGACAGTGTTCCCTTCCCCTCTCTCTTTGCTTCACCCTTCACCAGTATTGGTTCCTCGGTGTTTATTGTATCTCACTGGGATTGCCAACCCTCCAGGTTTGGCCTGGAGTCTCCAGAAATTGAAGATCAATCTCCCGGCCGCTGCCGTGTACAACCTTGGAGAAAAATCATCGGGTCATGTGTTTTAAAATGTCTCTCTTTTCAACATTTCTCTTCACCAAATATAAAAATATTGCAATTATTGTGGTGTGTGTGTGTGTGTGGGGTGGGTGGGGTACCAAACCCCACTCTGGAGCCTTGAGCATAAAACACTGCCTGACGCTTCAAAGCAGTGCCGATGTGAGTCCTGAACCGTCGGACGCAACTACAGTACTGCTATGGAAGCATCCCCCCCATTTGGTTTTGCAATGTCATCTGTCATGCTGTAGTTACAAGCTCTCGCCACAATGTGTCTCTCCAGATGGAGTAGCTGACTCTTGTGTGGACATCAACTGATGTGGACAGCACCAGGGGGGAATGTACTTGTATTAAAATATAAAATACATAGTTGCTTGACGTAATTTTGTCTTGAGGATATTTGAGGGATGGAGGGCAGCTCCAGAATGAAACAGTGGCAAATGGAGCTCCTGGGCGGGATTCTCCGAAATGGAGGCAGTGTGTTCGCGTCGTCGTGAATGCCGTCGCGTTTCACGACGGCGCAAAACGGGCGCGGGCACTACCGATTCTGGTCCTCACAGGGGGCCAGCACGGTGCTGTAACGGTTCACGCCATTCCAGCCTCCCTTCCCGGTGCCAACTGGGCGCCGTGCCAACCCACCCATGCGCAGTTGGGCCACGGCAACCCGTGAATGCGCAGGATTTCCTCAACGCACTGGCCCCGACACAACATGGCGGGGGGGGGGTTCAGGGGCCGGCCGCATAATAAAATAGGGCTGGGGCTGGAGAGGCCGACCCCAGATCGGTGGGTCCTGATCACGGGCCAGACCCCATCGGAGGCCCCCGCCGGTGAAGGAGTGCTACCCCCCTCCGCACAGGCCGCCCCCCGACCCTACGAGCAGTGTTCCCGCCGGCTGTGAACGGCGCCGGCGGGATTCTGTCGTTTCCGCACGGCCGCTCGGCCCATCAAGGCCGGAGAATCGGCGGCCCCGCCGCGGATTGGTGCCGCGGGAAAAAATGGTGTGAACGTCGATTCTCCCATACGGTGCGGCATGGGAGAATCCCGCCCCCTGTACTTGTGTCCAACTATCTTAACTAAAGGGAAAAGCCTTTTTCTCATTTGTTTGTTCTATAAACTCAGCTGAGTGCAGATTTCCTTTTATTCAAATCAAGGCAGATTTGATTCAAATTAATGTGATCTGGTTCTGTGAAGCTCCTTTATTAAACCCTACGCCTTTGATACTATCTCAGTTTAGTGATTCTACCCATAAATTTGAATTCGGAATTGGCTCTGGAAATCCAGATGCTTGGTTGAGGATTGTTGACTCAGGTTGGTCCGCATTCCAAGAGGTTTCATCGTATGACTTCCCACATCCAGTTGCACCTCATCACCAATAACCCCCACCTGCGTTCCCGCCATTGGTTGTCTGATCAATCCTCATGGTGATTGGTTGATAACAGAGGCCATGATGCCCACAATTCCCTCTGCTGCAGGAAGAGCTATATATGAAATGATGTCATCAGTTACCAGAAGGAAAAAAAGTTCAGATCAGTATTATAATTTCCCCGTTTTACTGCTTTTTCTTTCTGGGAGTGGGTTTTCATCCTGTGGTCCTTCAGTTTGTTGCTTGTTTCTGCAGAAACAATACATTATCGCTGAGGTTGCTCATAACTCTGTCCAGGAGATTAATTCTAGGAGACTCCCTGACAAGCTGGAAGAGTTGACTATGCTAAGTTTGATTGCAGCGAGGAGGGAGGTGAGGATGGAGAGCAAATAGCAGCATTCGTCACAATTTCCATAGCGTTTATGGGCGGGATTCTCCGACCCCCTGCCGGAGAATCGGCGGGGGGGGGGGGGGGGGGGGGGGGGGCGGCGTGAATCCCGCCCCCGCTGGCTGTCGAATTCTCCGGCGGCGGGGATTTGGCAGGGGCGGGAATCGCACGCGCCGGTTGGCGGCCACTGGCAACGCCCCCCCCCCCCCCTCCGGTGATTCTCCGGCCCGCGATGGGCCGAGTGGCCACCTGTTTCTGGCCGGTCCCGCTGGCGTAAATGGGAGTAGGTACTTACTGGCAAGACCTGGCTGCGCGAGCGGCCTCCGGGGTCCTCGGGGGGATCTGGCCCCAGGAGTTGCCCCCACGGAGCCCACCGATCCGTGGGCGGGCCTGTGCCGTGGGGGCACTCTATTCCTCCGTGTCGGCTACTGTGGTCCTCCGCGATGGCCGACGTGGAGATGAACCCCCCCCCCGTGCATGCGCTGGGATGACACCAGCACACGCTGGCGCTCCCGCACATGTGCCAACTCGCCCTTCTGCACCAGTTGGCGTGGTGCCAAGCCCCTTCTAAGTTCACGCCACTCCTTCGCGCCGGAGTTGCCCGCCCCATGGAGAATCCCGCCCCATAATGCATCAATGAAACCACAGCTAATGTAAATCTCCCAGGGCACTTCACAGGAGTATTATAAAGCAAAATATGACACCTAGCCACATAAGGAAAAGGTCAGTTAGGCCAGCATGGTGGCGCAGTGGTTAATAATAATCTTAATTATTGTCATAAGTAGGCTTACATTAACACTGCAATGAAGTTACTGTGAAAAGCCCCTAGTCGCCTCATTCCGGCCCCCGGAGGAAACCTACGCAGGCACGGGGAGAACGTGCAAACTCCACACACACAGTCAACCAGGTGGAATTGAACCTGGGTCCCTGACGCTATGAGACAGCAGTGTTAAGCACTGTGTCACCCCAAAAACTTGGTCAAAGAAATGGGTGGAGTGGTAGAGAGGGAATTCAAGAGCTTGATGCCCAGGCAACTGATGGTGGAGCAGTTATAATTGAGGAAGTGCACGAAACCAGAGTTAGAGGAACATAGATATCCCAAAGGATTGTGGGGTTAGAGGAGACTACAACGAGGGAGAGATAGACAGAGGGGGCTGTTCCTGTGTTTTGTTTCTGGATGCTTTATGAGCAGGCCTTCTATTCCTTGACTACACTAAGAACATAGAACATAGAACATAGAACAGTACAGCACAGAACAGGCCCTTCGGCCCTCGATGTTGTGCCGAGCAATGATCACCCTACTCAAACCCACATACCCGTAACCCAACAATCCCCCCATTAACCTTACACTACGGGCAATTTAGCATGGCCAATCCACCTAACCCGCACATCTTTGGACTGTGGGAGGAAACCGGAGCACCCGGAGGAAACCCACGCACACACAGGGAGGACGTGCAGACTCCACACAGACAGTGACCCAGCCGGGAATCGAACCTGGGACCCTGGAGCTGTGAAGCATTGATGCTAACCACCATACCACCGTAAGAACAAAGGAAAATGGCTCCTGTCTACCAACTGGACAAATATTACTTGCCTTTCAGGATTAAAAATCCATCCCTTCAGTTATAGCTCAACTCTCCTTTTTGATTCACTTAGTTGGAATTTTAGCTGTGGTTTCCTTGATGTGATAGTACTCTCACCTCTTGAGTCAGAAGGTGAAAGCTTCAAGAGGCGTGAGCATGGTTAGCACTGCTCCAGGGCAGCACGGTGGCGCAGTGGTAGCACTGCATTCTCACGGCGCCGAGGTCCCAGGTTCGATTCCGGCTCTGGGTCACTGTCTGTGTGGAGTTTGCACATTCTCCCCGTGTTTGTGTGGGTTTCGTCCCCACATGCCAAAAATGTGCAGGGTAGGTGGATTTGCCATACTAAATTGACCCTTAATTGGAAAAAATGAATTGGGTTCTCTAAATTTATAAAAGAAAAGCACTGCTCAGCAGGGACCCAGGTTCAATTCTGATCTGGGGTATGGAGTTTGCACATTCTCCCTGCGTCTGCATGGGTTTCTTCCGGGTGCTCTGGTTTCCTCCCACAGTCCAAAGAGGTGCAGAAAAATAGAGTATCCAATTTTTTCCCCCCAATTAAGGGGCAATTTAGCACGGCCAATTCACCTACCCTACACATCTTTGGGTTGTGGGGGTGAGACCCAACACGGGGAGAATCTTCAAACTCCACACAGTGGACAGTGACAAGGCCGGGATCGAACCCCGGTCCTCAATGCCGTGAGGCAGCAGTGCTAACCACTGCGCCACCGTGCTGCCCCAGGCTAGGTAGATTGACCATGGTAAATTTCCCCTTAGTGTTCAAAGGTGTGCAGGTTAAGTGGAGCTATGGGGATAGGGCATGGGGAGTGGGCCCAGGTAGGGTTCTCTTTCAGAGGGTCAGTGTAGACTTCTGCACTGTCGGGGTTCCACATTTCAGGCTGACATTCAGTGCAGTACTGAGGGAGGGCTGCACGTTTGAGGTACAGACTTTTGAGATGTTTACCGTGGCCCCTGTCTGCCCTCTCGAGGTGGCATGTGTAAGATCCTATAGCATTATTTGAAAAAGAGCAGGGGGTTGCCTTGATGGCTTAATATTTATCCCCCATACAACATCACCTTTGCTGTTTATGCGCACTTGATGTGCACAGATTGTGCTGCTGTTTCCTACATTACAACAGTGACTTGTGCATCATTTGCTGTGAAGGAGTTGGGGCAGGCAGAGGTTGCAAAAGTAGTTTTTTTATTTACCGTTTCTTGTTTGGCCTGGTGAGGAACCTGGAAGCATAACAAACGTAGTTTTCTAGCCCCCCAACCCCCACTGATGGATTTGCAACTCACTCACATAAGTTGAACAGTTGATATCGAATCGCCAAAAGGCCTCCAGGCAAGCCGGAAAGCTGTTTTCAAACACCGAGCGGCCCAGGTTTTATTGTGGCCTCGCTCACATTCTCCTGTGTGTCTGTGTGTGATCCCACAACACAGGAACACACATATTAAATATTTTAAAAGTTGCACTGTAAATAACTTCAAAGGTGACTTGTACAAGTCTGTGCTGTTACACAAAAATCCTTTTGGGTTAAATCTTTGATAGAAACAACAATCCACTCTGCCCTCACCTTCTGAACACAAATGGGAATAGCAGGAGTCTGTACAGGGTTTGCTCGGCCATTCAATAAGATTATTGCTGGGAGTGAACCTCAGCTCCACATTCCCACCCTATCCTGAATATGAAAGGCTATTTAAAAATCCATTCCTGGGATGTGGGCGTCGCTGGTTGGGCCTGCATTTGTTGCCCATCCCTAATTGCCCTTGAAGTGAGTGGCTTGCTAGGCTATTTCTCAGGGTATTTAAGAGTCAACCACATTGCTGTGGGTCTGGAGTCACATGTAGGCCAGACAGGGTAAGGATGGCAGATTTCCTTCTCTCAAAAGACATGAGTGAACCAGGTGGGTTTTTACAACCATTGACACTGGTTTCACTGTCATCGTTAGACTTTCTAATTCCAGACATTTATTGAATTCAAATTTCAATCTCTACCATGATGGGATTTAAACCCAGGGCCCCCGGGGCAATACCCTGGGTCTCAGGTTACTAGTCCTTTGACAGTACCACTATACTACCGCCTGCACCTTTACTCCTGATGGTCCCGTCCAGCAATGTGCCGGGTCCTTCACAGCGAACAAAGAATAATACAGCGCAGGAACAGGCCCTTTGGGCCTGCTGCCATAGGATGCCAGTGTGAACCTCAGTGTGATTCCCTCGCCCTTGTTTAGAGTGATGCAGTGTTCAAATGCCCAACAGGCAGGGTTCACAGGATTCTGCAAGTAGTGGCTCAGCAATGGCATGCCCTCGCCACAGAATCAAAAGAAAAGTTATGGGTTCAAGCCCCTTTGAGGAGGAAATGCATAGCGGTCTGCCCAGCACTGGAAGCTGGCAAATGACAGGAATTCTTTTATTTTACCCTCCTTTGTTCGCAGTTGCTATTCATGGTGGAACTAGGGTCAATGTTGTCTTGTCACCATCTCTCCTTCCCCCCCCCCACCTCACGCACACCTCGAGATTATCACATACCACGAGGGAATCGGAACACCCTGTCATTTTGTACTTCACCCGCAATCTTACCAAAAAGTCCCAAGGAGCGTCCCACAGTGTAGTTTTGAAGTGACCATTTTGCACAGGGCGGGAACCCACAAACAAGATCAACGGACAGTTTTTCTTGGTGAGTTTGGTTGAGGGACAAGAGTTGTGAGAAGGACAGGGTACACCCTTCTCTTCTTTAACTAGAATCATGGAACCTTCAAAGACAAAGCAAGTGAGGAGGGCCTCCATTTAAAAAAAAAACCCTACATTGAATACATGCAGGCAGGACATGAGGTATTTGATTTCTGCCATTGAATCCTCGAATTTACAGTGCAGAAGTAGGCCATTCGGCCCATCGAGTCTGCACCGGCCCATGGAAAGAGCACCCCACATATGCCCACACCTCCACCCTATCCCCATAACTCCACCTATCCTTTTTTGACACTAAGGGCAATTTATCATGGCCAGTCCATCTAACCTGCACATCTTTGGACTGTGGGAGGAAACTGAACACGGAGGAAACCCACGCAGACACGGGGAGAACGTGCAGGCCCCACACAGACACTGAACAAGCCGGAATCAAACCTGGGACCCTGGAGCTGTGAAGCAACTGTGCTAACCACTGTGCTACCGTGCTGCCCCAAATATATTCATTTGATTTCCCACCGCTAGAACGATCTTCCGCTGTCAGGCAGGTCTCAAAGGGGAAGGGTTGTGGTGATTTGATTCTCCGCCTCTTAGGGCAGTACGGTGGTGCAGTGGTTAGCCCTGCTGCCTCACGGTGCCGAGGTCCCAGGTTCGATCCCGGCTGGGTCACTGTCCATGTGGAATGTGCACATTCTCCCCGTGTTTGCGTGGGTTTCACCCCTACAACCCAAAGATGTGCAGGGTAGGTGGATTGGCCATGCTAAATTGCCCCTTAATTGGAAAAAAAGAATTGGGTCCTCTAAATTTATTTTTAAAAATTCTCCGCCTCTTATACCCTCAGTCTCACAGATATGGCATTAAATTGAGAGGCCTGTCTGTCCTCTCTGGCAGATGTGAAGCATCCCATGGTACCAGTTAATGGAGCGAACTAGGGGAGCTCTCCCCAATGCGTCATCGAATTGAGGGAAAAAAATGGATTATCTGGACGCTATCACGCAATTGTTTGTGGGATCTTGCTGTGTGAAACTTTCCTACCGCATGTCATGATCTTAGAACAGTAGCTAAGCTTCAGAAAAGTACTTTAGTGGATGTCCTGAGGTGGTGAAAGGTTCTATAGAAATTCCTGTTCCCAAGTAAGGGTATCTCATTAGTGAGGCATGAGGAGGAATTGGTTCTGCTGGGAATTGTGTTGAGTCTGAGGTTACATGGAACTCCAGTTCACTGAGGATTATTTAGGATGGTGGCTGTAATCAGCTCTTTCATCCCAACAGTTTGGCTTGGGTTGAAAGTGGGTATAATTAAGGCTCAATTCCCTGGTCAGGGATTTGTCTTATTCTGCTTGTGTGGGATTACTGTGAGGCACCACCGCCCCCCACATTTTAATTGTGTTTTCATCACTTAAAGAGTAATTCACCGCTCCCCCCCCAAAAAAAAACTGTAGTTGGAGCCTTGCTGAGCATACATTTCTATAGATTTAGGTTGCTAGCTGTGATTAAATGTGTTTGTGGTGACTCAGGACACACACTGGAGGCTTCCAGTAGTTGACGAGGGGTTTATTGATGAAAGGCAAAGGCAGGTAAGAATACAGACACAGAACACAGTATGACAGCTCTGATCACTTCGGCTCCAGGATCCACACTGCCCATAGTCCTGCTCTCAGGGTCCCGCACAAACTCCCTATTCGCCGGGGTCTGCATGCTCCTGCGTGGTTGATCATAAGACACAGAAGCAGAATTAGGCCATTCGGCCATTGAGTCTGCTCCGCCAGTCAATCATGGCTGGTATGTTTCTCATCCCCATTCACCTGCCTTCTCCCCATAACTCTTGATCCCCTTATTAATCAAGAACCTATCTATCTCAGTCTTAAAGACACTCAGTGATTTGGCCTCCACAGCCTTCTGCGGCAAAGAGTTCCACAGATTCACCATCCTCTGGCTAAAGAAATTTCTCCTCATCTCTGTTTTAAAGGAACTGTACCCTCGAGTTCTAGTTTCTCCTACTAGTGGAAACATCCTCCCCACGTCCACTCTAGCTAGGCCTTGCAGTATTCTGTAAGTTTCAATTAGATCCTTCCTCATCCTTCTAAACTCCAACGAGTGCAGACCCAGAGCCCTCAACTCTTCGTCATATGAGAAGTCCTTCATTCTGGGGATCATTCTTGGCCCCGATTGGCTCTGAGCCAGTTAAGTGGTCTGTCAAGCCTGCCCCCTTAAAGGGACTGCGATACCATTGTTTTCCTGTAGCTTTCATCACACAACTTGTCCCCATCCTCCAGCCACCAGACGACCAACCATGCGATGTGCGGCCTTCCTACACCAATCGGAAAGCAAAAAGACTCGTCATCCAATTTGATGATGCTAGACAGTCAGCCAAACAGCCAAACAGAAGTGTGGATAACGTTGCAAAATAGGAAATGTGGAAGCCAAATTGTGCACAGGAAGCTCCCAGAAACAGCAAGAAGGAAGTCCCTTAGTATTATGCAGGACAGGATTATGTCTACGAGTTTGGAGTGGGCTGTGGATCCATGCTTGTCTGATGCTTGAGGCTGTTGGCTGAACCAGGCTTTGCCACTCGCGACACCATAACGCCAAGCCCATTTTAAGAAAGAATCGCAGAGCTAACATTGTGGTAGTCACAATGACCTGAGCCCCGAGGTACGTCTCATATTTCAAAAGGAAGAGCTGAAGCACTGGGGATAGACCATATACTTTCCCAAGGAAAATAGATCACATTTGTGCTGCTGAGCCTCCCCTGCCCCACCCCTGCCTCTCCCTACTTCGTGGGACATTAACAGTGCTCAGTGACCTTTTTTCACCCCCAACTGTGTCGGAGTCCATCCCTCTGACCTCCCCTGCAGCCTTAAGAGTGTCGCGATGTGGTGACAGATGTTTTTTTTGGAGGGGAGAAGCAAAAACTCAAATTTCTACCAGACCTGTCACAACCTTATGACACTGCAAAGCGCCCCACAGCCAATGGAATTTCAGTATTTTGTTATTATCTTGGAAATGCGGCAGCCAATTTGTACACAGAAAGCTCCCACAAATGCAATTGACGACTGGATGATATGCTACGTGATGGTGGTGAATGGATAAATATTGGCTGGCGGGGGGACACTTATAGTAATTTGGGGCTTGTGGGGGGGGGGGTGTGTTTGGGGGTCACCTTGGGGGCTTGAGAGATTAAATAGCGTCCCAATCTCTTGCTGCACTGAGGAATTCCAGAGAGCGGATCTTCTCAGTGAAAAACGGGGCTAAGTGCAGCCTCAGCTGTGCTTTCCTCTCTGAGACCCCCGATCTATGCAGATGTGAGTTAGATGGCGGGGTGTTTGGAGCACCGAGAAACTGCCGGCTAATTGTGTGCTACGGGACTCTGTACCGTTCGGGCAGACCGTCCCTCGATCTCCTGACTCTGAGATGAGACTGTTACCTGCTGCTACCCAGGTGATACCTATTGGATCGAGTATGTATTCATTATATAAAAATAGGTTGGGGGTGCAGTGGGGGTAATCTGCTTGAGTCATTCCTACTAAGGCAGTGCTGGGTATAGAAAGAGGGAGGCTCTCCTAGTTTTTTTTAAATTTAGAGTACCCAATTATTTTTTTTCCAATTAAGGGACAATTTAGCGTGGCCAATCCACCTAACTGCACATCTTTGGGTTGTAGGGGTGCAACCCACGCAGACAGGGGGAAAATGTGCGAACTCCACACGGACAGTGAGCCGGGCCAGGATCAACCTGGGTCCTCAGCCCAGACTCCCCGAGTTTACCTGATGCCAATTTAAACTCCCTTGCACTCCAGGAAATAAGGTAATTAGGTGGCCAAGCGGGAGTAGGACCTGTGGTGCGCTGGGACGGGAATAGCCAGAGCTCTTCAGGGAGCTGGGCGGAATGAAGGGTTAGCAGTTGAATGAGTGATTTCTTCGTTTTGGTTTTCCATGCTGGCTGTTGTGCGTTTCAGCTATGACCTGAAGCAGACAGGTGATTGTGCTGTGATGTCATTGCCGCACCTTGTTCCAGGAGAGAGCGAGCTCACTATAGTCAGCCAGGGAGAGTGAGCGAGCTGACACAACAAATCTGAAGGCAGCAGAGATTCATTGAAAGCAGAGGGGAGGGGGTGGCATGTGGAGGCTACTTATTTAATTCCAGGTTATTTGTTTCCATTTGGGGGTGGGATTGTTTTCCAACTTGCTGGAGGTGAGGATTGTTTTCCAAACTGCTGGAGGTGAGGATGTGTCAATGACGGCTTTGAACAGACGGATCATCAAGTGGTTGGGTAAGATTTGTGTGTGTTTCTCTCTCTCTCTCTGCGCTGAGAGTTCAGTTGTACCCGAGTTGGTGTCAGATCCAATCAATCGCCTATTGGGTTGAAAGCATCTGACCCCCGGGACAATTCCCACTCAACCCTTGTGGCCCCCTGAGCTGATCGGGTTGAGGTACAAACTCTTTCATCTGAACAAGGTTTAGTCGTTTGATTTTGAGGACTGTGGCGAGAGATTCCGTGCGACCCAGTCACACAACGTTTACAGGCCAATGACTGTGTCATTTTGCTGTACACTTAGCAAAGCTACTATTAGTTCAGTCTTACTAAAGCGACGTGCTGTGGGTATTTGAGCACTGCGAACTGGAAGGCGAAACAAGGGAGCGTCTCTATTGACAGTGCCTGAGTAATGAGTGAAAAATGCCAAAGCTCGCTGCTTTTTATTTCATCACCTTGCTGCTGATGGGCCACCTCAGCGGTTGGTATGTGACTGTGCCAGGAAATACCAACCGGATCACCTGCCTTGATAAGTCTGAACTCCCGATAATAGGGTCGACAAGAGTAGACTTGTGTCCTATGTTTGTTTGTTGTTTTATTTTTTCTCTCTTCTCTCTCTCCTAAACGTTGCCAATCCCCTGAACTGACACGGTTTAGTTCATTTGGCTAGACAGCTGGTCCGTGATGCAGAGCAAGGCCAGTAGCCCCGGTTCAATTCCTATACCGGCTGAGGTTACTCACGAAGCCTTCTCAACCTTGCCCCTCAGGTTAAAGCACCACCAGTCAGCTCTCCCCCTCAAAGGAGAAAGCAGCCCCATGTCACCTGGAAACTACTGCGACTTTACCTTGATAGGATGACCTCAGACGCTCCCTCAACTTTTAACTCCATTCTGCCCTAAACTATAGGATGATACAAGGCAGACAGAGGCCATTTGGCCCATCAAGACTACCAGCTCTTTGAAAAAGAACTATCCAATCATTCCTGAAAATGTCAGCTTTTCACGTATATATCCAGTGCCCTTTAGAAAGCTGCTATTGAATCTGTACCCACCACCATTTTGAGCAGTACATTCCAGATCATCATCAACTCGCTCCCTGAGAATTTCTCTCTGGATCTTTATTTATCTTAAAGACTGGCCTTTGGGAATTCATTATTCCCAGTGATTCCATTTATTCGGAACCAGCTAAATTCCAATAAAATCAGTTCAGCAGGAAGACTTCTGCATGGATCAGGATTTCTGCGAACTGCACATCAAAACAGCCGGTTATAAATATAGACCATCGCCCCTTCAGTCATCCACACAGCATATCAGTCTTAAAGGGGAAGTGCTGCCAATATTCAAGTTTCGGTTGTAAAATATGGTGAATGCTTTCTTTGGTAAAATTGTTTGATAATCCGTAGGAGACTCTGTAAAGCTCATTTCCATTGCAACAGTGCCAAAACTGAGTGGTTTTTATTTAAGAAAAAGTGAGAGAAAAATGATTCTCATTGTTTAAGAGCGTGTTGGTGTACAATGGAAGTGGTTAGAAAAAGGTTTTGGTTCATTGAGATTCTACACAAATGGTAATGGATGAAAGGACTCCTGGTCCAATTTGGAAGGAATGAGGGAGGGTCTGTGCCCTTTGGAATTCAACTGCTTTGGAATAATGAGACGGAATTTGTCCCATTCAAAAGTGAATGGAATGGATTCTACAGGGTGGGAGTGAATGGGAAGTGGTCCAGCGGATGGGGAACCTACACAATGAGTGCATGCAGGAACGCTTTTGGTCCAAAGATGTGCAGGTTAGTTGGATTGGCCATGCTAAATTGCCCTTAATGTTCAGGGATGTGCAAGTTAGGTGGAGTTATGGGACTGTGGTGAATGTGTAAGCACTAGTAATTCACCAGTATACTTTGTGGCATTATGCCATGCCATTAACCCTGTGGGCTCCATCTATGGGCCACTGTGGCTTCACCCACAGGGGGAGATGTGGAGCATGTACGGGCTCCGCCCCTTCTAGGAAGTATAAGAGCAACTGACCTGTGTCACCGCTTTCAGTAATGTACCAGTCGCAGGCAGGCAACGTTGTAAGCTGATTAAAACCACTGTTTACTTTGACTCGAGACTCCGAGTGAATTGATGGTCGCATCAGGGACTATAGAGATGGGGCGGAGGCAGTAGTCCTAGGTAATGTGCTGTTCCGGAGGATCGGTGCAGACAAGATGGGCCGAATGACCACCTTCTGCACTGTAGGGGTTCTATGGATTGGGACGAAGTGAAGAACTTGGAACGGAAAGGGATTCTGATCCGTCGGAATCCCGTACTGAGACAGTGGCTTCATTTTTCGTTTGGGTTGTCTGATTACTCCTGTTGTTGTGCATACGTCCTAATGTAGTCTGCCTCAATCCCCCAAGGATTTTCCACGTGGGTGCGTGGAATTGTGTGCCACACCCAGTTGAGGTGTGCACAGTTTCTCAATGGCACAGGTAGAATTTAAGTTGTATTTGAGTAGAAAACAATGAACCATGCTCCACAAGGGTGTGAAGTACTGTTGGTTATAGATCAGTCAACTGCTGATAGAATAATGTGTAATTTAGATGGTGACTTGTGAGTGTTACACAAGAGGTGTAGTGACACAATGATGGAGTGTGCTGGCTTAATTTTGGTGCTTTTCATACAGAGTGTTGGCCCATACAAACCCACTTCTAATATGGCAGAAGCTTTATTTATATCTGTGCTTCCTGGCAGTCACGGTACGATGCCACATGTCGTCTAATGCAGTCAGCGCACAGAAAATACTCTAGGATCAGGAAGTTCTCAAGCCGCAATGTCCGCAAGCTCTCAATTGACCTTCCCCGCAAACAAATCTGGTTTCTGATCTGCAGCCAGGATTGTAAATAACCATTGAGTGCACTAACCCTGGAAACTGTTTATCATCAACTTGCCTTAAAGGGGCTCATGACCACACATCAGACGGTTTGGGTTTCCTCATGAGGTACTGCGGTCCTGTTCTGTCCAACTGCATATGTGCTGATGCACCTGGGATTTGTCAGTACACAGATCAACAGATAAAATTGGGAATCCTTGTTTCTGGCGCAAGATAGGTAAGACATCCAGAGGTGCTTGACATGTCGCGGAAGTGAGGCAGCCTTTGCAAAAGAAAGAGAAAGGAAACCAAGCCTTTAGTTACTGGTTTCTTCTGATCTGGAGCGCAAAGCAGTTTGCCGACTATAATTGCTGTCTGGAATTTGAAACGACCTATGATTACCTGGGGAGTGTGCAGATAGTGGCCTTAAAAGGGACAGCTCAGCAGCTGACGTCATAACCATGTTCCAGTGTCTAGACCAGTGGTGGGCAATTTGCCGTCCATCAGAGGTCTGAGTCTGGTCCGTGAGACAGTTTGTTCACCGTTGCCCACGTGCAGGGTTACCAGATTCTGCTGGTTTCTGTCTGCGTAGGTTTTTCCCTTGCAGGAAGTACCTCCTGAAGCAAGGGTGCGTGAAGTGAGGTGCGTGCCAATTGCCCACAACATTGACTGTGAGAGCTGTGCACACTCAATCAAAGCGTGAATATTTCTTTTGTTATTGCCATTTAAAGTTGTTGACAGTTCCATTAATATATGAATGATTAAGCATTTTCTAGAACTCGTTATGAAATATTCGGCGAGTAATAAATACATTTAATCGTATTCTTGGAGTGATAGCTTGTGAACAATCTTGTGACCCACTGAGATGAAGGAGGGCCACTCATGCAGCCCACTCACTAGCCTAGGTTGCCCATCACTGGTCTAGACTATTCACCAACAAAGTTAATCGAGCGCTGCCTGTTTGCTAAGTAAACCCAATGGACTGATCCTTGCAACTGGCAGTAATTCCTTAAGTGGGAAATACTCCATTTTCCTCAGTGATAACACTGTCAGCTCTGCAGTAGTAGGTTCAGTGTTTAAGTCCCACTCCAGAAACCTCACACACAAGGTTCACCTGCTACTCCCAGTGCAGCACTGAGGGGATGCGCTACTGTCTTTCGGATGAGGCCCAGTCCTGCCCCCTCAGATTGCCGGAATGGGTTCCATGGCATTATTTTGAAGTGGAGCAGGGTGTTCTCCCCAGTGTCACGGCCAATATTTTTCTCTCAACCAAAACCACTAGAACAGATTACCTAAACGTTATCACATTGCTGCTGTGGGATCTTGCCATGCACAAATTAGCCGTTGCATTTCCCACAACATTGACTATGCTTCAGAAGTACGTCATTGCCTTCAAAGAATATAGACACCTCCTGAGGTCATGAACGATGCTGCATAATTGCAAGTCTTTCTTATTATCTCTTTGCCCGATTCTTCCCTTACATTCTTTCCTTTCTTCCTTCCCTCTCCCCTTTCTTCGTTCTGTTCTTAAATTCTTTGCCTGTTCCAGTGAGCAATCGGCCTGCTGCAGTTTTCTCCCACAAGTTCTGAAAGACGTGCTTATTAGGTGAATTGGACATTCTGAATTCTCCCTCCTTGTACCCGAACAGGCGACTAGGGGATTTTCACAGTAACTTCATTGCAGTGTTAATGTAAGCCTACTTGTGACACCAATAAAGATTATTATTATTTATAATGAGCAACTGCGTTTCCTCCTCCCCCCACCTCTTGCTTCCACACCATTCTGAATATGTAAGGCAGAAACTCATGTTGGACAGATACTAGTGCCCTGGAATATCCTTTTTTTCTGTGGGATATTTGACGGACGGGGCGTCACAACTAAATCAGATGCCATTCTCGCCCAACAGCCCCCCTCTCACCCATTCTGGGCAGTGATAGCTAGTTAGTCATAAAAAGGAGGGGACTGAGCATCTTTGCCTGGATTAGTGAGGCCCTGTCGCATTGATTCAACTCAGCCATGGACTGGAATTCCAAACTTGGGATCTTTCTGCTCTATATAGACTAGTATTACCCAGGTGTTTGCCCAGAAAGCAGAGGAAGGGGTGTGCTTAGAATTCCAAACTAAATATTGATGACTCCAATATGGACAATCTGCTAACGAACACCTTTTGGGACTGTTTTGAACAGATGGGTGTTCTTATTTTTCTTTTTCTTCAAATTTTAGAGTACCCAATTCTTCTTTTCCCAATTAAGGGGCAATTTAGAGTGGCCAATTCATCTACCCTGTACATCTTTTTGGGTTGTGGGAATGAGACCCACCCAGGCACGGGCAGAACAGATAGGTGTTCATATGTTCTTTCAGTGAACCGTGTCTGATAAAATCCCACGTCCAAAATGGCCGCCTGTTCCTACACCTGAGCATGCTCAGAAACCAACTGGATGTCAACAGGCTCTTTTCACGGTAAGGCTCCTTTGCTGCTGTTGCACTCATTGAGGGTGATCATTGTGGACCAGGGTAATGTCCCCAAAGGGGAGAAAGCAGAGATTGTGTTTCAAATCAGTGAGGTACTGAAAAAGTGGGATATTTACAGTGTGTGGTTGCTATGGAAACAGTTCTTGATTGCCCATTTTTATTGTGAGGTGGGCAATGTTGTATGTCTGGCACTGGGCATGTGCGAAGACATACAGTGTGCCAATTGAGATGAGTTCTTTCTGATACCCTGTACTGAACTGAGTGTCTTCCGAATAATGCCACTTACTGAATTTGCTACATATTGCTAATCGGCACAATGGGCCAAATGGCCTTGTCTCTGTTGCATCATTCTGTTATTTTATGATTCTTTGAACTGTGGATCCTGACCTTGTGTATAACAGTGTGACTATCTGTACAGTGCAATACTCGCTTATAACGATGTTGGTTGTGTAGTGGTTACGTTACTGGACGTGAAACCCAGAAAGTGCAAGTTCAAAACCCACCAGGGCAGTTTGAGAGCTTGATTTCAATTTGAAACAAAAATGGAGATTGAAAAATTGTAAACGACCAAGGGGCAGGAGGAAGTTATTCAACCCCTCAAGCCTGCTCCGCCATTTAATAAGATGGCTGATCCGATAGTCACCTTAAATCTGCATCCCGCCCATCCTCAATAACCCTTTACCCCCTTGCTTACCAAGACTCTAATCACCTCTGCCTTAAAAATAGCCAAAGACGGGCAGCACAGTGGCGCAATTGTTAGCATTGCTGCCTCACGACACTTGAGTCCCAGGTTCGATCCCGGCTCTGTGTCATTGTCCGTGTGGAGTTTTCACATTCTCCCCGTGTGTGTGTGGGTTCCGCCCCCACAACCCAAAGATGGGCAGTGTAGGTGGATTGAAAATGAAAAATGAAAATCGCTTATTGTCACGAGTAGGCTTCACTGAAGTTACTGTGAAAAGCCCCTAGTCGCCACATTCCGGCGCCTGTCCGGGGAGGCTGGTACGGGAATCGAACCGTGCTGCTGGCCTGCTTTAAAAGCCAGCGATTTAGCCTGGTGAGCTAAACCAGCCCCATGCTAAATTGACCCTTATTTTGAAAAAATGAATTGGGTACTGTAAATTTATTTTTAAAAATAGTCAAAGTCTGCGGGCAGGATTCTCCCAGCCCTGGGCCAGGCCGGAGAATTCCCGCGAACGGGCCACGCCGCCCCAACGCCGGTACGCGATTCTAACCTGCTGTGGGCCGACGGGACCTCGGCGTGTAAGGGTTGGGTGGCGGCCTTTGGGGGGTGAGGGGGCGTTTACGACGGCGTGGATGCTCTGCCGTGGGATTGGAGAATCCCACCCTCTGCTACCATCACCTTTTCAGGAAGCGAGCTCTAAAGACTCACAAACCCTGTGAGTGAATTATTTTCGCTCATCTCCGTTTAAAATAAATTTAGAGTATCCAATTCATTTGTTTCAATTAAGGGGTCGGACCCCCCCCCCCCCCCCCCCTCCCCCCCACAGGATGCTACCTGACCCTTCAACGCCGAGGACCCGCGGGCTCAAAGCAGATTAGAACGCATCCGGCAGCATTCGGCCCTTTTCTTACGGCCGCTCGGCCCGTCCGGTCCGGAGAATCGGCGGGCCGGCTGCAAGGGGGGGGGGGGCACGACCGGCGCCGTGCCAACCACGTGGTGCCGAATCGTGTGCCAGCATTGGGGCAGTGCAGCCGGTTCACGGGGATTCTCTGGCCCGGTGCAGGGCTGGGAGAATCCTGCCTTATATGTTTCAATCAAGTCGCCTTTAATTCTTCTAAATTCCAGTGGATACAAGCCTAACCTTTTCCTCATAAGACAACTCCCCCATATCAGGTATTAGTCTGGTAAACCTTCAACTGAACTAATGACAATGCATTTCCATCTTTCCTTAATTAAGGAGACCAATACTGTTCACAGTACTCCAAATATGGTCTCACCAATGCCCTGTATAACTGAAACGTAACCTCCCTACTTTTGTAATCAATTCTCTCGCAAAAAATTATGATATTTTATTAGCATTCCTGATTACTTTATGCACCTGCACACTTGATTTTTGTGATTCCTGCACTGGGGCCACCAGATCCCTCTGCATCTCGGAGCTCTGCAATCTCTCACCATTTAGAAAATATGCTTTTTTATTCTCCCTGCCAAAATGGAGAATTTCACATTTTCTCAAGTTATACTCCATTTACCAGATCTTTGCCCACTGGGATTAGAATACTTAGATCGTTGTTTTTGACCTGCGTAGGGCAGGGGGTGGCGCAGTGGTTAGCACTACTGCCTCACAGCGCCGGAAGACCCGGATTCGGTCCCACTCCAGGTCACTGGCCGTTTGGAGTTTGCACATTCTCCCCATGTCTGTGTGGGTCTCACCCCCACAACACAAAGATGTACAGCATAGGTGGTTTGGCCGCGTTAAATTGCCCCTTAATTGGAAAAAGGTTTTTGACCAGCACAGATGTGATGTGCTGAAGGGCCTGTTCTGTAGACCTCTTTGAGCATGATCTAGATTGGCATGGCATGACTGGTAGATGCCAGGAGATCCCTCTTCCAGGATATACCCAGATTGCCAAGCCTCCCAAGATCCAATGCGGTCTCATGATACGTCGCAATTTTAATCCCGCTCATTGTGGGCAGGATCACTATTTTGCAAATCTACATATTAGAGCGAGACAGCTAGCCCCACTCTAATGTACTCTACCTGAGGCATTGGGATCTAACCCTTTCACCTCAGAGACCTCTTGTGAGCGCCATTCAGTGCTGGTCTCCACAAATAGGGACCAGATAGAACAGCACTCGTGGGGGTCTCCCAGGGGATTGGAGGCCACCAAGTAGCTGCCCTCTGGGCAAGGTGGCACCCTGGCACTGCTGATGCCACCTGGGTGCCTGCTGGGCACTGCCAAGGTGGCCAGGTGGAACTGCTAGCTGGCAGGGGCACTGTCAGGGTGCAAGGCTGGCAGGGGGGCCTGAGGACCCCCTTGAAGGTGACCTGGGGCTTTGCGTGAGTTGGGGGGGTCATGTCGGAGGGGTGAGAGATCAGGACACAGTTTAAAAATGGCGTCCTGATCTCCTGCACTAAGTAGTTCCAGAGAAAGGAGGTCCTCAGTGCAGGAAATGGGACTAAGTGCAGCCTCGTTGGGGAGTTCCCCGCTGAGGCCCCAAATTTAACCAGAGTCCTGATAAACAGTGTGGTGTTTCTCGCCGCCGCGAGCGCTGGGAGATATCCGGCTGAACGCGCTCGTCAAGTGACTCTGTTCCAATTTGGTTAGATCGTGCCCGATATCTTTTTGAAAGTGACCACAAAGCTGTTGGATTGCTGGAAATATCACAAATGTGCTGTCCTAACCCAGTGACTTCTGACATTCTCCAGCAAGCCTGCTGGGTGTGTGTTCTGTTGCTTGGCAGTCGCTGTTATGTGAGCTGGCACTCTCCATTGGCAGCTGGTATGTGTACTGGTATATTGATGGTGAGGACTGGAATGTGTTCTTGTATGTTGATATGTGCTAATGTGCTATATTGCTACAGTACTGGTATGTGTGCTGCTGTCCTGATGGGAGCTGGTGTGTGTATTAACTTTCCAAAGTTAATCATCTCAAATTGGAATGCGTATGTATGCTGGTATGGGTACTGGTATCCTGCTGGTGTGTGTTTACTTGCTAGTATGTGTCCTGGCCCTCTGCAATGAAAGTTGGTGTCCTGATGGGGTGCTGCTATTATTCTAGTGCCGGTTGTTCCTGTTGGCAGCTTGTGTGTGTATACAAGCCCTCCCTCAATGTGAGTCGGAGTGTGTACTGGTGTGGTGGAGCTGTACTGGTGCTGGGACGTCCGCTGCTTTCCTAATGGGAGCTGCTGTGTGTATTGGAATGTGTACTAGCCTAATGCTAGCCAGTATGTGTAATCCTGACTGGAGCTGGTGTGTTGTGTTGATGCTGTTTATGTCCATGTGGCCCTGCCCGGTGGGAACCCGAGTGTTGTACCACAACCAGGGTTTTAATGTTTGTAAGGAAGTGGAAGAAAAGGCTGTCTGGATCAGAGGCAACTATTGAAATGAGCCTGGTGTCTGTTCAGCTGTGCAGCATAAAGAGCAGTTTGTTCATCCGCACACACAGGCTCAGTTGTGTGCTGCAGCGTCAGTTCTTATTTGACGGATTATTTTATCAGTGTTTATTTTTTAACTGGTTCTTGGCTTTTTTTAAAGTGGGGCGAGGCATGGTTTGTTTTGTTTTCCCAACTGAATGCCAAACACAACCTTTGCCAGAGCCATTCTTCAGCTGACTGACCACTCTCGTCTTCTTGGCAGATAGGGCAGACTGACATTGGAAGGGGTCAGTGCGGATGATGGGTATTGGGTCTTGCCTGGCCAGTGTGTGAGGCAGTACGTTGATTGCTCATCTGTTAGGTGAAAGCACAGTTTGGCCTGCCTTTGGCCAAGCAATCAAAGAATGTGACCTGGTACCCAGGATGACCCATTGGACGTGGGCACTCAAATGCATTTCACCTGGGTAAGCTATCATTTTGGTTTGGTTTGGTATAAGGTACATAGTACAAGACTGAATCCTTAATTTAATTCACAGCGACGCTATGACATCGAGAAGAAGTCTGGTCACCCCTCATAAAATTTTCTGTTTTAACCTTGTGTGTGTGTATATGTGGGGGAAAAAAATACATGGTGGCATATTCTCATCCAGTGTCCTCTGACTCTCAGAGTAATGTTTAAGTGCTGGGCAAGGTACAAAGAAGATTTAGGCAGGTGATCCCAGATCTGAGAGAGGTTTGTAACTATCAGGAAAGACTGAGCAAGCTGGGGCACTTTTCTCTGGAAGAAAAGGCTTAACAGGTGACCACACAGCAGCACGGTAAAAATCTTGAATGTATTTAAGAGAAAGTTAGACATACGAGGGAGAAATTACATAGAAAAATGTGCAGATGGGGTTAAATGAAGTAGAGTGGGAGGAGGTTTGTGCAGAGCAACAATACCAGCATGGGCTTGTTAGGCCGAAAGGCCTGATCCTGGAGCTGTAAATTCCTATCTAATTCTATGTAAATAACACTGGGTCCTGAATCCAAAACATTATTTAGCTTCCAGATGCTTCAACCAACCTCTATGAAGGAGGAACACCTCCATTTAATTTTAATCATGTGCAGCAGAAATCCAAAGTAAAACATCCTTTCAAAACGGCATAACAACGATGTGGTTCAGGTGTTTTGTGGTTGGCCTACTAAAATTTCAGCACGCCGCTAAATAACGGGTTGGCTGTCCAGATGCATGCTCACCTCCGAACCAGAAGGTAATGAGTTCAGAGATTTGAGCACATGATGCAGGCTGGCTGAGGGTGTGCAGCACTGTCGGAAGTGCCGTCTTTTGGATGCAACATTAAACGGAGGCCCTGTCAGTCTGCTCAGCTGCATGTTAAAGATCCCGTGGCACTATTTTGAAGATGAGATGGAGTTTTGGCTTGGCCGATACTTGTTGCTCGACCAGATTATCTGGCAATTATCATGTTGTTGTTTATGTGACTAATCAGCCGCTAAAGAATTATGCTGCAAGAAACTTAATTGGCTGTAAAACACTTTGGGCATAATTGTGAACGGCATTGTATAAATGCAGCCCATTCTCTCTAAACCTACATCGTTTTACATTTCCTGGTTTGCAATCAGATTTTGTGGCATCTCTGAGCATGTGCCACAGAGCCAGCAGCGTTTGTTTGTTGAGACTGGGTGATCTAGACTGTTAAAACAGGCTCCAGCTTGTTCTGAAAGGAGCCTTCGGTTAAATTTCACTTCATATGCCCGACGATTCTCCTTAGCTTTGCCCGATGTTGGGCTCAACGAGGGGGGGGGGGGGGGGGGGGGGGTGAGCATTTCTGACAGCTTGGTGGTTAGAGGTACGTTGACCAGGTGATCCAAGGCTCAAGCCCATCTTTTCCACCGAGTCGGTTTATCTGAACTTGAAGCGGCAGTTGAGTTCTTGCAGCAAGCCTGCATGCCCCTGAGTTAGGGAGTGAAAGTCAACCAATGTTCCTGCTCACTTGTAAATTGTAGGCGTTGGCCCTGGACAGGATTGGACAGGAACACGAAGCTTCACTGAGTCAAAGAACCACTGGTACAGTCTGAGGTCACGCATGCATGTAACCGCTCTGCTGCCGTTTGACCTACAATGGGATTCAGATTGCCGGACCCACCATTTTAAAATTCTCGCCCTTGCGTACGAATATCCCCATGGCCCTGCCAGCCCCTAACTCTGTAATCTCCAGGCTCACATCCCTGTGAGATAGCTGTGCTTCTCCAACCCTGGCCTCCTGCTTGTCCCCGATTTGCATTGCTTCATCACTGGTATCCAGGCCTTCAGATGCCTTGTGCCTAAGCCCTGGATTTACCTCCCTGAACCTCTTTGCCTCTCTCTCCATTTTTTAAGATGTTCTTTCACACTACCTCCTTGACCAAGTTTTTGATCACCACCTAACATATCTCCTCATCGCGCGGATGTTCCTCTCGCACCTGGAGAACTGTGTACAGTTTTGGTCCCCTTTTGTGGAGGGATGTAGTTGCATTAGAGGCAGTTCAACGAAGGTTCACTAGATTGATTCCAGGCATGAGGGACTTGTTTTATGAAGAGAGATTGAGCAGTTTAGGCTTATGCTCTCTCGAGTTTAGAAGAATGAGAGGAGTTCTAACTGAGGATATAAGATGATCAAAGGTATTGACAAAGTAGACTTAGAGCGGATGCTTCCTCTGGTAGGGCATTCTAGAATGAGAGGTCATAGTTTTAGGATGAGGGGTAGCAGATTTAAAACGGAGATGAGGAGAAATTACTTCTGTCAAAGGGTCGTGAATCTGTGGAATTCACCACCCGGAGTGTGGTGGATGCCGGCATGTACATTTATGGAGGAAATAGGCAGATTTATATTTAGTAATGGGTTGAATGGACCGGCACGGTGGTGCAGTGGCTAGCACTGCTGCCTCACGGCTGCGAGGACCTGGGTTCAATCCCGGCCTCGGGTCACTGCCCGCGTGGGGTTTGCACATTCTCCCAGTGTTTGCGTGGGTTTCGCCCCCACAACCCAAAGTTGTGCAGGGTAGGTGGATTGGCCACAAAGGGCTGTTTAACACAGGGCTAAATTGCTGGCTTTGAAAGCAGACCAGCAGCACGGTTCGATTCCCGTACCAGCCTCCCCGAACAGGCGCCGGAATGTGGCGACTAGGGGCTTTTCACAGTAACTTCATTTGAAGTCTACTTGTGACAATAAGTGATTTTCATTTCATTTCATTTCACTAAAGTGCCCCTCAATTGGGAAAAATGAATTTTGTGGAGAACGGGCAGGAAAGTGGAGTTAAAGCCAAGAAGAAATCATGATCGTAGTGAATGGAGGGGGGGACTTGAGGGGCTGAATTGCCTACTCATGCTCCTATTTTGTATGTGGCTTGGTGTCAGATGCCTTATGGTGGAACATGAGTGAAAACCTTTGTGACGTTTTACTACATTAAAGATGCTATTAGGATGCAAGTCATTATTTTTGTCAAGATCTAGCATGGTAACTGTTTCTTCCTTCCTCCCGATGTTTATTCACACAATTCTCGAGTTTAAATCTCCTCCCTATTTAATGTCCCCACTTTACATATATATATATTTTAAAAAAAATTTACAGTACCCAAATAATTTTTTCCAATGAAGGGGCAATTTAGCATGGCCAATCCACTTAACCTGCACATCTTTGGGTTTTGGGGGTGAAACCCACGCAAACATGGGTCGAATGTGCAAACTCCATATGGACAGTGACCCAGAGCCGGGATCAAACCTGGGACCTCGGCCCAATGAGGCAGCAGTGATGACCACTGCGCCACCGTGCTGCCCCCACCTTACATATATTGATCGGCCCCGTCCCTCAGACATGAACAGCACAGCCTTGCTGCTGACCCCTCGATCCAGGTTAGTCTCCCAGAATCACATTTTATGGCACAGAAAGAGGTCACATGTTTGCCAAACCCCCAGTAATGTCAGGAATAAAACAACCTCCTGGACACAACTGGGAGTAAAACTCAGGAGAAAAATCATTGGGAAACTAAAAGCTTGTATTTGTTTATTTCCTTTTGTTAAAATAAATATTTTTAATATTCTTTTTCACATTTTCTCCCAAATTTGCACCAACAATAAACAATAATCAGTAATGAATATAATGTCAATCCCCATATCAGCAACAACAATCCCATCCTCCCACCAACCCCCAAACAACAGCCTGCATGTTAACATAAACAAATAACAAAAAGGAATCAGGAATCACCCATAGTCACCATTAACACATACAGTCCCCCTCCCCCCAACCCTCTCAACAACGCACCCCCCCCCCCCCACTAATATCCGATGTTATCCAATTCTTGAAAGTGCAAAATGAATAATGCCCATGAATTGTAGAACTCCTCCATCCTTCCCCTCAGTTCAAACTTAACCTTCTCAAGAGTCAAGAATTCGTACAGGCCCTCCTGCCACGCCAGGGCACAGGGTGGAGAAGTTGCTCTCCATCCCACCAGGATCTGCCTTCGGACGATCAACAAGGGGAAGGCTACAAAATCTGCCTCTGCGCCCGTTTCCAACCCTGGCTGGTTTGACACCCTGAATATGGTCTCCCGAGGGCCCGGGTCCAGTTTCACATGCACCACTTTAGAGATTATCCTAAAAACCTCCTTCCAGTAATCCTCAGCTTTGGACAGGACCAAAACATATAAACGTGATTTGGGGGCCCCCTCCCACTGCAACGTTCACACACGTCTTCTACCCCCTCAAAGAGCCGCCTCATCCTCCCCCTTTGCGAGGTGTGCTCTATATACCACCTTTAGCTGTAACAGCCCCAACCTTGCGCACGAGGTGGGGGCATTTACTCTCCGGAGCACCTCACACCAGAACCCCTCCTCCATACCCTCTCTCAATTCTTGCTCCCACTTTGCTTTGATCCCTTCCAGTGGTGCCTTCTCCTCTTCCAAAATAGCCCCGTAAACCGCCGACACTACCCCCTTCTCCTGTCGTCAGCACCTCCCCCAGCAATGTGGAGGTCGGCTCCACTGGGAAGCTCTGTATCTCCTTCCTGGCAAAATCTCGAACCTGCATGTATCTAAACATTTCCCCCTGCTCCAGCCCATACTTCATTCCCAGCTCCTTCAATCCTGCAAACCGGCCTCCAAGAAACAAATCTTTTAGTGTCTTAATCCCCTTCTCCTCCCATTTCTGAAATTTCCGTCCCACTTGCCTTGCTCTATCTGTGGTTCCCCCGAATCGGCAATTCCCTTGACCCTGCCCCCAACCCGAAGTGTTACCGAAACTGCCTCCAGATTTTCAATGAAGCTATTATTACCGGACTCCCCGAGTATTTCCCCGGGGCCATCGGGAGCGGCGCTGTTGCTAGTGCTTTCAATCCCGACCCCCTACAAAAACTCTACTCCATTCTGACCCACTGGGAATCAACCCCTCTGACCCAGCTCTGCACTTTCTCCACATTTGCCGCCCAGTAATAATACATCAGGTTCCGGAGACCCAAACCCCCTGCCTGCCTTCCCCTCTGTCGCAGCACCTTTCTCACTCTGGCCACCTTCCCTCCCCGTATGAATGAGGTTCCTTCAATTCCTTCAATCTCTCTAAAAAATCCTTTGGCAGGAAAATAGGCAGGCATCGAAAAATAAACAGAAATTGTGGCAACACATTTATTTTAACCGCCTGTACCCGACCTGCCAGTGATAGAGGGAGATCATCCCACCTTGCCAGATCGGCTTTCACTCTCCCCACCAAACTGGAAATGTTGTACCTACCCCCATTTTACCCGGTCAAACGCCTTCTCAGCGTCCAAAGCCACAACCACCTCTGTTTCCTTCCCCTCCGCCGGTGCCATAACCACGTCCAATACCCTCCTAATGTTTGAAAAGAGCTGGCTCCCTCTCACAAACCCTCTCTGATCTTCACCTATCACCTTCGGGAGGCACTCCTCCAGCCTACCTGCCAGTACCTTCGCCAATATCTTTGCGTCATTGTTTAAAAGTGATATGAGCTTAAACGACCCACACTCCGTCGGATCCTTATATTTTTTAAGCAACAGGGAAATTGATGCCTGGCCCAAGGTTTGTGGCAACACTCCCTTCCCTATCGTCTCCTCAAACATCCCCACCATCAGCGGTGCCAGCTTATTCTTGAATATTTTAAAATAATATTCCACCGGAAACCCATCCGGCCCTGCCACCTTCCCCGACTGCATCCCCGCAATCGCATGTTTTATCTCCTGCTCCACTATTGTCCTAATGTGTTTTTTTTTAAATTTAGAGTACCCAATTCATATTTTCCAATTTAAGGGGGAATTTAGCGTGGCCAATTGATCTACCCTGCACATCTTTTGGGTTGTGGGGGCGAAACCCACGTAAACATGGGGAGAATGTGCAAACTCCAACAGACAGTGATCCAGAGCTGGGATTGAACCTGGGACCTCGGCGCCATGACGCAGCAATGCTAAGCACTGTACCACTGTGCTGCCCTGCTCCTTCTAATGTAGCCCTGTCCCCCTCCCCTAACCTAGGGTACTCCAGCCCATCTAGAAATTCCTGCATTTCTCTGCCTCGGTCTCTGACCTGGACAACCTCTCATAGAATTCCTCAAAGACCGTGGGCAGGATTCTCCCATTCGGCGGCAGAGTGTCCACGCAGTCAAAAACAACGTCGCGTTTCATGACGGCATGAACGGGCTGCTGGGAGTACCGATTCTGGCCCCTCAGGGGGCCAGCAGGGCGCTGGACCGGTTCACGCCGCTCCAGCCTCCCATCCCAGCGCAAACTGTGTGATGCGCCAACCTGCGCATGTGCAGTGGCACCGGCACCAACCCGAGCATGCGCGGTGACTCCCTCAACGTGCCGGCCCCGACGCAACATGGCGTTCAGGGGCCGGCATGCAGGAAAATAGGCCCGGGAAGCGAGAGGCCGGCCTGCCCATCGGTGGGCCCTGATAATGGGCCAGGCCTTGTCGGAGGCCCCCCCTCTCCCGGGATTGGGCTCCCCCCCCCCCCCCCCCCCCCCCCCACAGGCCGCCTCCCGACGCTATGCGCAGAGTTACCGCCGGCGCCATCCACACCTGGTCGCAGCTGGCGGGACTCTGCCTTTTTAGAGCGGCCGCTCGACCCATCTGGGCCGGGGAATCGGCAGCCCGGCCGCATAGAGCGGCCCGCCACCAGCGTCGCGCCAAACGCGCCGGCGCAAATGACGCTGCCCGGAGAATCGCGTGCCGGCATCGGGGCGGCGTGGCGCGATTGCGCGGATTCTCCGGCCCGGCGCGGGGCTGGGAGAATCCCGCCCCTCGTTCATCCAATCTGGAGCCAGCACCAACTTCCCTGCCCTGTCCCACACCTGAACAATTTCCCACGCTGCCTCCTGCCTCCGAAGCTGACCTGCTAACATGCCCCGCCTTCTCTCCATGCTCGTAAACTGCACCCCTTGCTCGTCTCAGTTGGCACACCGCCTTGTTTATTTCCTCTTGTAAGAATTATTTACATGAGTCATTTGAGATGTACAAGTGGTTAAAGGTAAGTGGTAGTGTGATGAAACTTCCAGGAATATGTCATAGCTGAGTTGGCAATCCTCGGTCTTTCACTTGCTTGAGTTTAACAAAGAGTAATATTCCTGTAAACACTTATCTTTAAAGTGGAATCCCAGAGTCCGGTTTTGGGTACAGGACCTGAGTAACATTAGGTAATTGTAGCAGGCTTTAGAGGAAGAGATGGCTCTGCTCCAATGGTTCCCAACTACTTTGTTCCACGCAAATAGCTAAGTAAACAAAATTAAATTAACTGAGGGACAAATTAAAGCAGGGGTGGGCAAACTTTTCCGTGCAAGGGCCGCATTCAGAAATTCACAATTCACAAAGGGCCGCATAGTATATTAAGTAAAATAATTACTTCACCCGGTTATGATTCTGGGCGCCTCATATAGAACATAGAACAGTACAGCACAGAACAGGCCCTTCGGCCCTCGATGTTGTGCCAAGCAATGATCACCCTACTCAAGTCAACGTATCCACCCTATACCAGTAAGTAACCCAACAGCCCCCCCACCCATTAACCTTTTAAAAAAAAAAAAAAAAAAAAAATTTTTAAAAAAAATTTTTTTTTTTTTTTTGTAATGACTTGGTGGCCCGCAAAAATACCTTTGGCGGGCCGCATGCGGCCCGCGGGCCGTAGTTTGCCCACCCCTGAATTAAAGGGACAGTCCCTTAAAGGGAAACTGCTTTCAACAACAAAAAAAATCCCAAATCAAACTTAAAATCTGATTATAGCGCATGGAAGGTCTCTAGGGTGCCCGTGGACTCTGCATGCTCCCTCTCCAGGGAACCCTGGCCACGAACGGAGCAGCAAAAGAGGGGCAGAAAGTCGGGTCGGACAACCCCCTCGATCGGCCACTGCCTGGACCTGTTGATTGCAAGTTTACCCAGGCCCAGGAGCAGGGCCTCCTCCCTACCCCCCTTCTCCGCACTGGGTGCCTGTAGAACAGGAGCGTGGTGCTGAAGTGCAAACAAAGCTGCAACAAAAAGGCTGGTGTTTTCCTCGCCTCAGTTATGTGTCTGTCGGGAGACTAATTGATTGAGATTAATCACCATAATTAGTCACTGCTGTATCATGTGCCTTCCCGGATATTGAACTTCATGGACCTTGGACTTCTCTCATTTTGCAATTCCTATCTTCAAAGTTCTGCGCCTTAGTTAAACAGCACAGTCTCCATTGACAACGATGAAGTGTGGGTTCATGGCCCAAACCTTTTGAATGAAGTGACAATTTGTGGCCCCATCTGCCCTCTTAGCTACATTGTTACGATCCCAGTTAATGTTACAACTAGACGAGAAGATCCCAGAATGGAGCCCTGGCTCAAAAGACACATCGCCGAGAAATACGTTATCAAACGGCACACAGATAGTGGGGAATGCGCGTCCGAGAACGCACATCGCCCCATTTTCTGCACTGAGGAGCTTCGCTCGCTGGAACTCCTCAGTGTAGCGAGAGATGAGGATGCCATTGTACATGCTGCCCCGATCCCTGGAACTCCTGATCCGACACCCCCCCCCACCAACGCAAGCTCCAACTGACTGAGGGGGGTCCGTGGGCCCTCCTACCCCCATCACCCCCACAGGGCACCTCCGGCAAGATTGGCACCATGTGAAAAATGTCAGCGTGGCACCTCAGCAGTGCCAAGCTGGTACCCTGGCAGTGCCACCTGCGCCTCATGGCACTGCTCGGGTGCCCAGGTGGCATCAACAGTGCCAAGATATAACCCTGTCCAAAGGGCATGCACCTAGGGCAGTCGATCCCCTGCGTGACCCCCCACGAGTGCCTTTCCATCTGGTCTCCCGTTTGTGGAGACCAGTACTGAAAGGTGCTCGCCGACGTCTCCAAGGCAACGGGGATGGATCCTGGTGCCTTGGGGAAACTGCATATTAAAGTGATACTAGCTGTCTTGCTCTAATATGCAGAATTGTGAAAAAGTGGTCTCGCCCACAATGGGCAGGATTTACATCACAACATCTTGCAAGATCATGTTGGATCTTGTGAAGTACTTTGAGCCGGGTAGATCATGGGAGCGAGGTCTCCCGGCTTCTATCGACCACATTGCACCACGGCAAGCTGCTATTCAGGCGCAGAGTGGCTGTTTGATTGCGTCCCTGGTTTCTAACGTTTACCAATACAAATATAAATCCCTTAAAACAACCTTTTGCTTTCCTAAGCAGGACTGGTTTAGCTCAGTGGCTAGACCGCTGGTTTGTGATGCAGAACAAGGCCAGCAGCGCAAGTTCAATTGCCGTACCAGCTGAGAATTCTGAATTCTCCCTCAGTGTACCCGAGCAGGTGCCGGAATGTGGCGACCAGGGGATTTGCACAGTAACTTCATTGCAGTGTTTACGTAAGCCTACTTGTGACAGTAAAGGTTATTTATTTTTTATTTAATAGGAGGTAAAAGATGGTTCAGTGCTATTTGAAGAGCAGCAGAGGAACTCTCCCTAATGGCCTGACCAGTATTTATCCTTTCGTCAACGTGACTGCAAACAGATTTATGTGGCCACATGTCACGTGGATGTTTATTGGTCTCTTGCTGTGTGCAGGTTGGCTGCCACCTTTCCTCCATTACAACACTTCCCAAGTACTGCATTGGCTGTAGAGAGTTTTGGGCTGTCCATGACAGAAATGCAAGCCGTTTCGATTTTTCGACTGTTTGCGCTGGCAGGAAGGTTGATAAACGAGACACAAAATGTACCTGCGAGTGATCACTGACAAAAGAGCTGGGTTGGGCGTGGGCAAGATTGGGGAGATGAGAATTCTTGTTTCAGATCGGATTGTTGCAAGGTTTAATGGACTCCTTCGAAGGAAGCAGGTCCAGCAGTCACTTTCTAAAATTAAATTGGTTATATATACTTGTCAAGGAACTCTTCACAGTTGAAAATGAAAATGAAAATCGCTTATTGTCACAAGTAGGTTCCAATGAAGTTACTGTGAAAAGCCCCTGGTTGCCACATTCTGGCACCTGTTCAGTTGATGGGGCAATGAACAGTGCACAACTAATCGTCTAGTTCTTTCAAAGAACCAAGACAATCTCAAGGGGCCGAATGGCCTTCACCTGCCTAATTTCATGAGTGCACAGAGTTTTTACCTCAGGAGAGGCAATTTCCATATTTCTGCAAAAGGATGGCACGGTAAGGATCCTTCTTCATGCTTGATACTCCCAAGAATATCAAATTTTCTGAACAGTTGGCTGGACGGCTGGTTTGTGTTGCGGAGCGATGATCTTTTTTTAAACCTGTATTGACCCTCAGCGGCTATCGTTCTGGTCCATTTGTGCTGTCGGGCATACCAAGGCTAATAAATCCATCCTGAGGGGCAGTTCCCAAGGCCAACCGCAGGACTCCAGCAGAGGTTTGGAAAACTGAAACGTCGCTTCCACGTTTATTATTCCAGGACCTTGGCCTGAATATTTCACCTGTTGGGTGTGCTCGGAGGGCGGGGGGGGGGGGGGGGGGGGGGGGGGGGGCAGCACAAGGAGGACATCAAACGCGTTCCTGATTGCGTCGGCCCCAGAGTTCAATTTCTCTCTAGCTGGCTGTCCAACTAATGACCATCCGCATGAAATGCATTCTGTGAAAAGGTGAGAGCTGCCGGGCGGGCAGATGCCAAGAACAGGGAAGGTGCGAGCTGGCATTTCAAATGTGCTCCTTCTTGGGGGCAGCCTCTGTGGCACTGTCTCAGGGAGCAGCTGACCCGTGAACAATAAATATCAGCATCAAAACTAATTCACGGGTGAATAGGCGGCACGATTGTGCACAGGCACCAGACGGTTCATCTCAAGGATGAAACTAAAGCGTGAAGGCCGCCTGCCAACCATAACAGCAGACGGGCTGTGTAAAATTGTGTTCAATTGGCCCCTGCCTGCTCGATTATTGGTAGATGTGCTCCCGGCCCTTGTGCGTGCCCACTGACGGAGATATTGTGAGATTGTGCAAATGACTTCAGGACGCGGTGAAAGGGCGACGTCTTCCTCGCGATTTCACACGTCTCAATTTTGGCCGCGCGTCCATCTGACCAGCGTAAAATTCTGATCCTTGTGACTAAGGCCAGCATTTTCTAGCTATGTGCCAGCTTTTAGTGATTTATGTACAGTGTGGTCTAAATTCCCTTGCTCCTTGAGCTTCTCACCTCGAGCCATTCAGAAAATATTCCAGCTTGCCTTTCTCCGATCAGAAGGATGGCGTCACACTCTGTGCTCTGTGCCAATTATAATCCAACCCCTTTTGCTAGTCACTCAAATCAGAATGCAACATGAAAAATAGGAGTTGGCATAGGCCATTCATCCCTTTGTGCCTGTTCTGCCAGTCAATGTGATCATGGCTGATTTATGGCTTCAGCTCCACTTTTTCCACCCTCCCCATATCATCTTGATTCCCTGAAAGATGCAAATTCTGTTTATCTCAGCCTTAAATGTATTCCATGATGGAGCATTCACAACCCTCTAAGGTATAGAATGCCCAAGAGGCCCACCTTTTGAGTGAAGCAATTTCTCCTCATCGCAGCCCTAATGACTGGCCCTTGCCCTGAGACTGTGCCCAGTGTTTATAATCAACAGCCAGGGGAAACTACCTCTGTGTCCACCCTGTCGAGCCCTTTCAGAGTCGGGTGTAGAAGTTTTTTTTTCTTTTTTTATAAATTTAGAGTACCCAATTATTTTTTTCCAATTAAGGGGCAATTTAGCATGGTCAATCCATCTAATCTGCATATCTTTGTGTTGTGGGGGTGCAACCCACACAGACATGGGGAGAATGTGCAAACCCCACACGGACAGTGCCCCAGGGCAGAGATTTGAACCTGGGTCCTCAGCGCTGTAGGCAACATTGCTAACCACTGCGCCACCGTGCTGCACTGTCAGATGCAGAAGTTGTTTGTCTTTTCTCTCCCTTTGAAAATGTAGACACCCAAGGCAGACCTCCTGGTTAGTTGTCAGGAAGCATTTCATTGCAAAGAGTATTGAAAGTTAATTCATAGAATGTGGATGTCGCTGGCTGGGCCAACATTTCTTGGCATCCCTAATTGCCCTTCTACTGTCACATGTAGGCCAGGCCAGGTGAGGATGGCAGATTTCCTTCCCTGAAGGACATTAGTGGACCAGATGGGTTTTACGACAATCGACAATGGTTTCGTGGTTATCATTAGACTTTTAATTCCAGATCATTATTGAATTCGAATTTCACCATTTGCTCTGGTGGGATTTGAACCTGGGCATTGGGGCAATACCCTGGGTCTCTGTGTTGTTAGTCCTTTGACAATACCATTGCACTACTGCCTGCAACTTTACCCCTGATAGTCCCGTCCAACAATGTGTTGGGTCCTTTACAGAGCTGCCGTACTGTGTCAGTGTGAACCTTGGTGTAATGTTGTTGCCCTTCTTTAGAATGACGCAGTGTTCAGGCGGCCAACAGGCATGGTTCACAGGATTATCCCCAGAGCATTACCCTCAGTACTTGGATTATGAGTCCAGTGACAATACTACCACACTACTGTGTGGAGTTTGCATGTTTGCATGCCCCCCCCTCCGCCCCCCCAATGCCTGGGTGGGTTTTCTCCGGGTGCTCCGATTTCTTCCCACAATCCAAAGATGAGCAGGTTAGGTGGATTTGCCATGCTAGATTGCTCCTTATTGTCACAAGAGTAGATAGGGTTATGGGGATGAGGCGGAGGAGTGGGCCCAGGTAGAGTGCTCTTTTTAAAAAAAAAAATGAATCAACTGAATAGTTTTGAGGGGCTAAGAATTGATGGAACTTTGAAAAAAGGACTTGGGTTTTACAGTGCTTTTCATCACCACTGACTTGTCTAAAAGAACCTTTGTAGTGCAATCACAATTGTCAGAAACACAGCAGCTAGTTTTGTGCACAGCAAAGTCCTTTTGTGGTGATGTGGACTGAGGATTAATTATTGGCCCAGAACCCTGGAGAATCCTCTGGACTTCGTCGATGAAGTGGCGCATGGGGTGTTTCACATCCAGCCGAGAGGGCCCCTCTGCTAGGGCTCTGATCTGAAATATAAGAGCTGGATGGAGATTAATTGTGTGGCTCATTGTACAGCTTCTTGAGAAGTGAACTTTGCCTCGCTCTCATTCCCCCCCCCCCCCCCCCCCCCCCCCCCACACCAGAGTAATCCCAAGGTAATCCTCCTAACTGGAACGACAGAAAACACATTAAGGAGATCACTACAAAGACTTTAATGAAGGGCATGTTTCCAAGTCAGAGACAAGGTGATTGGCACCTTTCACCCTCGCTGATTAATGGCAATCAACCTGGTTTACAAAGTCTCCTGTTTCTAAAGGTTCTTTATTCTTTCTGTTCAATTTTCTCCATTTGCTCAGTGGGTGGCATGCATGCCTCCCCATTCCAGAGACTTGATCCCACAATTGAGGTTGGCGATCCTACAATCGAGGTTGGCACTCCCTTTAAGGGTTGAGCCCTTGCGGTCCACATGACCGGATTGGGGCCTATCACACAGGAGTGAGTGCACCCGGTCCAATGGGGAAAAAGCCCAAGGCTCTGGGAGCAGGGTCCCAGGCAGAGTGGACTGGAGCCAGAGAGTGAAGACCTCCGTGCCTGTGTATAGTTTACCTTTACTTGTTATCGATAAGCCCTTGTTCCGTTAAACTGAAAGTCTCTCTAGTATTGCCTCAAGCCGCCACATTGACGATGAGTGTTAACTGGATCGATCGCAAGTCTGCTGTATTTCAGAATTTGCGGGGGAAGGGAGAAGCCTCCAAAACAAACAGAAGTTGAAAAGAGTCAATGGCATCATAAAACAGTGAGTGAAAAATGCCCAAGATTGGGAAGTTAGAGCCATTCGCTGGTCAAGGCCGAAGATTGGCACCAGTATATTGAGCGGCTCCATTACTTCTTTACAGCAAACAAAATAACGGGGGGGGGGGGGGGGTGTTAAACAGAAGATTATCCTATTAATAGTTTGTGGGCCAACAACCTACAACATCAGAAGACATTAACATCCCCAGAGGCTCCTGACACGAAGTCACTTGACCAGTTGGTGAAGCTGGTCAGGGAGCATTTCAAACCAGATCATCGATCATATTACAGCGACATAATTCAGTTAATCTGTCGGGGACCCAGGAGAAATGATCTCCACCTTCGTTGCCAGACTTCGCCAAATGGCTGTACATTGAGAGTTCAGTACAGCGCTCAACGACATGCTGCGTGATCGTTTTGTGTGTGGTACTGACAACATAAGTGTGCAAAGGAAACTTCAGGCTGAAACGAAGATTAACCTAGACAGGACGATCGAGATTGCTCAGGCAACTGTGTCCACTAAGAGGAGTGTGTCAGAGCTTGAAAGCATACAAGAGGACGAGGTGAATTAGCTGTGGGGCTGTATGGCTGCAAGGTGTGCACCAGGTTGACAGGCACAGAGGATATTCAGCCACAATCCCAGGAACATATTCATAGTCCATAGCCAGAGGAGAAAATGGGCTGTCAGCCCAGACATTAGGACAACTGCTATCGGTGTTGGGGAGGACCGCCCTCAGGAATCGTGCAGCTGCAGAGTTTATTTGTTTTCCGTGCACTAGGCAGGGCCCTATCCAGGCCCGTTACCGTGCCAGGCAGAACGCGGCAATTCAAAACAAGTCATGACTCCTGTGAACAAAGTGGAGAGGAATTCCGACAAAGAACCTGAAATGTACAAACTGAACATGGTAAGAATGAGAAAAACAGCCCCAATAGAGATAGTCCTCACAGTAAATGGAGGACCACTAAAGATGGAGGTTGATACCAGGGCGTCAGCAACGGTTGTGGTAAACAAACGTTTGAATGTCTTCGAGTCTTTGAACTTGAGTAGCACAATGGCCAATTTGGGGGCAATCTAAAAACATTGCGAACAACCACAACACCAGTATTATATCAGCAACAACAAGATGTCCGCCTACCTGTGATTATTGTAGAGGGAAATCAACAAATTCTCATGGGACGGGATTTAAAAAAAACATCATTTGCAGAATGTGGGCGTTGCTGGTTAGGCTTGTTGTTGCCCATCACTAGTTGCCCTTCAGAAGGTGGCGATGAGTTGCCTTCTTGAGCCGCTGCAGTCCTTGAGGTGTAGGTACATCCACAGTGCTGTTAGGGAGGGAGTTCCAGGATTTTGCCCCAGCAACAATGAAGGAACGGCGATATAGTTCCAAGTCAGGGTGGTGAGTGACGTGGAGGGGAACCTCCAGGTGGTGGGGTTCCCAGGTATCCTTCTAAATAGTAGTGATCATGAATTTGGAAGGTGCTGTCTTTGGAACCTTGGTGAGTTACTGCAGTGCATCTTCTAGATGGTACATACGGCTGCCACTGTCCATTGGTGATGGAAGGTTTGAATGTTTGTGGAAGGGGGAGCAATCAAGTGGGCTGCTGGGTCCTTGATTTGGTTGCATCAAATCAAGTCGAACTGGTTGGAAATTTTCAAAATCTCAGACGCCTTCCAGGAAGTCTTATGCAAATATAAAGATGTATCCCAGAACGAGTTGGGTTGAATAAAGGGAGTAAAGGCCAAGGTTTATATAATCTCTGACTCTTCACCTAAGGTTTTTCAGGACGAGAACAGTTCCTTACGCCTTGCACTAAAAAGTGGAAGCTGAATTTAAATACCTGAAAGAATTGGCTATTATCAGACCCGTACAGTTTTCAAAATGGGCAGCCCCCATTATTAAAATCCCTGGATTAAAATGGACTGCTCCGTTTGAATATGTAGGGACAACAAGCTTCCAATCAACTCGGCAGCCCAAGTAGACAAATATTACCCACGTCAAAGGGGTTAGCAGAGAGAGTGGTGCAGGTGTCCAAAACATCCATGAAGAAGCAGTCCAGCAGACCACTATGCCTTGGGTTGGCCAACTTACTTCTACCTTGTAATATGATCCCCCATGCCACCATGGACGTCACACTGGCGAAATTACTTATGGGCCATCATTTCTGGGCCCGGTTGGACTTGGTTTTCCCAAATGTGGCAGGGGGTTGGGTGGGGTTTGCGGGGCGGCAGGGATGGGGGTTGTTTGGGGGGGCACTGCATGCAACCCAGAGGAAACCACACATTTTGCCAAAGGGGACAAGTCATTTCAAGTGGGTGACCTGGTCCTTTGTCAGGAACTTGGCCTCAGGCCCACTATGGCTATCAGGCAGAATTGTATCAAAGTCAGGCGCAGTAGTGGATTTAAATGGCAGGAAAATCTTCCACGGGTGACAGCGTTGCTACTTCAGAGTTTAAGGAGCTGATTAGGGGACTAAGGCTGTCTACAAGATCCAGAAAACGCCCGACAGATTGGCATTTTGTTGAACTGTTATGGACATTGCGATCGTTGACAATACTTCAAAAAGTACTTAATTGGCTCTAAAGTACTTTGGGGGAATAAAAGGAAGACTTGCATTTACATAGCGCCTTTCATAATCCATAGAGTTTTATAGCCAATGACATCCTTTTAAAATGCACCATTGCAATATAGGAATGTTATAATGCCTTTGAGCTGTGCTGGGGTCATAGGTTTGAGTTTAGTACCTGCCAATAGTTGGGGATAATTATGCCAGAGTCTTTGGCCTGTTTATACACACCCAGAGCGTTTATTAGTAAAGCATCTGTATGACAACGAGCATAAACGATGGGTCTAATGGCTTCCTTCTGTGATATTATGCCAGGTCTGTATATTTGAGTTAGCAACTGTAAAATATCCTTTTTTCTTATTTCTCCTCCCAGAATCTCCCAGGACATCTTCAGCCTCTTCACTGAGCAGCCATGACAGGATGTCCACGGTCACCGCCTCTACCAGCTCTACGTCAGTCAACACCGACTGCTCGGACAATGAGCGCTCGGTGAGTGCCAGTTCCTCAGGCTCCTTGCAGGATTGCCGTGGTCCCTTTGGAACCCCGCCCCTTGGCAGCCAGCTCCTGGAGGCCGGGCCCCCAATGGAGGAATGTGTCCAAGTGGAGCTGGCTCCACCCCTGCACGCGCGGAAGGCTGACCTTGCCCGCAACAACAACAACAACACGCCGGACCGGATGAGCCTGGATGTCAACTTCCTCCAGGCCCCTTTGTCTCCCATAGCAACCAGGGCCATGGCCCCCAACCCCAAGCTGTCGTATGTGGACAGGGTCGTCATGGAAATCATTGAAACCGAGCGGATGTATGTGCAAGATCTGCGGAGCATCATTGAGGTGGGTATCTAACATTCCTGTACCAGTTCTATAGACAAAACAAGGTCCACGGAGCTAAATCTCAATGAGGCTGAAATTTTATTAAAAGAAATCAGGAGATATCAACCTGAGATGAGTCAGGAGGGGTAGATGAGGTTGACATTGATGCCCTACTTGAAAGGAAGTATTTTCAGGGTTACTGAGGAGGAATGAGTGTGTGAGACTAATAGGATAGTTCTTTAAATGAACTGACAGAGACGCAGGAACATTGGAACAGGATTAGGCAATTCAGCCCATCAAGCCTGCTCCACTGTTCAATGTGGTCATGGCTGATTGGACACTTCAATATCTTTTACACCCACTATCCCCATAACCCTTTACACTATTGTTAATCAGAAATGTATTAATCTCTGCTTTAAACATACTCAATGACAGAGCTTCCACAGCCCTTGGGTTTGAGAATTCCAAATAATCACAACCTTTTGTGTGAAGAAATTTCTCCTAATCTCGATCCTAAGTGGCTTCCCCCTTATTTTGAAATTGTGCCCCCTTGCACTAGACTCCGCAGCCAAGGAAAATATCTTACCTGTGTCTATCTTGTCTACTCCTTTAAGTATTATGTAGGTTTCAATTAGATCAATTTTCCTTCTTCAAAACTCTGGACAATATAGGCTCTGTTTTCCCAAACTCTCTTCATAAGACAGCAATTCCTCCATCGTTTTAATATTTTAATTTCCGTGCAATTTTTTTTGTTTATTGCCTTTTACAACAGTGTAACTTCAGTCAGCGTTTTCTGAATCTTGCTGTTCCTGCTCTCCAACCATATTGATTCTACTTCATAGATTCATAGAATTTACAGTGCAGAAGGAGGCCATTCAGCCCATCGAGTCTGCACCGGCTCTTGGAAAGAGCACCCTACCCAAGGTCAACAACTCCACCCTATCCCCATAACCCAGTAACCCCACCCAACACTAAGGGCAATTTTGGACACTAAGGGCAATTTATTATGGCCAATCCACCTAACCTGCACATCTTTGGACTGTGGGAGGAAACCGGAGCACCCGGAGAAAACCCACGCTCACACGGGGAGGATGTGCAGACTCCGCACAGACAGTGACCCAAGCCGGAATCGAACCTGGGACCCTGGAGCTGTGAAGTGATTGTGCTATTCACAATGCTACCGTGCTGCGTGCCTTCCACTCACCTTCGCTGCAGTCCCAGCACTGACCACTGCTCCTTGCTGCTCTCCGAGGCGGGATTTCCTCTTGGTCAATGAAGACTGTAGGAGAGCATGCCAGGAGCAACATCAGGCTGACCGAAAAGTGAGATGTCAACCTGGTGACGCTACAACACAGGACTACTTGTGTGCGAAACAGCAAGTCATAGACAGAGCTAAGCGACTGCAGAACAAACACATCAGATCTAAGCTCTGCAGTCCTGCCACATCAAGCCGTGATTAGTGATGAATAATTTATTATTTTTAAAAAAAATTTAGAGTACCCAATTATTTTTTCCCAATCAAGGGGCAATTTAGCATAGCCAATCCACCTACCCTACACATTTTTGGATTGAGGGGGTGAAACCCATGCAGCGACGGGGAGAATGTGCAAACTCCACACAGACAGGGACCCAGAGCTGGAGTGATGGATAATTAAACAACTCACTGGAGGAGGAGGCTCCACAAATATCCTCATCCTCAATGACAGAGGAGCCCAGCACATCTGTGCAAAAGACGAGGCTGAGGTATTCACACCAATCTTCAGCCAGAAGTGCCGAGTGGATGACCCACCTCCAGAGGTCCCCAGCATCACAGATGTCAGCCTTCAGCCAATACGATTCACTCCATGTGATATCGAGAAACGGCTGAAGGCACAGGATACTGCAAAGGCTATGGGCCCTAACAATATTCAAGCAATAGTACTGAAGACGTGTGCTCCAGAACTTACTGCACCCTTAGCCAAGCTGTTGCAGTACAGCTCCAACACTAGCATCACTTGGCAATGTGGAAAATTGCCCAAGTGTCTTCTGTACACAACAAACAGGGCAAATCAAACCCAGTCAATTACCGCCCTATCAGTCTACTCTCCATCATCAGCAAAGTGATGGAAGGAGTCCTCAACAGTGCTATCAAGCATCACTTATTCAGCAATAACCTGCTCACGGACCCTCAGTTTCAGTTCCGTCAGGGTCACTCAGCTCCTGAACATGACAGCCTTGGTTCAAACATGGACAAAAGAGCTGACTGCCAGAAGTGAGCCGAGAGTGACTGCCGTTAACATCAAGGCAGCATTGACCGAGTGAGGCATCAAGGAACCTTGGCTAAACTGGAGTCAGTGGGAATCAGGGGGAATACTCTCCACTGGTTGGAGTCATACCTGGCACAAAGGAAGATGGTTGTGGTGTTGGAGGTCAATCATCTCCGCTCCAGGACATCATTGCTGGAGTTCTTCAGGGTAGTATCCTGGGTCCAACCATCTTCAGCTGCTTAGAATCAATGACCTTCTTTCCATCATAAGGTCAGAAATGTGGATGTTTGCAGATGACTACAGCACCATTCGTGACTTCTCAAATAATGAAGCAGTCCATGTCCAAATGCAGCAAGACCTGGACAATATCCAGGCTTGGGCTGACTGCATACTCTCCACTTGCCTGGATGAGTGCAGCTCCAACAACACTCAAGAAGGTCAACAGAAAGCAGCCCGCTTGATTGCTCCTCGCTCAAATATTCAATCCACGGCACCGAGGTCCCAGGTTCGATCAAGGGTCTGGGTTACTGCCCGTGTGGAGTTTTCACATTCTCCCTGTGTTTGCGTGGGTTTCGCCCCCACAACACAAAGATGTGCAGGGTAGGTGGATTGGCCACACTAAATTGCCCCTTAATTGGAAAAAAATGAATTGGGTACTCTAAATTGGAAAAAAATATATATTCAATCCCTCCACCACTGACGAACAATGGCAGCCATGTGTACGATCTATAAGGTGCACTGCAGTAACTCACCAATGTTCCTTAGACAGTACCTTCCAACCCCACGACCATACCATCTAGAAGGACAATAATAATAATCTTTATTGTCACAAGTAGGCTTACATGAACACTGCAATGAAGTTACTGTGAAAATTCCCTAATCGCCACATTCCGGCACCTGTTTGGGTACACTGAGGGACAATTCATAATGTCCAATTCACCTAAAGCATTTCTTTCGGCACTTGTGGGAGGAAACCGGAGCATCCGGAGCAAACCCACGCAGACATGGGGAGAATGGTAGCAGAGTGGTTAGCACAGTTGCTTCACAACTCTAGGGTCCCAGGTCCGATTCCCGACTTGGGTCATCGTCTGTGCGGAGTCCGCACGTTCTCCCCGTGTCTGTGTGGGTTTCCTCCAGGTGCTCCGGTTTCCTCCCACAGCCCAAAGATGTGCAGGTTAGGTCGATTGACCATGCTAAATTGCCCTTAGTATTCACAAAGGTGGGGTTACTGGGGTACGGGGATAGGGTGGAGGTGTGGGCTTGGGTAGGATGCTCTTTCCAAGGGCTGGTGCTGACTCGATGGGCCGAATGGCCTCATTCTGCAATGTAAATTCTATGATTCCAAGAACATGCAGATTCCACACAGACAGAATCGAACTTGGGTCCGTGGCACTGTAAAGCAACCGTACCAACCAATGTGCTACCATGCCGCCCTGCAGCAGATACCTGGCAACGTCACCACCTGGAAGTTCCTCCAAGTCATTCAGCACCCTGACTTGGAAATATATCGCCGTTCCTTCACTGTCGCTGGGGCAAAATCCTAGAATTCCCTCCCTAACAGCACAGTGAATGTACCTACATCTCAAGGACCGCAGCGGTTCAAAAAGGCAACTCGTCACCACCTTCTGAAGGGCAACTAGGGATGGGTAATAAATGCTGGTCTAACAAGTGACACCCACATCCTGTAAATGAATAAAATTTATTTCAATAAAAATTGAAGGCATTTTAATGGTTTCAGGGCAAGTTGGCCAAACGGATGTGGGCTGTCCCTCAACCTTTACACAAGGTTAGCAGAGGAACCACCATCCCGGCATAAAATTCAGCCCTTTGGTTTGGGTGTCCATGCCCCTCTGCGTTGCTTACCAGCTGAGTTCAGGTAGTTGACACAGGACTGGAATGGAACTTCGGACAACAGTGATCCATTTGGGCTCAGTACCAGAGTGACAATGCCATGTGAATCAAGATATTCGTTCATTTCCCAGTTATTGCCCGTTTAATGCTAGAACATAGGGAATAGAAGCAGGAGTAGGCCATTGGGCCCTTTGTTTTCTCTCTCCTTGCTTTCTTATACAGTGGGATTAAACGTAACTTTCCAACCAGCAGCAACCATTCCAGAATCTATAAAATTTTGGAAGATGTCCACCTATGAATCCACCATCTCCACAGCCACCTCATTCAATATCTGGGGTGTAGATCATCAGGTGTAGGGCATATATCAGTTTTCAATCCCATTAATTTCTCCAGTGCTGCTTATTTTATGAATAGTAATTTCCTTCAGATCCTCATTATCGCTGGTCCCTTGGTTCTCTAGGGTTTCTGGGAGTTTTTTTGTGTCTTCCTCCGTGAAGACAGTCACAAAGTATTTATTTAGCTTTGCTTATTCCCTATTATGAATTCCCCTGTTTCTATCATATTTGTCTCTCTCAATCATTTCCTCTTTATATACCTATAGAAACGTTTACAGACCATTTTTCTGTTTCTTGCATATTCTACTTTCCCTTTGTCTAATCAGTTTCTTGTTCCTCATTTGCTGAATCTGCTCAATAGGAAGATTCAGTGAGTGGGAAAGCGGTGGAGCAATCTTCCCCCTTCACCTGGCGTCAGGGTGTTTGCATCAATGGTTGGTTTCCACTTGGTCCAATGTATTGGAAAATTCCCTCTCTCAAACAGAAGATGTTTGTGTCAGCTCCTTTAAGAGAAGTTGATGTTCAACAATTTCCAGGGCTAGTTTATCCAAAGTATATTTATAACCCTGTCTGAAAGTCAGAAGCCTGTTTTCTTTGTGGGAAGGTTAATTAAGAGCTTGTGGACATTGCGGCTCCAGTACATTCTGTCTCTGGAACATTTTTTGTGCATTGTCTGCATTAGATGACATGTGACACCGTGTTGTGACATCCAGTTAGCACAGAAGTAAGTATAGCTTCTGCCATTTTAGAAGTGGGTCTATGTTGACCAACACCTTATGTGGATCAACACTCTGTAAGAAAAGTAACAAACTTAAGCCAACCCACTCCAGCATGTGTCAATACGCTTCTTATATACTAATAAGTCACCACCTCAAATTATACTCATTACTCCAGCCTCCCTTGACTGATCTTGTATGGCACCCTGTAAATCACGGCTCACGGTTTACTATTCAGATACAAGTTTTAACTGTGCCATTGGGAAACATTCCAGAAATCCTAACAAGATGGAAATCCATACTGTAAACCAGTGATGAGGAACCTTGGCTAGTTGTGGGCCTCATGACTGGCCCTCCTTCATCTCAGTGGGCCGCAAGATTGAAATTGGACTTGATCACTAACCATGACCAAATGAATAAGATTGAATACGCAGATTACGTACAGTATTTCAGTAATTATTTTCACTCTATGCTTTGCCAAAGATTGCATAACGGGTTATAGAAAATGCTTAATCGTTCACATGTCCAAAGATGTGCAGATTAGGTGGACTGCCCATGCTAAATTGCCCTTTAGTGTCCAAAAGTTAGGTGAGGTTGCAGGGAGTGGACCAAGGTAGGGTGCTCTTTCAGAGGAGGTGTCAATTCGATGGCCCAAATGGCCTCCTTCTGCATTGTAGGGATTCTATATAAATAATGCCATCATCAACTTCAAATGGTAAAATCAAAGTAAGTATTTACACTTTGGACACGGAGGGAGCGCACGGCTCTCACAGTCAATCATAGAATCATAGAATCATAGAATTTACAGTGCGGAAGGAGGCCATTCGACCCATCGAGTCTGCATCGGCTCCTGGAAAGAGCACCCTACCTAAGGTCAACACCTCCACCCTATCCCCATAACCCAGTAACCCCACCCAACACTAAGGGCAATTTTTGGACATTAAGGGCAATTTATCATGGCCAATCCACCTAACTTGCACATCTTTGGACTGTGGGAGGAAACCGGAGCACCCGGAGGAAACCCACGCACACACGGGGAGGATGTGCAGACTCCGCACAGACAGTGACCCAAGCCGGAATCGAACCTGGGACCCTGGAGCTGTGAAGCGATTGTGCTATCCACAATGCTACTGTGCTGCCCCTTGTTGTGAGCAATCAGCACACACCTCATCTCATTACACTTGCCCTTGCTTTACGGGTGGATCACTTCAGTCAAACTGGTAGGATAAAAACTACATGGGTGTAAATCAATGGAATATGGCGATGCTACATGTGGACAATGGTGAACAAAATGCAAAATGTCTTGCGAGACCCACTCAGAACCCAGAGTGGCTGCATGTAATCCCCAGGCCGCATTGCCCACCACTGCTGTAAACTGTATGTACAGTGATAGAAGTATCAATAAACTCCAACCTACATGAACTCATTAAGGGATTAGTGGATCAAACCATTTTCCATTCACTCCCATCACTCATCCTGAATTTCCCACCTTTCCGAATGGACCAAACCCCTTCCCGTTCATCCCAAGTCTGGAACGACAAAATATGAAAATTGTCTGGCTGTCTGATTCTCACTGTTCATCTGCAAATGATGGAAACATTTCATAGACCTGGAATTAAACTTTAGCCTGGCTCCACACTGCCAGCCTTTGGGCCAATCTGTGCAGCAGTGTGTCAAAGCTTTTGGAACAAAGCAAAAGGGAGAAGATGTGACTATGCCATAATTCTGTCACCAACTCAATCACTCAAACTACAAAGTGAGGAAGAATCTGCATTTATATACTGCCTTTTGTGACCTCCAGAAGACCCCTAGCTCGACACAGTTGATTGATATTTATTGTCACATGCAGTGAAAAGTATTTTCTTCCACAAACATTCACTCCCTCCACCACTAACGGACAGTGGCAGCCATGTGTATCATCTACAAGATGCACTGCATGGACTCACCAAGGCTCCTTAGGCAGCACCTTCCAAACCCATGACCACTACCATCTAGAAGCACAAGGGCACCAGATACCTGGGAAGCCCCTGGAAGTTTCCAGGTATCCTGGAAGTTCCCTTTTTTTTTTTTGCAAAAATATACTTTATTTGTAAAATATCTGAAAGAACATTACAAACATTTCAAAATAACCATCACACAAAGTACAATAATATTCAGGTTTCCTACATCAATCATGTTGTCCTTTGAGGAGCTTCAATACAATCAAACAACATTACAGACATTTCAAAATTGTCACTGCAAATGGTGCAATTGTGTTTAAGTTCTTCTACCTAGATCAGGTTGCATTCTGAGGTACTTCAATACAATTGTGCTCCCTGTAATATTCCCCGTATACATTCAGTGAGAGTCATGCAGCCCGAGGGGGTTCTACGCAATTCTCTCCCCACAGTTCACTATAGCTGAAAGGTATTAGACTGTGACCATCCCCCATTGCGGCTCTGCATCAGTAGCCCCAAGCTTTAGTGTGTCCTTTAGCCCGTAGGCTTGGGCTTTGGAATGTGCCAGTCTGCAGCACTCAGTCAGGAACAACTCTTTGCACTGAAGACCAACATGTTTCGGGCAGACCAAGGAGCTCCTTTCACCGAGTTGATGATCCTCCAGCAGCAGCTGATGTTTGTCTCGGATGTGTCCTTGGGAACAGCCTGTAGAACGCAGAGTCCTGCGTCACGGAGCTGCTCGGGATGAACCCCGACAAAAACCACCTCCCCTCTCTCCAGACCTTCTTTGGAAAGACACATTCCACAAGGAGGTGGACAAAGGTCTCTTCCCCACCAGTCACCTCAAGGATAATGTGCAGATAGGGTGAGAATCCGGGTGTGTAGGAAGGATCTGACAGTGAGGGCCTTCTCACCACCAGCCAAGCTAGGCCTTGGTGCTTGTTTGAAAGTTCTGGTGATGAGGCATTCTGGCAAATGACTTTGACAGTCTGCTCAGGGAGCCATCTGACAGGATCCACCATCTCCTTTTCCAGTAGGGCCTCTAGGATGTTATGTGCAAACCACTGACCAATGGATATGTTGATAAAGGTGTTTCTCTGTGTGTATTTTTACATGAGGGACAGGTGGTACTGCACGGCCCAACTACTCAGTGTGTCCCACGGCAGCGTGGCCAGATCCATCCTTCACAACACCGGGGACAGGTAGAATCTCAGCATGTAGTGGCACTTGGTGTTTGTGTACCGAGGAGCTTTGCACAGCTTGATACTGCCACACAAAGGTGGCCTTCAGGATTAGGGTGATATTGGGCATGTTTATCCCTCCTTGGGTTTGTTCATAATGTTTCTTCAAACGGGGTCCACTTTTGACCCCAGATGAAGCAGAAAATGGCTTGGGTGATTACGACAACACAGGAGTGAGGAATGGGCCAGACCTGTGCCACATACAACAATACTGAGAGTGCCTCACACCTGATGATCAGGTTCTTAACAGCAAAGGAGAGGGAATTCCAGGTCTTGTTTCATATAGCTAGTCGATCCTTCCAGTTTCTAACACATACCCTGGTCCCTCCGAACTATGTCCCGAGCACCTTCAGGCCACCTGATCTGACAGTGAAGGGGACAAGGGATCGGTCAGCCCACTTGCTAAAGAACATGGTCTTGCTCTTGACCTTGGCACCTGAGGCCCGTTCAAACTGGCCACAGATGCTGATCAGCCTGTGCACCAACAGTGGACCCGAGCAGAATACTGTGATGTCATCCATATATCGGGAGGCTTTGACTTGAGTGCCTCCACTGCCTGGGATCGTCACACATACAGGGTGTGGTTCTTTGGGGGGTGTGGGGGAAAAGAAGAGAGGGCAGCCCTGCCTGTCTTCAGATTTAATTGGAAAGCTTTCTGATTCACACCCGTTGATTGAGGCAAGTTCCCCTCCAAGTCACTCACCATTCTGACTTGGAAATATATTACCATTCCTTCGCTGTCACTGGGTCAAAATCCTGGGACTCCCTCTCTAACAGCACTGTGGGTGTACCTACACCACATGAATGACAGCAGTTCAAGATGGCAGTGCCACCTTCTCGAGGGCAATTAGGAATGGGCAGTAAATGCTGGCCGAGCCAGTGACGTTCACATCCTGTATATTAATTTTTTTTTAAAAGACATGATATTGTGAAGCAATAGATAATATAGACTTACTTCCTGCTCAAGGCTGAGCCAGACAATTGACCCTTTGGAAATTTCAGAAATATGTACTGGATGTGCAAAAGTCCATTTTAAAACACCAATCCATTTTATCTGGTTTATTTTATCCCGAGATAGCTGGGTTCTTCTGTTTTGATGAGGATTTTCAGAACGAGTTCTGCTCTCTACCATTTCCCTTTGTGCAGTGTGAACAGCCTATATCCACCAGGAAAGGTGGAAACATTTCGGGTGGAGATGAGGAGAATTGTTTTGTCTTGCAGATGTCGGCTCCAGCTGGTGAAATTCTCTTCACCAGAGAGCAAGGGAGGCAGCATCATTGAATATTTTGAAGGCTAAGATGTAGATTCTGGAGTGGCAAGGGATTCAAAAGCCAGCGGGGGTAGACAGGAGAGTGGCGATGAGGCCACAATCAGATCAGCCATGATCTTATTAAATAGCAGAGGAGGCTCGAGGGGCAGAGTGGCCTACTCTGACTGTGAATTCACATGTTTGTAAACTCCTAATCTGCCCTTTGACATTAAGGGCAGTAGGACTGAATCTTTAACTTTGCCTCTGACTCTTCAAATATTGTGTAAATGCTGGAATGTGGTGGTTTTTATTGTATTCTGCGAAGGTCATTAGTTTGCGTTTGAGAGACAGCCGAGCAGTTTGGATTGGGGATGCCCTTTGTACCTTGTTTAAACAAAGACTTCATTATATTGGCTACGATACAGCACGTAGAGCAGGAATGCACCTTGGAGAGGGCGCGGAGGAGATTTACCAGAATTATGCAAAGGACAAGGGACTCTGGTTGAGCCTGGAGGCTGGAAAAACCTGGTTTGCTCTCCTTGGAGAGGAGTAGGTTAAGGGGGGATTTAAAAGCAGCAGACAAAATTCTGAGGGGTTTGATGGAGCAAAGCAGCAGAAACTGTTTCCACTGGCAGGAGAGGGCACGGATTTAACATCATTTTCAAAAAAACCAGAGGGAGATAAGAATTTATTTTATATGCAGCTAGTTATGATCTGGGACACACATGGGGTGATGGAAACAGATTCAATAATAACTTTCACAATAGAATTGGACAAATGCTCAGAAAGCAACACTTTTAAGAGCTACAGCCAATGAGCAGCGAGAGTTGGCACAGTTGCAATGTGCTAAAAGGCCTCTCAGTTCTTTTTCTGCATCATTCTCTGAACATCTCTGAACATCCCCGAGTTACTCTGCATTCCCCGGCAAGGCTCCTCTCCACCACCCTCTCGCGCTTCTTGATTCTGCTTTGAGTTTCCCTTTTCTCCCCTGAAGTCACGGGGGCAGCATGGTAGCACAGTGGTTAGCACGGTTGCTTCCGCCAGGGTCCCAGGTGCGATTCCCAGCTTTGGTCACTGTCTGTGCGGAGTCTGCACGTTCTCCTGTGTCTGCGTGGGTTTCCTCCGGGCGCTGCGGTTTCCTCCCACAAGTCCCGAAAGACGTGCTGTTAGGTGAATTGGACATTCTGAATTCTCCCTCCGTGTACCCGAACAGGTGCCGGAATGTGGTGACTAAGGGATTTTCACAGTAACTTCATTGCAGTGTTAATGTAAGCCTACTTGTGACAATAAAGATAATTAAAAACAAAAGTAAAGATTATTAAAAGATTGACACACAAACTAGCAAAAGTTGGCCGGCAGCTTCAAACTGTTTTAATTTGAGCCCCTCAGAATATAGCCTGACAGCTGAGAAACATCCCTGAATATGGTACATCCTTGTAAGGAACACCAGCACAGCAGACTGAATGGTCTCGTCTGACCTGAACTTTCTGGGTTCCAGTAAAATGGAGCACAGGTATGTTGTAACTCATGCTGCAGGAGGATCCAACTTGTGTACCAAAAAACCGTAATTTAGGAACCTGCTCTTGTCTTCCAGAGAAATAGCGGGCAGCACGGTAGCACAAGTGGATCGCACTTTTGTTTCACAGCGCCAGGGTCCCAGTTCGATTCCCCGCTAGGTCAATGTCTGTGCGGAGTCTGCTCTTTCCTCTGGGCACTCCGGTTTCCTCCAGCAGTCCAAAGACGTGCAGGTTAGGTGGATTGGCCATGATAAATTGCCTTTAGTGACCAAAAAGGTTAGGAAGGGTTATGGGGATAGGGTGGAAGTGAGGGCTTAAATGGATCGGTGCAGACTCGATGGGCCAAATGGCCTCATTCTGCACTGTATGTTCAATGTTCTATGACCGTGGAAATCTGATTGTGAAATTGTGTTTAAATTGTCTGTTAGTGAATCTGTGGAAACCTTTGCTGCAGAGGGCTGCAGAGGCTGGGTCATTAAGTATGTTCAAGGCTGAGATAGACACAATTTTAATCAATAAGGGAATCAATGGTTATGAGGATAAAGTGGGAAAGTGGAATTGAGGATTGTCATATCAGATCTATCATGATCTCATTGAATGGCGGAGCCGAAACGATGGGCCGAATGGCCTACTTCTGCTCCAACTGCTTACGTAGTCTTGTGTGTGCACAGTTATTCCTGTGAGATGGAGGCAGGTTTCTCCCCATTCACCCACACCTTAGTCACTCATCTCCTCTCCATGCCCCGTTCTCCCTCTCCCGTTCACCCCTCACTCTGCTCTGATTCACCGTCCTGATCTCTCTTATCAGCCTATTGTACTGATCCTAATGTCACTCCTGCAGCTACAACAGACCAGAGATTGAAACTGGAAATATTTTTAGTTTAAGTAGTTTTGGATTGGGCATTCACTCACCGATTGAAAGGTACTCATTACTAGATACTGTTAACCAGGTTCCTGAAGCCCCAGGTTTCTTAGCAAGCATTGTAAAAAATGTTTCTGATCAAGGGGCAATTTAGCGTGGCCAATCCACCTATCCTGAACATCTTTTGGGTTGTGGGAGTGAGACCCACACAAATGCTGGGAGAATGCGCAAACTCCACACGGCTAGTGACCTGGAGCTGGGATCGAACCCAGGTCCTCCGTGCCGTGAGGCAGCAGTGCTAACCACTGCACCACCGTGCTGCCCTTCTGAGCAAGTGTTTTTGAGTAACCACTTACCGAGGTGCTCAGGTACTGGTGCCTTAACCTCAGTTCCATGCTAATGGTGGTGAAGTTTACCAATGCCCCTTAGCAAGTATGAAACCACTATGTATCCAGCATCATGAACTAGAGAGTGGTTTCACGCTGAATGAATTGAAGAGGGAGGAGTGAATCTCCGAGCCATGCGAGTAAGATCTCCTTTTTTTAGAACCAAAGTGACTGCCAGCCTTGGCAATAATTGGTGCAGTGCATCCACATTACACCCTCTGTGGTGTTATCAATAGTTCGTCGGCTGTGAAACACTTGGTAAACGTTCGGGGAATCTTGTAAAAGAAATGAAAGGCAGATATTTGGGTAGTGGCTCTGGACGTCCCAAAGTGACTGACTATCCATGAAGTGTACTCCCTGCTGTAATACGTTTGTGCACAGCAAGATCCTACAAAAGGCTTTGCGTTACTGTCTAGATAGTCCATTTTTTGAGTGTTAGTTGAAGATAAATGCTGATCGGCATACTGGGAAACCAACCATCGCCCTGCTTTTCTTCAAAATAGTGCCTCAAGATCATCCGTGTCCACCGAGGGTAGGTGAGGCATCAGTTTAATGCCTCATCAGAAAGACACCACCTCCAATAGTGGAAGCGCTCCCTCTGTACTCCATAGGGAGCTTCAGCCTCTATTATGTGCTCTAGTCTCGAGTGGGACTTGACCTCGTATTGTTCAGACTTTGAGGCAAGAAGACCCACTGAACCACATCTGGCTGACTTGAATTGGGTGGGTTGGGGGGGGGGGGGTCAATGGTTGAAACAAAATAAAGTTGGTGTGTTGCGTGGTACAGAAACAAGAGCAACAAATTCTACTTGTATTAACCGTGTACTTAATCCTTGTATTGTGGCGACCTCCAGTGATTCGCAAAGACGCAAACACAATGGGATTGATTTAAGAGGGGGGAAATGCTGGCGCCTATCGGACCCATTGGCGAGCAGCAGTCATCGGGGTTGCAGGGGGAGCTGTCTGTGGTCGGACTGAATCCTGAGCTGTCAGACTGCTCCAGACATCAGAGTTTAAACATTAACACAACTTATCAGTGAGCTGCTGCTCACAGGAAATGCAAATCAGCAGCAAAGCCTGAGGCCTTGGAACCCCATCAAATATATAGTGCCTTTCCCGCCTTCAAATGATATGTTCCCCAATCTTTGGTGCTGCAGATTATTTTCTTCCTTCTAAGTTTAGTTTGAGGTTATGTTTCTTCCCACGGTGGCTACTTACCTATTGAAGTGGTTCAGGTTCGGTGAGACTGCAATTGCAAACCTGAACTGGGCCTCAATTTGACAAAGCCCCCAGCTCTAATTTAAAGGAGGAGGGAAGAGAAGAGTGGTACCCCAGGCTTAATCAAGGTTGTCAGCTCTCCATGAATGTCCCGGCATCTTCAGGAATTTAAGGTTGATATCATTGAATCCCAACAGTGCAGCAGGAGGCCATTCTTCCCATCATGTCTGTACTGACCCTCTGAAGGAACATGCTACAGAGGCCCAACTCCCCGCACTATCCCCGTAACCCACCTAAGCTGCACATCTTTGGATCGTGGTAGGATACTGGAGCACCCGGAGGAAACCCACACAGACACGGGGACAACGTGCAAACCACACACAAATAATCACTCAAGGTTGGAATCAAACCCGGGTCCGTGGCGCTATGAGGCAGCAGTGCTAACCACTGTGCCACCCTGCGGCATGTTGCTTCTTGTAACTCGAGAGAAAAATCACAGGTGCCTTCCTTTTTAAAAATTAAAGTGTCTTTTATTTTTCCATTTACTTTGAATACACTGTTGGGACGTTATCCCACCACCCCGTTCTGAAAGGCAATTAGAGATAGGTGACAAATGCTGGCCTTGCTGGCAATATTCTCATCTCATGGATGAATTATATAAGAGAAATATATAAATATTAGAGGTGGGGTTAAGACCATTGAACAGTCAAATATCATCTAGTTAGGTAAAGAATAGTCTCTTTGCTTAATTGGCTGAGGGAAGGCAGTACCACATCAGGATGAACATGTTGGAAAAACAATGACAAATACAATGGAAGTGTGTGGTGGTTGGAGACTAGAGTGCCACGAGATGAAACCTTCAAGGATGCATGATCCAACCAAGGGCAGCACTGCGGCCTCACGGTGCCAAGGTCCCAGGTTTTTATCCCGGCTCTGGGTCACTGTCCGTGTGGAGTTTGAACATTCTCCCCGTGTATGCGTGGGTTTCGCCCCCACAACCCAAAAGAATGTGCAGGGTAGGTGGATTGGCCACACTAAATTGCCCCTTCATTGGGAAAATATGAATTGGGAATTTTAAATTTATTTTTTAAAAAAAGGATGCATCCAACCAGTGTTGGCAAACTTGGGCCATTTCTGGGAAATGGGCGAAAGTCTCTGTCTGAGATCCTGTATGAATTGAATTTGAGTGTTGAGTGCAGCTCCCAATGAGTGCTGGCTGATGACTTTGTTAAAATCTCGAACGGGAACCCAACTATTTTCAATTTGTAAAACTGTGAGGAGAAGTTACTGCAGCACAATAGTGATGACAATAACCAATAGATATCTTTTATATTAAAACAAACTTTAATTCAATCACCACATTATCAACAATAGATTTACAGTTACTGTTGTTCCTAAGTAAAAGAAGAAACATTAACTAACTTTCTAAACCTGCCACTACATTCCAATTAAGCAAACGAGTATATATTAAATACCACTCTCATGAATAAAGTTAACAACCGGGGTGTTACTTGCTTTTCTTTGTGCAGAATCTGATAGAGTACCTTCCAGGACCAAACTGAAACACCACTGTTCAGATTAGAGTTCTAGGACCTGCTGATTCTTCTACAGACCTGGTTCCTTTGATTAACGACATCATCTGTACCCAAAGCATAAGGCATGCTTTTGTCTCTTCTTACAAGATGCCCCTTGACTTGTTTAGCTAGGGCCAAACACAATACCCCTCATGAATTATCTACACCCAAGGAGTCCTTCATACCTAAACAATATTCCATTAACTAGCTGTCTGTAAAAAAAAAAAAAGCAAATGGTTCTCGAGATCTATTCGTCGAACACTTCACCTGCAAATCAATAATTACCTCACTTTTTTGACACCTTAATCGCTGCTCTGGCACTCATACTATCTGAATCCATCTGAACCGATGTTTAATAACACTACTGCAAATATTATAGGAACTGACAATTTCTTGCATACGTCACATGTTGAAGCATCTGTTGAGGTGTTATTCATATGATCCTGTAGGAGTGGGGTGTGGTCAATTTTGACTCCTCATGCTTGTTTTAAATGGGATGGGATGGCCTCCCAAATAGGATCAGAGGCCTTACTGCACATTTTAACCCATGGTGATCGGGCCAGCGTCATTTTGAAAGGGGCCTCCCCTCCCATCAGGTCTTCACGAAAGTCAAGTGTCCAACTCCCACTCGAGACTTTTTAAAAAGTAAATTTAAGAGTTCCCAATCTACCTACACTGTAGTTCTTTGGGTTTGTGGGGGTGAGACCCACGCAGACAGGGGGAAGAATGTGCAAACTCCACACAAACAGTAACCCGGTACCATGAGGCAGCAGTGCTAACCACTGTGCCAACATGCCGCCCTCCATTCAATTGACTTAAGCACGTCATTCAGGCCGGAACACTCTGTGCAGTCCTGAGGGCGTGCTGCACTGTTAAATATATATCTTTCATATAAACTGAAGCTTCGTCTCCCTGTTCAGTTAATGATCCCATGGCATTATTGGACGAAGGGTAGGAAAGTTCTCCTGTCCTGGATAAGATTTATTCTTCAGCCAACTTCACCAAAATCAGATTACCTGATCATTATCACGTTGCTGCTTTATGGGATCCTGCTGTGTACAAATTGGCAGCCAAACTTCCTGTGTTGCAACAATGACCACACGTCAAATGTGCTTCATTGTCTGTAAAGAGCTCTGGGGCCTCCTGAGGCTGGGGAACGTGCTATAAAAGTGCAATCTTTTATTTTCCTGAGCACAGCATTCTTCTGCTGCAGTGCCAGTGGGTACTGGCTGGGCTGCTGGGCACTGGCTGGGCTGCTGGGCACTGGCTGGGCTGCTGGGCACTGGCTAGGCTGCTGGGCACTGGCTTGGCTGCTGGGCACTGGCTGGGCTGCTGGGCACTGGCTGGGCTGCTGGGCACTGGCTGGGCTGCTGGGCACTGGCTGGGCTGCTGGGCACTGGCTAGGCTGCTGGGCACTGGCTAGGCGGCTGGGCACTGGCTGGGCTGCTGGGCATTGGCTAGGCGGCTGGGCACTGGCTGGGCTGTTGGGCACTGGCTTGGCTGGTTTTATTACCAGAAAGTGCACTCAGGAACACATCCATTGCCCAGTAAGTTAGATGTGTGACGTAAGCCCAGTGAATCCGCTCACCCTGGCAAGACTGAGGCTGCAATCATTCTCTTTGGAGCAGGGAACAATAAGGAGAGATTTACGAGAGGCGTTCAGCTGTATGAGAGGTATTGATAGATTAGGCAATGATAAACCATGGCCGCTGCTGGAGGGTCACTATGTAGATTTTACGATTTTAGATCATTGAAAAATGAAGTGGGGGGGTTGGGGGGAGCAGGTAGATGAGAATATGTTTACACAGCGAGTTCCGATCGGGAAAGCACTGCCTGAAATGCCCTTGGAGCAAATTCAATCGTGACTTTGGAAAGGGAATTGGATAAATATTTGAAAAGGAAGAATTTACCTGGCTGCGTGGAAAGAACAGGAGAATGAATAAATCGTTCAAAGAGCCAGCACGGACACACAAGGCCGAATAGCTTCCTTTTACGCTGGAAGATCCCATTAACCTTTTAGGTAATCACTGGGGAGGGGAGGGTACCAAAAGTCTTGTACGAAAGTACCTGAAAAGGCAGCTGCAGACAGGAAGCATTTGGGTACACACCCATGATAGCCACAGGAATGTTCTCATTACACAGGATACGAGAGAGAGAGAGACCCTCCCATTGCACCAGATGGAGGCCATAGTGGATTTGGACATTTAGCCAACAAAACCTCAAGCGCATAGCGACCACTCCATTGGGCAGCTGGCCAAGTTTGACAAGAGCTCAAAGGCAATTTAATAAGGGAGCAACTTGGCAATAAGGGTAAATTATGAAGCTCGGCAGGCTGGTCTGCTCATCATGCATTGCTTCAGTTTGAACGGGGTTAAAGACACTTAATCAGACACACAGTTCACTATGACATGCGTGGACTCACTCAGACATGCATGACATTCTGACACGTGAGTGCTCACTTTGACACGGATGCTCAGATTGACACTTGGACGGTCACACTGATGCAATCATGCTGATGCGGTCACACGGACGCCCTCAACCTAACACATGCAGGCTCAATTAGACACGCAGATGTCCACTTTGACACTTGCTGAGTCACACAGCTCAGTGTGAGTGTGCATGTCAGAATAGGTTGCGTGCGGCACAATGAGTCCACATGTGTCAGAGTGAGCATGCCTATCTAAGTGAGTGTACGCATGCGTCTGCGTACATGTCCTAGTGTGAGTCACGCCTTCGAGCTGCTGCCCAATCTAGACCCTGCAGCGCCGTTACCTTCAGTGGACAAGAGTGGAACAGCAAGCAGTCCCCAAAGCCAGATGTACGTTCTGGAGTTCTCCAGGCGGAGAGAGTGGCGGAGGCCGGTGGAGATGGGCAGTGGGGGATTGGGATGTCATAAGAGAGGGTAGGGAGGCCCTGCAGTTACTGGACCATAAGTTTGGTGGGAACAGTAGGGGCGATGTCCAAAGTTAAATGGGGGCCACCTTTTCTCACCTGAGGCCTGAAGACGATTATTTTCAAGCTTCCTTTTTAAAAAAAAAAAAAATTCCAATTAAGGGGCAATTTAGTGAGACCAAATCATCTACTCTGTGCATCTTTTGGGTTGTCTGGGTGAGACCCACGCAGGCACGGGGCGAATGTGCAAACTTCTCACAGACAATGTCCCAGGGCTGGGACCGAACCCGGGTCCTCAGCGTCCTGAGGCAGCGGTGCTAACCACTGCGCCACAGTGATGCCCGGGGGCTTCCCTCAAAACCAGGAACTCCTCCCGTCAGCACAAAATTGAGTCTGGACAGGAAATGACCCTGAAGTGGTCAATAAATGGCATCAACTGGGAAAATAGCCCATGCACAGCCTCCTCTGCCCCAGGGTCAAAGCGCGGAGAGATGTGTGTGGACAGGAAGCAATGTAGAATGAGAATTCTGCATATCCCCTGCCTAAAAGCCCACCAATGTTGGAGTGCAAAATTTAAGCCTTTGCTTTAGATTCCATGATCTCCTATTTCTCTGCCCCCCTCTATCTCTGCCCCCACTCTCTCTCTGTCCCCTTTCTCTCTCCCTGTTTCCCCCCCTCTTTGTAACTCCCCTCTGGCCCTCACTCTGTTGCTCGCGTGCTCTCTGTTGCTTGCACGCTCTGTGTCACACTCCCACTTCCCCCCTCACTTTCCCCTCCTCTCTTTCCCCCCTCTCTTACACCCCTCTCTTTCCCCCCCTCTCTTTCCCCCCCATCTTCCCCCCTATCTTCCCCCCCTATCTTCCCCCCCTATCTTCCCCCCCTATCTTCCCCCCCTATCTTCCCCCCCTATCTTCCCCCCCCTATCTTCCCCCCCTATCTTCCCCCCCTATCTTCCCCCCTATCTTCCCCCCTATCTTCCCCCCTATCTTCCCCCCCTATCTTCCCCCCCTATTTTCCCCCCTTCTTTCCCCCCTCTCTTTTCCCCCTCTCTTTTCCCCCCTCTCTTTTCCCCCCTCTCTTTTCCCCCCTCTCTTTTCCCCCTCTCTTTTCCCCCTCTCTTTTCCCCCTCTCTTTTCCCCCTCTCTTTTCCCCCCTCTCTTTTCCCCCTCTCTTTTCCCCCCTCTCTTTTCCCCCCTCTCTTTTCCCCCCTCTCTTTTCCCCCCTCTCTTCCCCCCCTCTCTTTCCCCCCTCTCTTCCCCCCTCTCTTCCCCCCTCTCTTTCCCCCCTCTCTTCCCCCCCTCTCTTTCCCCCCCTCTCTTTCCCCCTCTCTTTCCCTCCTCTCTTTCCCCCCTCTCTTCCCCCCCTCTCTTTCCCCCCTCTCTTCCCCCTCTCTTCCCCCCTTCTCTTCCCCCCTTCTCTTCCCCCCTTCTCTTTTTCCCCCCTTCTCTTCCCCCCTTCTCTTTCCCCCCTTCTCTTTCCCCCCTTCTCTTTCCCCCCTTCTCTTTCCCCCCTTCTCTTTCCCCCCTTCTCTTCCCCCCCTCTCTTTCCCCCTTCTCTTTTCCCCCCTCTCTTTACCCCCCTCTCTTACCCCCCTCTCTTTACCCCCCTCTCTTTACCCCCCTCTCTTTACCCCCCTCTTTACCCCCCTCTCTTAACCCCCCTCTCTTTACCCCCCTCTCTTCCCCCCTCTCTTCCCCCCTCTCTTCCCCCCTTCTCTTTCCCCCCTTCTCTTTCCCCCCTTCTCTTTCCCCCCTTCTCTTTCCCCCCCTTCTCTTTCCCCCCTTCTCTTTCCCCCCTTCTCTTTTTCCCCCCTTCTCTTTTTCCCCCCTTCTCTTTTCCCCCCTCTCTTTTCCCCCCTCTCTTTTCCCCCCTCTCTTTTCCCCCCTCTCTTTACCCCCCTCTCTTTCCCCTGTTTGGTGCACAGCAGGATCCCACAATCGCCTGCCGCGTTCCTTACAACAGTGACCACTTTGATGTGTGAAGTGCTCTGGGATGACCTGAGGCTATGAAAGAAGAAGTACGGGATTTGCTCCTTCTCCTTGGACAGCCTCTGTGTTGACCAGACGGCGACGGTATCTCCGGAAGCAGCATGGACAGGCTTGAGCCACCAGCTGACTGCCTGTCTCAGTAGGCCGATCACAGATACTGCCTTCTCCCTTTTAGTTTTGAGCTGTTGAATGACCTTCACAAGTCACTAAATGCACCATGAGCACTGCCCCATATTCCCTTACCTGTCATGTGTTTGTGTGTGTTTTGTGTTCAAACAGCTGGGTGCCGCTAATGCAGAGCTAATGACGAAAACTAAGACACTGCTGCCCTTCACACAGGATGTTTACGCTGATTAAACATTGCCCTCGGTCCCTGGCCGCCCAGCCCTTTGACTCCCTTCCATTCAGTCTTGAGTAAATGACAGCAATGTGAGATTCAACCCCCCCCCCCCCCCCCCCCCCCCCCCCGCGCACTCCATGCCTTCTGCAAAGATGCTAAACCACTTTACAGCAACAGTGTTAAACCGCTTTGTTGCTAAGGTTACATGGATGAGCTGTAAAATGGTTATGCTCAGGGATTCCAGCGGTTCAGAAGCCCGGATACAAAATCCAGACAAGTATTTCCTGTTGAGATGTTTCCCCAGGAAAGGCCTCCATTCCCTCGCATCAATGGACACCGCCGAGCCCTCTGTCTCCCTCAATCAATATCAACCAATCTACTGCTTATTCAGCTTGCAGCATTCCAGATACAGACTGAATCCTGGCAGCCAGTCGATAGGGGCAGGGTTGCACCTTTACTGTTCACGCTCATATTTCTCAATCACAGCACGTCGCCAGGGGATGGAGTGAGTCTTGAATGGAGTGTAATCATAGAATCCCTACAGTACAGAAGAAGACCATTCAGCCCATCAAGTCTGCACCGGCGCTCTGAAAGAGCACCTTACCTAAGCAAACTCCCCCTTAACCCAGTAACCCAACTAACATTTTGGATACGAAGGGCAATTTATCATGGCCAGTCCACCTAACCTGTACACCTTTGGACTCTGGGAGGAAACCGGAGCACCCGGAGGAAACCCACACAGACAGGTGCAAACTCCACACAGCAGTCACCCGTGGCCGGGTCCCTGGCATTGTGATGCAGCCGTGCTAACCACTGTGCCACCATGCTGTCCAGATGCTACAGAAATTATAGGTAAGGAAGGCAGGTTCACTGTGTTAACGCTCATTTACAGGATGTGACCGTTGCTGCTCAGGAATACCCATCTCCAATTGCTCTTGAGAATGTGGTGGTTGGCCACCTTCCTGACCCGCTACATTCCTGGTGGTGTAGGTGCACCCAGTGTGTTAATCCGGCTTTGGCTTGACTATATCATGTCACCCACTTCTGAAGTGCCATAATTCGAATGAGGGGTGAAACTGAGTCTCTGATTGTCTTTACAGAAGAATAAAAGATCCCATGGTACCATTTAAAAGAAGAGCAGGGAAGTTCTTCCGTGTCCTGGACTGAAAAATATCGACCTAATATCACAAACTGATCATTGATCTCGTTGTTGCTTGTGGAATCGTGCTGTGCACAGTTTGGCTGGAGCATTGCCTACACTAAAACATGGACCCTGCTTTACATGTGCTCCATTGGTTGTAAAGCGGGTGGGGTTGCCTGAATTTGCCAAAGGCGTATTTAAATGTCAGTTGTGGTAAATGCAAGCCTTTTTTTATGAATGGAGAGATGGACTGGCCAAGCAGGCCCTCCAATTGAAGCAAATGGTGAGGACCTCCGCTTGTTTGTCAGGTTGTTGCGTCAATGAGGAAGGGGGATCGGAGAGCTTCCTTCAAGAGTCAGCGCTTACAGCGATTAAACACAACAAGGACTTACATTTAAATGTACCACTTTTTCCGGGCGGTGCGGTGGCACAATGGTTAGCACTGCTGCTTCACGGCGCTGAGGACCTGGGTTCAATCCCTGCCCCACGTCACTGACCGTGTGGAGTTTGCACATTCTCGCTGTGTCTGCATGGGTCTCACCCCCCACAACCCAAAGATGTGCAGGGCAAGTGGATTGGCCACTCTAAATTGCCCCTTAATTGGAAAACAAATTGGGTACTTTAAATTTAAAACAAAAGAACCACTATTTTGCTGTAGAGAAGATGGCCCCGCAGTGCGGTCGAAAGATTGGTGCTGGAACAAAGAAGTTGGACGTTAAGACGGGTGACCAAAAGCCTGGTCAAATGGATTGCTTTTAAAGAGTGTCACGAAGGAGTAGAGAGGTGAACAGGTTTTGGGAGGGATTTCCAAATCTTTGGACTGGACAGCTGAAGGCACAGCTGCCATTGGTGGAGCAACGAATGTATGGGATGCACAAGAGGACAGAATTGGAGGAACACAAAGGTTGTTGGTGGAAGGGAGTTATAGAGGCGAGTCCATTGAAGGAACTTGATAACAAGGATGAGCATTTTGAATTAAAGGCTTTGCCAGACCCAGGGACCATGGTAGGTGAGCAAGCGGAAGGGAGATGAGTGAACTGACTTACAGCATGTTAGGATATTTAAAGTAATAGATTAACTGAGGGTTTTGTGGAAGGTGGGTGGGTGGCTAGTCAAGAGGACATTGGAATAATGGAGTCTAGGGCAATGTTTCCTTTCAAATGCAATTTTTGAACGCAATAGGTTTTTTCAATGCATGCTTCCTTTAATATTTTTTGCATAGCTGTGTTTGCATATCAGTGAACATACAATAAGACCCAAGTGGTACCTTCCAGGACTGCACACATGCAACTTGGCAAGAACATTGGTGCAGCTTAGATAAGTATGGTTGAGGGTTTCAGCAGCAAATGAGTTGAGGTAGGATGAAGGTGGTATGGTTATGAGGTGAGAGTACATAGTCTTGAAGAAAATTTGTGATCAGAAACTCCAGTCGGGATAATGTAGGATACTGGGTTTTATTGTGGGTGAATTCTCTGGTCCCCCATCCGTGTGTTTCTTGGTGACGCACTGGTTGCTGGTGGCGGGATTTTCTACTCCCGCCGCTGTCAATGGGATTCGCATTTGAAGCCACCCCATGCCACCAGGAAACCTGTCGGGCGGGGTTGTGTTACCGGCAGGAACATCAAATTCCGGACTTTATTCCTTCGAGGGATGTGGGCGTCGCTGGCTTTCCTTGGAAGGTGGTGGTAAGTTGTCTTCTTGAACCACTGCAGTCCATGTGGTGCTGGTACACCCACAGTGCTGTTAGGGAGGGAGTTTGACCCAGCAACTGTGAAGGAACGGTGATATAGTTCCAAGTCAAGATATAGTGTGGCTCGGAGGGGAACTTGCAGGTGATGGTGTTCCTCTGTGTCTGTTGCCCTTCTAGGTGGCAGCCGTTGGGGTTTGAAAGATGCTGGCGAAGAAATCTTCGAGTTGTTGCAGTGCATCTTGTAGATGATACACACGGCTGCAACTGTGGGTCAGTAGTGGAGGGAATTAATATTTGTGGAAGGGCTCCCAATCAAGCGGGACAGTTTTGTGTTGGATTGTGTTGAACTTCTTGAGAATTGTTGGAACCGCACTCATCCAGGCAAGTGGAGAGTATTTCATCATACTCCTGACTTATACCTTGTAGATAGTGGACAGGCTTTGGGGAGCCAGGAGGTGAATCACTTGTCACATGAATCCCAGCCCTCTGACCTGCTCTTATAAGCCACAGAGTTTATATGGCCAGTCCAGTTCAGTTTCTGGTTAATAGTGACACCACTGAATATCAAGTGAAATTGGCTGGATTTTCTCTTGTTGAAGGGGGTCATTGCCTGGTGCTTGTATGGTGTGAATGTCACTTGCCACTGATGTCATGGAAATGTCACTTTAAAAAATGTTTGCCTGCTCGAGTGGCTGTAGTGATGTCAGAGTGTGGGTGGAGCTGAGCTCTGGCTCTGCTTTTAGTTTCGCTTTGAGAAAAAGCTTGGGCTTGTCTGTGTTTTTTGGTTTTGTTTTAGTGTTGGAGCTGAAGCCAGGCAAAGAAGGTGTAATTTTGATCTCTCTGCCATCTAAAGACTGTCTCTAGATCATTTGGTGAATTCGGAGTGATAACTGCTCTCAGTAGAGAATTTAAACCTGATGTGCTTCTGTAAAAAGGATTTTTGTCTCACGGATGTTAAAAGGAATGTTTAAGGAGTGTTGTATTCTTTGGGGGGGTGTATTTGAATTGATGGGTGTTAAGATGTTCACTATGTTTTAAAAAGGTTAACTGAGTTCATAGAATAAACATTGTTTTGCTTTAAAAATTACTTTTAAATTTCTGCTGCAGCACACCTGTAGAGTGGGCCGTGTGCTCCCCATACCACAATCTATTAAAAGTCGTGGGTCAGGTGATCTCCATGATATACTTTGAAGTTCTCTAAACCCTTGCCCATAACATCTATCAGCTCTAGCCTGAATGTTGCCCAGGTCCTGCTTCATGCAGACACGAGCTGCCTCAATATCTAAGGAGTGGTGAATGGTGCTGAACGTTGCATAATCATCAGCCAACATCCCCACTTCTGACCTTATGTTGAAGGGAAGGTCATTGATGAAGCAGCTGTAGATGGTTGAGCCGAGGGCACTACCTTGAGGAACTCCTACAGTGATGCCCTGAGATGGATTACACCGAATCACCAAATTTTTAGGTCACAGAGGTAAGCCTGTTTGACCTCCAACAACTACATCCTTCAGTTATGAACAGTGTGGTTTAGCCTCTCACAGTGGCCAGGCAGGGATTGGGATGTAGCTGGCCACGAAGAGATGGGGACAGACTCTAATATCTGCCAATATTGACTCTGCAGCATTTGGTTCAAGGGTGGTGTATCTAACTTCTATCTCTCTCTCCTTTTTATACCTTTCTAGGACTACCTTGGTTGTATCATTGATGCTTTGGATCTGCCTATCCGGCCTGAGCATGTCTCTGCTCTGTTTGGGAACATTGAGGACATCTATGAGTTTAACAGGTACAGGGAGCTGGCTTCACTTTCTGTTCTATGCTTTCACTTCTATGCTCATTGCTGGTCATTTTTTATACCTAGTTTCCCGCCCCCCCCCTACTTTCTTTTCCCCCTCACCAACACTCCTTCAATAACTTCCCGAGTCAATTCTTCTCTTTAACTTTTGGCTTTTCTCTCTGATGTTTAAGATTTAACTGAACTGTTCAAGAGGGAGTTTTGATAGAGGAAATGGGGACAAACTGTTTCCACTGATGTGATAGTCATTGACCAAACGAGACTGATTTAAGGTCATTGGCAAAGGCGGATGAGACTATTTCTTATCTGCTTGAAACGGCGATGGAAGCAAGTTCGATATTAACTCTCAAAATGTAAGTGGATAAGTACTTGAAGGGAAAAGAATTGCAGAGCTATGGGTAAAGAGATGGGGAGCGGGACTAATTGGATAAGTAGGGCCAGCACAGGCCCAATGGTCTGAATGGCCTCCTTGTACAATATGTTTCATTAATCTGTTATTGGTGGTGTTGGCTGAGGTGAAGAATTTTGGCTAGGGCAGCAGGAGTACTTGTGCTACATACAGGAGCTTGATCAATCCACCAAACTACTGAGACTCTCAATTTAACGTTCACTTTGAAGGACGTCACTCTATCAGTGCTGCACTCAGGTGCCTGTGGCTGAGACCTCCTGTCTCTGGAGTGGGATTTTCTGTTTCAGAAGTGAGAGAGCGCTGAGCCACGGCCGAACTTGAAGTCAAACATCACCAAGTTGCGATTGGGAGTTCACTGCCTGAAGGGGTTGTGGAAGCAGGTTCAACAGTGATTTTTGAAAGGGAATTGCAGGGCCCCGGGCAAAGGTCAAACATGTTGAGGCACAAGGGAATATGGCACGGTAAGATGGCATTGATTTTAATACAAGGAGTCTTACAGGTAAAATAGAAGAACTGAAGGCATTGATAACACATGAGAATATGATATTATTACTGTCAGAGAGACATGGGCCATGATCCAACGGCCTCACTGCACCCGAAAAGCAGCTCACCATGGTGCAGCCTGGCCAATAGAAGCTGGGAGACCCCACTCCCGGGATCTAAAACGATCTTGTATGTGCCCTATGCATTTCATCTGGGTGATGTAGGTATAGGAAGCAGGAAAAGGACTGTGAAATGATTAGCATTGAGAGGGAGGAGGTGTTAGTAGTTTTAGAGGCTTAAAGGTGGATGAATCTCCAGGCCCAGATGAAATGTATCCTAGACTCCTGTATGAGGCAAGAGAGGAGGTGCAGAGGCTCTGGTGTTAATTTTCAAATTCTCTCTGGCCGCAGGTGAGGTGCTGGAGGACAACTAACATGGTTCCATTATTTAATAAAGGAAGTAGAGAAAAAACAGGCAATAATTCTTAATCGCCATGAAGATACTACATGGGCCTCATCTTTTCCTTTCTTTCTTGCAATTGCAATCTTATACTTGGCTGGGATGTGGTAGCAATTCAAGGATTGGGATTGATTAAAAAAGGAAGTGAGAAATAATTTTAGCTTCACATTTACAGGAAATAGATTAAGAGTGTGCTCAAATATTGGCGGACATAGGGAAATTATTGGAAAAACGTTCTAAGGGACAGAACTAATCTTCACTTGGAGATGCAAGGATTAATTAAAGATAGTCAGCATGGCCTAATAAAGGGCAGATCATGTCTAACAAATTTGATTGAATTTTTTGAGAAGGGGACGAGGTGTATAGATCAGGGCAGTGCAGTTGATGTAGTATACACGGACTCTGGTAAGACTTTTGACGAGGTCCCGCACAGGAGACTGATCAAGAAGGTAAGAACCCATGAGATCCAGGACAATTTGGCAGATAGGATCCCAAATTGGCGTAGCGGCAGGAGGCAGAGGGTGATAGTTGAAGGTTGTTTTTGTGACTGGAAGCTTGTGACCATCGTGGCACTGCAGGGATATGTGCTAGGTTCCTTGCTGTTCATAGTGCACATTAATGATCTAGATGGGAATGTGGGAGTATGATCAGTAAGTTTGCAGGTGACACAAAAATTGGTGCCATGGTAAATGGTGAGAACAACCTTAGATTACAGGACGATGTAGATGGCTGCTCAGATAGGCAGAACGGTGACAAATAGCATTTAACCCTGAAAAGTGTGAGGTGCTTAATTTTGGGAGGACTAACGAGGCACTGGAATATACAAGAACAGTAGGACGCTAGGGAGTACAGAGGACCAGAGGGACCTTGGGGAACATGTCCATAGGTCCCTGAAGGCAGCAGGACATATAGATACGGTGGTAAAGAGGGCATATGAGATAATTGTCTTTATTAGGCCGAGACATATAATATAAGAGCAGGGAGGTTATGATGGAGCTGTGTAGAACGCTCAGTAGGCCACAGCTCGAGTACTGTGTGCAGTTCTGACCACCACACTATCGGAAGGATGAGATTGCACTAGAAATGGTGCAGCCGAGGCAACATCACCAGGGTGTTGCCTTGGCTGGAGCGACTCAGCTTTGAAGAGTGGCTGGTTAGGCTGGAGTTGTTTTCCTCAGAGCAGAGAAGGCTGGTGGAGGGGGAGGGGGTGATTGAGGTGTACAAAATGATGAAGGACAAAGGTAGGGTAGAAAGAAAGAAACTTTTCCCACGAGTAGAGTGGTCAATAACCAAGGGACATTGATTTATGGTAAAGGACAGGGGATTTGAGGAAAATTGTTTTCACCCAGAGGGTGGTGGGAATCTGGAACTCCCTGCCCGAAAGTGTGGTAAAGACGGGAACCCTCACAACTTTTAAGAATCATTTAGGTAAGCACATGAAATGCCATTGCATACACGGTTATAGACCAAGCGCTGGAAAGTGGGATTAGAATAGATAGGTGCTTGATGGCTGGCACAGACATGATGGGCCAAACGGCCCCTTTCTGTGCTGTAAAACTCTATGATTCTATGAGTGAGACTAATTAATAATACTTTGGAAGAGCCAGGATAGGCATGATGGCTGAATGGCATTCTGTGCTGTAAGGCTATTGATTTGCATGTCTCCTCAGGTAAGCATGTGGTGTAACCAGCCTCTCAAAGCTGGGCCTTGTTCCAACATTCAGCATGGGCTCTAGACTCATATCTGTGAAGACAAATATGCATTTGTTTTCACCCTAATCGAGAAGCTGAACTTCACACAGTTGTCATTGTACAGTATGTGAAATCACTCCCTTTCCCGCCTTCCGATTGCTCTAGATGCCACAAAGTTGTGTGTGCATTGCTTTCTGTGAAGCCTGATCACTGGGCTGGACACACCAATTGGCCAATCGTATCCATCAATAGACTGAGGAATAGAAGATGTCTGCTTTCTGTCTGCTGGGCAAAACCTTGCTGAAGTTCTGTGGTTGTACCTGCATCAGCTATTGCCTAATTCATTTGTATATGTACACAGCTATTTTGCATGTCCTGTCACAGTCTGATTAGAATCATCAGATGTGGATTTATTCTGGTTTGCATTGCCCGGACATTGTTTTTAACCTGAAAAGAATTGTGTTCAAGTGTTTATATTGCATACCCTGATGGTTCAATGTCAGATACGTAGACACTGGGTGGATCTGTTATATCCAGAGAAAATTTGTGTTAGACCGTGAGACACTGGATGGATTCCTGTTACATCCTGAGTGGATCCCTGTTAGATCCTGAGACACCGGGTGGATCCCTGTTAGATCCTGAGACACTGGGTGGATCCCTGTTACATCCTGAGACACTGGGTTTATCCCTGTTGGATCCTGAGGCACTGTGTGGATTCCTGTTACATCCGGAGACACTGGGTGGATCCCTGTTGGATCCTGAGACACTGGGTGGATCCCCGTTGGATCCTGAGGCACTGTGTGGATCCCTGTTACATCCTGAGACACTGGGTGGATCCCTGTTGGATCCTGAGACACTGGGTGGATCCCTGTTGGATCCTGAGACACTGGGTGGATCCCTGTTGGATCCTGAGACACTGGGTGGATCCCTGTTGGATCCTGAGACACTGGGTGGATCCTTGTTAGATCCTGAGACACTGGGTGGATCCCTGTTGGATCCTGACACTGGGTGGATCCTTGTTAGATCCAGAGACACTGGGTGGATCCCTGTTAAACACTGGACCAAAACCCCAATATTTTATTTAAATTGATAAGACTGTGTGGAAGAAATACCTCGCCCCAGGAGTGATTGCACAGAAAAATAAGGAGGTGGTATATTAAAACAAACTTTTTTACGAGCACAGTGTTAAAATATCTTTAACATCACACGAGGAAATAACTTACAATTTTCCCTTAACCATGCTAATCAGTATACTGATACAATAACCCATAGCTGCTATCTCTATTTCATAGAAATTTCATAGAATTTACAGTGCAGAAGGAGGACATTCGGCCCATCGAGTCTGCACCGGCTCTTGGAAAGAGCACCCTACCGAAGGTCAACACCTCCACCCTATCCCATAACCCATTAACCCCACCCAACACTAAGGGCAATTTTGGACACTAAGGGCTATTTATCATGGCCAATCTACCTAACCTGCACATCTTTGGACTGTGGGAGGAAACCGGAGCAGCCGGAGGAAACCCACGCACGCACTGGGAGGATGTGCAGTCTCCGCACAGACAGTGACCCAAGCCGGAATCGAACCTGGGACCCTGGAGCTGTGAAGCAATTGTGCTATCCACAATGCTACCGTGCTGCCCTTTCCGGCAGCCCACCCAGGGCAACACCCACAGTAGTCCCTGGGGGGGGTGCCAGGTGTGGGCAGCGGAGCATAACGCTGGCAAGGGCAGAGCCAACCGACAGCACCCCTGGCATCAGGGACTGCGCCAGAGGCCCCCACAGTTCCAGCCATCGTCAGGGCCAGGAGTGCGGGCGGAGAGGACATGCAGGGGCAGAGCCTGCAGTGCCAACGGCGGCCACTATGTAGCCCGGTGACCTGGTTGGGCATGGGGATGCGCACCATGCTAACATGTCGGCCTTGCACCCTCTGCAGACAACGGATATTGTAATTCAACCAGCGATGGTGGCCTTCCTGCTAGTCGCTGCAGCCCTGGGGATGCCCTGCGGCTCTACGAGCTGGCGCTGCTCGAGGAGGAGGAAGGTACAGCAGTGGAGCGTGCAGCAGTGGAGCGTGCCGCAGCGGAGCGTGCCGCAGTGGAGCCAGGGTGGAGTGCCGGCCCCTGAACAGGCCGAGGAGGAGGCGCTGCCTGAGACCTCGTTATGTATTAGCAGTGCCTGACATTCGAGGATCTGCCGGATCAGGCTTGCTGTTGAAGACTCAGGCTGAGCAGGGAGACAATGTGACATATTTACCAGATGATGGCACACCTGGTATGGGGGAAGCACACCCGCTCCTTGTGGCCATTAAGGTGAAGATCGATCTGAACCTTTATGCCATGTGGTCCTTCCAGGCACCGAGTTGGGACCTGCCTGGGATCTCACAGACCTCGGTGCACCCGCGCTGTCACGAAGGCCCTATATGCCCAGGCAACACAATACATTTATTGCAATGTGGACCGAGACACCAGGATGCCCGGGCAGCGGGATTCACCACCATCGAGGGGTTGCCCAGGGTCTAGGGGCTGATCGACGGGATGTGTGTCCCCCTACGAGCCCCTGCACAAACTAAAAGGGGTGCCACTCGAACGTGCAGCTGATATGTGACCATCACCTTCGCATCATTCACGTCTGTCTCTGGGGCAGTATGCATGCCTTCATCCTGACAACACTCTGATTCCTGACATGTTCGAGACCCCCACCCCCGGAGGGGTTGGCTCTTGGGTGAAAGGTTGTCCACTGCGGTCGTGGCTGATGACACCTATCTGGAGGCCACAGACCGAAACTGAGACCCGCTAAAATGCCGCCCATACAGCAACCAGGAGTGTGATCGAGCGGTGCTTCAACCTCCTGAAGATGCATTTCAGGTGCCTGGATCGTTTTGAAGGGACCCTCCAGATGATGGCGAGAGGGTCGCCCTCATCGTGGTGGCCTGCTGCGTCCTCCACAACATCGCGCAGCAGAGGGGTGATGAGGAGGGGGAGGGAGGGTGGTGGACAGGCCACCCAACATCCTCCCATTCCCCCCCCCCCCCCCCCCCCCCCCCTCTCTGACCGGCCCAGACCACCCTACCCTCACAATCGTCTGACAGAGCACCGAGACTGGTTGTAACAATGTGAACAGTTTGGGCACGTTTGTGCCCGTGCCAACTTAACTAATGTCTAACCTTCTGGCGTTACAGCCCCTAATGCTACGTCCTGGTGGTTTCCAGATGGGGCAGCAGGGGTGGAGGCAGCCTGCTCTGATTCCCACCCTATGGCCTTGCTCCCCGTTGGCAGGGGTCTTGAAGCTGCTGCTTGGCCATCCCAGGTGTCGTGGCCGCCCTGTCCTCGGACACTGGGTGGATACCATGTTAGATCCTGAGACACTGGCTGGACCTGTGTTACATGCTTGGACACTGGATGTATCCATGTTCGATCCTGGGACACTCGTTGGTTCAGTGTTAGATCTATGGCACCAGCCACAATAATTACCGTCACCTTCACTCAATTCCATAAGCCACCTGCTCACTGCCCATTGTCACCACTCTCTTCACCCCCATCAGATTACCAAGCCACAGAGGGAGAGTTGCCTCGCTGAACTTTGTGGTCGTGGCTAGAGCACATTTCACAATCGGTAGTTGTACAATCTTCCCTGTTGTTTGCTACTAATTGTAATCTTTTGATATGTGTTTTTTGTCAACTGGTCTCACTATTGTATATTAATATTTTGCCTTCAGATAGGACTTTATTCCCTTCTCGAGGTGAGTTGAGTACATGATGTGGAATTTTCCTCATCTTGTTTTTTCCCCCCCCCCCGTCCTGCACCCCACAGCGTTGTGTATCTGCATGTGTGGGTCAGTATGTGTGTGGTTGCATGTGACCATGTCTCTCTCTCTCTGCATGTCTAATGGAGCATTGCAGCCTCAGCATTTGCCCCACTCCCACACCTGATCACCTCCCTCATTTCCTTGGTGTGCCCTGAAGCAAGTGAAAGAATAAAAAAAGAATGCCGGTTTGAGTGGTAGACTGGATTCTCTGGCTTTTATTTGGGAAGGGATGTGACGAGCAGCATTGGAATCGCCTACAGGACTGACCGGCTTGGCAGTGGGGGCTTTTGGAGCGAGTGCCTGATTGGCTTTTGCATCCCCAAAGTCTCAGAATTCCCATTTTTGTGTTTAATTTCCTCTGTGGCCTCACCCCTCCATCTCTCTGTGGACCTTCTCCAGCCCTACAAACCTCCCAAGAGCTCTACGTTACCCTGACGCTCACTCTCCTCACACTAACCTGGGCAGCTGTCTGGTCAGCTATAGAGCTGAAATGAGCCAAGACAATGGGTGGACTTTCTGCTCCGCCCACTGCCGGAATGTCCAGTCCCGCCCAAACCCAATGGATTTTTGGCTTCATTGGGGCTGGGAAATCTCAGCCAGCGTAATGATTGGTTGAAAATGTTTTGATGTGTTATTGCCTGATCTTCATTTTCCTTCTCCACCTCTCTCTCTCTCTCTCTCTTCCCCTATCCGTTGAAATGGATGGTCACAGTATACTGGTGCACGGCGGGATAGACAGCCGCTGTGGGCTGCCAGACACCAGAGGAAACGGGTAGATTTTGAGTGTGTGAGAATGTAAAATGGGCGATAGCAACCTCAATGGAAATAAAGTTGTGCAGAGCCGTGAATCTGGCTATTGAGTCACTGTCACTTGTTTTACATTTTTTGCAACAAAGTCATTTGGTCTCTGATGTTCTCAGCTGAAATGGATGCAAATAGTTTGGTATGCAAGCTGCAAATATATTCATCTAGATCATCATCTCCTTTTCACTTCCTTCTAGGCAAATGTATGCGAACTCATTGTTGTATTTAGCTGTGACGTGGACATTTATCTTGATGTTTTATTGACTAATATTTACCTTCCTCCTCTCCCCCTCCTTTCCTCCATTCCCCCATTTTGTCCTTCCTTTTGTCTTCCTCTTGCTTTATCTAACTACTTTATTTCTCTGCTTTCTCTCCCCATCTCCTGCTGCCCCTCATCTGCCTCGCCCTCTGTCTTCTATCTCTCTCTCTCTCCCTATTTCTCCCTGTACTGCCCGCTTCCCATCTCTCACTTTTCTGTTGTTTCACGCACCATTTCTATCTTGTTCTTTTGTTTCCTCAACACTCTCATTTCTTTCCATCTCCCTCCTCTCTCCTTCCCTCGCTCTCTGTCACTGCCTCCATGTGCTCCCTCGTCTTTTCATCTCTTTCTCCCATCCCTTACCCAAACTTTTCTGCCGTTCTCCCTGCTACTCTCATCTTCATTATCACCGTCTCTCTCTTTCCCCCCCCCCCCCATTTCCCTCCTCCTATGTGTCTCCTGCTCTGTCCCGTGTCTCTCCACTTTACCTCCTTTGTCTTTCTCTCTCTCTCTCTCTCTCTCTCTCTCTCACACCCTCCCTCCTCTTCTCTCCTCCTGTCTCTCCTCTCTCCCTCCCTCCCTTGCTCCTCACTCCCACCCTCCTCTCTCCCTCCCCTCCCTCCCTCCCTCCCTCCCTCCCTCCCTCCCTCCCTCCCCTCCCTCCCTCCCCTCCCTCCCTCCCCTCCCTCCCTCCATCTCTCCCCGCCCCCTCCCTCTCTCTCTCACCCCCTCCCTCCCTCTCTCACCCCCTCCCTCCCTCTCTCACCCCCTCCCTCCCTCTCTCACCCCCTCCCTCCCTCTCTCACCCCCTCCCTCCCTCTCTCACCCCCCTCCCTCCCTCTCTCACCCCCTCCCTCCCTCTCTCACCCCCTCCCTCCCTCTCTCACCCCCCTCCCTCCCTCTCTCACCCCCTCCCTCCCTCTCTCACCCCCTCCCTCCCTCTCTCACCCCCTCCCTCCCTCTCTCACTCCCTCTCTCACCCCCTCCCTCCCCCTCTCTCCCCCTCCCCCTCTCTCCCCCTCTTTCTCCCCCCTCCCCTCCTCTCTCACTTCCCTTCCCTCTCTTGCACCCCTCCCCCTCTCTCCCCTCCCTTTCTCACACAATTCCCTCTCTCTCTCCCCCTCTCTTTATCTCTCTCTCCTGTGTCTCCCTCTCTCTTTCTTGCCCTTTCTGACCTATCCCACATTTTTCACCCTCTCTCTTCACAGTGACTTGCTGCAAGACCTTGATCGCTGTCATCATGACCCTGTTGCCATTGCGAGATGCTTTGTGGACAAGGTGGGTCACGTTTTAGCACACATTCTGAATCCAAACCAACTTTTACTCCTTTTTAAAAAAAAATGGATTTTATTACAAATATGTATCAAAACAGGTGACAGCAAATAAATACCCTGGGAAACATACTTCCCAGCAATCGCCTATACAGGCTGTACAAATTTCTCCCCTCCCCTTGCGACGAATAGCCGCTAAACACGGTCACAAAACATCCCCCACCTTTTCTCAAACCCCCATAACTCATACTTTATCTTCTCTAACCGCAGGAAGTCAGGTCACCTAACCACTTCGCTACCCCCGGTAGTGATGCCCACCGCCACTCCAGTAAAATGCACCGCCGTGCAATCAGAGAGGCGAAGGCCACGACATCGGCCGTCCTCCTCTCCATGAGCTCCGGCTTCTCTGAAACCCCAAATATCACCATTAAAGGGTCCGGGTCCACCTCCTCCTCCACTATCCTGGCTAAGACCGCAAACACTCGCGCCCAGAGTCTTCACAATTTCTCACAACCCCAAAAGATGTGCATGTGATTCGCCGGCCCCCCGCCCACACCTCTGACACTCGCCTACTACCCGCTGAAAGAACCCACTCATTCTCACCCGAGTTATATGCACCCTATGCACCACCTTAAACTGTACCCGGCTCATTCTTGCCCAAGAGGAGGTCCCGTTGACCCTACGTAGTGCTTCACTTCACACTGCCCAGTTGATCTCCCCTCCCAACTCCCCTTCACATTTTTCCTTGATCTTCACCACCCACGCACCTCCTGCTCTCCCAGCCACTTATGTATATATATCCCCAATTCTTCCCTCCCCTTCCACATCCGGAAGCAGCAGTCACTCCAGCAGGGTGTATCCCAACAACCAGCGAGCCCCCTCCAGACCTTTCACACAAAGTCCCTAACCTGCAGTACCCTGAACTCACTCCCCCTCGGCACCTCTACCCTCTCCCTTAGCTCTTCCAGACTGGCGAACCCTTCCCTCAGATACAGGTCCTTCACCTTGACCAGCCCCACTTCCCTCCACCTCCTGTATACACTATCCATCCCCTGGCTCAAACCCATGATTCTTGCACAGTGGCGTCAACAGCACCAACATTTACTCCTGACAGTGAGGTAAATCCAGGATTGGTGAGTGAGGTGACCTCCTATCTGGTGGAAGCTGGGTGTCTGCAGTTTTGCTTGATATTCTTGTTACACACGGAGCATGCTCCAGTGAAGGCAGACTGCAGAAGGGTGTATGCAGTGGGGCTAAGGGGCTCCACCGCTCTTATTCTGGGCTGGTTTTGGGACAGTATCTGCCTAAGCAGCCTGGTGTCATGCGGAGCACGCAGAGCCTGGTAGAGACTGTTTTACTGGATGCTTCCCATCCACAGTGGGAAAGTTAGTCACAGAGTAAAGCTCCCTCTACAATGTCCCATCAAGCACCCCCAGGACAGGTACAGCATGGTGTTAGATACAGAGTAAAGCTCCCTCTACAGTGTCACATCAAGCACCCCCAGGACAGGTACAGTACGGTGTTAGATACAGAGTAAAGCTCTCTCTACAGTGTCCCATCAAGCACTCCCAGGGAAGATACAGCACGGTGTTAGATACAGAGTAAAACTCTCTCTACAGTGTCCCATCAAACACTCCCAGGGAAGATACAGCATGGGGTTAGAGACGGAGTAAAGCTCCCTCTTTACTGTCCCATCAAATACTTCAAGGGCAAGTACAGTACGTGGTTAGAAACAGAGTAAAACTCTTTCTACACTGGCCTTTCAAAGACCCCAGGCCTGTGGCAGCTTAGGGTACAAAGTAAAGCTCCCTCTACACTGTCTCATCAAATATCCCAGGGCAGGTACAGCACAGGGTTAAATTCAGAATAAAGCTCCCAATACGCTGTCCCATTGAACTCTCTAAGGGCGGGTAAAGCATGGGGGTATAAAGAGAGCAAATATCCCTCTACGCTGGTCCATCAAACACACTCGGCAGATGCAGCATCACCATCACAAATGTCAACAAACTTGTAGCCAGGTAGATGTTGTGTTCCCAACACATTTTTTGCTCAAATTGATTAGCATTAATTTAAAATGTGACTGGGTTCAAGCAATGTGGAGGTTGTGGACTATTTAAATACAGGGGCTAACCTATACAGCAGGGTGATCATCATATCTCATGGTAACTCCGTGAACATAGCAAGTCACTTTCTTTTCTTACCCTAATGTATGATGTATAAATCTGGAGCCTAATCCCCAGTGAATCAGTGGGTAAATAAGTTTCACATCAGCTGAATTGACATAGATTTTTGTGATCAATCCAGGCTGTGCTGGTACTTGGAAAGATCTAGAAGGACGACAGCAGGAAGAGCAATCAATTTTCCATCAACCATTGAATGGCAACCAAGTTAGACAGAAGGGGAACAAGCAGAACCATCGATATTTAAGAGCATAGAGGTTTTTAGACGCTCAAGTTCATTTTCTACAACCCTGATGATCAACTGATACAATGATAACGGAGTTGTTCAGTAATCATATCAGTCAATCTCTATGAATTAGAGTACAATAGACCCAGACATGAAGTGAGGAACATCCCTGTGGTAGAGAGCTTTGGGGAACACAGGACCAAGGTCACCAGTTTGTCTGCTACACTCACCACATGGCAGGTTTTCCCTTATTGGCTCAGAGCTTTCATTCTCTTTTTTTTTTGCTTCTCAAGAGAGATTGAGTGGCTGGCTTGGTGAGTGGTTGGGGGGGGGGGGGGGGGGGGGGGGGGGGAAGTGTTTTGATGCGAACACCATAGAATGGGCTGGCCTAGGGCAGTACGGTGGTGCAGTGGTGAGCACTGCAGCCTCACGGTGGCGAGGACCCTGGTTCAATCCTGGCCCGGTAACTGGCCGTGTGGAGTTTGCACATTCTCCCCGTGTTTGTGTGAGTTTTGCTCCACAGGGGAGGGGAGGTGGACTGGCCACGCTAAATTGCCCCTTTAATTGGAAAAAAAGGAATTGGGAACTCTAAATTAAAAAAAAAAAGAATGGGCCAGCTTGGTGGAGCAGCTTGTCTTTTTCTGTCTGGAAATGTTGTGTATTTATACATTCCCATGTTTCAAATTAATCTTTCACTGAATTCCCAAATGTCATTTTCTGAGAGAATGCTGTCTAATGGTCCTCATGTTGGTCTGAGGAGCTCCTTGATCAGAGTCTGGGCTCCTGGACCTGTGCATGTTTGGATGTCGAGTAAGAGCGGGTTTCAAGTCGACTCTGGCCTCTTTCCTGTGGCCATTCATCGCCTCATATAGAGAGTGAGCCAGCTCTCACCTTGGCCATGGGTGAGTTGGGTAAATAGGGATGTCAGGTGGCGGTCACCTGTTGAGATTCTGTAAAGTTCACTCACCCAGTCAAGTCACAGAAACTTTTGTTCACTCTTGCAGAGTCAGGATTTTGACATCTACACTCAATACTGTACCAACTATCCCAAGTAAGTAATCTGTTCAAATGATCATTTTTGTTTGCTTATTTTAGCATTGCACATACTGGGGTAAAATACATGGGGTATCATTGATCAGTTGCTCCCCTCTTCTGTACACAAAGGCAAGCCATGCTCACCATTAATGACGGCAGTGGGTAACCTAGCCCAGTGTGTGGGCCTCATGAGTGACCCTCCTTCATCTCAGTGGACCGCAAGATTGAAATCAGACTTGTTCACTAACCATGACCCTATGAATAAGATTAAATACATTTAATACACGCCAAATATTACATAACGAGTTATGGAAAATGCTTAATCATTTATATATTAATAGAACTATCAACTTCACATGATAAAAACAAAATAAAACAAAATGCACTTTGGATGCAGCGGGTGTCGAGTCTCACAGTCAATGCTTTTTAAAATAAATTTAGAGTACCCAATTCATTTTTTCAATTAAGGGGCCATTTAGCATGGCCAATCCAACTACCCTGCACATCTTTGGGTTGTGGGGGTGAAACCCACGCAGACACACGGAGAATGAGCAAACTCCACACTGACAGAGCCGGGATCGAACCTGGGACTTCAGTGCCGTGAGGCAGCAGTGCTAACCACTGCGCTCTCACAGTCAATGTTGTGGTCAATCAGCACATACCTCACTTCACTTGCCCTTGCTTTACATGCGAATCACTCCAGTCATTCCAGTGGGAAAAAAATAAGCGGACAGAAATCAGCGGAACGTGGCGACCCTGTGCTTGGGCGACAATCAACAGAATGTCTCATGGGCTGTACTCGGAACCCAAATGGGCCACATGTGGCCCCTGGGTCCAAGTTTCCCACCACTGAGGAACGGTGTCCAGGACGGCTCACAACACAGCCACTCTATAATTGACCCAACAGGTCTGTTTGAGTTGATGTCCACGGAAAATTGCCTTTGAATATCAGCCTTGGTTCAATAGCAGCACCCTTGCCTCGGAGTTAGAAGGTGGTGGGTTCAAGTCCCACTCCAGATACTCCAGAGAAGCTGGAATTGTCCTCCTTCAAGCAGGGAAGGTGAAGGGAAGATTTAATAGGTACATTGGTATTAGGAGCAGAAGTAGGCAATTCAGCCCTTCGAGCCTGCTCCGCCATTCAATCAGATCATGGCTGATCTCTTCCTAGTCCCTGCCTGTTCCCTATATCCCTTTAACCCATTTTTTTTCCATTAATATATCTATCTCCTTCTTGAAAACATTTAATGATTCTGACTTCACCGCATTATGGGGCAGCGTGTTCCACAATTTCACCACCCTCTGCGCGAAGTAGTTCCTCCTTATCTCAGTTTTAAATCTACCACCTCTCAACCTATATCTGTGACCTCTCACTCTAGATTGCCCTACAAGGGGACCATTTGGTCTATATTTACTTTATCCCTCCCTCTTAGTATTTTATACACTTTGATCCCATCCCCTCATTTTTCTAAACTCCAGTGGATATAAGCCCAAATTGCTCAATCTTTCCTCATACATGAGCCCTGTCATCCCTGGAATCAATCTGGTGAACCTCCTCTGAGCTGCTTCCATTGCCACCACATTCTTCCTCAAATACGGAGACCAAAACCTGGACATACTACTCCAGATGTGGTCTCACCAACACCAGCAATTGCAACAACACTTCTCCACTTCTATAAACGCTGACGTTCCATTTGCCATTTTTATTACATGCTGTACCCGCACATCGACTTTTGCTGATTCATGAACAAAATACACCCAGATCCCTCTGCTCAACACATTTTGAACACTGGGGACATAAAAGGTTCAAGGAAGCAAAAATTGTTTCCCCTGGCAGCAGGGTCAGTAAACAAAGGACACCACTGAAAACCAAGGCAAGATCAGGAGATTTATTTCTAACGTGTGGCGTTATGATCTGGAATGCGCTGCCTCAAAGGGCAGTGAAAGGAAGTTTAATGGTAACTGTCGAAAGCAAATTGGATAAATACTTGGGCATGGTGAGCTGAATTGTTGTATGATTCGCACTACGCTCCATTTGATTTCATCTTCCCATTTCACCAGTCTGTCTGTGTCCTCCTGACCTCTGCTGCTGCCCTCTTCACTATTCACTCCGTTTTTCCTCAATTGAAGCATCTCTTTCTGTCTCCCTTTGACATCACACAGCTCTGTGGCGGCGCTGACCGAATGCATGAGGAACAAGATCCTGGCCAAATTCTTCAGGGAGCGCCAGTCAACTCTGAAGCGCTACCTCCCACTGGGTTCCTACCTGCTGAAACCAGTTCAGAGGATCCTCAAGTACCATCTCCTGCTGCAGGTAAAACAGCCACGCCCAGGCAGACATAGGACAAAGAGGTCAAACCCCATCATGTCAGTTACATCAGGCTATTATATCAGGCTATCTCTGGGAGAGATATCATGGAACTCAGTGTACCTGCTGATGAAGGTATTGCAAGCCCATGTCTCTGTGTTTGTGTAAATATTCCAAGTTTATACCTGGATAGTACCTGTTCAATTTATTCTCTTACGTCAAGCCCTGACTTAGAGGTCGCATCCTCACCTCTGAATCGGAAGGTCATGGCTTCCAGCCCCACTCCTGAGATTTGAACATGTAATTCAGACAGAGACTTCCCATTGCAGTACTGAGGGAGGGCTACACTAACAGAGGTACCTTCTGTCAGATGAGATGTTAAATTAATGATCCTCTGTCCTTTTGCTTGGGCGTAAATTACTCTTAAGAGTGTAGGTTGTCTGCTGTCCTGGGTAATATTTCTCCCTCAGCTAAAACAGATCATCACAAATGTGCTGGGACACTTCCTACTTTACAGCAGTAATACGGACGGAATTTTCCGGCCATTTACTGGCGGCAGGATTCTCTAGTCCCTCCGACAGTGTACCCCCCCCCCCCCCCCCTACAGGTTTCCCGGCGGTGTGGGGTGGCTTTAATGAGAATTCCCATTGAGAGTGATGGGAGCAGAAAAATGTTTCTAAAAGATAGTCATTGGCTTTAAAATGTATTGGTTTAAAAATTTCCAGATAGATTCTTCTGAAATCCTGGCTTTCCTTATCTCACTTCAAGTGTCCATTCATCATGTGTAGGGGATATTTAACCGGGTGAGGTTCACACAGGATCCCAAGATCCTCCACCTCCGTCCCCCCAACTCCAATTTCCCCACAGCTGGTTTTCCATCGGGAGCCTCCGGGTATCAATCAGAATGGGGAACCATTTTCCCTCTTTTCCTCCCTTTTCTCTGGGATGCCAGTGCTATTTTCGGGATCAGTTTGAAACTGGGTTCACTCTACATAAGGCAACAAGAACGCAGTGGTTCAGCCAATCCAATTAATCCCCTGTCCACCACACAACTTTGAAAATTTGAATTTGGTTCAATGAAACCAAACTGAAAATCAAAAACAGAAGTGACCGTGAAGCTGTTCCGTAACCATAAAAGCCGAACTGGATCGCTAATGTCATTTAGGGAAAGAAGCCTACCGGGTCTCGCTTGTACGTGTTTTAGAAATCCTTCATGTGATGAGGGCATTTCTGCATAGGCAAGATTTTACTGTCCATCTCTAATTTCCCTTTAAAATGGAGTGGTGTGCCACAGCCTTAAACCACTGCAGTGTATGTGGTGTGAGTACTCCCACAGTGCTGTTAGGAATGGAACTGTATTTTCAGCCAGCGACAGTGAAGGAACAGGATTTCCATGTCACGATGATGTGTGGCTGGGAGGGGAACTTTAAGATAGTAGTATTCCCATTAATGTGCTGCCATTGTCCCTCAAGGTGGTAGAGGGAACAGGTTTGGAAGGTGCTGTCAAAGGAGGCTGTGTATGAGAGTAAATAACGTTCTTTATTTTATTCATGAAAGCTTGCTACTGAATTATTTTATTGGTATACGCACTCCAATGGTTTTTTAAAATAAATTTAGAGTGCCCAATTATTTTTTTCCAATTAAGGGGCAATTTAGCGTGGCCAATCCACCTACTCTGCACATCTTTGGGTTGAGGGGGTGAAACCCATGCAGACACGGGGAGAATGTGCAAACTCCACACGCGCAGTGACCCGGGGCCGGGATTGAACCCGGGTCCTCAGCGTTGTGAGGCAGTAGTGCTAACCACTGCACCACCATGTTGCTCTGAACTCCCATTGTCAGAAAATACACTTCTCTTACCATCCAAGACAGAGTGGTTGCAGATAGATTCTGTCTGTGGCACTATGTCACACTCAATTTGCTAAGAATGTTTGTGACAAATTGCTCTGCTTTTGTCTGTCCACATCACACCTTTTTTATAGCAAGGGAGGAATTAAGGTACAGCTGGAGTCCCAGTTTCAAGGAACAATCCATTGAGCAGTATGAGCCACCATATTTCACTATACAGTATACAGTTGCCACTTCAGTAAGTAATATGTTTTCTGATTCTGAAGAATCTTTGGTGGTGAATAAAACTTGGGCCTCCTTTGACCAACAATCGACCTTTAAAACTACGCAGAGGATTACATAGAATATACAGCACAGAAACAGGCCATTCAGCCCAACAGTCTGTGCTGGTGTTCATAGGCTACATGATACATAGGGCGACACGGTGGCACCATGGTTAGCACTGCTGTCTCACAAGCGCCAGGGACCCAGGTTCAATTCTTGTCTGTGTAGAGTTTGCACATTCACCACGTGGGTTTCCTCCGGGTTCACTAGTTTCCTGCACGGTCTAAAAATGAGTCGGTTAGGTGGATTGGCCTTTCTAAAATTGCCCCTTAGTGTCCAAAGATGTGAAGGTTAAATGGGGTTGTGGGGATGGGGCGAGGGAATGGGCCTGGGTGGGGTGCGCTTTCAGAAGATCATTGCAGACTCAATGGGATCCTTCTGCACTGCATGGATTCCATGAATTCTATGAATCCCCTCTCAGTTTTTCAGCACACTTTTCTATTCTATTTTGTCTCATGTGTCATCTAGTTGCAGTGCATCTTGTAGATAGTGTGCACTGCTGCCAATATGAGTCGGTGGAGCGGGGCATGAATGTTTTAGGTGGTGAATAGGATGCCAGTCAAAGGCTGCTTTCTAGCTTCTTAAGTGTTGTTGAAGCTGCACTAATCAGATAAGTAGAGAGTATTTCATTACACTCCTGACTTGTGCCTTGTAGACTGTGGACGGGCTTTGGGGAATCAGGAGGTGAGTTACTCTCTGCAGGATTACTAGCCTCTGACCTAATATATATGGTTAGTCCAGTTCAGTTTCTGCAGAATAGTAACCTCCAGTATGTTGATCGTAAGGGATTCAGTGATGGTAATGCTATTGGACATCAAGGGAAGATGGTTAGATTTCCTCTTGTTGGAGAAGTTCATTACCTAGAACTTCTGTGGTACAAATGTCACTTGCCACTTATCAGCTGAAGCCTTAATGTTGTCTAGGCCTTGCTGCATGCAGACAGGAACTGCTTCAGTATCTGAGGAATTACAAATGGTGTTGAACACTCTGCAATTCTTAGCGAACATCCCCACTTCTGGCCTTACGATGGAGGGAAGGACATTGATGAAGCAGCTGAAGAGCATTGGGTCTGAACATGGTTTTTCAAAGTATGGGTCACAACCCACTGGTGGGTCACGGGCAGGGTCGGATGGGTCACGGAGCAATCTGTCGCTGCCTTCCAGATCGCGGGAGAAGGGTCCATCGGCCACTACCGGCAAAAAATGAATTGGGTACTCCAACTTTTTTTAAAAAATGAAATGAGACTGTGTGCAGTCTTCCGACCATAAGCGGCAGCAGTGAGCAGGTCACATGCCCTGTACATATGTAATTTTGATGCCAAATCATGGACCAGAGCTTCTTCCATTTTCTAAACGCTGGCAAGAGGACAGTGAAGATGGATCATTTTGTTACCAGAAAGAGGCATCCAGAGACACAAATAGGCAGAGTACCTGTTTGCCAGGATCTCACATCTGAAACTGCTGGAGAGAGCTGCGGAGGAGAATCCATGGCAGGACACAAAGCAGTGTAGTATTATCTCTGTGCAGAGCTCCAGGGCCTCTGGTTAACAGCCTACAAAGAGCTCCGTTCAACATGGATTGATCAGCTGAGGGAAGGTAGTAGGTGATAATCAGGTCAGAGGTTTCCTAGTTCGTACTTGACCTGATGCCATGAGACTTTGTTGGGTCTGGAGCCAATTCTGAGGACCCCAGTGTCTTGTCCTGATTAATAATAATACAATAATAATCGCTTATTGCCTATTGCAGGAGGCTTCAATGAAGTTACTGTGAAAAGCCCCTAGTCGCCACATTCCGGCGCCTGTTCGGGAAGCCGCTACGGGAATTGAACCCGCGCTGCTGGCCTTGTTCTGCATTACAAGCCAGCTGTTTAGCCCACTGTGCTAAACCAGCCCCGATATACCAATGTGTTGCCACCTCTGGTGGTTCTGTCCTGTCAGTAGGACAGGATGTACCTGGGGATGTGTTGAAGGAATCTGGGACATTGGCTGTAAGATATGATTCAGTGAATATTTCTGTGTCTGGTATTTGCTTGACTAGTCTTTGGGGGAGTGCTCCCAATTTTGACACAAGCCCACAGATGCTACTGAGGAGGACATTTCTGGGACCTAGGTTGATGTCACGTGATCCAACCAGATTTCAGCATTTTCAGTTTTTCTGTTATGGTTTTATATAACTGCGTGATTTGCTCGGCCATTTCAGAGGGCAATTAAGAGTTGACCAGTTTCTATGGGTTCAATGAAGTTACTGTGAAAAGCCCCTAGTCGCCACATTCCGGCGCCTGTTCGGGAAGCCGGTACGGGAATTGAACCCGCGCTTCTGTGGGTATGAGATGTGGTGATCCTCAGGTTAAATCACCACCAGTCAGCTCCCCTCCTCAAAGAGGAAAGCAGCCTATGGTCATCTGGGACTATGGCGACTTTACCTTCAACTGAAGGGCAGCACGGTAGCATGGTGGTTAGCATAAATGCTTCACAGCTCCAGGGTCCCAGGTTCGGTTCCCGGCTGGGTCACTGTCTGTGCGGAGTCTGCACGTCCTCCCCGTGTGTGCGTGGGTTTCCTCCGGGTGCTCCGGTTTCCTCCCACAGTCCAAAGATGTGCGGGATAGGTGGATTGGCCATGCTAAATTGCCCGTAGTGTCCTAAAAAGTAAGGTTAAGGGGGGGTTGTTGGGTTACGGGTATAGGGTGGATACGTGGGTTTGAGTAGGGTGATCATTGCTCGGCACAACATCGAGGGCCGAAGGGCCTGTTCTGTGCTGTACTGTTCTATGTTCTGTGAATAAAGACAACAGATTTTCTTGCCGAATGGACATTCGTGACTCCAGTCCCACACCAACATGAGTGACCCCTAACTGCCCTCTGAGATGGGCAAAGCAAACTACTCAGTTGTCTTAAAAACCTGCAGTAGCTCAAGAAGAAGTCCTACGAACATGTTCTCAGGGGCACCTAGGGATGGACAGCAAAGGATTTGTCAATGATGCCAACATCTCCAGAATGAATGTCAAACAATGTCCATGTGGTCCAACATTACAACTAATCAGACTGCTGCAAGCTACTCCATTTGGGGCCCACCCCCTAGCAACTGCTAACACAGAGGCTGCAGTTTTTAAATCAGTGATGTCTCAGTGAATGAGCAAAGGTTTTATTGGCTTTGGAGGCAGTTTAGCACCAATCCACCACATAGACCCAACAATTAGAAGCAGGAATAGGCCATTCGGCCCCTCAAACCTGCTCTGCCATTTGATAAGATCATGGCTGATCTAATTGTTGCCTCAACTCCACTTTCCTATCTTCTTTTACCTACCCCCTTTACCCTTGACTCGTTTGTCAATGAAAAATCTTACCTAACCCAGCCTTGAATATATTCCATAGTTACGTTCCAGAAAGCCAGTTGGTGAATGTTAGAACTAGAGTCAATCTTTACACACTTTTATTGGCATTTATTTGCAGAGGAACATATTACAAACATGCACCTCCTCACCCAGCAACTGCAGTTTGCCTGTCCCTTTGTTACAGGGGCACTGTTGAATCCCCTCTAGAACCATAGAATAGAGCATAGAACCACAAAATTCCTACAGTGCAGATGGAGGTCGTTCGGCCCATTGAATCTGCATCAACCCTCTGAAGGAGCGTTCTATCTAGGCCCACTTCCCCGCCCCCCCAATCTCACTATTTACATATAATTTGATACAATTAACAAGATGGCTGCAAGATTAGGCTCAGTCTTTCCGCAGTGCAGTCTCAAAAGAAGCACTTGGTCGCAAATTCTGAGTTAGCTATTGAAAGTGGTGGTTTTAAAAGTCAGGCAACATTCTCCTCGTAACTGCAAGTACATGATCCAGGTTTTTAAAGTGTTGAAAGATAGAGATGTTGTTGATGTAAGCAGTTTATTTAATTCAAAATACGATTCTTGAAATAGAATACATTGCAAATGTAGAAAATTGCAATGTCCAGAATCTTGTGGAAAAATTAGAGGCAAGTCTCCGTTCTAGGCTGTTTAAAGGGAGACTTTGTACAAAACAAGTATAAGGGGATAAATTGCATCCTGTATTTTTCAATCATTTATTTGAATCGACAGAAAGAAAATAATGGGGCCTCTGAAACAAAAAAAAAGACTTGTATTTTGTGTGGGCGGCACAGTGGTGACCACGGACTTGGGTGACTGTGTGGAGTTTGCATGTTCTCCCCTAGTTTACGTGGGTTTCCTCTGGGTGCTCTGGTTTCCTCCCACAGTCCAAAATTGTGCAGATTAGATGGATTGGCCATGCTAAATTGCCTCTTAGTGTCCAACGGTTAAGGGTGCGTTACGGGGTTGCAGGAGAGGGCGTGGTCCTATGTAGGGTGTTCTTTCCGAGGGCTAGTGCAGACTTGATGAGCCGAAGGGCCTTCTCCACTGTTGGAATTCTATTTTCACAGAGGGACACTGGGGCTAAAATAGATTAAATTATGAGGACATGTTGCAGAGACCTTGATAGTGTCAGTTGTAGCTCAGTTGGTAGCACTCTCATCTCTTGAGTCAGAAGGTTGTGGGTTCAATTCCAACTCCAGGATTTGAGGCTTCAGCCGACATTACTGTGCAGTACTGAAGGAGGGCTGCTCTGCTGCTTTGGCACTATTTTGAAAAACAATAGGTGCACTGTGTTCTCGCCAATATTTATCCTGAAATCACAAAACACAGACTACCTGGCCATTATCTCACAGCTGTTTGTGGCTGCTTGCTGTGCGCTCATTGGACACCGTGATTCCTACATGACAACAGTGACGACACTTCAAATGGACTTCATTCGTATAAAGCAATTTGGAACATCCTGCGGATTTGAAAGGCACTATAGAAGTGCGAGTTTTTAGTTTTTCAGGTGTGTAGAAGATTATAGGGTGAATCTAATTGGAGTGTTAAGGATGATGGAGGAATTGATGGGTAAGATAAAGAAAAACTATTTCTTCTGGTGCAAAAGTCCAAAACAAGGTTGCAAAACCTTAAAATTGGATTTTCGGGTGATGTTAGAGAGCAATTCTTCACACAGTTTGGAACACATTTTTTCCACAGAAAGGCTGGAGGGAACAATTCTAGCTTTGCAGACTGAAATTAATAAAAGGTTTTTTGTTCGGTAAGGGATATGGAAGCAAAGGTGGGAAAATGGAGTTAAGATACAGGTTGACCATAAGTTCATAAGACATAGGAGCAGAATTAAGCCATTTGGCCCATTGGGTCTGCTCCACCATTCGATCATGGCTGATCTCATCCTGGCCTTAACTCCACCATCCTGCCCATTCTCCATACTCCTTCAACCCAGTACCAATTAAAAATCTGTCCAACCCCTCCTTAAATTTACTCACTGTCCCAGCATCCACTGCATTCTGGCGTAGTGAAATCCACAGATTCACAACCATTTGGGAGAAGTATTTTCTCCTCAACTCCATTTTAAATTTGCCACCTCTTATCCAAAGACTATAACCTCTTGTTTTAGAATGCCCCACAAGAGAAAGCATCTGCTCCACGTCTACTTTATCCATACATTTTATCATCTTGTATACCTCAATTTGATCTTCCCTCATTCTTCTAAACTCTAGAGAGTATAGGCCTAAACTGTTCAATCTCTCCTCATACAACAAACCCCTCATCTCTGGAATCAACCCAGTGAACCGCCTCTGAACTGCCTCCAATGCCACTACATCTTTCCTCAAATAAGGGGTCCAAAACTGTGCACAATACTCCAGGTGTGGTCTCACTAATGCCTTGTATAGTTGCAACAACACTTCCTTACCTTTATACTCTATTCCTTTAGCTATAAATGCCAACATTCCATTTGCTTTCTTTATTATCTGCTGTACCTGCATGCTCGTTTTCTGTGACTCGGACTCCCAGATCCCTCTGCAGCAGAGCACCCCGAAATCTTTCCCCATTTAGGTATAAATTGCCTTCCCAATTTTCTGACCAAAATGCGTGGCCTCAAATTTATGCACGTTTTAAACTCCATCTGCCACATTTGGCCTACTCTCCTAACCTATCTATATCCATTTGGAAGGTTCTTATTTCCTCATTGCAACTAACTGTCCCACCTATTTTTGTGTCAAACAGTGGAGCTGAATGGCTTCTTCCTGAGTATGGCTATATTCCTATCTGTCTTCTTGCAGGAAATAGCAAAGCACTTTGATACCAACCAGGAAGGTTATGTGGTGATTGAAGAAGCCATAGACACCATGACGGGTGTGGCCTGGTACATCAATGACATGAAGAGGAAACATGAACATGCAATACGGCTTCAGGTATTAAACATCTCCATTACGGGCCTTCCTTCACAGAAGCCTCCCATTCGCACAAAATTCAGGTATCTCTCATGCTGTCACTCATAACCACTCCAATCCCCACCTCGCCGTGTTGCTAATTGCAGGCCATTGAAGGAGATGGTTTGCAAATCAATCTCCATTAAGGAGGCCCACACCCACCATTTTTTGTCTTGGGTGGGTGAAGGCAGGGGGTCATGACCACTGCCTCCAGAGCCAGGCATGAGACAGTAGTGGACAAGGGTGAATGAGGAGGTCAACAGGTGGGATGGCCCACCTCCGTTTACTGGGCATCAGTCCAATTGTAACCATGGCTGTCAGGCCGTCCAGCCTTCACCCCTCATTTCACTTAATGCCCCCTCAATTCCACATGCCACCTCATTTCCCCATGCCCCATCCTAGTGTCCCAGATCTCCATGCTCTCGTATATCTCCCCATGTCACCATATCTCTCCATGACAACCCCCTCCCATATATCCACTCGCCTCCACCCCTCCATATATCACCACATCCCCCCCCCCCCCATGTATCCCCTCGGCCCCTCTATATCCCCTTGGCCCCTTCCCATATATCCCCACCACCCCCTCCCATACATTCGCACGCGCCCCTCCCATATATTCCCATGCCCTCTCCCATATATCCCCACTCCATATATCGCATGCCCCTTCCATTCACTCCATGCATTCTCCAAACCCACTGTCGCAGTATCCGCTATGTACAGAACTAATGAGCTGTTGGCAAGTCTAGAAAGTCTTTGAAATGCTCATGAAAGTGACATAAGCACCAAGGCTTTGAAAATCTACTGTGGTAAAAACTGCTCAGTTTACAACTTTAAAAAGTGTTAATCAACTGACACTCATACCATCAATGACCAAACACTTTTATCCACTTACACCTCTTAATCTTGTGTAAATAAACACACAGGTATTGGAAAAAGTCTTCAAAGATTAGGTTATTACAAGGTAACAAAGATTTCAATCAAACAAATATATTACTCTCCTGCAAGCCATGTCAGTGCTGAATGCATTATTTATTCTTGGGTCTCAGCCAAGCAATCATGATGATACCATCTGGCAGCTGTATTCATAGAAGCATTAGAAGAGATGGCCAGTCATTTGGTTTTTCAGATGCTTCATTTTCTGAAAGTAAAAATGCATCTTTACTGATAATCCAGCTCACTCATACAGTCACTCAGTATCCCCTCTCTCCACCATCCTGTGTTACTGACTATTTCTACTGATGTGAAGGGGCAGGAGTGCAGGAAGAGGGGTAAACAATATGGGAGAAAGTACGTGCAGCTGTATTGCTATTGAACATGTTCTGTTTGTGTGGCAGATGTTTAAGTAGAAGCTGATCTTTGTGTTTGCCTTCGCAGGAGGTACAGAGCTTGCTGATAAACTGGAATGGACCAGACCTGACAACGTACGGAGAGTTAGTCCTGGAAGGAACATTTCGGATTCACCGGGCCAAAAATGAACGCACTTTATTCCTGTTTGACAAAGTTCTACTGCTAGCAAAGAAAAGAGGAGAGCACTTCGTCTACAAGACCCACATCATGGTACAAGTTTACAGATTGATTCATGGAATTAAAGACACCTTTAGCCAAACAAAACTGGAATTGAATCAAGGAGATCAGATGGTTTATATATAGAATAATGGATTCCCGGCAGTGAATTACAGACTGGAATCTAATCGAGGTGTTCAGATGGTTTATATATATATATAGAATAATGGATTCCCGGCAGTGAATTACAGACTGGAATCTAATTGAGGGTTCAGTTGGGGCTGGTTTAGCACAGGGCTAAATCACTGGCTTTTAAAGCAGACCAAGGCAAGCCAGCAGCACAGTTCAATTCCCGTACTAGCCTCCCCGAACAGGTGCCGGAATTTGGCGACTAGGGGCTTTTCACAGTAACTTCATTTGAAGCCTACTTGTGACAATAATTGATTTTCATTTCATTTTCATTTGAATATAGAATAATGGATTCCCGGGAGTGAATTACAGACTGGAATCTAATCGAGGGGTTCAGATGGTTTATATATAGAGTAATGGATTCCTGGGAGTGAGTTACAGACTGGAATCTAATTGAGGGGTTCAGATGGTTTATATATAGAATAATGGATTCCCGGGAGTGAATTACAGACTGGAATCTAATCGAGGGGTTCAGATGGTTTATATATAGAGTAATGGATTCCTGGGAGTGAGTTCATAGAATCATAGAATTTACAGTACAGAAGGAGGCCATTCGGCCCATCGAGTCTGCGCTGGCTCTTTGAACGAGCACCCCACCCAAGCCCATGCCTCCACACTACACCCCGACACTAAAGGCAATTTAGCATGGCCAATCCACCTAACCTGTACATCTTTGGAGTTACAGACTGGAATCTAATCGAGGGTTCAGGTGATTTATATATAGAATAATGGATTCCCGGGAGTGAGTTACAGACTGGAATCTAATTGAGGGGTTCAGATGGTTTATATGTAGAATAAAGGATACTCGGGAGTGAGTTACAGACTGGAATCTAATTGAGGGGTTCAGATGGTTTATATGTAGAATAATGGATACTCGGGAGTGAGTTACAGACTGGAATCTAATTGAGGGGTTCAGATGGTTTATATAAAGAATAATGGATACCCGGGAGTTAGTTACAGACTGGAATCTAATCGAGGGGTTCAGATGGTTTATATATAGAATAATGGATATCTTGGGGTGAGTTACAGACTGGAATCTAATCGAGGGTTCAGATGATTTATATATGAATAATGGATTCCCGGGGTGAGTTACAGACTGGAATCTAATCGAGGGGTTCAGATGGTTTATAAATAATGGATACTCGGAAGTGAGTTACATGCGGGAATCTAATTGAGGGGTTCAGATGGTTTATATATAAAATACTGGATACCCAGGAGTGAGTTACAGACTGGAATCTAATTGAGGGGTTCAGATGTTTAATATATAGAATACTGGATACCCAGGAGTGAGTTACAGATTGGAATCTAATTGAGGGGTTCAGATGGTTTATATATAGAATAATGGATACCCGGGAGCGAGTTCCAGACTGGAATCTAATTGAGGGATTCGGATTGTTTATATATAGAATAATGGATACCTGGGAGCGAGTTCCAGACTGGAATCTTTTTTTAAAATTTGGAGTATCCGATTCATTTTTTCCAATTAAGGGGCAATTTAGCATGCCCAATCTACCTACCTGCACATCTTTGGGTTGTGGGGGGCGAAACCCATGCAAACACGGGGAGAATATGCAAACTCCACACGGACAGTGACCCAGAGCCGGGATCAAACCTGGGACCTCAGCGCTGTGAGGCAGCTGTGCTAACCACTAGGCCACTGTGCTGCCCTACAGACTGGAATCTTATTCCAGTGTTGAGATGGGGAATGATAGATACCAGGATAGAGAATCGCTACTGGTGCTGTACAATGCCACCCTGTCCAATCCAGGAAGTGCCATGACCCATCTGAAGAGAGGAATATCATTAAATGCCTCTGATGACAAAGACAACTAGCTGCTGTTGGCAGCCTAGGATGCCTCAAGGCTTACATTTTTTTCAGATAGTGGCAACTATGGTAGCCTGGATAGTAGCAGCCAATAGAGACTTACCTGTCTTCAAATCGCCTCTCCTTCCCACCCTATCAGAATGTGTCTTGGATCAGGTGCAAGGGTTTGTAAGATCGGCGTATGTTGAGGAATGAATGGATTGTCCAGTTTGGATTGTAATGGATTTCTCTTTCACTGTCTGTCTCTCTCTCTCTCTCTCTCACACTTTCTTTCTTTTACAGTGTACTGCACTGATGCTCAACGAAGGCACAAGAAACTCACTGTGCTTTGACCTGTTTCATTACAAGAATCCAAAACAGCAGCACGCTGTCCAGGTATGAGAAAAGCAATGTTTGAACATTGATTGTGTCACATACAGATTCTTCAACCATCGCTGTAACATTCTGTTGTGCTTATAGTTGAGATTCCCTTATTTGTATCTGTTTCACCTCCTTTCATATTGAGCAGTGGTGGAGATAGTTTTTAACTCAGTGCCAGTTTGTGCCAGTCAACTCAATGCCAAGTTTGATCTATTTGTTTTCCTTCTTTCCCATAGTGTTTCTACATTATTAGCATCAATAGTTGTAAAAGAAAAGTTTCCCCTGAGGGGAGAATGATTTCCAAGAACTTTGAGTTTTTTGGACACTTTTTGGGACAAATATAAACTCACTGTTTGCTTTGGATTGGTCTCCCTTTTCCCATCTTCCCTGGAGGATGGGAACGGCATAGTACAATGTCCAGCCAGGCATGCAAGCAGAGCAGGCAATGCAAGGTTTAAAGTATAGGGCAAGGCTTGTATTTTCTTGAATATCAAAGATCAGGGGCAGAATTCTCCGCTCCCGCGGAAAATCGCGAAGGCCGATTGAAATCGGCCGACTTTCACGACGGCCCGATACGCCCCGCTCACGAGCTATTCACGACCCAGAAATGGGCTAGGACCGGGGCTGCGGACCTCACGGGAAAAATGATGCCATAACCCTGCGGCGCCAGAATGACGCCCTGACGACGCCCACATGACGCCGCTCCGCGTCGTCAAAAGGTGCGAGCGAGCACAGCAACGGGAGGAGAAAGATGTCGGAGCCATGGAGGGCCGCCCGAGGTTTGGAGAGGCAGATATCGAAACGCTCCTGGATGAGGTGGAGCAGAGGAGGAGCATCATCTGTCCTGGAAGCGGGCACCTCCACCCTGCCAGGGTAGTGCGACGGGCCTGGCGTGAGGTAGGCACTGCCGTGAGTGCAGTGGGGCAGACCCCTCGGTCTGGGGAGCAATGCAGGACCACGACCTGCTCCACGACCTCACCAGGGCCGCCAGGGTAAGTGCCAAGAGGGCGCCCCCGGGTCACAACAATCCTCCCCCCCCCCCCCCCCCCCCCCCATGTACTTAATCACCCACCTCCCCCCTCTGGCACGAGGGAGAGGGGGAGGGGGGCACAGTGAGTGGAGGGTGGTTTACCAAGTAGTCACAGACCCACATGAGCGCTGCGACCCCCTGGAGAGATGCAATGGTTTAGTTACAACTTGACCCCCCCAACCTTCTCCAATATGTGAACGCCCTGATGATACCTGCCGAATTGATGATCTATCTATGCCCCCCCCCCCCCCCCCCCCCCAACAGGACAAGACCATTCACAATACCCGAGAGCGCAACAGGACCGGAGGGGGTTCGCCCATTTTCCACCCCCTGACCACGTTTGAGCAGAGGGCACTGGACCTTGCTGGGGGATCTGCCACCCGGGAGGTCGCGCAATGCGAGGTTGGAGGTGCTGAACCAAGTGAGACAACCCTGCATGGCAAACCCCCCCCCCCCCCCAATCCTCTGTCCCTTCACACTCTGCCCACTGGACAACACCCCCCCCCCTCCCCCATCCTCTATCTCTTCACATTCTGGACACCCCACCCCCCACCCCATCCTCTGTCCCTTCACACTCTGCCCTCTGGGCACCCCCCCCCCCCCCCCATCCTCTGTCCCTTCACATTCTGCCCACTGGACACCCCCCCCCCCCCCACCCCATCCTCTGTCCCTTCACACTCTGCCCTCTGGGCACCCCCCCCCCCCCCCCCCCATCCTCTGTCCCTTCACATTCTGCCCACTGGACACCCCCCCTCCCCCCCCCCCCCCCCCCCACCCCCATCCTCTGTCCTTTCACACTCTGCCCACTGGACCGTCCAACGCCCAGCCGAGCGTTTCTAAATAACCCCGTTTCATTCTCTTCCCTAGGACGTGCTGCCGAACAACCAGGGCCGTCTGCGTCCAGGCAAAGACGAGCACCTGCCACCACCACCACCACCGCACCCAGGGACGCATGCCAGAGGGTGCCGGGAGCACAGTCAGGGGTGGCAGATTCTGTGGAGCAGGAGGCGCAGAGGACGGTGACAGAGGGAGAAATGGGCCGCGAACGCCCTGCGGCCACTCATCAGTGGGCCGATGACCCCGACGACATTTGTACGGACGAGGACCTAGAGCTTGCGGCACTGCTATCTCCCACACCATCCACCATCCCAGAGACACTCACCTTGGTTGGGCATTTCAGTGATGAGGCTCCCGGGTCACGGTCTGGTTCACACAACACAGCTGAGCAGGTACAGCAGGTGGAGGTTGGTGCAGCCGAGGGCCCGGACTGTCAGTGGGCAGGCCAGGCCCAGCATCCAGCTGGCTCCCAGACGTTTCCTGGGTTCCTGGATTTACTTGACCCACCCGCACAGCTGATGCATCTCGAAACCCAGGGACAGAATGACAGGATGAGGGCCGTCTTCCAGCAGCTGCAGATGCAGTTAGAGGAATCGAACCGCGTCCAGGAGCAGAGAGTGGTGCCGCTCATGGCAGCCACCCAGGCCGACACCGCACAGGTGGCATCCGCGGTCGAGGCAATGGGTGAAACGGTTTCGGCCATGGGTCAGGATATGCAAGGCGTTGGGCTTAATTTGCACGCGTCATCCTCGGCCCTGGACAGGGCTGCCCTCTCATAGGCAGCAATGCGCCACAGCCAACATGACATTGCCGGCGCGCTGCGGGCCTTGGCCGAGTCTCACCAGGCCGTGGCCCAGTCCCAGCAGGAAATGGCACAGTCCCACCAGTCAGTTGCAGAGAGAATCAACCGCCTGACACACGTGCTGGATGGCGTCGTGCACTCAGGTTGAGGTTGCACAGTCCCTGGCGGGAATGTCTCACTCCCTGGACTCCGTCTCTGTGAACCTTCGGACCCTGGTGGATACCGTTGCAGGCCTCCAGGACTGGCAGCGCCAGGTGTCGGTGGGGCGACGGGGCACCTCCCCGCTCGCACCTCCGTCCAAATGTGAGGCCCGGGGGCCACCGGGCTCCCCGAGGGAGGAGGAGGTTCTGGGGCCCGTCCCATTAACTCCATCATGGGACGTCCCGTGACGCTCGATCTCCCCCTGTCCAATCCCTGGTGCATCGGGTGGGCAGCGTGCAGAGCAGGGTGACACCATGTCATCCGAAACGCCCGCAGAACAGCCTGGCCCATCGAGGCCGGGTCGCCCCAGGAAACGAGTGCCGACGGGGAGACATGTCGCAGGGGGTGATTCTCAGCAGTCCGCCTCCACTCCTGCTGTATCATCTGGGAATTCACTTAGACGTAGTGGTAGGGCCCGTAAGGCAATGAAGAGGGACATATAGTAAGTTGGCACGGGTGAAGGGCACAGATTAGTTGTAGGGGCTAGAGCAAGGGTGGGCAAACTTTTCCGTGCAAGGGCCACATTCAGAAATTCACAATTTTAAAGGGCCGCATAGTATATTAATTAATAGTCCCGGTTGTAACCAATTAGCGTGCGGCATATACCTCAGCGCTTCCCCCGGCGGCATCCTGCCTTTAGCCCTCTTTTTCTCTACTTTTCAAAAATGGCGCTTCACCCGGTTATGATTCTGGGCGCCTCATATAGAACATAGAACAGTACAGCACAGAACAGGCCCTTCGGCCCTCGATGTTGTGCTGAGCAATGATCACCCTACTCAAGTCAACGTATCCACCCTATACCAGTAACCCAACAGCCCCCCCCCCATTAACCTTATTAAAAAAAAAATTATTTGATGACTTGATCTTGGTGGGCCGCATAAAGACCTTTGGTGGGCCGCATGCGGCCCGCGGGCCATAGTTTGCCCACCCCTGGGCTAGAGCATCTGTACATAATGTTAACCATTAAACTCACTGTTGCACCTAACTTGTAAGACCGTGTGATTTTTCCGTTGCCACAGGGATCGTGACCGAGTGTCGCTGGGGTTGACGAGCGGTGAAACTTAGGTGCCGGGTGTGCAGTCCCCCCCCCCACCCCCCCCCCCCCCCCCACCTCCTCTCACAGCTACCCCACGCGGGCACGTGATGGAGTGTCCCTGATGAACTCCGCGGCCACCATGGTTCAGCTATTGCCATGGGTCAGACTTTGTCTAACGATTCTGTGTTCTCAGCTCATCGCAGAGCGGGCCGTCATCATTCAACATGGCACTGATCATGCCCGCTGACACAGCCATCAATGTCGTGCCATACCGCTGTGCCGCAGTGGTAAGGGTGATGTAGAACTGGAGCAGTGTACGCGGGGGGGGGGGGGGGGGGGGGGGGGGCGGCCGGCGGCCGGCGTCTGCGTGTCTGGCGATGCAGGTTGGTGTTCAGCGGTGCTGTCGCGCGTGACGCGTAAATCTGGCTGCCACCAAGGCGTCGCGTGCCCGCCGTCCTCGCCGGGTCCATCGTGCAGCCTCCTGGGCATCACCAGCAGCCGTGTCCTGTCTGCGTGCTGCGCCCGCCACTCCACTAACCTCCTCCTCCTCCTCCCCCTCTGTGCTGGCACCACTGCCACTGGCTTCTCCCTCCGCCTCCTGCAGCAGGTCATCTCCCCGCTGCATCGCGATGTTGTGCAGCGCACAACAGACCACTACAATGCAAGCGACCCTGTCGGGCTAGTACTGCAGGGCCCCTCCGGAGCGGTCCAGGCACCTGAATCTCATCTTCAGGAAGCCAAGGCAGCGCTCCACCACACCCCTGGTTGCTGCATGGGCCTCATTGTATTGGGTTTCCGCATTGGTCTGAGGCCTCCGTATAGGCGTCATCAGCCAAGACCTCAGTGGATAACCCCTGTCGCCCAGCAACTAGCCCCTCAGCTGGGGGGGCCGTCCCTCAAACATTGCAGGGATGTACGATTGTGCCAGAATGTAGGCGTCATGCACACTCCCTGGGAACCTTGCGCAGACGTACATGATCGTCATGTGGGGGTCGCATACCACCTGGATATTCATGGAGTATGTCCCCCTCCTGTTTGTGAAGACCTCCCTGTCCCCTGCAGGCGGGTGCATGGGGACGTGAACACAATCGATGACCCCCTGCACCATCGGTATCCCGGCCACGCTGGCAAATCCACGACCTCGTGAATGTTGACTTGCTCGGTCTTCGGGAAAGGTGATGTAGCGGTCCGCGATGGCATAGAGGGCGTCGGTCACATCCCAGATGCACCTGTGCACTGATGACTGGGAGATCCCGGAGACGTCCCCGCTCAGAGACTGGAAGGAGCCGGTTGCATAGAAGTTAAGAGCGACCGTCACCTTGACGGCAACCGGGATCGTGTGGCCTCCTCCCGTTCCACGTGGCGTGAGGTGGCCACGAGATGACAGATATGTGTCACCGTCTCTCTACTCAACCGGAGTCTCCTCCTGCAGGTGATGTCCGGCATTGTCTGGAAAGAGATCCGGCCACGGTACACCCTCGGCCTCGGTCGTCGCCTCTGGCGCCGTGGCTGCACCCTCACTCTCTCCTCCTCCTCCTCCTCCTGCCCCCCCCCCCCCCCCCCCCCACATCTGCTCAACGACTGGCAACTCCTTGGCCATTCCCTGTGCTGCTGCAGCTGGCCCTGCATCCACTGCGGGTTGTGGCTGTGGATGCTGCTGGATGTCCAAATGCAGTGCAGCAGCCCCAACCACTGCGCTGAACATAGCCGTTATGTTCGCATACATTCTGCTAACCTACAGAAGGGTGGTGGGGGGCAGAGAAATAACATGTTAGATGGAGGTTATTGGACACCTCGGCAGCTGCGTGCCACGGGATACCTGTGTGTCCCGGTGGCCTGGTCGCGTTGCTGATTCGCGGCCAGCCTAACCCCTGGTCACTTTCTGCATCCAACGGGCAGTTAACTACGTCGTCCTCACCGGTGCGTCAGTGTCCTGTGGCCATAACCCACAGGGCAAACAGCGGCCGTGTCCTCGTGACCGTCATGCCATGGCAGGGCGGCTGACATTTTGTAACCGTGGGTGGACGAGTCATTCCCTCCCTCCCTCTCTCTCACCGCCCCTCCCTCCTCTCCCCCTCCCCCCTCCTCACCCTCTCTCTCCCTTCCCCCTCTCCCCCCTCCTCCCCTCTCTCCCTTCCCCCTCCTCCCCTCTCTCTCCCTCTCTCTCTCCCTCTCTCCCTCTCTCCTTCTCTCCCTCCCTCTCTCCCTCTCTCCCTCTCCCCCCTCCCCCTCCTCTCCCTCCCTCCCCCTCCTCTCCCTCCCTCTCCCCCTCCCCCCTCCCCCTCCCCCCTTTCCTCCCTCCCTCTCTCCCTCTCCCTCCCCCCTCCTCTCCCTCTCCCCCTCCTCTCCCCCTCCTCTCCCCCTCCTCTCCCTCCCCCTCACCCCTCCACTCCCCCTGCTCACTGCCTTCTCGGGGGTGCCTTCCCCGGTCTGCCCAGACTCCGGCAGTCCGCTCACCTCCTCGCTCCTCTCGTCAGTCAGCACGACTGGCTGACGACTTTAAAAAGCAGTTGTGATAGCCGGCGTTATAACCTGGCGTCACGACGTCGGGACTTCGGCCCATCTGGGCCGGAGAATAACGGGGGGGCTGGATAGTCGGCTGTTTGGCCGTATCGGGGCGTTTGACGGGGTTATCCGCGGGAAAACCGATGTAAACATTTTTCTCGTTGTGGAGAATAGCGGGAGCGCGTTGGACCGCGCCGTGTGAAAAACCAGGGCTGCCCGCTATTCTCCGAACCGGCGTGAGGTCGGAGAATCGCGCCCTTTTAAGGGTCTGTTATTGATGAAGCAGTTGATGGGCGAGATAGGTGAGCAATTCATTTGGGAACCCAGACATGACCTTAAAATTTCAGAGGTGAAGCATTTCTTCACACAAGATGGAATTCTCTGCCCTCTCTCCCCTTCTGGGGGTCAACTCAAGTTTTCAAGATTGAGATTGATGTTTTGCTCCCAATCAACATCGATAAATCACATTACCTGGTCACGTATCTCATTTTTGATACTGTGCACAAACTGGCTATTGTGTCTCTGACACTACAACAGTGACTGGACTTCCAAAGGTGCTGTATGAAGGGAAATTCTCTATTTTCAACCCCAACAAGCTTTTCTCTGTATGATGAACGAAAGCCACTGATGGAGGCATCGGCTGACCTGTGCTCTCCCCATTAGTGGAATTGCTCAAAGGCTTTAGCCTGCTGTGGGTTTAGTCTCCAGAGATGCCTAAGGAACTATTACTTCAGTCAAGTTGCCACAGTTCCAGATGATCATAGGCTGCTTTCCCCTTTTGAAGAGGAGAGCTGACTGGTGGTGATTTAACCTGAGGGTCACCACACCTCAGGCAAGGGGCAAAGTTGAGAAGGCGGGGTCTTCACGAATAACCTCAGCTGGTATGGGGATTGAACCTTCGCTGTTGGCCTCACTCTGCATCACAAACCAGCTGTCCAGTCAACTGAGTTAACCGACCCCCAATAATGGGTCCAATACCTTTAGGCAAAGACGAGGCGTGTGAAGGTTTCTTAAGTTATTTATCAATTGCTTTTGATTGCAACATCAGTATTCATTTCTCAGCAAGGAATTAAACATAATTTATGTTTACAATTGCCCTGGATGGGTGCAGTGCAGATTCATCAGAATTACATCAATGCTTCATGGGTTTAATTAACTGGGATGATCAAATTTTTATTGGGTAAGAGTATCAAAGGATATGAACTAAGACAGGTAAAAGTGGGTGAGGTACAGAGCAATCATGAAATAATTAAATTGCGGTGCAAACTTGAGAGGCTGAATGGCCTCCTTATGTCCCTAAGTGGTTCGCTGACCAGGAAGTGCCAAACTAACCCACGTGAGGTTCAATCATAAAAGCGGCCTAGCCCCCTACACTGAGGGCGGAATTCTCCACTAGGCCCGACGCCCTCGTGAAACCCGGAAAGGTTCACGACGGCGTCGGAGGCCGCTCCTGGCCCCCTATTCACCCCCCGCCGGGGGGCTAGGAGGGCTGTGCCGTGAATCTCGGCCGTCGGGCCTTGTCGCTGTCGTCAAGGCCCGGCGGGCCGAGAATGACGCCTCCGCTGCCCCGCAAGACGTGGCGGCTTGATCTTGCGGGGCGGCGGAGGTGAAAGAGTGCGTCCCATTGAGACGCCGGCCTGACGATCGGTGGGCACAGATTGCGGGCATGTCCCCTCCCGAGCAAGGTCATGGTGCTCAGTCCCCTGTACGCCCCCCACAAGCCCCAAACTGGAATCTCATGCCATGTTCACGACGGCAGCGACCAGGTGTAGTTGCCGCCGTCACGAACGACAGGCCGCTCGGCCCATCCGGGTCGGAGAATCGCGGGCCGCTGTGAAAAACGGCCATTTTGGGATGGGTGGGAGAATCGCGGGAGGTGCGAGAGCGGACCTCCCGTGATTCTCCCACCCGGCGTGGGGAGCGGAGAATTCCGCCCCGAGTCTCTGCTGTATAGGTGCTATATACATTTTGATTTCCACACATGCGTGGGTGAGATTGCGAATGCCTGGGTGATCAAGTGCACTATCAGACTCTCATGACATTGCCTTTCTGAACCGTCTTCTTTCCATCTGCAACTTCGTAACCCTTATATTGCTAGTCCCCCAATCACGGCCTATTTACCCTAGGATGTTGGCCTGAGCTGAGATCCAAAGCCAGTGGCCTCTTCCTTTGCTTCCCCCACAAGAGGAACAAGCGAATGCCATCGGGAGGCAAGGTTGTCTCAGAAGCTGCAAGGACAGTTGGTCCTTTCAGTCACATTCCTTCCCCTCCTCATGACCACTGATCATCGTGAACTGACCTGAAATCTAACGGTTTCTTTGGAAGGCCATCGTAGGTCCCTGAGCATAGCAAGGCATCACTTTATGTGCAGCTGAGGGCCTCCAGCAAGGAACTATTAGGATTGCGAGCCCAAGCAAATCGTTGCACGGCAAAGGGTAGTCACATTTGTGCCAATCAGTAATGCAGATTGCAAGAAAGTGAGATGTCAGCCCTGGCTCAGTTAAAGCATTCTTGCCTCTGAATCAGAATATTGTGGGGTTAAGTCCTGTTCTGAAAACTTGAAACACACAATCTAGATCGATACTTGATGTAATACTGAGGAAGTGCTGCCTTTGGAGTAGATGTTAAACCAAGGCACACTGTCCTCGCTCAGGTGAATGTAAAAGACCCCACAACACAAGGCATATAAATAGCCAAAGGAGGACTAGGATTGATTACTGACCAAAAAGGGGATTTGCGCATGGAGGTTATAACACAGGTATTAAACAAATACTTTGCACCTGTCTTTACCAAGAAAGAAGATGCTGCCCAGACAATGGGGAAAATGGATGTAATTGAGATACTAAGCAAGTTCAGAATTGATGAGGATTGGTTAGGCTGTCTGTACTTAATGTTGATAAGGTGCTCGGACTGGATGTGTGGTGAATAGGGGACTTTCACAGTAACTTCATTGCAGTGTTATTGTAAGCCTACTTGTGACAATAAAGATTATTATTATTATTATCCAAGAGATACTGAGGGAAAGTGAGTGGAAATTGCAGAGGCACGGGCTTTAATTTTTCAGTCTGCTTTCGATTCCGGTATAGTGCCAGAGGACTGGAGAATTGCAAACGTTATACCCTTGTTCAAAAAGGGGTGTAACCATAAACGCAGCAAAAACTAGCCAGGCTTACATTAACACCGCAATGAAGTTACAGTGAAAATCCCCTAGTCGCCACACTCCAGCGCCTTTTCGAGTACACGGAGGGAGAATTCAGATGTCCAAATTACCTAACAGTATGTCTTTTGGGAAACCGGAGCACTCGGAGGAAACCCACACAGACACGAGGAAGACGCCACACAGACAATCGAACCTGGGACCCTGGTGCTGTGAAGCAACAGTGCTAAGCACTTTGCTACCCTGCTGCCCGTAGTTTAACTTCAGCATTGGGAAACTTCTAGAACAATAATTTGGGACAAAATTAATAGTCTCATGGACAAATGTGGATTAATTAGGGAAAGCCCACAAATTCATGTTTCACAAACTTGCTGGGTCTTTTGAAGAGGTAACAGAGGGTTGACGAGGGAAATGCAGTTGATGTGGTGTACATGGTCTTCCAAAGGTATTTAACATGGTGACACACAACAGACTTGTGAGCAATGTTATAGCTCATGAAATAAAAGGAAATGGCAACATGGATGCATAATTGGCTGAGTAGGGCGGCACGGAGGTGCAGTGGTTAGCACTGCTGCCTCGTGGCGCTGAGGATCCTGGTTCAATTCTGGTCCCGGGTCACTGTCCGTGTGAAGTTTGCACATTCTCCCCATATCTGTGTGGGTCTCACCCCCACAACTCAAAGGATGTGCAGGCTAGGTGGATTAGCCACGCTAAATTGGGCCTTCATTGGAAAAAAACAAAGTGGGTTCTTTAAATTATTTTTTTTTTTTAATTGGCTGAGTGAGAGGAAATTTTTTTATTTTTAAAAATAAATTTAGAATACACAATTATTTTTTCTCCAATTAAGGGGAAATTTAGTGTCACTAATCCACCTAACCTGCACATATTTAGGTTGTGGGGCTGAAACCCACGCAGACATGGGGAGAATGTGCAAACTCCACACGGACGGTGACCCGGGGCCGGGATTCAAACCTGAGACCTCAGCGCCACAGTCCCAGTGCTAACCACTGCGCCACATGCTGCCCCGAGTGAGAGGAAATTAAGAGTAGTGCTTAATGGCTCGAGGTAGGTGGAATTCCCATGGGATCAGTGTAGGTGCCCTTGCTTTTCCTGATATTAACGATCTAGACCTTGGTGTACAGGGCACAATTTCAAAATTTGTGGCTGATTCGAAACTTGGAAGCATTGTGAAACGTGAAGAGGAGATCATAGAACTTCAAAAGGACATAGACAAGTTAGTGAAGTGAGTGGAAAGGTGGCAGAAGTTCATTGCAAAGAGAGACAGTAGGTGGGATTTTCCACCCTTTCCCATCAGTGGGAACTTCCAGTCCTGCCAATGTTGATCCTCTGTGGCGGATTAACCGGCGGCGGGGCGGGGTGAGCCATGCAAAAGCGGGAAGATCCTGCTGATGGCCAATGGCTTGCTGCATCTGCTGCAGGAAAACCTACCATGTGCAATGCTGATGGTATTCCCAGCCAATATAAAATAATGGATGCAACTCTAAAGCACATGCAGGAACAGAGGGACCTGGCTATATATGCGCATAAATCGTTGAAAGTGGCAGGACAGGTTGAAGAGCAGTTAATTAAGCATAGGTATCCCAGGCTTTATCAATAGGGACATAGAGAACAAGAGGTTACGTTGAACTTGTATAAGCCACTAATTTGGCCTCAGCTGGAGTATTGGACAGTTCTGGGCATCGCACTTTAGGGAGGAGTGTAGGCATTGGAGAGTGCAGAATAGATTCAACAGGGTGGTCCCGGTGATGAGGAACTTCAGCTATGAAGATAGACTGCGGAAGTTAGGACCGTTTATCTTAGAAAAGAGAAGGTTGAGAGGATATTTGATAGAGGTATTCAAAATCATGATGGGTTTGGAACAGAGTAGATAGGGGGAAACAGAGTAGATAGGGGGAAACTATTCTCACTTGTGAAAGGTTCGAGAATGAGGGGGCACAGATTTAAAGTGATTGGCAAAAGTAACATGAGAAAAAAAATTGTTCATGCGGCGAGTGGTTAAGGTTTAGAATGCACTGCCTTTGAGTGTCATGGAGGCAGGTTCAATCGAAGTATTCAAAAGGAAATTAGGCTGTCACTTGAGCAGGAGGAATGTGCGAGGTTCCGGGAGAAGGCGATGGAAATGACGCTGAAGTGAATTCCTCATTTAAAGAGCTGGCACAGACCAGATGGGCGAGTGGGCTCTTTCTGCACTGCAACAATTCCATGAGATAGCGGCAGTCACTATCTCAGGATGACCCAAATGTTTTACAGCCAGCGAAGTTTCTTTAGAAGTGTAGTCATAGTCGTAGGGGAATAAGGCAGACACGCTCCCATAAACAGCAGTTAAGTAAACAACAGAATCATACAAACCTACAGCACAGGAGGCGATCTGGGGCCATCAAGCTTGTGCTGGATCTTTGAAAGATCAATTGCACTTAGTCCATGTGCCAGCCTTTTTTTTTGTTTGTAACCCTGTAGGTTCCATATCAAACTTCCTTGTAAAATTACTTATGGAACAAACTTCTGTTTCTTCAGGTAGAATATTCCAGCTCCCCACAGCTCTCCGAGTGAAAACAACTTCCTCATCTCCGCTGTTGCCAATTATTTTAAACTCATGACCATTGATTGTTGACCCATTCTGTCTCCAATCCATCAAAACCCTAATCTTCTTGAAAGCCTCTATCTATTAAGTCACCTTTTAACCTCTCTGTTCCAAGGAGAACAGTCTCTTTTCCAACCCCTCCTCATAACACCTTGGTAAACATCCTCTTGTCTTGTTATGTTCTTGGCATAGCATAAGCGGCTTCCTTATGGTGCACTCTGACAAAGGAAGGTTCAGACGTGGAGATAACTTCAACGTGTTAATTAACTATTTACACTTCTCCTACTCGGGTTCGCCACTACTGTTGATCCTTCTATAGCTACTCAGACTGACAAACCAGTCTGTTACAATCCACGTGTTGGGAGTGATATTGAATCAACCCTGTGTCTCTACTCACTGACTGTCTCCACTGAAAAGAGGAAGATCATGTGTGTTGTGTCCTTTATATATAGGTTGGTGTAATGCCCTCCTGTGGTCATGTGGTCCTGTCACCTCTGTGTGTGTGTCGTGAATGCCCATTGGTCATGTCCTATCTAACTGTTCTATTGGTTGAGTGTCTGTGTGTCATGTCTCTGGTGCTCCCTCCAGTGTCTAGCTAGTCTACATGTATTTACATTAACCCCTTGTGTATTTACAGTGATGCATATCACCACACCTCTGTGACCTGTCTAATGTCTTTACTTCTTTCCTGAAATGCAGTGCCCAGCATTGTCTGCAGTTCTCCAGCTGAGGCCTAACCAGTCATTTATAAAGTACAAGCATTATCTCTTTGTTTTGGTATTTGGTGCCTGTATTTATAAACACAAGTAACCAATATGCTTTGTTAGCCACCTTATCACCCTGTCCACTTGGATTTGTGCAGATAAACACACTCTTTGCTCATCTAAACTTTTCAAAATGGTGCCATTTATGATTAAAATGTCCACATAAAGCACACACTTCTCTGCATTGAACTCTGCCAAGCTACTGCACATTACACCATCCTCATTGCGTCATCCTGAATCTAGCGTTGTCACTATCTACTAAATGAACAATTTTCAATCATCTGCAGAATTTATGAATACTGCTCCCGACATCTGAGTCTAGAGGCTGGATTTTCAAGGAGTTGGGCCACCTCTGGGACCCTTTAAAAGTGGAAAGTGGGAGGAGAAGATATCTGGCTATTTGTTTCTGTTGATACAGATGGCCTCATTGTGAGTGCTTGGCTGTGCTCCATGACTCCCTAATGGATTAGCTCACCAGAGATCTGTTTTCAAAGGTGCACGAGGAGTGTTTGCTTTCATTAACGTCTTTATGATGTGATAATAAGTCGGGTGGCACAGCGGTGCAGTGGTTAGCACTGCTGCCGACAGCGCTGAGGACCTGGGTTCGATCCCGGCCCCGGGTCATTCTCATATGGAGTATACACATTCTCCCCGTGTCTGCGTGGGTTCCACCCCATAACCCAAAGATGTGCAGGGTAGGTGGATTGGCCAGGCTAAATTGCCCCCTAATTGGATGAAAATAATTGGGTACTCTAAATTTATTTTAAATTTTAAAATGATATTATTATTTATTTTAACTTGCCAATATCTTGACCTTTATTTGGACAATTTTAAGAGGTGTGAAGTCAGGTATCTGTGATTGTTAATGGCTGTCAGATTGACACTGATATAGGTTTGTTAAAGCAGCAATAAAATGATTGGCAATCATTTTCAAATCAGATTCCTGAATGGGTGTTTTTCATACGTCTTTCAGGACTGGCCATTGTTATTTTACGACTCATTGCTTATATGGTACATACTGGGTGAGTGGACATGGGGGTGGCATGGGAGTGCGTGAAGGGGTGGAGGGCCTAACAGACTTTAACACAGTTGGGACCAAGTCCCAGAGAGTCGAGTTGGGTTCTACTAATCAGCTTGCCTTGGCACTCACCCGCCTTCATGGCCTCCTCCAAACTTCCTCCAGAGGTGGCAGGCCTAACTTCATCTTTGCCCCCACCTCCCTGGAATAGGGACAGGCACTCCAACATCTGCAATGCAAAAACTTTCTCCACAAGGAGATGACAATATACACCTGTTCTAGGCCTGCCCCAGACTTGTCTGGTTTTGGACAGCCTTCTTCGAGGCAATGTCCAAGGTTGCAGGGGTGAGGATAGAGCCGTGTCTGTGAGTGGCAGTCTTCGGGGTATCGGGACAGCCAGAGTAAAACATGGTGAAGGGGGGCGATGCCCTTGCCTTTGCTTCCTTAATCACCTGCCGGACAATCCTGCTCAGCTGGCGATCAGCAGCACCACCCACCGCTGCAGACTGGCTGGCGGACCTGTCGGAATTTCTCCACCTGGAGAAGATTAGGTGCACCTTCAGAAGGTCAGAGGATGGCTTCTGCAAAGCATGTGGGCCATTCACCAACTGGTTCGAAGACCTATTTGAACAGTTGACACCAACAATTGATAGAGCGGGGGGGGCGCACGGGAGCCAGCGGGGCCACAGGGAGCAGACAGGATGGGGGGGGGAAACAGGTGGGGGGGGCAAGAAAGCCATAGAGGCCCCCTCCGCCCTCCAATTGGCCTGCCCCCGACCATGGTGGCTGCGGACTGAGTCCGGGCCTCTAGCAATGGCCACAGGTAGTGGATACTCTCTGAGTACGCTGCTTTTTGGGGCCCGGAGACTCGGGGAACCAGCACCGGTCCCGATTCCATGCACGGAAATAAATTCTCTGCCCCGGTGCCGGACGTGATTTTGGCGTCAGGATGCGGAGAATGCAGCCGGCAAATTGACGCGGACCCCTCACCGACTCTGGTACCGGTAAGGGGCTAGCACCGGCGCCCTGTGAAATGCCTGCGATCGCGCAGAGAATGGCCGGGTCCCGGGCAGCACAAGCACACGACTGACGATCTACACCGATCGCCTGTACAACATGGCGCCAGCCGTGCCGTAACCTAACCTGCCATCCCCAGCCCCCCCCCCCCCCCCCGGCTGGCCACTGCCCCACCACTCCCAGCTGTCGCAGACGCCTCCCGACCAGCGGCATGGATCCGATCGAGACTGGCGGCACTGGTCACAGTCTGCAGCCGACACGCTGGCTCAGAACACACATGTCCCGCGCCGTTGGGAACTCAGCCCATTGTGGGCGGAGCATCGTGAGTGGGTCAGCCGATGGTGCGCATCATGACGATGTCAGTTTGGAGCGGGCAGAGAATGGCGGACCAGCATCAAACCGGTGCAGACACTGATTTTGGCGTCAGAATTCATTTTCCGTCCGATCGGCGAACGCTCTTCCGGCGTCGGGCTGCACAGAATCCCGTCCCCTGAAACAGCGCAAAAGGGTGGTGAGGAGGAGGGGGAGGCAAGGGGGGGGGGGGGGGGGGGGGGGCAATACCGAAAAAGAACAACATAAATTGTAACCATTTCATCTATCCTTAATGAACGTACAGTGTGCAAATGTAAAACTTTAATAAAAATGGCGTCTGAGTAACAGAGCCCAAACTGACCTTGAGGACACCATTGCAAACTATGTCCAAATAATCTGCCTTTAGTGATGTTGTTTGAGAGGTCAATATTGTCAGGAAGTCAGAGATAAATCCTTTCTCCAAAATAGCACCATGAGATTTTGATCAATCTCCTGAGAGGGCTTGGTCTAACATCTTATCCAAAATAAATGGCACCTCCGAAATTGCTGCACTCTCTGAATGCTTCATTTTGCACTGAAGTCACTGGATTAGAGCTTGAACATGCTACCTTGTGTTCACAATGGATCCCCAATAGATCTGACTTGTCCTAATGAGTTTAATTAAGCAATAGGCATATTGTCACTTTGGTCTTCATCAAACATTTCCATACAATATATTGTCCTTTTCTGGAATGGTCCTTCAGTGCTCCTCCAGCCACTATCTCATTGTCTCCATGTCACCATGTCTCTGTGACGTTCTGGTCTCTCGTAGGCAAAGACAGTGGAAGAAAAGCGTCTCTGGACACATCACATAAAGAGACTGATTCTAGAGAATCATCATGCCATCGTTCCACAGAAGGTGAGCTGCGATTTGAATCATAACAGGTTGCACAGCATAGCACAGCATTCAATGCCAGGTCCATCAAAGTAATTAGAAGGCAATGTTTAATGCTGGCTCCATCATGGTTATTACAGCCAGTATTTAACAACATTCTCCCCTGGGCCTTGCATTCTGACCCCACACAGACACCTTCAGGATAAGTGTCCTTGTTGAGATGGAGACTGGATGAGGGATGCTGATGTGGATAGCAACGCTGCCCTTTCACCTATGAGTCACTGCTTTGGTCTCGACCTACTCCAGTTCAATCTAACTCACTTCGACCTATCTCATTCTAACCAAACCATTCTAATCCAATCTGCTCTATCCAATCCAGGCTGTTGAAGTGAATAATTGCTCTCTGTTGGCGTCTTGCTGGTACCATGGCTTCAACCACAGATGCACATAGAACATGGAACATACAGTGCAGAAGGAGGCCATTCGGCCCATCGAGTCTGCACTTAAGCCCTCATTTCCACCCTATCCCCGTAACCCAATAGCCCCACCCGTCCTTTTTGGTCACTAAGTGCAATTTATCACAGCCAATCCACCTAACCTGCACGTCTTTAGACTGTGGGAGGAAACCGGAGCACCCGGAGGAAACCCACGCAGACATGGGGAGAACGTGCAGACTCCGCACAGACAGTGACCATGCTAACCGGTAGCACATGACTTGGAATGTATCTTGCTGTTTGCCTCTGCTTCCTTAATATAGTGCATGAAGTATTAAGCAGTTGCTCATGATGCCAGCCACCCTGACTTGTGTAATGCTGATAGAATACCTTTTGCTCCTTGCTTTACAGCATCTTGATGTTTTATTGTTTCCTTTCAGGCCAAGGAAGCCATTTTGGAAATTGATTCCTACTGTAAGTAACACATTCTCAAACTAAGAAATCATTTAAATGCAATGCAGATTCTGGAAGTCTGAAATAAAAACTAAGTGCTGGAAATACTCAGCAGGTCTGGCAGCATCTGTGCAGAGAGAAACAGTTGATTCTTCAATTGGAAAATGACTCTTATTCGGTCCTGGACTCAAAAAGTGAATTCTGTTTCTCTCTCCACAGATGCTGCCAGACCTGAATATTTCCGGCACTTTCTGTTTTTTTAATAAATTTAGAGTACCCAATTCTTTTTTTTTTGGGTTGTGTGGGGTGAGACCCACGCAGACACGGGGAGAATGTGCAAACTCCACACGGACAGTGACCCGGGGCCAGGATCGAACCCGGGTCCTCGGGGGAGAGGGGGGGAGGAGGGAGGGAGGGAGTGGGGAGAGGGAGGGAGGGAGGGGGGAAGGGAGGGGGAGGGGGAAGGGAGGGGGAGGGGGAGGGGGAAGGGAGGGGGAGGGAGGAGTGGGGGGAGGGGCGAGGGGGGGAGGGAGGGGGAGGAGAGGGGGAGGGGGAGAGGAGGGGGGGAGGGGAGGGAGTGGGGGAGGGGAGGGGGGGGGGGCATGAGACAACAGTGCTAACCACAGCACCACCGTGCTGCTCCCAGCACTTTGTTTCTGATAAATTGTTATATTGCCTTAAATATTTCCTTTGGAAATCTACATCTTCTTTGTCTCACCTTATCAAAACTAAAAGGCTGGGGAGAGTGGAGCCTTAAGGGTTTTGAAAACTCCTGCAGCATGAGTTTGAATATATCCCAGACAGATAGGGAGAGTGTCAGGATCTCTATGTGAAATTAGGTTCGGTGAACTCATAATAGGTACAAGTCTCCAGTATAAAATTGCCCAAATCAGGCACTGCATGGTCCATTACACCTAGAGCAACCACAAGGATACCTAGTATGAGAATTGAGACTGGGCTGGTGCAGTAAAGGGGATTTGTATTGGGGTTGGAGCTGAGGCTGAATATTGGGGTAGAGTAGAGAGAGGTTTGGCTCAACATTTCACCTGGGAACATATGAAGCAGACTCCAGAATGCAACAATCTTCACCAGTGCCCAGGGATGGGCTGACTGTGTGTAACAAGCTTGGGACAGCTCGCATTAAGTGCCTGGCTCGTCGGTCTACCCACCCCTTCTTCAAAGGGCAACCCACACAAAAGTCAATTGTTCCCTATTGTTAGCATTCCAAAGAGACTAGATAACGTTTCATCTTATTCACAACATTAATCCCAGAGGACACAGGCCTCTCGTGAAGTCAAGAAAATTGAAAACTATATTTCAGTGAGTGCTCAACCAATGGAATGGAATCCAGTGGTAGACAGTGGAAACAGTTAGCACTGATTAAATAAAAATGCAAGTTGGATTGATTACTTTCTGAATAAAATATTTTGGGATCGGTATATGAGTATTTTGACATGTGGTAATGATAGGATGTCTGGGAGGAAAAGGTGACTTTGGACCCATGCTTGAGACTATTTTAGACTAATTAATATAATTGGGCAACAAATTCATTATTACTGAACTAGGCAACTAACAGAATGGTGGGAAAACTAGGGGCAGGATTTTCCAGCCATGTGCTGCTTGGTGAAGGGAGGCGGTGCGCCAGTCGCTGACGGCAGGATTCTCTGCTCCCGCCGCTGTCAATGGGATTTCCCATTGAAGCCACCCCATGCTGCCAGGAAACCCATGGGTGGGGGTGAGCTGCCGGCAGGACCAGAAGATCCTAACAGCCAGAAAATTCTGACCTTGGTGAACCTTAGTCTTTTCTCATTTAGCTATTCCTAAATATTGTGATGGATGGTCGATGAGTAATTGATTGCCTTTCCTACTGCGATCCCTCTAGATCCTTCCAAGTACCGCTACAGCCCAGAACGGTCAAAAAAATCCATATCCACTCAATCGACGGAGGAATTCTTGAGCTGCCGCAGGGGTCGTAGGCAGTCTGGTAAGGCCTAGTCTGGAGCCGGACATGCAAGCAACGGACAGTGTGAGCTGGAATATATCCTTCCCCTCCCATCTTAGCCTAACCCCATTTGATTAACTGGGGAATTGGCATGGGGAGGATTATACAGAGCAGTTGTAGAATGGTTACAACACAGAAGGAGGCCATTCGGCCTGTCCAGTCCCGTGCTACATTTTTTTAAAAAGCAGATTCAGACTCCCAGGCTGCCTGCAATCTCAGTGGCCTGGAGAAGTCCTCTCTTCATATCTCCTTAAGAGTGCGAGGTTGCAGCCCCTCTTCCATTAGCTGAAGGGGCTGCTCCTCAGTTTCTGACTAAACTTCAGTCCCAGGTTCCTGATCAATGGCCACCCAATGCAGAAGAGAGTGAGCATATTGGAGGCTGAGCCTGGCCAAGGTTCAGGCAGCATGCATTCAGGAAAGGGGCAGGGTTTTCCGGCCTGATTGCCCGACTCTCTCCAATGGATACATTTGCACCTGGTTGTGCTTGAGGCTTTCTGCAACTGGTGGGCATCAGAGGAATTTTGGAATGCTTTATCAATCCGAAAAGTAAAATTTTAATTTGATTTTTTAAATTTTATTTTCGTTGAAGTTCCAGTTAAAGGGTTGCATCTTTTTTTAAGAAGGAGGCCCTTGCCACCTTTTAATTGGTGCTGACATCAATTATCGTTAAAGACCTGGTGAGCTTTTTTTTTTGCACTTTTAATTCTTTCATGCAATGTGGGCAAAGCCAACATTTGTTTCCCATCCCTAATTGCCCTTGAATTGAGTGGCTTGCTGGGCCATTTCAGAGGACAATTAGAGTAAATCACATTGCTAAGAGTCTGGAGTCACATGTAGGCCACGGCAGGTAATGATGGCAGATTTCAATCCTGATAGGACATTCGTGAACCAGATTTTTTTTTGCGACAATGATAATTGTCATGGTCAGCATTTCTGAGGCTAGTTTTCAATTCCAGATTTTATGAATTTTCGCCAGATGCCGCAGTGGGATTTGAACCCATGTTCCCAGAGCATGGGCCTCTGAATTACTTGCCCAGTGACATTTCCACGATGTCACCATCTCCCCTTAAGCTGACCTTGATTAGGGAGCAGGAATCCTCATTCAATTGTAGTTCCATCACTCTCAGCATTTCACTAAGCAGGAACCAAGGGGAGTCTCAGGCAGTCGGCCTATGCATTTAGGCTTGAGGTACCCCTGGACGAGTGGCTCAGCTCACTGACATCCATAAACATTGGGGCCGCCAGAGGCACCATTTACAATGCTGGCATAAGCTTGCTTTGTTCACGGGTGCTGCTGAAAATCATCTCAATCCCTCAGAAACTGGAGCGCTTCTACATTGTTTTCCAGGCCTACTGTCAAACTTGGGCACTGCATCATAAATAGGCTGCATTAGACTCACTTTGATTTTCTACACTGTGCACAAGAGGAACAGGTGGCACATTCAAATGCAAGAGGAACTCCACTCCACAGACTGTAAACAACAATAACAACAACAACTTTCATTTATGTAGCACCTTTAATGTAGTAAAACATCGCAAGCTGCTTCGGAGGAATGCCAACCGACAATACCTGTTACCGAATCGCATGAGGTTGGTCAAAGGGATTGCTTTTTAGGAGGCACTTGGAGCACAGTCAGAGAGGTTTAGGGAGGAAATTCCAGAGTTTAAGGCCACAACCACCAGTGGTGGGTCAAAGGGAATGCAAAACCAGAGTTGGGAGGAGTGCAGTTCTCAAGGGATAGTTGGGTCGGAAATGTTTCTGCTGAAGTGCGCAACCACTGCAAACCCACTGTGCTGAAAACCACAGTGATCCTGAATGGAGAGAACATGAAACAACTGTTAATGTGCTCATCCGTGCTCTGAACTGGAATCTTCACAAGTCAGGTGACAGGAATGTTAGGACATGCATTAAGGGCCCATCAATTTGGGTGGCAATAATGTATTTTTTTCCCTTTTCCCCTTGCAGAGCCGACGAAACAGATCCTGAAATCTCTGGTGCAGAGCGGTGAGTGAAATTACTCCCAAAGAATAATAAATAGCTGGTCAGGGATTTCCCATTCCTGCTTGCAGCGGGAATCATCCTGGGTGCGGAACGGAAAATCTTACGGACTGGCTAAAGGTGCGTCTATTTCGGGGTGAAATTTCCCGTACCAGAAAACCCCGGCCCTGGAGCTTCTGATGCTCCTCTATTCCCTGTTGTTCTCCACTGAAGGTGCCACCTCTTATAGTGGACCAGTTGCACGGGTGTAGGCAGTATTTCATCCAGGGGTCCATTCTTCACCTTTCATCCCTGTCCCCCACGTCTCCCAAACCCCCCCTAACCAGCTCCACTTAGTGAATGCTAGGCGGGCGGAGGGGGGAGGGGGATTCATGACTGAAAATATAATGCACACAGCTACAGAACACAGAGACAGGAGAAGGCCAGTCAGCCATCCATTCCTGGTCCACAGTTCACTTGGATAATGGCTGATATGCACCTTAATTGCATCCGCCGCCTTGCGCCTTAGTTCTTCCACATGCTAAAATAACAAAAATCTACCAATCTCAATTTAGACATTTTCAATTGAGCCCGGACAGCATGTTGGGGAGGGGAGTTGTGAATTTCCACCACCATTTTTGTGAAGAAGTGATTTCTGATATCACCCCAAATTGGACTACCTCTAATTTTGAACTTCTGCCCCTTTTTGGATTTCCCCAAAAGAGGAAATAGTTCCTGTCCATCCATGCTATCAAATAGTTGAATCATCATAAATCCTTCAAATCGATTACCCCTTAAGTTTTGATACTCGATGCAGTACAAACCTAGTCTGTGCATCTCATGCTTTATAATTAAGCCCTTCTAGCCCGCATATTGCATGGTCAATATCTCCAAATGTTAGTAATTCCCTCTCCAAATTATAGTCAATCTCAAGACTTTGAGTGATATTTTATTTCCAGATCTAAAAATAGCTCCTGAAAGATTAAAGTCTGAGAAATGAAGGCTGATGATCAGAAGCAAACTGGAAAAATAAAACATTGGTGTCTGACACGGAATAAATTCCTCTCCTTGCCCTGAAATGCTGGTCCATTCCTGGGATAGTGGTTTCTTAGACACCTCTGATAATTCAATCCACCGTGGAGACTAGGAATGCCAGTGGACTATTATTAGCCTGTGGGGAGAGCACAGGTGAGCGGATATGGGCCTCAACGGCGTTTATCCAACATACAGGATCAAGCTTGTCGGACTCTAAAAGAAAGACTGGTCTTTATATAGGAGCTTTCACAACCTTTGTGCCAAAGCACTTTGCAATCAATTAAGCACTTTTGAAGTAGCATCGCTAGCACTGTAGGTGACCAATTTGCATCCAGTGAGACCTCACAAACAGCAATGTGATAATGACCAGATCGTCGATTTTTCGTGCCATGGGATTTTTTTACACTGAGAGGGCTTTGGATTACTGTGTTATCTGAAAAACCTCACCCTTGACAGTGCTGTAGCCACTCAGCGCTGCACTGAAACATCAGCCTAGATTGTGTACTCAAGTCTCTGGTGTGGAAACTTGACCCCATGACCGTCTGACTCAAGAAGCAAGGGTGACACCGCTGACTTTTACCATTCTGATTTCTCCACTCGCCTTTTATTCACACAACCTCTATTTGGGGGGGGTGGGGGGTTTGAGGAGGCTGGATTAGCGGTTTGATGGCGGGCTGAATCCCAAGGGATGTTGAAATCAAAACGAGGTGGGCTCACCTCCCGCACCAGAGACCTGAGCACAAATGCTCGGCCAAAATCCAAGGGAGCACTGAGGAAACATCCCACTGTTGCAAGTGCCCATTTTTGGAGACATTGTTAAACCAAAGTCCCAGTCACCCTCTCAGGTGGATGTATTAAAACATCCCAATGCACTCTTTATATATTTTTTTTTAATCCCCCAAACAATCACAAAAAAAAGAAATCTGGTCATTATCACATTGCTGGTGCTGGAGAAATTGGCTGCCACATTTCCTACATTACAATAGTGGTTACACTTCAGAAAGTATTTCATTGGTTGTACTGTACTTTGGGTCATGAAAGGCATTAGAGAAATGCTCATCTTTCCTTCCTGCCAACTGATTGGTTTCTCCCATCTCTCCACCTTTTCTCACTGCACAACATGCGGTGTCATCAGCTGGGGGGCTGGGTGGCGGTTTCTCCATCTCCCCTCTTTAAGACTGATCATACCTTCCCCCGTTGGGAAGGCCTCCTGATTCTTCATATCTAATGTTCTCTCCCTTTCTCTCTTCCTCCTTTCCCACACTCATTCCTTTCAACACGACGGCTGCGCCCCCGAATGCTGCAGTTTCTCTAAAGGTAAGAAGAACACCTCTCCTTTCATTTCACTGTAATCCTGGTCATTTTTTTATTGAGTCCCGGTAGTCTTGGTGAACATGCACATGCCCAACTGGGATGGCACGGTCGTTTTAAAAATTTTTTATGGTACCCAATTATTATTTTTGGGCGGCCAGGCAGCAACTGATCGACTCCATCCTGGTCTCCAAGGCCCCGACCATTGAGCTTCTGGCGTAGAAGAAAAAGCTACAAATCGACTTTCATAGAATTTACAGTGCAGAAGGAGGCCTTTCGTCCCATTGAGTCAGTACCGGCCCTTTGAAAGAGCACCCCATTTAAGCCCACACTTCCAACCTATCCCCGTAACCCAGTGACCCCTTATGACCTTTTTTTTGGACACTAAGGGCAATTTAGCATGGCCAATCCTCCTAACCTGCACATCTTTGGACTATGGAGGAAACTGGAGCACCCGGAGGAAACCCACGCACACACGGGGAGAACGTGCAGATTCCGCACAGACAATGACCCAAGCCGGAATCAAACCTGGAACCTTTGAGCTGTGAAGTAACTGTGCTAACCACTGTGCTATCCATCAAGAAGGCAGTACACCAACTCCGCCAGACATGGGGGACCTTTAATGAGCATGGAGAGAAGGCTGGCTGCCTGCTGGCTCACCAGCTGAGAAGGCAGGCGGCCACAAAGGCGATAGCCAAGGTATAGGACAGCAGAGGCGGTCTGGTAGCCGAACCTAAAAAAGGTCAGCCAAGCATTTGAGGCCTTCTACCGGGGACTGTACACCTCCAAACCCCCCGACATGGACTTGGGAATGAAACTGTACCTCGATGGACTGGACATGCCAGTCTTGGGGGGCCAACAGACAGGTGGAGCTGAAAGCACCAATAAGACTGGGGACGGTCATGCAGAGTATCAACTCCATGCAGGCAGGAAAGGTGCTGAGACTGGAAGGGTTCCTGGTGGACTACTACAAAATATTTGCACCAGCTCTTGCCCCGCACCTACGGGAGATGTTCACGAGTGGCATCCTGACTCCAACACTAACATAGGCTACAATATTGCTGAAACCCAAAATAACAAAGACTCGACGGAATGTGGATCATGTAGACTAATTTTGCTGCTGAACGTAGACGCCAAAATATTCACAAACGGTCCTGGCCAAGAGACTGGAGAACTACATACCAGAGGTGGTCGCAGAGGACCAGACACGCTTTGTCAAGGGTAGACAACTAACTGCGAATATCAGTTAGCTGCTGAATGTGATACTGACCCCATCTGGGGAGAGAATACCAGGGTCTGGATTCTCCAATTTCCAGGCTATGTCCAGAGGATCCATGGCACTCCCAGCCCCGCCAGCAAAACACACATCCAGCCAGTGGTGGCAGCAGCCCTAGAACCTGGAACCAGATGAGACAACACTTCAGCTTAACCGAGGTGTCCACCATGGCCCCAATCTGCGGCAACCACGGTTCCCAGCAGCCATGCTTGACACCACCTTTAAGAGGTGGAGACGGGACAGGAGGACAGTAGCGATTAAGGACTTCTACACGGGGGACAGACTTGCGACCTTAGAAAAGCTGACGGATAGACTGGAACTACTGAACGGATAGAAACTCCAACATCGACAAATCAAACACTTTCTTCACAAGAAGACGATGAGGTATCCTAGAGCCCTGAGAGACACAATGTTGGAAGAACTACTAGACGCGGACAGTACGAAAGAAAGGAACTGTGGGGATATATATGAATGACTTTTAGAAAGGGCAAGAGCAGCACTGGATGGAGCAAAGCAGAAGTGGGAGGATGAACTAGGGACGGAAGTAGGGTGTGGAATCTGGAGCGAAGCACTAAGCAGGGCCAACTCCACCTCCTCCTGCGCAAGGCTCAGCCTCATGCACTTTGAAGTGGTGCACAGAGCGCACCTGACCAGGATTTGAATGAGCAGGTTCCTCCCGGGGGTTGAGACCTGGCCAACCACACCCACATGTTCTGGGCCTGCCCCAGACTTGTCGGGTTCTGGACAGGCTTCTTCAAGGAGATTCCCAAGATTGTGGGGGTGAGGGTGGAGCCTTGCCCGAAAGTGGTATCGGACCAGGCAGAACTACATACGGGGAAGAGGGCCAACACCCTTGCCTTTGCTTCCCTAATCGCACGCCGGAGAATCCTGCTCGGCTAGTGATTAGCAGCACCACTCACAGCTTCAGACTAGCCGGCAGACCTTCCCCACCTGGAAAAGATCAAATACGCCATCTGAGGGTCAGATGAAGGCTTCCACAAAGCGTGAGGCAATTCATCAGCCTGTTCCAAGACCTGTTTGAAGCCAATAACGGAGAGAAAGGGAGGGGGTGGGGTGCGGGGATGTACAGGAATCACTAGGGCCACATAAAGCAGGCAGGAATGGGGGGGGGGGTGCCGGCAACAGGGGAGAGCCCCAAGGAAACTGCACGACAGTACCCAGGGAGAGATTGACGAGAGGGCCAGAGGATCCCCCCACAAAGCCTTGAGAACAAAATGGGCGGTAAATAATCCATCGGAGGAAAGGGCCTAAGCCCCAAAATAACAGGATGGAGGGGAGGAGGGGGGGGGGGGGGGGGAAGAGAGAGAGTGAGAGAGGGAGTGCCAAAAAATACAAATTGCATGTAAATTGTAAGCACTGTTGCGTCACAGCGCCAGGGTCCCAGGTTCGATTCCTGGCTGGATCACTCTGTGAGGAATCTTCCCTCTTTTAACAGGTAATAGGGAAGGCACATAGAATGTTGGCCTTTATATCAAAGGAAATCGAGTACTTTTGGTCCACTTATCTAAGGAAAGATATACTGACATTGGCGGTAGTAGAGAAAGTTCACTAGGTTGATCCCGGGTATGGAGGGATTTTCTTATGAGGAGAGGTTGAGTAGGTTGGACTTGTGTTAATTAGAGTTTAGAAGGGTGAGAGGCAAGCTTATTGAGACATATAGGATTCTCAGCGGGCTTGACAGGTTAGATGTTGAGAGGTTGTTTCCCTCAGTGGGAGAGTCTAAGACCAGAGGGCACAATCTCCGAGTAAGTGATTGCCCATTTAAGACGGAGAAGAGGAGGAATTTCTTCTTTCAGAGGGTAATGCCAAGTCTGGGCAGATTTGATGTTGTGGCTGATGTATTCACTCAATTAGTTTAAACAAAATGCACAGGAGGAAAACTAGCGGCCAAAGGTGGACCCTCGTATGGGATAGACCAGTTGCTTTACAAATCTCTTGCTGATCTTGAGTCCCCTCCCCTGGTGTTAACATGGCCTCAAAATGGCGTGTGGGATTTTACTGCCCTGTCACTACAAGCGCCATATGGCCAACTCCATTTAAAAAAAGCTGTCTTAAGATGTCTGCCTATTTCTAAATGTATTAACTCGTGCTTGTACATTGATATAGGCGCAAGGGAACTTGTATCTGTGAAAGAACAAATCGGGCTGCTCATCCTGTGTTTCAAATAACCCACTGATACTTTCAATTTAGACAAATTTCCCAACACCCCCAATGTCCTTCATACCCAACCATCCAAAATCTATCTCCATCAATCCAACTACTACTGAAGCAAACCAGACAAATATCACAACACCAATCTCTTCAGAGACCTGTTATAATAGTAAGGGAAAGATGGGAAGATCAAAGGATATTGAAGCTTGTTTATTGTTTATGTCCTCCAATAGGCTCTGAATCTTTTTTAAAAAATGATTTTCAAATTTATTCTCGGGATGTGAATGCTGCTGATAAGATAATAGTTTGATGCAATTGAACCGCTTCAGTGTACACCTTCACAGGGCACTTAAAAATCAGTTGTATTAATGTAGGACTGGAATCAAGCTGGGTGATGACAGCATTTGTTGCCCAGTCCTAGTTATCAGTGAGATGGTGGTCAATAATTATTGAACCATTGGAAAAAGTCTTGAATTTTTAGAGCACCTCTTACAATTTTGGGACATAGCAAACTGCATCGGAGCCAGCGAAAGACTTTAGAAGTGTAGGCAACAGTTAAAATGTAGGAAATGTGGCAGCCAATTTGTGCATAGCAAGATTCCACAAACGCACTAACAACCAGAGAATCTGTGGTGTTGACTGAGCGATGAATAATATCACTTGAATCCACAATCTTCAGTCTTAAGGCATGAGGATACCCGTTAAGCCACATGACCACGTAGGATGAGAACACGTCATTGGCTCTCAGTCTTATATATTTCCTCAAATGGAATGAAAGTCATGGTGGTTAGCATCAATGCTTCACAGCTCCAGGGTCCCAGGTTCGATTCCCGGCTGGGTCACTGTCTGTGTGGAGTCTGCACGTCCTCCCCGTGTGTGCGTGGGTTTCCTCCGGGTGCTCCGGTTTCCTCCCACAGTCCAAAGATGTGCGGGTTAGGTGGATTGGCCATGCTAAATTGCCCGTAGTGTAAGGTTAATGGGGGGATTGTTGGGTTACGGGTATATGGGTTACGTGGGTTTAAGTAGGGTGATCATTGCTCGGCACAACATCGAGGGCCGAAGGGCCTGTTCTGTGCTGTACTGTTCTATGTTCTATGTTCTATTCAGAAAATAACAGGAACCCCAAAACAAACTGGTTACACAGACACAAACGTTTGCTATTCAGACCAGGAAATAGTCTACCTGGATAGGCTTTAACCTGCTTTCAACCAATTTAATATGGCTACAATCTGACCCAGCTACTTAAAGTATTGTGCAGGGCTGGTTACATGAAGGGAATTAACTTTGCCACAGTTGGTCTATAATAGATGGTCATTGTTGGAAGTGGTCAATGAGTGCTTGAAAGTTATAGATTGCCTTGGTGCGCATTTGTCCCAATGACTAAACCCTTTGACCCCTTCAAACAGCATGCAGGCAGCGATGGAGAGCTTCTGGGCAATAAGGACTCCTTGAATTCAATGATGGGTGTCAGTACTCTTGGGTCTAGTACCAGCGAGCCAGAGAGCGAGAGGCATGACACTGAGAACAACCTGGCCCAGAGCAAAGACTCCCTGGAGCTCCTGAATGCAAGCGACTCAGAGGAAACGGCGAGAGGTACAGAGTATGTCCGAGAAGGCCTGGAGCCAGAAGAGGAATTAATGATAGAGGGCGACCAGGTAGCCGACTTTGCCAGTTCACTACTGGCTGCCATCTCCTGTTGGCACTATAGAGCCAGGGCTTTGCTTTCTGCTAAGTTCTCCATGGTGAGCGCTTCTATTTCTGTCTCTCTCTCTGTCCGCCCTCTGCATGGAAAAAGCCTTGGCCGCCTGCTCCACTGGTTTGAACCAGTTCAAAGTGGCTGCACCACTAACTTTTTAATACTCACCTGTTGTGTCTGCTGCTGCTATTCCAGCATGCTCTGGGGCTCTGATTGCTTTGATGAGGAATACATTGGATCATTGAGCAGAATTGCATGCCGCTGCCTAGGGACCTTGATCAATACTCAACACTAATGTCAAGTCAAGACGCCATTAACCCATGAACTGCTGGTAGAAGCTGATTCAGTTGACTGGACGTGTGATATTACTTCTTTGGGGTTACTGGTCTATTTTGAGAATGGAACTCAATCCAGGTTCATCTGAAAAGGCAAGTCCTCTTCCATCCAGGTGTCAATTCAGTGTGTGGTTAGGGATAGAATAGCTGAATGAATTAGCAAACTATCCTTTTACACCTCCTTTACGTCCAGTCCAGACTCTGGTAGTAGACCTGTTTCTACATTAATAGTCCTAATCATGTTTACCCACCCTAATCCCATGTCCTTTCATCCATCAATCCAACCAAAGCTTGAATATTGATATTGTTTCCGCCTGAATCTCTACCCCGGAAGAGAATTCCAGAGTCTCTCAACCCTTGGCGTGAAAATGCTTTTCATACTCTTCTCTCAATCTTATAGCTATTGTCTCTTATTCTTCACTCTTCAAACAGTCTGTCTACCACGTGGCCGACTTGTAATTCTTCTGTTGTATTTCAGCAGCCTGTGGTGCCCTAATGGAAAAAAAGTCTCAATTGCTTAAATCTGACAGCATATTTGTAATTCCTCATACCAAGTAGAGCTCTAGTTAATCTGAATTGTACCCTCAAAGGACATTATTAAGGCAAGCCGGCATTTGTTGGCCATCCCCAATTGCACTTGAATTGAGTGGCTTGCCAGAGGGCAGCTAAGAGTTGACCGCATTGTTTTGGGTCTGGGATGACATATAGACCAGACCAGGTAAGGACGGCAGATTTCCTTTCCATTAGTGAACCAGATGAGTTTGGACAACAATCAGTGTGGTTGTCATGGTTACCATAATTGAAACTGGCTTTATAATTCCAGATTTATTATTTAAATTTGTGGTTGGATTTGAACCCATGTCCTTCGAGCATTAGACTGGGCCTGTAGGTGACCAGTGGAGGTCGGTTAGCTCAGTTGGCTAGACCGCTGGTTTGTGATGCAGAGCGATGCCAACAGCGCGGGTTCAATTCCCGTACCACCTGAGGTTATCCGTGAAGGGCCCCCCTTCTCAACCTTGCCCCTCGCCTGTGGTGTGGTGATCCTCAGGTTAGATCACCACCAATCCTCTGTCTCTCAAAAGGGGAGAGCAACCTATGGTCTTTGGGGACTATGGCAACTTTAAGATGACCAGTCCAGTGATAATACCATTACTGCATCTATCTCTCCTATATCTTTCCCATCGTGTGGATCCCAATACTGCACACAGTACTCTAACTTTACGACTGTCCCCATCATCTCCCCTCTAATGAATTATAGAATGCCTGCAGTGCAGAAGGAAGCCATTTGGACCATCGAGTCTGTACAGACCCTCTGAAAGAGCACCTTAACCTAGGCCCAATTCGCCATCCTATCCATGTAACCCAATTGAGGGACAACTCAGCATATCCAATCCACCTAACTTGCACATCTTTGGACTGTGGGAGGAAAGCAGAGCATCTGGAGAAAACCCACGTAGACAAGGGAAGAATGTGCAAATTCCACAGACAGTCACGCAAGGTCGGAATCGGACCCGGTTCCTTGCTGCTGTGATGCAGCAGTGCTAACCACTGTGCCACCGTGTTGCCCAATGATCTCCCATTTGGAATCTCCTTACTCTGTGCCTTTGCAATCTCTACTTAAATGTATCTCCCTCTTGTACTAAAATGTCCGTGGGTCAATTTCTCCGACCACCTCGCTTCAGCTTGCTGATTCTCATCTTTTTCAGTGTTTTAGTTTTTTAATACTGACCTTTTCCTTTATCTTTAGATCATAACACTTGTCATACTGGGTTTTCGTTTGTTAGGAGTTTGAATTTAAAGGTTATATTACTTGTATAAAGGAATGATTGGCTGGTTTATTCAACACCTCCTTCTAAATTGTACCAAATTCCTTGTTTTCCTTCAGCCTTTATTCACTCTGTGATGAGTGGACGGACCAATCTGATGTCCCGCAAAAGACTCCAGGGCCAGTGAGGGGGGGAAAAAATTCTCCCTGACGCCCTCTCAGATGACTGAACTCAGTCCAGCGGATCATGTGATCTAAGCGTTACCTCTCAAGTCACTTGCCCTCTTTACGATGCAGTCACCGCCCCAGTCAATGCTACTGGAATCATGTTCAGTCAGTATTTGCATGTTTGAAGGTGCTAACCTGGAGCTGTTAATCTGTAACCGCATTCAACAACACAATCTAATTATTGGGTTTTGCTCATCAACGTGAATTGGGAGCACGATCAACGCGATAGGAAGGGGTTCAGACTGGCTAAAGAGGCTGCTCACCTGGTGTTTGGTATTCTGAGATGGCTTGGAGGTGGGTGGGAGAGATGGAGGGCGACTGCCTTTGACCGTTATTCACAAATCAATGTCTCTTGCTCATCTAATGCGATGTCTTGCTCCACTAGACTGAAGATCCTGTCGTGCTGCAGGAAGTCAAAGGGTGCAAGCGGCAAAACAGCCAGCCCTCTGGAAATGCGGAGAAGCGCAGGGGCTGGGACATTGATGTCTCTGAAGTGGTATGTGCATTAAAAAGTGGAGCAAAAACCATCAAATCCTCTGCTTAAAATGGAACAACTTGTGATAACGGTACATCAGTCGGGTGTTAATTGCATTCAGATTGTGGGTCCTAATTGGGGATTAGCAGATTGAAAGTGGAGTTGTTTGATGGGGGTACATGATTTTCAATGCATGACTTAATTAACTAAAAACCTGTGTGTGCATAAAGACGAGGCTTCAGTGGCCTATCGTTCACCACCTTCACAGGCGATGCTACTCCCTATGTAGAATAATTGGCCAATACTGAAGTGGCTGGCTCTTCTAGAGCAAACAGCTGGCCAAGCTACTGCAAGGTTCCTGATGCCCTTGGACATTGTTCATCAGGTGATACGCTCTGGAGAGGAGTGTGTATCAATGGAGAGGAGAGCCTTTGAATCGCACCTTTCGCGACTTCAGGACTTTGCAGTCAATTAACTACCAGTGTAGTCACTGTTGTAATGTGGAAAGTGTGGCAGGCAATTTGTGCACAGCACGATCCCACCACCAGCAGGATGCTAATGGCCAGGTAATCCGCTTTAGCGATGTCACTTGGGGATAAATATCAGCTAGGACACCCCTTCTTCAAATGGTGCTATGGGATCTTTTATACCCAGCTGAGATGGCTGATGGCTTAATGTCTCATGTAAAATGCAGCACTTCAGTACATGGGAGAGTCAGCCTGGGAGTGTGGCATACAGTCATTTACAGCATATGATGTGGAGATGCCGGCGTTGGACTGGGGTGAGCACAGTAAGAAGTCTTACAACACCAGGTTAAAGTCCAACAGGTTTGATTCAAACACGAGCTTTCGGAGCGCAGCTCCTTCCTCAGGTGAATCTGAGGAAGGAGCTGCGCTCCGAAAGCTCGTGTTTGAATCAAACCTGTTGGACTTTAACCTGGTGTTGTAAGACTGATTTACAGCATAGAAAGCCATTCAATCCATCGAGGCCAACTCTCCGTGGAGCAGTCCAGTCAATCTCACTCCCCTGTTCAATCTCCCAATCCAAACTCTTCAGAATCTTGTGCACCTCCATTAAATCTCCCCTCAATCACCTTTGCTCCAAGGAGAACAGATTCACCGGCACAGTGGCCCAGTGGTTAGCACTGCTGCCTCATAGCGCCAGGGACCCGGGATCAATTCCGGCCCTGGGTGACTGTGGAGGTTGCATGTTCTCCCTGTGTCTGCGAGGGTTTCCTCCGGGTGCTACGGTTTCCCTCCACTGTCCAAAGATAATAATAATCTTTTTATTGTCACAAGTAGGCTAACATTAGCACTACAATGAAGTTACTGTGAAAATCCTCTAGTCGCCACACTCCGGCGCCTGTTCGGGTACACTGAGGGAGAATTCAGAATTCTCAGCTGGTACGGGAATTGAACCCGTGCTGCTGGCCTTGTTCTGCATCACAAATCAGCTGTCTAGCCCACTGAGCTAAACCAGGTTAGGTGGCTTGGCCATGCTAAATTGCCCCTTAATGTCCAACGGTTAGGAGAATTGGGCCCAGATAAGAGTGCTCTTTCAAAGGGTCAGTACAGACTCAATGAGCCGAATAGCCATCTCCTGCATTGTAGAGTTTCTACATCACCATTCTATAGTTCATGCACATCTGTGATTTCCCTGCACATTTGCTCTAACTGTCCCACCATTTGGAGTTTTTACGGAATATCCAAGCCGTGCAATCATCCCCTTTTGCTTCTCAACTCTTAACTGAATAGATTATGTCCTTGTCCCCATAAGGGTGTTCCCTCTTTTCAACACTACAATGTCTTCCCTAATCAGTGCTACTACCCCACCTCCCTTTTGTCCGTCTCTATCTTTTGTGAATAATGTATATTCTTGTATATTAACCCAGTTCTCATCATATTAATTCACCTTTCTGCTGTTGCCGTTATATCATATTCCCCCAGGGCTATTTGTGCTTGTAGCTCACCTGCTTTATTCAGCACACTTTTTGTCTTTACACATACATCCATCATAATCTTGTCTTTGCACATTCTTTTGTCGACCTCTGTCTAATATGGAATTACACCCTTGTCTAATATTGTCCAACACACTCACTTTCGGCACTTTATTCCTCGATATGCTGCTGCCCAACCCCTGCCAATGTAGTTTAAACCCTCCATAACCACACTAGTCAACCTCCCTGAGAACACATTGGTCCCAATCCTATTGTGGTAACCTGTCCTGTTTGAACAGGGGCAAGCTGCCCCAGAACTGGTCCAGTGCCCCTGCCACCTGAAGGCCTCCATCCTGCACCAAGCCTCAAGCCACACATTTGTCCTTCCTCTGTTCCTATTTGTACTCTGGCCAGCACGTGGCACTGGGAGTAATCCAGAGATTACTACCGCCAAAGTCCTAATTTTTTAATTCATCTGAGCTCCTGAAAATCTGACTGTAGGACCTCAGTACCGGACCCCTCTGTCTCGTTGGTACCTATGTGTATTACATCTTCTGGCTCACTCCCTTTCCCCTTACAGAATATTCCGCACCTTCTCCATGATGGCACTGGGGGACTCATGCTGATGTGATAGAAATGCCCGTCTGTCTACCTGACTATGGAATCTCCTGCAAAGACTGCATTTCTATTCTTTGCTGCTCCCTCCGGTGCAGTTCCTTGACCGTTGGTGCCGTGGTCTGCACTGCACTCTTTCAGGATATTGTCACTCTCGGTTGTCTCTGATATTGAGTTTTTATTTGAGCGTGGCGCACACTCCTGCACTTCCCGCCTCTTCCTACTCTTCGGGGTGGCCACCCAGCTACAGTCCTGACCTCTCACTGCCTGAGGGGTGGCCACCTGCTGGAACGAATGATCCCGGAAACTCTCATCCCTCCTGGGCTTCACAGTGACACAACTGCCCCTCAAGATCGGAAATCCTTGAGCTGGAGTGGTGTCGAATCCACAAACATCTGACTCCGATGCGAGAGTGCTACCCTGCCTGTGATTAGTTCTTACCTACAGCAGATGCCCTAGTACCTCCCTCAAAAAGCCCTTTCCTAACTGAGCCTGGACAGTGAGTGTCAGAAAGGGAGGTTTTAGCCAACCTCAACACTGACTTTTTCCTAATGTTCACTTATATACCTAACAACAGGTGTCAGCCGTTACTGATCGGGAACACTAGCTAATTCAATGATTTCCTATCTTAAAAAAGCAAGACTTATATGAACGTTACCACATAGGAAAAGGAGTCGGCCATTCAACCCCTTAGCCTGTTGCAAAAAAGTTAGATAGTCAACAATGTGCTGCTGGCAGCCGTAACTCTGATACGCATTGAATGCGGATATGAATACAGAGTGGGAAATGGGTGCTCCACAGATATCTTTCAATATAGACAAAGGCTTTTGGCTTGTACAGTCTCCGTAACCACCTCCAATCCAACAATGCTCTGAAGCGGAATCAGAGAACCACAGAAAGGTAGAGCCACAGAAGGCTGCTCGGCCGACTGTACCTGTGCCACACCCAGAAAGAGTGAATTAGCTCCATGTCCCGGCGCTTTACCATAGCCCTGTAGATTTTTCCCCTTCAAATGTTTATCCAATTCCCTTTTGAATCAGTCTCCCCCACCCTTTCAGGCAATGCATTCCAGATCATCATAACTTGCTGAGTAAGAAAAGTTCTCCTCCACTTGTTTCGGTGCTTTTTGCCAATTATCTTAAATCTGTGCCTTCTGCTTACTGATCAGTGTTGCCTCTAAATTGTCTTTGTAATGGGTGGGCTACAAACTCCTCTGAGTACGACTTTCTTTTCCAAGAGCAGTTTGTATTTGAAAAGTTGCTGAACCTCCACAAAAGTTGTGAACTGTCTTATTAATTCAATGCACGGTGCATCCCAAACTGCTGCATGTGCACCATCTTAAAGCAAACATTGCTCTCTTCCCACTCTCCCTTGTCTCGAAGGTCTCATTTCATCTTCACCACTCACTGGTCCCAATCCATCTCTGCTCTAACCATTCATGTCACACTTTTACTCACACATATCCCATTCCAATTCTCTTGTTAGCGGTCCCATTTCTCTTCCTCTTCACACATTCCATTCTCCCTCTCTTCATACCTTCCATTGTACCACTTGCTTCTCATTGCTCCTATTCTGCCTCTCTTCATGCATCCCTTCTGCTCGTCATGTCCCATTCTAGCCCCCCGCTTACTACATGTGCTCTAGCCTTCCTCACATCTTTCTCATTCCACTTCACTTCACAAATCCTACACACCGGGCATTCCTTTCCCAACACAAGAGCCCTCACTTTGAAGAGATTGGATGAAATATGAAAGCAGCAGGGATGATGCAGACGGCTTGAATCATAACCACCCTGAAAAATCCATTCTCACCAAATAGCGAAATGGAACTCCAATGACCTGTTTACCAATCGGAAAGCATTTGTTGCTCATTGAGACTAAATCAGTGGTCCCCTCAACCATAGATTGATGTGTGCTTATTTGGCCGTGGCAGGTTGTGCCCTTTGGATTTGTGACGTTTATTTTCTGCAGACTCCCAAAGACAAATAAGAATGGAATGGTCTCATTCAGTGCACAAAGGGAATGGGAAGTAGGAGGAAGAGCACTGGTCTTGCAGCCCATCTCTAAGCTACACTTGCCTTTGGGCACTGCACAGCGAACAAGGATGAATTTACCAGCATCTGTCAGTATCATTCACTATCTTAAGTGGGAGGGAGGGGAGGGGGGAGAGGAGGGGGTTGGAGGGGGGAGAGGGAGGGAGGAGAGGAGTGGGGGGAGGAGAGGAGAGGGGTCAGAGGGGAGAGTGCGACCCTGTCATTTGTATATGCCTCTGTTGCCCTGATCACCGTCTCCATATTTTTGTCATCCTCAGCTCGCTCCTGGTGTGGAACCAATATCTGTTCAGCAGATGGTCACTGAAGCCTGCCAGTCTGCCCTTGAGGAGATCCAGTCTGACTCTGAGGCTGCACGTAGTCCAGAGGAAACAAAGGAGGTAGCTGAAGTCCTGGAGCAGGTCGATGTTGAAGTGAGTGATTCAGTGCGGGAGGCCGTGGAGTCTGCCACAGAGGGCTCCTTTAACGAGGCAGGTGAGGAACCAAAACACCTCAGCAGCGAAGAGTCGACAGACGAGGAAGAGCAAGAACGCAATCCACGGAGCATTCTCCCACCGTCGGTGCTAGGGCAGGCCAGCTTCATTGCAGGTCACTTTATGAATAGCCGGTCAAGGCGTAATAGTTTGGCAGCAGATGATGGGAGGCCGTACGGCTGCCCGACACCAAAGGTGACGAGCAGACAAAGTAGCCTCGAGAACGGCGACAAAGTGCTGTGGAACAGTGGCACGGTTGACACGAGCTCCGACTGCCAAGTGAGTGTTTCTCAAACAAACAATAGCCAGGAGAAGCAATTTGATGAGCCCAACCTCAGCACCCTAGAGGATGTGTCATCAGAGGTGGATAGGAATATTCCGAGAAGACGGGACTCCACGCTGTCCAGGCAGGATCGCCTGCTCATTGAGAAAATTAAGAGTTACTACGATAATGCAGAGCATGAAGATGCCAACTTCAGTATCAGAAGGCGAGAAAGCCTGTCCTACATCCCAGCAGGCCTGGTCAGGAACTCCATCTCCAGATTAAATAGTCAAAACAAGGAAGAGGATTTGAGAGAGGCCACGTTGAGGAAACGGTTTGCTGCTTCCAATGCTGCTGTCCCCTTTGGTAATGGCACATCAACGTGCACCTTGCTTGACCTGCCAATTACCCAAAGAAACTCCCATTCCTCTTCTCCAGGATCAAGTGCACTTTCAGAACCTCGGCAGCCAGCTTCCAATCACCCTGTGGAGGAAAGCCCACCTTTGGAGTTTTCGAGGGACACCAACCTCCTTTCCCAGGACCCAATTGTAGAAAATGAATTCCGGCCTTCAGTGGAAATGATCAAGATCTGGCAAATGATGGAGAACGTGCCCGACACTGCAGCAGAGCCTCCAAAGAGGGTGGAGCAGAAACATGAGGCAACGCTAAAACCTGAGCTGTTTGAGCCTAACTCTGAGATGCTGAAGAAAAGGGAAGTTGAGAACCCTGAACAATGCCAAATAAAACAACTCAGCAACGGCAGAATCATTTTTGGCCTGGACTTCAATGAGCCATTGGTTATTGTGGAAGAAAGCGATCTAAGTGCCATAAAGGAAGAGTCACCCCTTTCCTCTCCAGCAAGCTTTGCTTGTGAAAGTGGGCTGCAAGGAAGACCAAAGAGTATTGCAGAAACTGGCGACAGTAAGAATGTGGAAGATTTGTTGTTTGTCCACAAATCTACTTCGTTGTCTCAGGCACCTGAGCTGCCCAAGTGCTCAGAATCAGAGAACAAAACCGCACCGCCACACACCCGTTCCAGCTTTATTCAGAAGAGGCACGACCGTGTAGCTCCAAGCACGAGACCGCACGTAGCTCAGGCAGAGACGAGGGCCCAGAGTGAAGAGCTGCTGAGAGAGGTGACCGAAAAAATGAAGACCAAGGTCTACCAACTGGCCAGGATATACAGTCAGCGAATTAAAAACAGCCAACCAGTGGTTCGAAAGAGAAGGCAGCACTTGGAGGAGGAGCTGATGAACGATGAAGAGGAAAGGGAAAATGAAATGGCCAAGTTGCCAGATCTTCAGGAAGACCAGAAGGAAATGGTTGTTGCTGGTGAGTGCTCTTTTCTTATTTTCATTGTTATTACCTACAAACACTTCATATTGGCTCGTTTTACTAACAACTACAATATGATCTCTGTACTCAGGAAAACAACTTTATACTGTCTCTTTAACATAAAATGTCCCAAGATGCTTTCCAACAAAATTTGACATTGAGCCACATAAGGGGCTACTAGACCAAGCTGCCAGAAGCTTGGTCAAAGATATAGACTTTGAGGTTGAATGAAAGGTTTGAAGTGGATGTTTGTAGAGATAGAATTGCAGACATGGCTGCCAATGCTTGAGTGATGTAAATTGGAGAAGGACAAGAGGCAAGAGTTGGAGGTGCACAGAGATCCCAGAGGGTTGGAGGGCCAGAGATGTATAAAAATTGGGAGGGTGAGTCTGTGGAGGGATTTTAACGCCAGGATGAGGATTTTAAAATCAAGGCATTGCTGAACCAGGAGCCAGTGTGAGCCAGCAAGCAAAGAATAAATGAGACTTGGGCCGTGTACGGTTTGGACAGTAGAGTTTTGGTGGAGTTCACAGAGGATGCAAGGTGGGAGGCTGGCCATGAAGGCACTGGAATAATCAAAATGAATACATTTGCTATAATGAGCTTTCTTTCACAGCAAGTGTTGCACAACCTTCTGTCCACAGTTTGGGAATTAATGTTGATCTGTCAGGTGAATATGGAATAATCTCTGAGATCTCAGAGCTCCTCCAATTCTTGTGGCCATGCCTTCAGCTGCCTCAACCCTTAGCTATGGAATTCCCGTTGTAAACCACTCAACCTCCCTACCTTTCTCCCTCCTTTAAGGCATACCATAGAACTTACCTCTTTGACCACATTTTTGGCTACCTGTCTTAATATCTCCTTACTTATTTATTGTACTTATTCATAGAATGTGGGCATCATCGGCTAGGCCGGCATTTATTGCCCATTCCTAACTGCCCTTGAGGTGGTGATGAGCTGCCTTCTTGAACCACCGCATGCCATGTGGTGTAGGTATACCTCACAGTGCTGTTAAGGACGGAGTTTCAGCATTTTAAGCCAGCAACAGTGAAGGAACAGCAATATATTTCCAAGTCATGGTGGCAGGTGATTTGGATGAGAACCTCCGGGTGATGGTGTTCCCTTATATCTGCTGTCCTTGTCCTTCTGGACGGTAGGTCATGGGTTTGGAAGGTGTTGTCTAAGGAACATTGGTGAGTTCCTGCAGTGCATCCTGTAGATGGTACACACGGCTGCCACTGTACATTCATTGGTAGTGGAGGGAGTGAAATTTTGTGGATGGGGTGCCAATCAATCGAGCTGCTTTGTCCTGGGTGGTATTGATTATTTTGAGCGTTGTGGGAGCTGCACTCATCCAGGCAAGTGAAGAGAATTCCATCACATTTCTGACTCATGCCTTGTAGATGGTGGACAGGTTCTGGGTGAGTCGCTTGTAGTAGAATAATTTTGTCCACATACAAAACCGACAGACAGAAAACACCAATTGCTTCATGAATTCATTCTCCCTCTGCGTTTCCCCTCCTCCCTAATTATCTGAAATGTTTCTTTTGATTATCAACTCTCCTCCCAGCAAAAACAGTTCCTCATTTTTGTTTCTTATATTTTTGCACGGGACAATTTAGCTTGGCCAATCCACCTACCCTGAACATCTTTGGGTTGTGGGGGTGTAACCCACGCAGACGCGAAAAGAATGTGAATACTCCACACGGACAGTGAGCCGGGGCCGGGATCGAACCCGGGTCCTCGGCGCTATAAGGCAGCAGTGCTAACCACGGCGCCACTGTGCCACCCTAGTTCCTCATTTAATCTGTCAAAACCTTTCATAATTTTGAACAGCTCTATTAAATCTCCTCTCGGGCTTTGCTTCACTCAGGAAAATGCTCCCAGTTTCTCCAGCCCCTCAGCATGTTTGAAATCCCTCATTGTAGGCTTAACTATTAGCTTAAGTTGCCTTAGTCCCAGCTGACCATAGGCTGCTTTCCCTTTTGAAGAGGGGAGCTGACTAGTGGTGACTTAACCTGAGGATCACCGCACCTCAGGCGAGGGGCAAGGTTGAGAAGGCGGAGCCTTCATGAATAACCTCAGCCGGTACGGGAATTGATTCCGCGCTGCTGGCCCCGCCCTGCATCACGAACCAGCTGCCCAGCTAACTACGCTAAACTGGCTAGTGCCAATCCAGTAAATCTCCTCTGCACCTTCTCCAAGCAGTTGAACTGAGATTAGAATATTTAAACCACTGTAGCTGCAGTTGTTAGTCACCAAGAATTGTTCTTTTTGGTGAATTTATTTGTTTCTCTTTAACCTCCAGCAGATGAGCCAAAGATGACACTGTCCTTGCCTCGCTACGAGCATGTCATTATTCAAGAACAGATGCTGTTGGCGCCTTTGATGGAAGAACCCAGTACCCCATCTCCAAGCAAGGATTCGCAAGTATTCCTTCCATTTTCCACGAGGATCCCTTCCCCTCGACGTTCTGTCATCAGCCCAAATTTAGTGTCTCCGGCGAGGTTCCATTCCAGGAGTCCCTTGAGCCCTACTGAAATGGAAAACTTCCTATGGCCCGATGTTCGGGAGCTCCGTTCCAAGTATGCCTCCGTGGATGGTCAATTTGCGAAAATGGCTACGCAAAGGGCAGCCGCAGCAAACCTCTTGAGGCCGGCCGAGGGTGCCTACTCAAAACTGGGCCGAGTCATCAAGAGCATGTCCATGCCGAATGGAATGATGGAAGGCAGGTTGTCCAATTTCAGTTCTCCGGAACACGAGGACAGTTCTAAACCATCCAGTGCAAAAGTTCTATTGTCCAAGTCAGCTCCCGGAACTGGGGTGAGGAAACAGTTACATTCTGACTCTTCCATCCAGTATCTTCTGCAGACAGCGCCCGAGAGTTCCTTCAGAAACCATGTGACGTGCTCGAGGACTGCTTCACCGGACTTTAGATGTGCTGAACAAAGTTCGAGTTCAGACAGCAAGCACTGCCACTTTACTGAAGATGCTGAAAGCACTCACTATGTTTCTTCAGAGTTCACACTGCAAGACGATCAGAAAGTCATCATCTTGGAGAACTTGCCATGTGCCGGGGATGGTTTGAGCAGCCATAGGAATGATCAGACTACCAAAGGCGGCAGCGGTGTGGGCCATGTCCAAATCAGGTCTCCCACGTCGCAAGAGAAGATCTCCATTCGGGCGGTTGTGGAAAGGTGCAGGGCCTACCAAGAGTCGGAGGAATACAAGATGAGGCAAGAGTGTGAGGGTATGAGCTGGAGGCAAGGGCCTGCCAACTCAACGGCCAAGCACCGTAGTTCGAAGGGAGCTGAGAAGGAGGCCTCCTCGACCAAGCAGCTGTCAGAACCAAGGAAGGAGATGAGCCAGCAGAGCAGGAGGACTGACCTGGGTCAACAAGGCCTGGTGAAAAACCTGAGAGACAAGTTTCAAAGCCTGAGTTCGGCCAGGTAAAGCTTAAGCTGGCTTCGTTCTCAGATGCTTATTGCGTATCAAACCACTGTACCTGGTCAAATGGGTGTAAAATATTGTTCAAGATGTGGTATTTCTTTTTGACAGGAGGCCTAGAATATTAACCAGACCTTTACTGAAATGTCTAGAAACTGAAACTAGTAAATGGTGTCCCGATGCTTAGCCAATTTATTTATCAATCCTCAATAAATTTTTAATTGAACAGATCTGTGTTTTGTGCACAATTGTGTTAATTTATAAATTAAGTACTCTTTTAAAATTCCATGGTCACTGTCCTGGTAATTCCAGTCCACACCTATTCAAACTTGCTAAGCCTCCGTTGATGTGACTTCATACTTATCAACTTCCTTCCTTCCAGAAAGAGCTTTGGCATTTTCCCCCTTCTCCTCGTTTACATGAATTATCTTTTCACGAGGTTGATGACCGCATCCTGACCTCTGTAAGCTCCTCCAACCTGCAAGCCTCTAAAATCTCTGAATCCTCCACCTCCGGTCTCTTGGAGCTTCTCCAGTTATATTAGATCCAACATTGGTAGCCATGCCTTCAACTGGCTAGGCCCTAATCTCTGGGATTCCTTCACTAAGCTGTTCTGTCTCTCTCACTCTCTCTCTTCCTTAAAACCCCCCTTAAAACCTACTTCTTTGACCAAGCTTTTGGTTGCCTGCCCTAATATGCCTTTATGTACCTCATAATTTCTGTGAAGGAAGTTGGGAGTATTTACCATGTTAAAAGGTGCTACATAAACACAAGTTGTTGTTCTGTACTTTTCAGTGCCTGGGAACTGCTTGAGTAGTTCCATGGGTTAATGTCCTGTGTGAAATATTTGGGTTCAGTGCCTCATTCTGTGTTGGGTTGGTTGTTATAATTGGTTGTTATAATTGGTTTCAATGTGCCCCAAATTTTGGAGAGTCCAATCTAGCCTGGGGTTTCTGTCCCTGATCAAAATCGAATGACCAGGGTAATGTATAAATTTGAGCCAGCTCTTTTCCAAGTTCCAGATCTAGCCTTGAGGAAGAGAGAAAGCCAGGGTGAGTGGTGGTTGATCATCAAGAAATGTTGCAGCAGTGGTTAGCATTGCTGCCTACGGCACTGAGGACCTGGGTTCGATCCCGGCCCTGGGTCACTGTCCCTGAGGAGTTTGCACATTCTCCCCGTGTCTGCGTGGGTTTCACCCCCACAACCCAAAGATGTGCAGGATAGGTGGATTGGCTATGCTAAATTGCCCCTTAATTGGAAAAAATTATTGGGTACTCTAAATTATTTTTGTTTTTAAATGTTGCAGCATGGTGGCGCAGTGGGTTAGCCTGTTGCCTCACGGCGCCGAAGTCCCAGGTTCGATCCCGGCTCTGGGTCACTGTCCGTGTGGAGTTTGCACATTCCCCCCGTGTTTGTGAGGGTTTCACCCCCACAACCCAAAAGATGAATTGGGTAATCTAAATTTATATTAAAAAAAAAAGAAATGTTGATCCAAGGATCGATACTGGGTGGGGTGCTTGCAAGAGGAAATGGATGGGGTATTCAGAGAGAGGGTCAGGGGGTTGGCAGTAAAGGTGTTGGCCAGGCCCATGAGGGAGATGGGTGGGTGGCGTTGAAGTGTGGAGATTTGTATACCCGAGGGACTGGGAGTATTCGTTGTTCTTCCCGGTGCACAAGCCTTGACGTTTTTGTGGCGGGGAAGGCACTTTTGGTTGAAGTGAAGAGGGCAGAGTATTTGGCAATTGTGATCTTCAATCACGCTGCACATTGGATGACTGGTTATTGGCGGATCAAAGTTTCTGTGACAAGATAGGGAAGGAGATTGAGGAGTATGTGGGGCCAATTGCCCGGGGTGGGGGGGAGGTCTCGCAGTCAGCGTTTGGGAGGCTCAGAAGGTGGTGGTGAGGGGAGAAGTGATCTTGTTTAAGGCCAAGGTGGATAGGAAGGAGACGGAATAATGCCAACAGTTGGTAGAAGAGATTTGGGAGGTGGTTGGGAGGCATGCGGGGGACCCAGATCTGGGGCTCCTGGCAAAGAGGAAGAGGTTGCAGGAGAGGTTCGACCGACTGTCCACGGGGAATGCGGTGTATCAGTTGAGAAGGGCAGTGGAGGCTGTTTATGAATGTGGGGAGGCCCGTATGTTGGCAGGTCAGCTTTATAGGGAGGACGCGGCGAGGGCGATAAGATGGTTGAGTTGGTGACGGCTCCAGAACAGATTAATAAGGTGTTTGAGGAGTTTTATAGGGACTTGTACAAGTAGGAGCCACCAGAGGGTGAGTGGAAGATGAGGGAGTTTCTGGGGGGGGGGGGGGGGGGGGGGGGTGGGGTGTTAGAATGACCGAGTTTGGGTGAGGTGGAGGCGGCAGTGCTGGAGGAGCCGATGGGGATGGAGGCAGTGGAGGTGGCAATCGGGAAGATGCAGGCAGGAAAGGTGGTGGGGCCAGATACATTCCCGTTCGAATTTTATGAAAGATTTGAGGATAAGCCGGTGCCTTTGATGGTGGAAATGTTTGAGGCCATTATGGACAGCGGGGTTGCTGACAAAGATGGGACAGGCCTCTATCTCGTTGCTGCTTAAGAAGGACGAAGATCCGGCCGTACAGGCCCATATCTCCACTGAATGTGGTCACCACAATATTGGCAAAGGCGTTAAGGTTGAAGTGGTGCCTTCTGAGGGTGATTGGGGAGGATCAGACGGGGTTCGTCAAGGGCAACAGTTGTTATCAAATGTGAGGAGGCTGCTGAATATGATGCTTTCTCCGGCAGAGGGAAGGGAGACGGAGGTGGTGGTGGCATTCGATGTGGAGAAGGCATTTGATCAGGTGGAGTTATTTGATGGTGGTGTTGGAGAAATTTGGGATTGAGCCAAGGTTTGTGGCATGGCTGTATAAGGAGCCGATGGTGAACGTGCGCACAAATAACATATATTCAGGGTATTTTACATAGCACCAGGGGACAAGGCAGGGGTGTCCCATGTCCCCCCTTCTGTTTGCATTGACTATTGAGCCACTGGCCATTGCGCTGAGGAGCTCGGGGTTGTGGAAGGGAGGTGGAATGGAACATAGAGTGTCCTTGTATGCGGATGACGTGTTATATATTTCAGAGCTGGGCTCTTTGGTGGGGAACATAATAAGTTTTTTTCAGAAATTTAGGACGTTCTCTGGGTATAAGTTGGATGTGGGGAAAAGTGAGTTCTTTATGGTCTCCTCTCCAGAGTAGGGAGCTGGGGTGGGGGAGGGGAGGGGGGGGGGGGGCTGCCATTTTGTCTAGCAGCATCTCATTTTAAGTATCTGGGGGTGCAGGTGACCCGGCATTGTGTAGGTCTCCGGAAGTTTAATGTTACTAGCATGGTGGGGAGGGTGAGGGCTGATTTGTTGAGGTGGCAGCGGGGTACAGTTAGTAAAGATGAATGTTTTGCCGCGATTCTTGTTTTTGTTTCAGTGCCTGCCGGTCTTTTTGCCTGAGGCATTTTTCAGGGAAGGTGATCTCGTTTGTCAGGGCTGGGCAGGTGGCGAGTTTAAGGAATGTGATACTGCAGAGGGGACAGCGAGTGGGTTGGGGGGGGGGGGGGGGGGGGGGCGGTTAGGACTCCCGAATTTGATGTAATATTATTGGGCAGCGAATGCAGAGAAGGTTCAGGGATGGAATAGGGAGGTGGGGGCTTTATGGTTGATGTTGGAGGTGGGTTCACGTAGGGGGTCGAGGTTGCGGGCACTGGCAACGGCACCGCTCCTGATGGCCCTAGGGAAGTATTTTGTGAGTTGCCATGCTGAAGGTTTGGAGGCAGATTTGGCAGCATTTTAGGTTGAGAGCAGGGCCGGGGCAATGTCGATCAGGTGAAATGATGGGTTTGAGCTGGGAGGATGGATGCAAGGTTCTGGGGATGAGAAGAGAAGGGGATTAGGAGATGAGGGATCTGTTTCTGGAAGGGTGGTTTGTAAGCTTGGAGGAGCTGAATGAAAAGTTTGGGTTGGCGCAGGTGAAAGTTTCCGGTATATGTAAGTGCGGGACCTTGTGAGGAAGGTCTTCCAAAAAGGACCACCTCCAACAGCGAGGAGGCAGGTTCTATCAGGTAGTTTGGGGGGGGGGGGTTGTCTGGATGATTTAGGGAAGGATTTTGGAGGAGGCTAGGGTGTCCATGGAGGGGGTTAAGGTGAAGGGACGAAGAGCTGTGGGCAGCGCTGGAGGAGGGATTGTGTTGTGAGGTGCTGCGCAGGGTGAATGCTTTGATTCGTGTGTGAGGCTGGGGCTGATATAGCTACAGGGCCTGCATGATAAAGTCTAGGATGTTCAAGGGGTAGAGGACGTCTGTGAGTGATGTGGGAAGGGTCCTGCGAACCATGTGCATATGTTTTGATCCTGCCCGAAGCTGGAAAGTTTTTGGAGTGTGGTTTCCAGCAGCATTTCGAGGGTTCTGCATGTAGACGTGGAACCTGGTCCCCTAGAAGCCATATTCGGGGTGTCGGACAGGCCGGAGTTGCAGACGCATGTGGGGCAGATATCTTTGCCTTCACCTCGCTGATTGCTCATAGGCAGGTCCTGTTGGGGTGGAGGTTGGCTTCTCCATCGTGTGCCTTGGCGTGGCAGGGGAACTGCTGGAGTTCTTAGCCCTGGAGAAAGTGAAATTTGCTCTTAAGGGGATGAGTGATGGGTTCCACAATACTCGGGGTTTGTTCATTTTGGAGAGTTGGTTACCATTGACTGCTGAGGGAAAGGTGGGGGTTTAATATGTTGGGGGGCATTTGTTTGTTGTAAATGGTAAAAATTTTGAAAATTTGGAATAAAAATACTTTAAAAAAAAAATGTTTATCCAGACAAAGGTGGAGAAGAAGAAATTAAAGAACTTGCCTTTATGTCACGTCTTTGATGACCTCAGGATGTCTACAAGTACAATTTAACAACCAATTGCAGCACTGTGGCAGGGAGGTGCACTGAGAACTAGTATGAACTATGAACCATTAGTATGAAAAAGCCTGCCTTACTATCGTGCCTTTCACAAACACAGGACATCCCACTTCACATCCGAACTGTTGTAATGTAGGAAATACAGCAAGCTCCCACAAACAGCAATATGATATTGGTCAGGAACTCCTTGTTCTTATTAAAATTAGAATTAGGAGATCTTTTAGTTGCACCCGAGGTCAGCGAGTAACGGTGTAGCTCTATCTCAGTACTGCATCAGCTGAACCCTGCGTTGTGCACACAAGTCTCTGGACTGGGGCTCAAATAGCCAACCTCACAAATGTGAGGTTATCCATTTTGGTAGGAATAATAGCAAATGGAATTATTATTTAAATGATAAAATATTAAAACATGCTGCTGTGCAGAGGGACCCGGGTGTCCTAGTGCATGAGCGCAAAAAGTTGGTTTACAGGTGATTAAGAAGGTGAATAGAGTTTTGTCCTTCATTGCTAGAGGGATGGAATTTAAGACTAGGGAGGTTATGCTGCAACTGTATAAGTGTTAGTGAGGCCACACCTGGAATATTGTGTTCAGTTTTGGTCTCCCTACTTGAGAATGGGCGTATTGGTGCTGGAGGGTGTGCAGAGGAGATTCACTAGGTTAATCCCAGAGTTAAGGGGATTGGATTACGAAGAGAGGTTGAGTCGACTGGGACTGTACTCGTTGGAATTTAGAAGGATGCGCGGGGGGGCGGGGGCGGATCTTATAGAAACATGTAAAATTATGAAGGGAATAGATAGGATAGATGCGGAGAGGTTGTTTCCACTGGCAGGTGAAAGCAGAACTAGGGGGCATAATCTTAAAATAAGGGGAAGTAGATTTAGGACAGAATTTAGGAGGAACATCTTCAAGCAAAGGGTTGTGAATCTAGGGAATTCCCTGCCCAGTGAAGCAGCTGAGGTGCCTTCATTAAATGTTTTCAAGATAAAGATAGATAGTTTTTTGAAGAATCAAGGAATAAAGGGTTATGGTGTTCGGGCGGGAAAGTGGAGCTGAGTCCACAAAAGATCAGCCATGATTTCATTGAATGGCGGAGCAGGCTCGAAGGGCCAGATGGCCTACTCCTGCTCCTAGTTCTTATGTTCTTATAACCTTCTGACTTACAGCACAGTAATTCCACTGAGCCATAGCTGGCATCAAATCCTGACCTCTTCCACATTCTCATTTTTATAGGCAGCTGTGTTTTCAGCTGCTGCGGCCTTGAGCTCTGGAATTCTATCACTAAAGCACTCTCTTTTTTAAGATGCTCTTTAATTACCCACTTCTTTGATCAAGGTTTGGTGAACATGCATGCTCCAGAACTCAAGTGGCTCTGTCAGATTGTTTGGTATAATTCCTATAAAGTTGCTTGACTATCTTATAAGGTGCTATAGAAATGCAAGTTGTTGAAGTTATACAATTAGGTTCACTACATTTTGAAGGAGCGGGAGAATCAGTCAGAATTCAGATTGCTGCTCGCTATCCTGGAAGGGGGAAGCCACTTCGGACTGAGATGAGGAGAAGAGGGTTGTGAATCTTTGAAATTCTCTACCCAAGGGCCACGGCAGCTCAGCCATTGAATTTGTTTTACACAGGTTAATATATTTCTAAATACCAATGGCATAAAGGAATTATGGGGATAGTGCAGGAAAATTATAATCTTTATTGTCTCAAGGAGGCTGACATTAACACCGCAATGAAGTTACTGTGAACAGCCCCTCATCGACACATTCCGGCACCTGTACATGGAGAATTCAGAATGTGCAAGTTACCTAACAAGCACGTCTTTCGGGGCATGTGGGAGGAAACCGGAGCACCTGGAGGAAACCCACACAGACAAGAGGAGAATGTGCAGACTCTGCACAGTGACCCAAGCTGGGAAGCGAACCTGGCACTGTGAAGCACTGTTGAAGTGCTAACCACTGTGCTGCTATGCCAGCCAAAGGTACTGAGGTGGATGATCAGCTACGGAGCAGGCTTGATACGTTGAATGGCCTACTTTTATGTGAAGTACATGTGAGCTGGGTAATGCTCAGGTATGATGCACACTGTGGTTGAGCAGCATTCTCCAAAAGATGGAGAATAGTCAACTGGGTGAGAGGTAGAGACAGTTGGCACCAAAAAAACTACACATCACAGGTGAAGGTAAGCACAAGTGTGGATATTTCAGACCACTGCTGACCTGATTATACAAACTGCAGGAGTCCTTAAATATACAGGGTGGCTATAGAGTCAGCTTACCCGATAAAGTAACGGTCTTATGGCACAGTGGATAGCACCTCTATATCTAGGACCAGAACTCCGGGTTCAAGTCCATCACCAGGACTTGTTGGCATTGAAGGAGTGTTCACGATGGGCAGCACGGTAGCACAGTGGTTAGCACAGTTGCTTTACTGCTTCAGGTTCCCAGATTCGATTCCCAGCTTGGGTCACTGTCTGTGTGGAGTTGGCACTTTCTCCCCGTGTCTGCGTGGGTTTCCTCCGGCTGCTCTGGTTTCCTCCCATAGTCCAAAGCTATGCAGGTTAGGTGGATTGGCCATGATAAATTGCCCTTAGTGTCTAAAAAACAAGGTTAGCTGAGGTTACTGGATTATGGGATAGAGTGAAGGCATGGGCTTATGTAGCGTGCTCTTTCCAAGAGCTGCTGCAGACTTGATAGGCCGAGTGGCTTCCTTCTGCACTATACATTCTATGGTACTATGATGCGGTTCAAAATCAGCTCAGGAATCCTTCCAGCACTTCCCCACGATTCACCTAAGGGTAAAAAAGTGAGAGAGAAGATAAGAACGTATTTGTCGGTGCACAATGTCCATATAGATACATAGAAGATAGGAGCAGGAGGAGGCCTTTTGGCCCTTCGAGCCTGCTCCACCATTCATCACAATCCTGGCTGATCATCTAGCTCAATAGCCTAATCCTGCTTTCTCCCCATAGCCATAAGACATAGGAGCAGAATTAGGCCACTTGACCCATAGAGTCTGGTCCGCCATTCAATCAATCATGGCTGATATTTTCTCATCCTCATTCTCCCCATAACTCCTGATCCCCTTATTAATTAAGAACCTATCTCTGTCTTAAAGACACTCAGTGAATTGGCCTCCACAGCCTTCTGCGGTAAAGAGTTCCACAGATTCACCACCCTCTGGCTGAAAAAATTCCTCCTCATCTCTGTTTTAAAGGATCGTCCCTTTAATCTGAGATGGTGTCCTCTGGTTCTAGTTTTTCCGACAGGTGGAAACATCTTTTCCACGTCCACTCTATCCAGGCCTCATAGTATCTTGTACGTTTCAATAAGATCCCCTCTCACCCTTCTAAACTATAACGCGTACGGACCCAGAGTCCTCATACAACAAGTTCTTCATTCCAGGGATCATTCATGTGAACCTCCTCTGGACCCTTTCCAACGGCAGCACATCACTCCTTAGTTAAGTGGCCCAAAACTGCTCACAATACTCCAAATGGGGTCTGGCCAGAGCCTTATACAGCCTCAGAAGTACATCCCTGGTCCTGTATTCTAGCCCTCTTGACATGAATGCTAACATTGCATTTGTCTTCTTAACTGCCGACTGAACCTGCACATTAACCTTAAGAGAATCGTGAACAAGGACTCCCAAGTCCCTTTGTGCTTCTGCTTTCCGAAGTATTTCCCCATTTAGAAAATAATCTATGCCTAGATTCCTCCTTCTCACACTTTTCCACATTGTATTTCATTTGCCACTTCATTGCCCACTCTCCTAGCTTGTCCAAGTCCTTCTGCATCCCCCTTGCTTCCTCAATACTACCTGTCCCTCTACAGATCTTTGTATCATCTGCAAACTTAGCAAATGTGCCTTCAATATCTTCTTCCAGATCATTAATGTATATTGTAAAAAGTTGCGGTCCCAGCACAGACTCCTGAGGCACACCACTAGTCACCGGCTGCCATCCTGAAAAAGACCCCTTTATCCCCACTCTTTGCCTTCTGCCAGTCACCCAATCCTCTATCCATGCCAGGATCTTACCCTTAACACCATGGGCTTTTAACTTATTTAACAGACTCCTATGCGGCACCTTGTCAAAGGCCTTCTGGAAATCCAAATAAACCACTGATTCGCCTTTGTCTAACTTGCTTGTTACCTCCTCAAAGAACTCGAACAGATTTGTTAGACACGACCTCCCTTTGACAAAGTCGTGCTGACTCAGTCCTATTTTACCATGCACTTCCAAGTGCTTCGCGATCTCTTTTTTAATAACAGACTTTAAAATCTTACCAATGACCGAAGTCAGGCTGTCGGCCTATAATTTCCCATCCTCTGCCTTCCTCCCTTCTTAAACAGTGGTGTTACATTAGCCACCTCCAGTCCTCTGGGACCCTTCCTGCCTCCAGTGATTCCTGAAGGGTCATGACTAATGCCTCCACAATTTCCTCAGCTATCTGTTTTAGAACCGTGGGGTGTAGTCCATCCGGTCCAGTTGACTTATCCACCTTCAGACCTTTCAGTTTTGCCAGAACGTTCTCCTTAGTAATGGTCATTGAACTCATCTCTGCCCCCTGGTTCTCCTGGAGCTCTGACATCCCACTGGTGTCTTCCCCCATGAAGACTGATGCAAAGTAACTATTCAATTTATCTGCCATTTTCTTTGTTTCCTATTATTACTTCTCCAGCCACATTTTCCAGCGGTCCAATGCCTATTTTTGCCTCTCTCATACCTTTTATATATTGAAAAAAATCTCCTCTTATCTTCCTTTATATTACTAGCTAACTTGCACTTGTACTTCATCTTCTCCCCCTTTATTGCTTTTTTAGTTGTCCTCTGCTCGCTTTTAAAGGCTTCCCAATCCTCTGGTTTCCCACTAATCCTCGCCACTTTGTATGCTTTTTCCTTAGCCTTTATGCTGTCCTTGACATCCCTCGTCAGCCATGGATGCCTTGTCCTCCCCTTAGCATGTTTCCTCTTCCTTGGGATGAATTTCTGCCTCCCTAATAACCCCCAAAAACCCCTGCCATCGCTGTTCCACTGTTTTCCCTGCTAGGCTCCTTCTCCAATCAACTCTGGCCAGCTCTTCCCTCATATCTTTGTAGTTACCCTTATTTAATTGTAATAGATTGCAGCTTCTCCCTCTCAAACTGCAGGGTAAATCTATCATATTGTGGATACTGCTCCCTAAGGGTTCCTTCACCTTAAGTTCCCAAATCAAGTCTGCCTCATTACACATCACCAAATCCAGAATTACCTGTTCCCTGGTAAGCTCTGTCACAAGCTGCTCCAAAAAAACATCTTGGGAATTCCACAAATTCCATTTCTTGGAATCCACTACCAACCTGATTTTCCCAGTCCACCTGCATATTGAAGTCCCCCATGATTATTGTAATATTGCCTTTTTTACTTGCCTTTTCTATCTCCTGACTTATTTTCTGCCCTACATTCTGATTGCTGTTGGGGGGCATGTACATAACTCACATTAGGGTCTTTTTACCTTTGCGATTCCTCAACTCTATCCACAAAGATTCTATGCCTTCTGATCCTATATCGCTCCTTGCTATCGATTTAACTTCATTCCTTACTAACAACCCCACCCCCTTTGCCCATCTGCCTGTCCTTTCGATAGGACATCGATCCTTAGATCCCAGCCCTGATCCCCTTGCAGCCACATCTGTGGTGCCCACAACATTGTACTGGCCAATTTCAATGTGTGCAACAAGCTCATTTACCTTGTTCCGTATACTGCGTGCATTTAGGTACAACACCCTCAATCCTGCATTGGCCACCTCCCTTTTCACACTCTCCTCAGTCACTGTACCCTGTACTGTGGCCCTATTTGATTTTTGACTATGGCTTCTCGGCCTTACACTTTCCCCCTTACTGCTTTTTGTTTCTGGCCCCGTTTTACTTCTCTCCGACTTCCCACATTGGATCCCATCCCCCTGCCACATTAAACCCGTCCCAACTGCTCCAGCAAACACCCCACTTAGGACATCAGTTCCAGTCCTGCCCAGGTGCAGACCGTCAGGTTTGTACTGGTCCCATCTCCCCCAGAACCGGTTCCATTGCCCCAGGAATTTGAATCCCTCCCTCTTGAACCATCTCTCGAGCCACACATTCATCCTATCTATCCTGACATTCCTACTCTGACTAGCTCGTGGCACTGGTAGCAATCCTGAGATTACTACCTTTGAGGTCCTACTTTTTAGTTTAACTCCTAACTCCCTGAATTCAGCTTGCAGGACCTCATCCCGTTTTTTACCTATTTTGTTGGTGCCTATGTACACCATGTCAGCTGGCTTTTCACCCTCTTCCCCCCCCCCCCCCCCCCCCCCCAACAGAATGTCCTGCAACATCCTTGACCGTTGCACCAGGGAGGCAACATACCATCCTGGAGTCTTGATTGCGTCCGCAGAACCGCCTGTCTATTTCCCTTACGATTGAGTCCCCTATCGCTATAGCCTTGCCATTCTTCTTCCTGCCCTCCTGCGCAGCAGAGCCAGCCACGGTGCCATCAACCCAGCTGTTGCTGCCGTCCCCTGGTGAGCCATCTCCCTCAACAGTATCCAAAGCGGTATATCTGTTTTGCAGGGAGATGACCGAAGGGGACACCTGCACTGCCTTCCTATATAGGACGTTCAAATGCTCCATTAACTTTGTCCGTGGTGGACACCAACCTACCACCCGAGTCTGTGGCCTGGATAATCTCCCGAGAGGCCGCCTGCTGCCTCAACTGGCAAACCAAGAGACGGCTGGCCTTCCCTCCATATTCGTAACCCCACTCGAGCGGCACAACTGGCACACGCCTTCGAATTATAGAATCACTAGTCAAGGCGGCCATTTGGCCCTTCGACTCTGCACCGACCCTCCAACTGAGTACCCTAACCAGGTTCCTGCAAACCTGTAATCCCACTTAACCTGCACAATCCTGGACTCTTAAGGGCAATTTAGCATACTCAGTCTACCTAACCTGCACATCTTTGGGCTGTGGGAGGAAACCGGAGAATCCGGTGGAAACACACGCAGACACAGGGAGAAAGTGCAAACTCCACACCGACAGTGATGCAATTGAAACCAGGTTCCTGGCACTGTGAGGCAGCAGTGCTAACCACTGTGCCACCTTATCTATGGATACCAGGTTAAATTGCATCTGCAGCTTTTTCCTTCTTGCCAGGAGCTCTCGGCTCAGGTCATTCGTGTGCCTGTGGTCTACCTCCTGTATGTCATCCACCAACCTTTGGCATTCTTCCCTAGCCTCCCTGTGTGATATGATCTCGTGACTTAAACACCACTTAGTTATCTATTGTCCTCGCTATCCGTCCCCAGAACCCCAATTCTGTCAATAATCCCACATTCAGCCTCCATATCGGCTGCTAAACTGAACCTACTTCTAATACCAAATCTACTAGATATGGAGCGTGGTCAGAAATGACTATCGTCTAATGAATTGGATACTCTAAATTTTAAAAAAAGAAAGACTATTGTTGAATACTCAAGGTTTCCTCACCAGGGAAAAAAAAAAATCTATCCTCGAGTATACTTTATGGACCGGGGAGAAAAACACATATCTTACCCCCAGGATGCGTAAACTCCCAGAGGTCTGCTTCTCCCATTTCTTCGATAAACAGTAATAACGCCATCGCCACCCGGAAGCGGACAACAACTTTTGCTTAAACCGGTCAAGAGCAAATCTGGTATTGCGGCCAATAATCCCCTCATGAATGTTACACTGTCCCAATTTGGGGCATTTCCATTCACCACCATCTCTAACTTGCCTTCCAGTGACTATCACATACCAGCTTGATCCACGACAACCTTCCGACAGGAAATGATCCCTTATGCTAATTCTGTTGCCCACCCCCCAGGCCCTGCTATCAAAGCCAGCGTGAAACACCTGGCTCACCCAACCCTTTCAGAGCCTCGTCTGATCCGGCATCCGCCAGATCCGGTGGGTCTCCTGGAGAAGCACCACATTGGCTCTTAAATTCCTCAGATGAGAGTAAACTCGCAAACGCTTCACTGGGCCCCCTAACGTCCCATGTAAGTAATCTGTTCGGGGGTCTCTCTTTCCACCCCCCCCCCCCCCCCCTCCCCAATCCCCCCACGGTCAACCATTTCTACCGTCGGGGATCATCCCCTCTTTGTTCCAAGATCCTGATCCTGGAACCAAGGCCATTCAAGGTGGTCGGCAGCCCCACCTATAAAGGCAAGACAAAGAAAAACTTCTGGTCACCATCAACATTCTACCCTCTCATTGCTTCTCGGCCTTTCGGCTCAGATCTGGTATGTCTCCCTTGTGGGGACTATGATTTGGATTAAATTTGAATTGGTTTTTGGAGCAGGCAAGGAGCTGGAATAGGGGTTCGCCCCTGACCACACTGAGCCCTGGCTTTGTAACTCAGAAAAAGTAAAAAGAAAACATTCTACCCTCTCCCCTCCTCCCCGCCCACACACACTCAAAAATTATAAACTACCTCCAATTGAACAATGCTCCCTCCTTACCATCCTCCCCCACCAAACAAACATGCAAGCACATCGGAACCTGTCCCAACAGGCCGCAGCCCCTCTCCCGAACTCACTCCCAACCACTAGCTAAAATCTTAACTGCTAGTGAAGTTACCTCCCCGCTCCCAAAGAGACAAAATCTCCCCCGACCTCCCCCATTGTAAAAGAATAACCGAGACCAAAGTCTTTACAGTTCTCAACATCCCACCTTGGGCCATATATTGTTTACATTGCTGCCTTAACTATTATCCTCAATTACTTTGGCCGCCCACCCCAAATAACATATACTCTAATACAGAGCAATAAATCCAGTTAACCAAATACATATACAAAATACAGATACATCCCCAAACAATCCCATTAAAAGTTCCATTCAAACCCTTTCAATTCAGTCCAAGTCCTTGACGAACACCTTCGCCTCAAAAAATCTTGGGTTATGCGTAACTCTCAACCTCGTTGGGTACGCCACACTAAAACACACCATTTTTATACGGCACCAACTTCACCTTATTAAAGATTTATTGCAAGCCTGCCTCAGTGCCATGATAAATTCAGAGACTGTTCCCTTCGCCCACATGTCCCGGTTCCCTTTGGCTCATTTTAAGACCCGTTCCTTCTTGTTAGCTGTGGAAACAGACTATCACCAGCCCTAGTGGCTTATTCGTTCTGGGCCTCTGCCGGAGTGTCCGGTGGGCCCTATCGAACTCCAGAGGGGGCACCTGCTCAGCAACCGCCCCCCCCCCCCCCCCACCCCCACCCCCACCCCACAACTTTGCAAACATCTGGGCAAAGTACTCAGTTGGCTTTGGGTCCTCCACCACGTCCAGCAATTCCACAATCCTGATGTTGTCTCCTCGACCAATTCACCAGGTCAACCTTCCACTCAGGGCTTTATTCCTCTCCTCCACCACCAGTATCTTGGCTTCTAGCGAGGCTATTTGATTGCTATGCTGCAACAAGGTCTGCTCCACCTCTCCATGCTCTCTTACGGCCTCAGGTCCTTCCCAACTCTCTTATCGGGCCCAGCACTTCCTCATCGATCAACCAAAACTCAACAGACGTTTTGAGGATCTACATCATCTCCCTTCCTTGCCTTTCAAAGTGCTTCCCGAATTGTTTTTCAACTTGGAGTGCCATTACCCCAGTCAGCGTTTCTACTGTGAAGGGAGCGGCCACTCCTGTCAGTCACCCCCTCCATTCTTCCTCCCAGCGAGCTTTGCACTTTCTCTGGCTCTGTGGAAGGACTCTACCACTTGTACCCTTCTTTCCAAGTCTTTTTTGCGACCTTTTACATTCTTTCTTGAAGTAGAATTAGACAGTCAGGTTTGTTAACCAATTTCCCCAGGAACCTGTGCAAAAAAACTACAAAAAAAAACAAGGACTTCTACTACATGCCACCATCAGATGTCTACCATAAAGTACTTTTAAGTGTATAGTCAATTTGATAATTTAGGAAACAAGCTAACCAATTTGCACATCGCAAGGATCCACATTCAACACTAAGTCAATGACCAGAAAATGACTTGGGCGTTGTTGGTTGAACGATCTGACAGAAATTCCACCCCCTCCCATCCTTCAAAAAGTGCCATTACATCTTTGATGTCGACTTAAGTGGATAGATGGTCCACAGTTTGACATCTCATCCAAAAAACTACATCTGGCAGTATAACCCTGGCCTCAGTCTGTGTAGTACTAGTTGGATTAAATCTCTAACTTCCTAACTCAATGTCAATGTTCTACCTACAAGTTATTTCAAGAATGATATCATCAAATATAAATAATCTTGGTATAATAAAACAGTTCAGAAAGCCTTTTTGTGCAATTTATTGTAGTTATTACAGCTATAACAATTGTCAATATATAACCGGTTTGAAAACACAATCTGCTCCAGTGTGAAACCCATTCAGCTCCAGTGCTGTGATTTTTTACTTTAAAAAATCCTCAACCATGCACTAGTTGACTAAAAGGATTAAACAGTCATGTGAGTAGGTCAAAACTCTAAATTGATAATGATAAAAGGTTGTTGCCTCTTTTTGACATTTGAAGACTTGTGTTTCCCTCTGACTGGTTTCTGCTGACATGTTATATGGAATTGGATTTTCTTGCGAAGGGCAGGACAGGGCAGGGAAGATAGGAGTCTCGTCTTGAAGTTATGGGGTGTTACCCTCAGCAATCCATTCTGCCAAGGGCTTGGTCTCATTCGTAAACATCAGAGCACATCGCAGCTTGTTCTAGCATCGAGGATTGTAAGAGATTCAGGGTCTAATAAAAATGTAGCAACAGAGGGGAAAAGCACAAATTTATCGATTGCCCGAAATCTGGGCAGATCACTGATACCCACAGAAACAATATTTTGAAAAGGTCAAGGATTGAACAAGATTTTTGTGCAGAGAGGGGTCATTTTCCCCATGATGTAAAACAGGCAAGATCCTTGGAAAAGAGGCGCAAATGGAACTGATCTTTTTTTTCTGGTCACCTCCCACAATACTTCATAATAAATGCCTGCACAACCATGAATAACTGCAGAAAACAAAATCATGCAATTCTGGACATGCTATTTGGGATATCGGTATCAGTCACACCTCAGGACAATAGTGTGTTTACATTAAATTCCCCACTGAAGCGAATTCCTCCTCCTCCATACACCCAAATTCTCCACATCACCATGTGATTTAAGTTTAGAAAAAAGAGTGAGAAGCTGAAGTCGATTGCAGCTCACTGGGGTCTGATATCGGTACAGGAAAAGGTGACCCCTTATCCCCCACAGCAGCAGGAAAATAGCTCCTCAACCACCACCCTCCATCGCTATGCCAACAATGTAGTCACTGTGTGGCCTTGGTCTTTTTGCTCTTGCTCTTTTTGTCTTTCTTCTTCAAGCCATCCATGTGCGCCCGTAGCAGATTGGAATACGCCTGAAAGAAACAGAAACCGTTAAAATAAACCATGGACAATATATATCAACCTAAAGCAAAAGACAGCTCCTAATCCTTCTAGCTAAATGAACGAAATCATTGGGGAGGGAAGAAAATAATGAATCAAAGTCATTTGGCTTGACACCAACTTCCCCTTAGAAGCAGTTCCCTAAAAGGCAGCACTGACAGACCTTGTGTGCGTGGAGTTCTTTATGGGTCGGTTTCTGGGCTATATCAATACTGCTCATTAATAGTATTGACCTACAAAACTAACATTTGGATAACACTTTTAACAAAGTCCCAAATCGCTTTACAGCCAATTAAGTACTTTTGAAGTGTAGTCATTTGTTGCAATGTAGGGAATGCAATAGATTATGCACAGAAAGCTCTCAGAAATAAAAGATATAATGAACAAATCAAGCGTTTTAATGGTATTGGTTGAGGGGCAAAATATTGTCCAGGACACCAGGGAGATCTCTCCATCTGCATTCAACCGAGGGGCACGTAGGGCCTGGGTTTAGCATCTCATCCAAGAGATGACACTGAACAATCCAGCACTCTCTCAATGCTGACTCTAGGAGTGTCGGGCTGGATTATGTGCTGAAGTTTCAAATGGGCCTTGAACACATTACATTCTGACTCCGGCTAAAAGTGCCACCTGTAGTAATAGGGTTTGTAAGCGTTAATGTGTGGGACATCACATGATACAATAATGATGATGTAAGAGAATACATGACTGAGTCGAGAAGGAGAATGTCCATGGCTTCAACACTGTAACAACCTGGTTATGAGTAGCTGTACATAGTTTAGTTATTGTTTGAACATACCAAAGTCAGAGCAATTATTCCACCAACATACCACATGGTGTCAGAAGTGAAATTCTACTTCACCACCCAGAGCCTAGGCTGACACTGCAATAAATGGAATTCAAAGTGTCAAATCATCACCAATTCTCTACTGCAAAGTGACCCATTGGAAAAGGTCAATAGGAAGCAAGTCAACCATGTGACAGACTTGGCAAGTGCATACCCCACAACCAGGCATTTGGCTGATTTCAGGGCGCTACTGTTGACTATCTGTGTATCTCTTTCCATATTGTATTGGGGTGTGGAGTCCATGGAGGTTGTTGTTTAACAGTTTATCTGATTTCAATGGCTCTATTCAAAATTCCTACATCTTGAATGAGACCAATGATAAGTGCTTGGAATCAAACAGACTTCTCAGTTTCCAAGTTCAAATTTTAAACTCTGACCCAAACTTGACAGTAGTTTGTTTTTAATGAAAGCACAAAGAGGAATAATATGGCCACTGATGCTTTACTTTGCTTCAGACTCACTTTTTCCAATGCTCCCCGGCAAGCCTCCAATCTTCACGCATTCTATCCTGTATTCCAATTAGAACCATCTCCCCAAGGTCTTTCTCCACCACCAACCCCCAACCGTATCTCTGTAACCACCTCCACCACTTCCTTCCTCAAACTGCACGCCCAATTCTGGTCCAATTTCACATCCTTCAATGCTGGCCAGGCCTTCAACCACCCGGGCACTAAGCTCTGGAATTCTCTCCCTAAACCTTCCTGGCTCGATCTCCCATCTTACAAAGTTCCGTATACCTACCTGTGACCAGGCTTTTGGCCAACTCTGCTAATGTTTGTCTTGGGCCGTGTGTGTCAACTCTGCCCTGTGAAGCGCCTTGAGGCGATTTGGAACCTTAAAGGTGCTATAAAATGCAGGTTGTTATGGATTTACATCCGCATTAAACTTCACATCTCATACAGGGGTTGGAAGGTAGCTCTTCCATTATTCTAAATGATTAGCAATCAAAAATGGGAAAATGCTTGTGGAAAAGCAAACCGGCCAAAGAAACATTTCAGTTCCAAATAGTGGCCATCTCAGAAGAGGGGGCATGGCGACATCAAGTGGTGTGCAATAGTACTGTACATTGTTCATCTTTTGCCAGCGTCATCCCAAGAAAGACCAACAGGAAAAGGGGGGAAAAACAAACACCCAAATTTGCTACGTCTAATCTCACCCTCACCAGATGTCCATGATCATCAACTGATAAGGAGCAGACACCTTGGTCTATTCTCCTCTCCCAATCAAGAGGTATCCCGACCCTGGCTAGACTCAGGTAATTCAGAACAGACCAGGGAAAGACCATGCTGGTTTGCAGCTGATTTAGCCCTGTTTAGCACAGGCTACATCGCTGGCTTTGAAAGCAGACCAAGCAGGCCATCAGCACGGTTCGATTCCTGTAACAGCCTCCCCGAACAGGCGCCGGAATGCAGCGACTAGGGGCATTTCACAGTAACTTCATTTGAAGCTTACTCGTGACAATAAGCGATTTTCATTTCATTTCATTCACCATTGCCAGTTGAGTTGATAGTTTCTATGCAAAATTAGGTAGGGAGGGGCAGCACAGTGGCCTAGTGGGTTAGCCCTGTTGCTTCACAGCGCCGAGGTCCCAGGTTCCATCCCGGCTCTGGGTCACTGTCCGTGTGGAGTTAGCACATTCTTCCCGTGTTTGCGTGGGGTTCACCCCCACAACCCAAAAATGTGCAGGCTTAGTGGATTGGCCACGCTAAATTGCCACTGAATTGGAAAAAATTACGTTTATAATTTGTGAAATGCCCGGGCATGACCTATTCTGGCCTCCACAGGGGGCCAGCATGGCGCTGGAGTGGTTCACACCGCTCCAGCCTCCTTACCGCCACGCCAACCCAGTTGTGCAGTTGGGGCAGCTAATTCCTGCGCATGCGCGGGGAACTTCTTACGCGTGCCAGCCCCTCACCAACGTGGTGGCGGTGTTCTGGGGCTGGCCGTGGAAGGAGGTAGGCCCGGGGGGGGGGGAAGAGGAGAAAAGAGGCGGGCCCGCCAATTGGTGGGCCCCGATCGCGATTGGAGGTCCTGGTGAAGGAGCCCCCCTCCCCCCCCACGACAAGCTGCACCCCCCCACCCCCCCCCCCGCCGAGCGTTCCTGCACAGTTCCCGCTGGCAGCAACCAGGGGTGGACGGTGCCAGTGGGATCCTCTGTTTGCGGCGATTCTCCGAGCGGCCCGGCACGATTTGCACGCCGCTGGTTTCGGGGGGGGGGGGGGGGGGGAGAATCGCGTGTGGGTGTCAGGGTGGCGTGGCGCGATTTGCGCACCAATTCTGGGGGCGGTGTGGCGCGACTCGTACGCCGATTCACCCACCCTGCGTGGGGGGGGGAAAGAGAGAATACCGCCCGACATCTGGCCTTGAGGGGTTGCAGTTCAGATTGACCAGAATTATACCAGGGCTTTGGGCAGAGGATGAGGACCGGCTACATAAACATTTGAATTCTATTTCTTTGAATTTAGATGATTGAAGTGTTTAAAATGATAAAGGGATTGAATGGGTGGATATAGAGTAACTGTTTCCTCTGGTGAGGAATGCAGAACAAGGGACACAAAATGCTAAGCCATTCAGGAGTAAAATCAAGAAGTACTTTTCACAAAGGGCAATGGAAGTATGCAATTTTCTTGCTCAAAAGGCCAAAATAACGGGTTTTCGAAACTTAGATATATTTTTGGTGAGTTACCAAAAGTATCCCGAGCAGGTAAATGGGGTTGAGGCACAGATCAGCTGTGACCTAACTGAATGGCAGAACAGGTTAGAGGGGCTGAACAGTCTCCACCTGTTCCTATTAGAGTTACCAAAGGTTGCTGGCCAACTTAGCTAATAAGTGTTTCATTAGGCAGACAAGACTGAAGAACAGTGTGTGCATAAAGTTTTGTTGGGTCAATCGCATCAAAATGGCCAATTGTACTGCAATGTAAATATCGGTCTCAGTTTAGAGGGACAGTCTCCGGCATCGAGACATTCTGCAGCTGGTAAAACCCTGGGAGATTATAGCAGATTATTTGAGGGACTGTTCCGAACTTCATTCTTTTCCCCACTGCAACCTCTGAAGCTTTCAATACAGTCCGTTTAAGACAGGAGTTTGTGAGAAGGAGAGGTTAATAATCCATAGCTGTGACTCTCACCATTTGTTAAAGAGCTAGTGCATTAGCCATGTTAGCCTTTCAAATTACATGCATTCAGGATTTGCGCCAATAAAGTAATCACTGCAATGGAACACTATGCACAGAGCGAGTTTACAGACTTACCATCTGGAACCTATTCACTTCTTTGGAGCTTATCTGGAAGTTAAAAAGAAGTAATTTAAATACGCAAACATGTATTATCCAGGGAACAGTTACTGCCAACTACCGAATCTGTACTGCAGCCTGAACAGTTCAATCTGGGTAATCAGCTCCAGACCGAAGCACATAAACAATGGGGGAGGCGGATGGGAAGGGTCGTGGAGGGGGAGGGTGAAGGGAGGGGGGGGGGGGGGAAGGGTCGTGGAGCAGAGGGAATGAGGGGGGGGGGGTCATGGAGGGGGGGAGGGGGGGGGGGGGGGGAGGGGCGTGGAGGAGGGGAGGGGCGTGGGGGGAAAAATCAGGCCTGAGCAGCCTCTTTCTCCTATTCAGATATGAGGTAAAGTTAGCCAGTTGGTCATCCTTCTCTCACTACTCACCACTGTGCTGATCTTCTTCTTCCCATCAGTTGCCCTCAGTAGACACTTGTTGTCAGCGGGGTCAAAGGTATCAGGATTTCCTTTCCGTGGAACTGGCTTTGTCCGACCATCATCTGCAGAAATGTAGCTATTACATTTTGCTCAGTCTCTTTGATTCATATATTCCACAGTTTATGCCTCTCCCTACCAGCCCTTCAAGATTTCTGGTCTTTCAATCCTGGCCCCTTCCACATCATATTACAATCAGGCAGAGTCAACAGGGTTTTTTGAAAGCAAGTCATGTTTGACAAATGTATTGGGGTTCTTTGAGGATGTAAGAAGCAGGGTGGATAATGGAGAACCAGTAGATGTTTTGGATTTCCTAAAGGCATCCGATACTGCACAAGAGAAGGGCTCATGATGTTGGGGTGTTGTATTAGCATGGATAGAGGACTGGCTCACTTACATAGAATTTACAGTGCAGAAGGAGGCCATTTGGCCCATCGAGTCTGCACCGGCTCTTGGAAAGAGCACCCTACCCAACCGCACACCTCTACCCTATCCCCATAACCCAACCCAACACGAAGGGCAATTTTGGATACGAAGGGCAATTTAGCATGGCCAATCCACCTAACCTGCAAATCTTTGGACTGTGGGAGAAAACCGGAGCACCCGGAGGAAGCCCACACACACATGGGGAGAACATGCAGACTCCGCACAGACAGCGACCCAAGCCGAGAATCAAACCTGGGACCCAAGAACTGGGAAGCAATTGTGCTAACCACTATGCTACCATGCTGCAGGGAGGGAGTCAGAATAAATGGGCCATTTTGAACTTAACTAATGGAGTGCCACAGGGACCAGTGCTGGGTCTGCAACTACTTACGATCTATTTTAATAAAGGGACCAACTGTATTATAGCCAGACTTTGATGGTAGAAAGATAGGTAGGAAAGAAAGTTATGAGGTAGACACAGAGTCTGCAAAGGAATACAGATAGGTTGAGTAGGCAAAAAATCTGGCATAGTGGGGGAAAATGTGAACATGTCAACTTTGGCAAAAGAACAGAATTTTATTTAAATGGAGAGAGGCTGCAGAATTCTGTGGTAGAGGCGATCTGGCTGTCCTTGTGACTGCATCAAAACGTTAGCATGTAGGTACAGCAAGTAATCACAAATGTAACTTAAATATTGGTCTTTATTGCATGGGCGAATGAATACAAACATAGGCACGTTACAGCTGTACAGAGCTTTATGAGACCACACCTCGAGCACTGTGTACAGCTTTGATAACCTTTGAGAGATAGACTTGCATTGGAGACAGTTAGTGGTTAGCACTGTTGCTTCACAGCATCAGGGACCCGGGTTCGATTTCCGTCTTGGGTCACTGTCTGTGTGGAGTCTGCACTTTCTCCCTGCACGCGGGTTTCCTCTGGGTGCTCCGATTTCCTCCTACAAGTCCCAAAAGACGTGCTTGTCAGGTGAATTGGACATTCTGAATTCACCCTCTGTGTACCCGAACAGGTGCCGTACTGTGGCGACTGGGGGATTTTCGCAGAAATCTCATTGCAGTGTTAATGTAAGCCTACTTGTGACACCAATAAAGATTATTATTATTCAGAGAAGATTCACTAGGCTGATTCTTGGGATGCAGAGGTTGTCTTAAGAAAGGTTGAGCAGGTTGGATCTATGCACATTTGAGTTTAGAAGAATGTGAGGTGACAGGGGTAAGTGAGGGTAAAGTGTTCGAAATCTATGAGGAGTTGATGGATTGTGAGGGAGCCACGATAGGGGTAGTGACGCTTAAGTGGGAGGAAGAGTTGGGGAGGGAGGTGGAGGCTGGGGTGTGGGAGGGAGCTCTGAGGAGGGTGAACGCATCCTCGTTGTGTGCAAGGCTTAGCTTTATACAGATTAGGTGGTCCACAGGCCACATTTGACTGTGACCAGGATGAGCAGGTATTTTGAAGGGATGGAGAATAGGTGTGGGCGGTGCACGGGTGGGCTTGCAAATCATGTTTTGGGCCTGTCCGAAGCTTGGGGGATTCTGGCAGAGTTTCCCCAACGTTATGTCGGAGGTCTTGAAGGTGAAGGTGATTCCAAGTCTAGAAGTGGCGATCTTTGGAGTGTCAGACGAGCCGGGAGTACAAGGGACGAGAGAGGCCGATGTCTTGGCTGTTGCCTCCCTGGTAGCCCGGAGACGGATCTTATTGGAATGGAGGGACTCAGGGCTGCCGAAACCGGGGGTATGGCAGAGTTTCTTTGGCTGGAGAAGATAAAAGTTCGCCTCGAGAGGGTCTGTGGAGGGGTTTGCCCAGAGGTGACAGCCATTCATCGACTTCTTTGAGAACAGTTAAGATGTCAACAGGGTGGGGGGATTAAAAAAGGAGGTAGCAGAATTGGGGAGCGGGAGGCGGGATGCTGGGGTGTTAGGTATTTAGTTGGTTTGTATATTTGCAGCCCTGTTGGCTTTTGTTTTGTTTTATGGTTGTTTACTGTGTAAATATATAAATGACTCAATAAAATAGAAGAATGCGAGGTGATCTTATTGAATAAGATTGGAGGGGACAGGACAGGATAGATGCTGGGAGAATGTTTCCCCACATTAAGGAATCTAGAGTTAGAGCCATGGTTTAAAAAAAAAGACAGCGATGAGGAGAAATTTATTCTCTCAGAGTGTCAATAGAACAATACAGCGCAGTACAGGCCCTTCGGCCCTCGATGTTGCGTCGACCTGTGAAACCACTCTAAAGCCCATCTACACTATTCCCTTATCATCCATATGTTTATCCAATGACCATTTAACTGCCCTTAATGTTGGCGAATCCACTACTGTTGCAGGCAGGGCATTCCACACCCTTACTACTCTCTGAGTAAAGAACCTTCCGCACCAGAGACTTGAGTACACAATCTAGGCTCACTTTCAGTGTAGCGCTGAGTGGCTGCAGCGCTGTCGGGGTGAGGTTTTTCAGATAACACAGTAAACCAAAGTCCTCCATGGCACTGTTTCAAAGAAAAATCGACGATCTGGTCATTATCACATTGCTGTTTGTGAGGTCTTACTGTATGCAAATTGGTCACCTCCAGTGTTAGTGATTCTACTTCAAAAGTGCTTAATTGATTGCAAAGTGCTTTGGCACAAAGGTTGTGAAAGCTCCTATATAAAGACCAGTCTTTCTTTTAGAGTCCAACAAGCTTGACCCTGTATGTTGGATAAACGCCGTTGAGGCCCATATCCTCTCACCTGTGCTCTCCCACAGGCTAATCGCCATAGAATCAGAGAATTTACAGTGCAAAGGCCATTCGGCCCATCAAGTCTGCACCAGAGCGCCCTACTTAAGCCCTCACCTCCACCCCATCCCTGTAACCCCACCTAACGTTTCGACTGCTGGAGGAAACCGGAGCACCCGGAAGAAACCCACACGACACGGGGAGAACGTGCGGACTCCACACAGACAGTGACTTAAGCCAGGAAACGGATCTGGGACCATGGAGCTGTGAAGCAACTGTGCTCCCGTGCCGTGTCGCAATCTTAGAAATTCTTCCACAGAGAGCAATGGACACTAGATCACTGAATATATTCAAGACGGAATTAGACAGGTTTTTGACTGCCAAGGGAGTGCAGAGTAATTGGGGGTGGGGGGGTGGGGAGGGGGGGGGGGGCAGCAAAGTGTACTTACGGCACAATCAGATCAGAAATTATCTTACTGAATGACGGAACAGGCTCGAGGGGCTGAATCCTGCTCCTGTTCCTAGTTTGGAGCTTATACTTAGCTTGGAATGGGCACCGCTGCAGCTTATTTACCTTGCAGCAATATTTTGCGTCGTCAGTGAATAACAGTGGGGGAATCCAGAACAAGGGAGCACAATCTGAAAATAAGAGTTAGCCGGTTCAGGAAAACAAGAGGAATTTTTTTTACACATAAGGCAGTGGTAACCTGAAACACATTTTCTCTCCTCTGACCAACCAGTCCCTCAAAGGGAAAAGCTAGACTTGTAACATCACAGGATACGCACGTATTGTGGAGTTGCGGTGTGAATCTGGATGATCAAATTGAGTGGCGGAGCAGGATCAAGCGGCTGAATGTTCAAATCCAAAGTTGAACTGAAACTAATCTTTACATACATCTTTCAAGATTCATTTCCAAAGTGAGACATAAGTAAATCTCCTAACCCAATAACCATAGTTTCAATGTGTGTCGACTTATACGGCGCACCGGTAGCAAAGTAGTTAGCATTGTTGCTTCACAGCGCCAGAGACCTGGGTTCGATTCCTGGCTTGGGTCACTGTCTGTGCGGAGTCTGCACGTTCTCCCCCTATCTGCGTGCGTTTCCTCCGTGTGCTCCAGTTTCCTCCCACAAGTCCCAAAAGACGTGCCATTAGGTAATTTGGACATTCTGAATTCTCCCTCTGTGTACCCGAGCAGGCGTCAGAATGTGGCGACTGGGGGCTTTTCACAGTAACTTCATTGCAGTGTTATTGTAAGCCAACTTGTGACACTAACAAAGATTATTATTAGGGGGACTGGTGAATCCCCAGTTAACACATAGAACATAGAACAGTAGAGCATAGAACAGTAGAGCACAGAACAGGCCCTTCGTCCCTCTATGTTGTGCCGAGCTTTGTCCGAAACCAAGATCAAGCTATCCCACTCCCTGTCATTCTGGTGTGCTCCATGTGCCTATCCAATAACCGCTTGAAAGTTCCTAAAGTGTCCGACTCCACTATCACAGCAGGCAGTCCATTCCACACCCTAACCATTCTCCGATTAAAGAATCTACCTCGGACATCCTTCCTATATCTCCCACCCTGAACCTTATAGTTATGCCCCCTTGTAACAGTTACATCCACCAGAGGAAATAGTCTCTGAACGTCAACTCTATCTATCTTCCTCATCATCTTATAAACCTCTATTAAGTCGCCTCTCATCCTCCTCCACTCCTAAGAGAAAAGCCCTAGCTCCCTCAATCTTTCCTCATAAGACCTACCCTCCAAACCAGGCAGCAGCCTGGTAAATCTATAAAGTTAATATACAATTAATACTGAATCACCTCCTGCTGTTTAAATACAAAGCAAACCGTGTGCACATTTAAACTCACATTTCTTCATGGTGAGGTAAATACTCCCAGAGTTTCGGCATTTCTGGAAAAGCCGGGTCAGCTCAGTCAGAAACTAGAGGGGATAGAAAGTGATCAGTATCAATTCGCTACACGAGCACCATGCATCAGAGGTCATAGAATTTACAGTGCAGAAGGAGGCCATTCAGCTCATTGAGACTGCACCAGCTCCTGGAAAGAGCACCCTACCCAAGGTCAACACCTCCACCTGATCCCCATAACCCGGTAACCCCACCCAACACTAAGGGCAATTTTGGACACGATGGGCAATTTATCATGGCCAATCCACCTAACCTGCACTTTGGACTGTGGGAGGAAACCGGAGCACCCGGAGGAAACCCATGCACACACGGGGAGATGTGCATGCACAGACAATGACCCAAGCCGGAATCGAACCTGGGACCCTGGAGCTGTGAAGCAATTGTGCTTCACAGTACAATCGTACCGTGCTAGGTCAGAATGAAGAACACATGAAAAATTGCTCTGTGCTACCACATCCCACATCCTCCCATTTCCACCACTCCAGAGTTAATACACTCCCATCTACCCAAATCCCCAATTACTTCACCCGTATCTGGGGCCTCACGGTAGCTAGCATCAATGCTTCACAGCTCCAGGGTCCCAGGTTCGATTCCCGGCTGGGTCACTGTCTGTGTGGAGTCTGCACGTCCTCCCCGTGTGTGCGTGGGGTTTCCTCCGGGTGCTCTGGTTTCCTCCTCCACAGTCCAAAGATGTGCGGGTTAGGTGGATTGGCCATGCTAAATTGCCCGTAGTGTAAGGTTAATGGGGGATTGTTGGGTTACGGGTAATACGGGTTACGTGGGTTTAAGTGGGGTGATCATTGCTCGGCACAACATCGAGGGCCGAAGGGCCTGTTCTGTGCTGTACTGTTCTATGTTCTACACCCCCGCTGCCAGTGTTACGCCACCCACCCCAGGCCCTCACAGCCCCAATTATTTCCTGCATCAATTCCCACTGGCACAATGTTACAACCCCTAAAACCAGTGTTACCCTATCTGTGACGCTCATGACCCCACTTCCCCAACGCTAATCACCCTCCTTTCCCCAATGACAACCTCATCCCCACTTCCCCAATGTCAACCTCCCCCACTGTCAACCTCCCCCACCTCCTCATAGAATTCCTGCAGTGCAGAAAGTTACCATTTGGCCCATCGAGTCTGCACTAACCTAACCTGGACACCTTTTGCACACTATGGGGCAATTTTAGCGGTCCTCCTAACCTGCACATCTTTGGACTGTGGGAGGAAACCTGAGCACCTGGAGATTCCGTGCAGATTCCGCACAGACTGTGACCCAAGGCCGGAATTGAACCTGGGACCCTGGAGCTGTGAGACATCAGCACAAGCCACATTACACACTCCCATTCCCCAGTGTCATAATGTTAACATCCAGCGCATATAACTATCCAGCACCAGAATACCCCACTCCCCAGTGCTACCTCCCGCTTCCCCAATCTCTCACCGAGTCACTCTCCAACAGCACCATCTGTCTCAGTATTACAGCTCAGCCTCTTCACCGGAAGCTGCACCACCGCCGGAAAAGCGTCACACACCCACGTCCCGACCGAGCAACCCCGCGGCCCAGCAGCGGCCCGTGTTTTTCTTGGGGTCGCAACAATTTTCAGATTTCTGAGCCCGGCCGCACACCAGAGGGCAGAGCCAGCCGCGTTATGGCGTCATAGTGGTGATTGACACCTGGGTATTTAAATCAGAGTCTTCAGATCGGCGCCAGGGTCAGGGTGTTTATTATCGGAGTCGGGTTTAGGGTGTTTATTATCGGAGTCGGGTTTAGGGTCAGGGTGTTTATTATCGGAGTCGGGTTTAGGGTCAGGGTGTTTATTATCGGAGTCGGGTTTAGGGTCAGGGTGTTTATTATCGGAGTCGGGTTTAGGGTCAGGGTGTTTATTATCGGAGTCGGGTTTAGGGTCAGGGTGTTTATTATCGGAGTCGGTTTAGGGTCAGGGTGTTTATTATCGGAGTCGGGTTTAGGGTCAGGGTGTTTATTATCGGAGTCGGGTTTAGGGTCAGGGTGTTTATTATCGGAGTCGGGTTTAGGGTCAGGGTGTTTATTATCGGAGTCGGGTTTAGGGTCAGGGTGTTTATTATCGGAGTCGGGTTTAGGGTCAGGGTGTTTATTATCGGAGTCGGGTTTAGGGTCAGGGTGTTTATTATCGGAGTCGGGTTAGGGTCAGGGTGTTATTATCGGAGTCGGGTTTAGGGTCAGGGTGTTATTATCGGAGTCGGGTTTAGGGTTCAGGGTGTTTATTATCGGAGTCGGGTTTAGGGTCAGGGTGTTTATTATCGGAGTCGGGTTTAGGGTCAGGGTGTTTATTATCGGAGTCGGGTAAGGGTCTGGATGTTTATTATCAGAGTCGGGTTTAGGGTCAGGGTGTTTATTATCGGAGTCGGGTTAGGGTGTTTATTATCGGAGTCGGGTTAAGGGTCAGGGTGTTTATTATCGGAGTCGGGTTTAGGGTCAGGGTGTTTATTATCGGAGTCGGGTTAAGGGTCTGGATGTTTATTATCAGAGTCGGGTTTAGGGTCAGGGTGTTTATTATCGGAGTCGGGTTTAGGGTGTTTATTATCGGAGTCGGGTTAAGGGTCAGGGTGTTTATTATCGGAGTTGGGTTTAGGATCAGGGTGTTTATTATCGGAGTGGGGTTTAGGGTGTTTATTATCGGAGTCGGGTTTAGGGTCAGGGTGTTTATTATCGGAGTCGGGTTTAGGATCAGGGTGTTTATTATCGGAGTCAGGGTTAAGGTCAGTGCGTTTATTGTCGGTGTCGGGTTTAGGGTCAGGGTGTTTATTATCGGTGTGGGGTTGAGGGTCAGGGTGTTTATTATCGGTGTCGGGTTTAGGATCAGGGTGTTCATTATCGGAGTCGGGTTTAGGGTCAGGGTGTTTATTATCGGAGTCGAGTTTAGGGTCAGGGTGTTTATTATCGGAGTCAGGTTTAGGGTCAGGGTGTTTATTATCGGAGTCGGGTTTAGGGTGTTTATTATCGGAGTCGGGTTTAGGATCAGGGTGTTTATTATCGGAGTGGGGTTTAGGGTCAGGGTGTTTATTATCGGAGTCGGGTTTAGGGTCAGGGTGTTTATTATCGGAGTCGGGTTTAGGGTCAGGGTGTTTATTATCGGAGTCGGGTTTAGGGTCAGGGTGTTTATTATCGGAGTCGGGTTTAGGGTCAGGGTGTTTATTATCTGAGTCGGGTTTAGGGTCAGGGTGTTTATTATCGGAGTCGGGTTTAGGGTCAGGGTGTTTATTATCGGAGTCGGGTTTAGGGTCAGGGTGTTTATTATCGGAGTCGGGTTTAGGGTCAGGGTGTTTATTATCGGAGTCGGGTTTAGGGTCAGGGTGTTTATTATCGGAGTCGGGTTAAGGGTCTGGATGTTTATTATCAGAGTCGGGTTTAGGGTCAGGGTGTTTATTATCGGAGTCGGGTTTAGGGTGTTTATTATCGGAGTCGGGTTAAGGGTCAGGGTGTTTATTATCGGAGTCGGGTTTAGGGTCAGGGTGTTTATTATCGGAGTCGGGTTAAGGGTCTGGATGTTTATTATCAGAGTCGGGTTTAGGGTCAGGGTGTTTATTATCGGAGTCGGGTTTAGGGTCAGGGTGTTTATTATCGGAGTCGGGTTAAGGGTCAGGGTGTTTATTATCGGAGTTGGGTTTAGGATCAGGGTGTTTATTATCGGAGTGGGGTTTAGGGTGTTTATTATCGGAGTCGGGTTTAGGGTCAGGGTGTTTATTATCGGAGTCGGGTTTAGGATCAGGGTGTTTATTATCGGAGTCAGGGTTAAGGTCAGTGCGTTTATTGTCGGTGTCGGGTTTAGGGTCAGGGTGTTTATTATCGGTGTGGGGTTGAGGGTCAGGGTGTTTATTATCGGTGTCGGGTTTAGGATCAGGGTGTTCCTTATCGGAGTCGGGTTTAGGGTCAGGGTGTTTATTATCAGAGTCGGGTTTAGGGTCAGGGTGTTTATTATCGGAGTCAGGTTTAGGGTCAGGGTGTTTATTATCGGAGTCGGGTTTAGGGTGTTTATTATCGGAGTCGGGTTTAGGATCAGGGTGTTTATTATCGGAGTGGGGTTTAAGGTCAGGGTGTTTATTATCGGAGTCGGGTTTAGGGTGTTTATTATCGGAGTCGGGTTTAGGGTGTTTATTATCGGAGTCGGGTTTAGGGTCAGGGTGTTTATTATCGGAGTGGGGTTTAGGGTCAGGGTGTTTATTATCGGAGTCGGGGTTAAGGTCAGTGCGTTTATTGTCGGTGTCTGGTTTAGGGTCAGGGTGTTTATTATCGGCGTGGGGTTTAGGGTCAGGGTGTTTATTATCGGAGTGGGGTTTAGGGTCAGGGTATTTATTATTGCAGTGGGGTTTAGGGTCAGGGTGTTTATTATTGCAGTCGGGTTTAGGGTCGGGGTGTTTATTATCGGAGTAGGGTTTAAGGTCAGGGTGTTTATTATTGGAGTTGTAGGTTTAGGGTCAGGGTGTTTATTATTGGAAGTTAAGTTCGGTTTAGGGTTAGGTTAAGGTGTTTAGGATTGGGTTTGGGTTAGGTTTAAGCTTCCTGTTAGTGCATTAGGCTTTGTGTGTGTTAGGGTATGTTTTGGATTAAGGTTTATGGTATTAATGTTAGGTTACTAGGGGCTGACTTTGTCTGTCAGTTTGCAACATATTTAAGTGAGCCTACGTTATGCACCTAGCATCCATGTGATCTAGCTGTTTTGAGTGGTATTAGTTGAGGATGGAATAAGGACGGCATGATAAGTTCCTTGTTGTTCATTGTTATGCCACTTCAATTGAACCATTTAGATAATTAGATTAAAAATTGGTTTATTGAAAAAAATCATTGCAGCAGGTGCTGTGTTTTGATGACGTTATAAATAAAAGTAATATTAATCCATAGCATGGTTATAGACAATCATTAAAACATAGATAAATTATAAAATGACTACACTTTAAAAGCACTGCATTGCCATGAGGTTTTTGGGATACCATGAGGCCATGAAAAACACCAAATAAACACCAAGCCTTTACTTTCTGGTCTCTTTTCTCTCCTTCAGTTGATGTAGAGGATGCTCCTCTTCTAGTGGAGTTCCTCTTGCAGCCCTGGCCAATATCTGGTTGTTGCAGGCCATGGAGTTATAATGTGACTCTTCACCCTTTCAGAGTTGCCCCTCTGATTGGACATTGGCCGCTTCATCACATGACCTCGTGAATTACCGAACCGCTCAATGCTGATATTTTTATAACTGACAAGTAAAAACAATTCAAGGTAGCACAATAACCAAGTACCATCTTTTTAACGCCCCTGTGATATCCACGCAACCAACCCCCCCCCCCCCCCCCCCCCACCCCACCACCGTTTGTTCACACTGGTGTCCGAGTAATCTTTAATACAGGGGATTCCAGGATCCCAGAGGATTGACAATCAGTATCTTGGAATCCCAACTGCCTGAAAAGTGACCTTAAAGCCACTGTTATAAAAACAAGGATTGATGGAAGCAGTCGAACCATTGAGAACAGGTACCTGGGTGTGGTGCAGTGGTGCTGTTAGCAATTGCAAAACCAGACTTTGGCATGAGTCAGCTCCCACAGGGGAAGAAAGGGGCAAAAGTAGAACAACAAGAATCCCAACATGCACCTCATGAACTTTAATAACCTTTCAATGTAATTTTGCTTGGTAGTTCACGTTGAAATTCTTGGTCCTATTAAACCACGATATATGCACGGACTGCTTTTGTTTTAATTACAAGGACGTCAGTCAGATGTGAAAGTCCCTTTAAGATATGAGAGATAATTACGGCTACTGACGTTATACTTATTCTTTCTCATCAGTAAATAATTAAAATATACCTGACGGATGTAGATTCCTGACGAAAGGATTGCTATCTTTAGAGCAGGATGGGTTCAAGGGAGCTTTAATGGACGTGTCCAAAACCATGACGGTTTTTAATAGAGCAGGAAAGAGAAACTGTTTCTGCTCACTGTAGGCTTGGTACTAAGGCTGCACAAATTTAAGATAATTAACAAAAGAAGCAGGGGAGATGAGAAGAAATTATTTCAAATTATCTCACGTCCACTTCTTGAAAGGATGCCAAAGACAGATTCAAAGGGAATTGGATAAATCCTTGAAAAGGGGAAATGAAGAGAGCTGTGGGGAATTAGCTGAACACTCTGAGGGAGTGCCGGCATCGCTTAACTGCAGCAGCTCTACTAGGTAGCTCAGCGCCACCATCTCGAGACCAGGTAGGAATTGGCCTCAATTACTTGCCTTGCCAATGACACCCACATTGATTGAATGAACGATTGGAAAAAAATTTTTTTTGGACTACTTGGTTCGCTCTTTCGAAGGGTGGGAGTCTCCGGCCTGGTCCGTGGTGGGACCATTGCGAGTGAGAACGGAAAATTTGGTGCTCCAGCCAAAACTCCATTCACCGTCAGCTGCATTCCCAGCCGCGAATGAGGATGGAGAATTTTGGCCATAAAGTCGGCATAGACACGATGGGCTAAACGGCCTCCTGTGCTGTAAGATTCCATGTAGTAGTGAGTCTGGATCAAGCCGCCACAAAGAGCAGCAGAAGAGGAGAGCATCATGATTATTTTTCATCCACCTTGTCATTCCACAGAAATCTGCAGCTTCTCCCAGCGATGGCAACAAAACTGGCATCCTACCCCACTGGGACAAACCTATGATTATCGCAAATTGGCGGCCGCAAAGACATGCCTTCCAATCCAAAATGCTGCCAACACTGGTTCCAAACCCTCAGTGCTGATACCACCACCGGGCTCATGGAGTACCTAATGGGCGAGAACGGAATGGACACCATCAATAGTGCCCTCAGGCTGATCTCCTTACACGAGGCTGCCTCCATCCGCCTCTAAACCAGCCGCTCCTCCACCGTCCATTTCCAAACCATTTCAATATTCGCTGCCCAGTAGTAGTTCAGCAAGTTCAGCAACACTAACCCACCCCACATCAATCTCTCTCCAAAAACACCCTCCAAATCCGTGGAGCTTTCCCCACCCACACAAACCTCAAGATCATCCCATTAACCTTCCTAACCAAGGATTTAGGTACAAAGATCGGGAGGTTTTTGAAACGCAAACAAAACCTTTGGCAACACGGTCAACTTTACCATCTGGACCCGATCTGCCAACAACAATAGCAACATGTCCCACCTCTCAAAGTTTGCCCTCATTTCCTCCACCAGCCGTGCCAAGTTCACCTTATGCAACTGGACCCAACTTCGCTCCACCTGTATCCCAAGATAGCGAAAGCTTGCCCCGCCAATAGAAACGGCAATTCACCCACTTCCTCTCTTCCCATGCATTAATTGGGAATACCTCACTTTTCCCTATACTAAGCTTGTACCCCGAAAAGCAACCGACCTCCCCCTAAATGCCCAAGAATTTATCAAAGCTCCTGACTGGATCCGAAATATACAACAAGAGATCATCCACAAACAAAGAAACTCGGTGCTCTACCCGCGTGCTCATCCCCCACCCTACCACTCCATCAAGCCCCTAAGTGTCACTGTTAGCAGCTCAATTGCCAGGGCAAAGAGCAGAGGAGAGAGCAGACACGTCTGCCTTATCCTCCGGTGCAACCCAAGATACTCCAAACTGACCTTGTTCATCTGAACATGCGCCTTGGGCTCCTTATACCAAAATCACCCACCACCTCGAACAAATACGTGCACTCAACACAGTTGTACGCACGGTGGCACAGTGGTTAGCACTGCTACTTCACAGCTCCAGGGCCCCGGGTTCAATTCCGGTCTCGGGTCACTGTGAGGAGTCTGCATGTTCTCCCCGTGTCTGCGTGGGTTTCCTCCAGGTGCTCCAGTTACCTCGCACATCCAAAGATGTGCAGGTTAGGTGGATGGGCTATGCCGAATTGCCCTTCAGTGCCAAAAAGGTTAGGTGAGATTACGGGGGTAGGGCGGAGGTGTGGGTTTAAGTAGGGAGCTCTTTTCAAGGGCCGGTGCAGACTCGAAGGGCCAAATGGCCTTCTTCTGCACTGTAAATTCGATGCTATGCTTCTATGCATTCTCCGTGCCCATTGCCGCAACCGCTTTCATTTCCTGGCCCTCCGAGAGCATCATTATAACATTAAGCAACCTCCATACATTCGCTGACAACTGCCAGCCCTTCACAAGTCCTATCTGGTCCCTGCCTATCACCCCCGGCACACAATCCTGTATCCGCATCGCCAGCACCATCGCCAACAACTTTGCATCTACATTGAACAGGAAGATCAGGTGGTACAACTACACTGCTCTGGGTCCTTATTCTTCTTTAGAATAAACAATATTGAAGCCTGAGACAGCATGGAGGGAAGCTACCTCCTCACCATCAACTCATTATATATCACCACTAGCAGGGCGCCCAGCTATAACACAGATTTCTTACATAACTCGACTGGGAACCCATTTGGACCAGGGGTCTTTCCCACCTGCACGGATCCCATGCAATCCATTACCTCCCTCAGCCCAATCAGAGACCCCTACCCCTGTACCTTCACCTCCTTAACCCTCGGGAACTCCAATCTCTCCAAAAGCCACCTCATCCATTCATCCTCCACCGGAGGCTCCGAATCACACAATTTCCAGTAAAAAGTCTCAAAAACATCGTTCGCCTTCTTCGGCTCCGATACCATCATGCCCCTATCATTTCTCATCCGCCCAATCTCCCTCGTTACTCCCTGCTTCCTCAACTGATGTGCAAGGATCCTGCTGGCTTTCTCCCCATACTCCTATACCACCCCTCCGGCTCTACACAATTACCCCACCACCTTTCCCATGGACACCAGCCCAAACTCCAACAGAAGCCTCTGCCTCACCTTTAGCAATGCCTCCTCAGGTGCTGCTGATCATCTCCGATCTATCCTCACCCACCGTGAGACCTTTCCGCCCCCAACCGAGTGTCTACCCCCATCCCACTTCAACCCCCAGCCCTTCCCCTTTCAAAACACCCAACCCCTCCTACACACCCCTGCCTCCCACCACTGTGAACCACACGTGTGGTTAACGATGCCCTCTCATTGTCTCCTCAGAAAAAGCTCTCCCACAATTGCCAGGAGAGGGCCCAGACGGGCAGTGGCGTGCCCTGGAGGTGACCGGTATGGCCAAGGACAGAGCAGTCACCAACACAGAGGATGGCACCACCCAGAGGACCTGTCAAACGTGAGTTGTTATTCCCTTACTGACTGACCCATCCCTCCCACTGACCACATGTCCATTCTCCCGCAGGTCCTCCAGCCAACGGCACCGGCCCATCCCGGGCAACTCCCTCTCCAGCCTCCTCAGAGACCACCTCGGAGGAGAGCTCTGAGGATGCCACCACAATAGTCACGTCACAGCTGTCATCCGCACCCTCCAACAGCGCAGATACACGCACCTCAGTGCGAAATGTTAGTGGTCAGGCATCTGGGGCACAATCTGGTGAGCACCGCACAGCTGCTGATGTACATCAGGTGGAGGTGGAATCCCAGATGAGACAGCAGTCAGAGGGCTGCTGGACCCCAGGTTTCAGCTGGGTCCTAGCCTGGTGCTGAGCCTCTGGAAGTGGGTTACCCGGAGCTGATGGAGACGATAGAGAGCGCCGAGGACATTCAGAGTGAGATGTCAGCAACACTCCAGCAGGCCCGTAGCCGATTAGAGAAGTCCCAGAGATTACAGGAGAAAGCGATTTCGCCGGCAATATGTGGCACTGAGGCCAACACTGCCAGGGTGGTGGTCGCAGTCGAGAGCCTGGTGCACGACATCAGCACCATTAGTGAAAGTGTCCAAGGCATCGTGTAGTTGTTGATGGCCATGGCTGAGGGTCTCGACAGAATGTCCGCCTCACTGAGGGATGTCACCCAGTGCTAGGTTGACTTTGATGAGGTAATGGGGGACATGTCCCGCTCTCAGATGGGCATGGCCTAGTCACTGCAGAACATGTCCCAGTCACTGAGGATCATCGCTGAGGGCGTTGACATGGGGAACCACCAGGGCTGGCAGAGCCAGATGATGCAGGGGCAGCCGGGGCTCGAACCAGCTTCCCCTCCATCTGAAGGTGAACCCCAGGGCCCTATGGGCACCGACTGGGAGGAGGGGGTGCTGAGTGCTAAACCAGACCCTTCCAATGGAATGGGGATGGTGGCCATTAGCACCCCTGAGTTCCACCCATCTGATGAGGCTGCATCTCGTAGCCAGCACATGGGACAGGGTGGCACGGCTTTCCATGTGCCCCCGATAAGTGAGCCGAGGCCTCTGGCCACCAGAGGACGCCTGCCAGGAACATCAAGGCCACGGGACATGGTAAGCAGCTCCCACTCCACCTTAGATATGCATCCTGGGGTCACACCTAGATATAGTGACATAGACATAGGAGAGCAAAGCACATCGAGGATCACTGAGAGCACTGGGGGAGGAAGGGCACTGGGGGAGGAAGGGCACAGGTGCGGAGGGATAGGTAGGGGGTGAGGAGGTGGGGGAGGGGACACCACCTTCGGGAGGGTGGGGAATTGTTGAACACAATAAACACCTTTGTGCACAACCAATATGATGCCTCTGTCACTTTCTTCCGCAATGCGGGCTGACCTCCGAACCTTTGGCCCATTTCTCTAGGCATCTCCCCCTCCCCATTGCATCCACCCACACTCCCATCATGGACATGTCCCCGGAGCTGTGTTCCATCCCCTGGGTGTTAAGATGTTGCGTCTGTGGTTTTGCCTCCCACAGGGGCTGGTTTAGCTCACCAAGCTAAATCGCTGGCTTTTAAAAGCAGACCAAGCAGGCCAGCAGCGCGGTTCGATTCCCGTACCAGCCTCCCCGGACAGGCGCCGGAATGTGGCGACTAGGGGCTTTTCACAGTAACTTCATTGAAGCCTACTCGTGACAATAAGCGATTTTCATTTTCATTTTCACAGTGTCCATGCATCAAGATGTGATTGGGAGGCTTGGCAATAACTCCCACATGCTACATGGCCTGCCCACCCACATGAATCCACTTGGGTTGTGTGAAGTGATCATTATTGCCAATTCCCTATAAGCAATAGCCTTCAGCCGCATGGCCAGAGGCTTCAGCAGTCGGTGGTGGTTATGGGTGGTCGGTGGGGCAGACAGGCAGGGACGGGTACACATAATCTAGGGATTGGCATGGTGATGCCATGAGCTGTTGCCCCCTGGTTCCCCTCCCCAGTGCACCCCCCACCCTCCCATGGTGGCCCACTCCTGTGGAGGGACCCCCACCCCCAGCCAAGGGTACCCCACCCCTCACCAAGCTTCGGGGTGGCAAGACCGGCACTCCCAGTCTCTTTACCTCTGAGCAAAAATGGCTACCCACCTCCTCACTTCCGCCAGGTTCACGTTTGTCAAAAGGAATACTAATCAGCACCAGGGTGACCACTTGCTGGGGAAGCTGCTGAATGATGGGAGGCCGTTGGATATGGGGTGGCTCTTGTTAATTGTGTGGAAATGGGGCTGAAGTGGTGATAATTGGTTTCCCGCCACGATGCGGCAAGATCCCGATTTCACCTACAGTGTGTCGGTTGCAACGCAAACTATTTAGGGCCGGGCGCAGTTCACGATTTTGGTTTCTCCCGCTATTTACCGGCCTTGTTTTGCTTGAGCGAGAGCGTAAGGAGGCTGGAGACTCGCGCCCTATGTGTCCTCCTCACAGCTTACATTCCCACCTAACTTCCCCAACCCAAAGCTACTGAGGTCCACTTAGCTCAAACCAATGATTGTGTGGCTTTGTCTTGCTCATTTATTTCCCAACTTAGTCACTACTGCTGCTAATAATCCCCTCTCAATTGCAAAGTTGTTTGATCTGCTAGATAATCATTTGTTGAAAGTCCTGATCTGAACTCACAATTCAAATGAAGTGTAAACCCTCATTTCCTTTGGGCTGGGAAGGGTAAAGCAACAGATCCTGCCAGGGCTTCTGCTCACCTTTGCTCCCCAGTTCAAAAGCATTCATGGGTGAGCATCAGATGAGGGCGATACAGCTCGTGAAGGAATTGTCAGTTGTCAGTCATTACATGTGGAGAATGAGTATTAGATGGAGGAACCAGAGGAAAGAATTCTGGTGGAGCAACTCAGAATGAAAAGTGTTTTCAAGAGAGCAGAGTGGGAAAACCTTTGTAAATAGCATTAAGGAAGGAACAAACTAGCACAACAATGTGCCATTGAGTTTTCTATTATCCTCTTACTATCTTAACAGGCTGTACTTCAGTTACGTCTGGTACAATACAGCTCTTTGTGTACAGTATATGTAGGCTGCACCGCACTATACATGTCTAAACATGTTTAAGGGCCCAGTATTTTCATTGACTTATTTTTATGTTTTCTCAGATGAAGGCACATTGCAGTTACTCCCAAATTTGCCACCATGATCCCAGGCATCCATTATTCCCCAAGTCCATGGGGACTCTGTCCAATTCCAATTCTCTACCCACACCAAGTGGTTTTGTCTGTTTTCATAGCTAGTAATTGTCACCAGAGGCTGATCAAATGTGGCTGACCAGGAATCTCTCCCGGTCTTACCGCCAGTCTTTGGCGTGTTTGCAAGGATTTTCAGGTTGACACACTGTTTGACCGGGTTACAAAGACACCTTCCTTGGCCATCAAGTCTTGAGGTGAGAGTCGAACTCGGAGCTTTTGGCTCAGAGACAGGGAGGCTCCCACTGCGCCACAAGACCTCCATAGGGATTCTGTACCATTATCTAACTCACCATTTTTTGTCTAATTCTATTACGAAGGTTTTCCCATTCTGCCCTCTTGAAAACACTTTTCATTCTGAGGAATTGCTCTACCAGAATGCCTGCTCCTTTGGTTCCTCTATCTAATACTCATCTGGCTATCCTCTACCCTCTTAAATATAACCTCTCCATAATCTGGAGGTGAAAAGTTGTCTCAGTAAAGGTATGCATAAACATGCCAGATGAGGGCGGCACATTGGCTCAGTGGTTAGCACCGTTGCCTCACGACGCAAAGGACCAGGATTCGACCCCGGCCCTGGATCACTGTCCATATGGGTGTGCACATTTTCCCCGTGCTTGCATGGGTCTCACCCCCACAACTCAAAGATGTGCAGGGCAGTGTAGTGATATGCATTAACAAGTGCATGTGTAAATATGTATAGTCTCCGACCAGTGGGTGTCAGGCAAGTAACACTTTAGCCTGGGGGAGTCATTGTGGTCAGTCGGGTTTGCATTCGTTCCAGTTTTAGAGCATTAGTTTCCTACCCACAGTTTATTATACTATAATAAATTAATTAGACTTGAACTAAATGTTCTTTTGTACGCTGACTCAGTAATTGTTTCTGTAGCATTGAGGTAGACAATGTTGATCGGGATCCTTGCTCCAGTCAATTGATAGACACAAAATCTTTATCTTCAAATCAAATCATATCTTTATTGAACACAATATAAGATCCCAATGTTTAACATAACTACGCAAGAGGTTCTATCCTACACATAAATGATTCTATCTTCCTTTGCTACCACTACAAGTTCACAAGCATAGGTTAAATTGTTCGTACTTATCTAACTTCTAGTAGTGGATTTGTGGAGGATGTCACTACCCAATCGCACTTGACTAAGTACAAGTGGGAATCGGACTCCGTCTTCAAGCTGGAGGCTTGAGGCTTCTTCCTTCTGTGGTGTTGATCCTCAAGGTTTCCCTGGCAAAATCACTTTGGCTCTCCATCTTTTAAAAAAAATAAATTTAGATTACCCAATTATTTTTTCCAATTAAGGGGCAATTTAGCGTGGCCAATCCACCTACTCTGCACATTTTTGTGTTGTGGGGGCGAAACCCACGCAGACACGGGGAGAATGTGCAAACTCCACACGGACAGTGACCCAGAGCCAGGATCGAACCTGGGACCTCAGCGCCGTGAGGCGGTTGTGCTAACCACTAGGCCACCGTGCTGCCCTTGGCTCTCCACCTTATACCGATCTTGCAGGCACTGATCTCATGCTTCTCGTCATGTGCTCACAGGACAACACTGATCAATCAATGTCTTCTAGTTACGAATGTTCAAAGAGTTTTGACTCACTCAGGGGTTGTATTTCTCCTCAGGAGCATGACACACAGGGTCTGTGTTCAATCTGTCTGTCCAAGGCATAGCAAGAGCAATTGTCCAATCAGTCCTCTGCTCATTCCCTGACTGCACATTCTGTTCTTCACTACAGACCCCCACTTTTTATGCTGATACAGAGTTAGCCGTTTTAACCATCAGGCTTTGCTGGTGTCTTCACTTTGCTGGGTCATTTCTGAATACCCATCAGGCTAGAGTGTCTCTTTTAACTTTGCCATATTTCCCAGTAGGCTCAGGGCTAGGGCTTCAATAATCAGCCATGATCTATAAAAATGACTTGGACGAAGGGACTGAAGATTCTAGATTTGCTGATGACACAAAGTTAGGTGGAAAGTAAGTTGTAAGGGATATAGATCGATTAGTTGAGTGGGCAAAGAGTATCATTTTTAAAAAAAATTTAGATTACCCAATTATTTTTTCCAATTAAGGGGCAATTTAGCGTGTCCAATCCACCTACTCTGCACATTTTTGGGTTGTGGGGCGAAACCCATGCAGACACGGGGAGAAGGCAAAGAGTATCATGTGGACAAATGTGAAATTGTCCATTTTGGCAGGAAAGATAAAACAAAGCATATTACCTATATGGTGAGAGATTACAGAGCTCTGAGATGCAGAGGGATCTGGGTATCCTAGTGCTTGTATCACAAAAGGCTAATATGCAGGTACAGCAAGTAATTAGGAAAACTAATATTGTGAGGGGAATTGAACACAGAAGCGGAGAGGTTATACTTCAGTTGTATAGAGGATTGGTGAGACCACATCTGGAGCACTGTTTGGCCTCTGTATTTAAGGAAGGATGTATATGTGTTGGAAGCAGTTCAGAGAAGGTTTACCAGACTAATGCCAGGAATGGGCAGATTGTTTTATGAGGAAAGCTTGGATAGGCTTGGACCTGCGGTATTTAGAAGAGAAAGAGGCGACTTCATTGAAACATATAAGATACTGAGGAGGCTCGACTGGGTAGCTGTGAAGATGATGTTCCCTCTTGTCGGACAATCTAGAACACAGTTTAGAAATAAGGGCCGGGTTTCTCCTTTCCAGGGACTAAGTCCCCACGCCGGCGGGAAAACCGGCGGCAACCACTTTGGCGTCAGCGGGCCCCTAGAGTGAGGAATTCTCCACTTACCTCCACTTTCCCGGGGGCTAGTTGGACGGCGGAGGGGTTGGTGGCGCTCTAGCCGGCGGCGAAGGGACTGTGCGAGTTCGCGCATGCGCCAAAGGGCCGGCGTGGTCTCGTGCATGCGCGGAACCGCCGCCTTGTTTTGCTGCATGCGCAGGGGGTTCTCTGTTCTCCGCGCTGGCCATGGCGGAGCCCTACAGGGGCTGGAGTGTCCCCACGGCCCCCGAGATTGGATCCACCCCCCCCCCCCTTCCCGATGACCGCCCCAGCCGACTTGCCTGTCAGGTCACACCGGTACATGAGCTGAGTGATTCACGCTGGCGGGACTGGCCAAAAACGGATGAGAATTGCCGGGGTGGGGCACAGCCAACGGCCCCCAACCGGCGTGAACCCTGCCCGAAAAGCGGCGCCGGAGAATACTGCAGCCAGCGTCGAGGCGGTGGGGCGGGATTCGCCCCTTGGGGATTCTCCAACCCGGCGGGGGGGGGGGGTCGGAGAATCCCGCTGTAGGAATTGCCCATTTAAGACAGAGATGAGGAGAATTTTTTTCTCTCGGAGGGTCGTGAGTCTATGGAACTCTCTTCCTGAAAAGGCAGCGGAAGCAGAGTCTTTGAATATTTTTAAAGCAGAGCTGGATAGATTCTTGATTAGCAAGGGAGTGAAAGGTTATCAGGGGTCAGCAGGAATGTAGTGTTGAGGTTACAATACATCAGCCATGCTGCTAATTGGTATGTTCGTGTGATCCTGTCCTGGGGCAGTTTGAGGAGGCAGGCCCCAAGCCTACCTCATCTGGTAGGGGAACAAATCCCATGCTGCTGATGCTATCCTGAACCACATGCTAGCTGTGCTGACCAGCACCCCTGTCTATGTTTACTTAAATTATAATACTTATTATATTGAGAGCACATTATAGATCATGAAAATGCCAGAGAGAAATTGAGGAAGCAATTGATCTGCAATTTAAAGAAGTTGGCAGTAGAATCAGTATTGCAATGACTACCCAAAGGAGAGTGGGATTTGTGGTCTGAATAGGGAGGGATTCACAGAATGCAAATTGTACAACTACAGTGAAGTGCTGGATATGCATCAGATTAACTCTGGTCTCAAAAAATAACTAAATACTGGGCATGGTCTAACCTAACAGGGTCAGAGTCCCGTAGTGTTCGAGATTAGCCGGGTGTTTCCGGCGCTTGGAGCGCCCAGAAACACCCCGCTATGCAACACACATCTGGGTAGATCGGAGACCTCAGCAGGAAACTCCCCGATAAGGCTGCACTTAGCCCTGCTTTCTGCACTGAGGAGCTTCGCTCGCCGGAACTCAGTGCAGTGAGAGATCGGGACGCATTTAAAAATGGCACCCCAGTCTCTCGAGCCCCTGAAGTGACCTCTGAACTCCGCCAAGCCCCAACTCACTATATAGGGGTCCCCAGGAACCCCACCCCCAACACCCACACAGGGCACCCCCAGCCCAATCACCACCACACACAAAATGCCAACCTGGCACCTAGCAGTGCCACCTGGGCAGCGCCACCTGACTCTGGAATGCCACAGCTACAGGCAAGATGCAAATGGAGGCTGGCACTGCTAGGGTGGCCAGCTGGCCCAGCAAGCCAGGATATCACCCTGCCTAGAGGGCTAGCACCAGAGGGCCTCCAAACCCCTGGGAGATCCCCATGAGTGCAATTCCATCTGGCCCCCATTTGAGGAGGCCCATTTTTTTTTCAAAAAATATACTTAATTCATAAATGCTCTAATAAACATTACAGAGCATTCCTAATTGTCTTGACTGTACATTTCCATCAAGATTACACATTCCCTTGACTTTATTCCATTCAATTGGGATGACATTACACACATATCCCTCTTCGCGTTACAATTCTTTCTTAAATATTTACATTGTCATGTTTCTTTTATACATTGGAGTATTGAAGACCCGGACCGAGGTGTTTTACACTGTTACCCACCCCTCGGTGTACATTTGCTGGTGAGCCCTTACACAGTGGTCTTTCCCCATTGCACCTTGGCGGCAGCCTCCCCAAGCTTGAGTGCGTCCCTCAGCACGTAGTCCTGGACCTTGGAATGTACCAATGGGCAACACTCGGTCGAGGACAATTCTTTGCACTGGAAGATCAGCAAGTTTAGGGCAGACCAAAGAACATCTTTCACCGAGTTGATGACCTTCCAGCAGCATAGGAAACCCATACTAAAGGTGCTCACCTGAGGTCTCCAGGGCAAGAGAGGTAAATCCCACACCTTGGGTAGATCTCAGGAATGTTCATCATGGGCAGCACGGTAGCACAGTGGGTTAGTCCTGCAGCCTCATGGCGCTGAGGTCCCAGGTTCGATCCTGGCTCTGGGTCACTGTCCGTGTGGAGTTTGTACATTCTCCCCATGTCTGCATGGGTTTCGCCCCCACAACCCAAAGATGCGCGGGGTAGGTGGATTGGCCACGCTAAATTGCCCTTTAATTGGAAAAAATGAATCGAGTACTCTAAATTTATTTTTTAAAAAGAAAAAAAAAGGAATGTTCATCATAGTGAGACTAGCTATCTCACTCTAATATGCAGAATTGCCAGAAAGTGATCCCTCCCACAATGGGCAAGATTCACATTGCAACATCTCACGGTATTGCATTAGATCCTGTGATGCGTGGCAAGCAGGGATGATCCCAGAAGTGGCATTTACCGGTTGCGTTGCGCCACACCGGGCTGCTTTTCGGGTGCAGCGCGACCAGTAGATCCCGCCCACTGTCCTTCACACAAAATGCAATATGAAAGTTGCTGTGCAAATGAAAATGAAATGAAATGAAATGAAAATCGCTTATTGTCACGAGTAGGCCTCAATGAAGTTACTGTGAAAAGTCCCTAGTCGCCACATTCCGGGTAAGTTATCTTTTCAATTTAGGTAGGTGGGTATCTGGAAATTAGTAACTGGAAGATAATGGGGTTTGTGTTACAAACAGAGAAACAAAAAGGGTCCAAAAAAAAATATTAGACTGGACCAATTATCGGGGTGAAAGGGGATCTAACCCAAGTGAGTTGGTTGGAGAAGCAGTGAATCAAACAGCGAGCTGTTGGGAAACAAATAGGATTGGAACATATTTGTAAAAGGCAGAATGTACTAGGAACACTGGCATCAGTGCGGGCAAAATGGGCAAATGCTTTGATGCAGCCATCTCTATGTTTGTTTAAAATGTGCACCATTGGACACTGTCAGCCTTTGCTGGAACTTTGTGGATGATGTGCAGTTTTAAGTTTTGACACAAGATGGAGATGTTGCCTTTCATTGACTCTCAGATGACTTGCGTGATCCAACCTGTCAAATCCAAGAATGAATAGAAATCTCTGGGGCATCAAATTCACCTCGGGCAAAACCAACAAGCACTAATCAGCCACCTATTTTTTACACTGCATCAGATTTAAATCCCAAGTCAATTCTTTTGTGTCTATAACGTTTATCCCTTTGCCAATATTGTTTGAAGAAGCCTATTTTATGGTCATTAATTGTTGTTTGTGGAGAGCTTGCTGCGCGCAAATTGGCTGCTGTGTTTCCTACGTTGTAACAAAAATACTGCATTGGTTTGAAACACCCTGAGGTTAGAAAAGGCACTTCATAAATACAAGTCTTTATTTAACACTGAGGATAAGGCATAATCCAAGATGACACTTCATTACAGGATTGAGGGACTGTCGGCTCCACCTTTTGGACTAATGCCCAGGACAGCAACTCTCATTTCCCAGGAGATTTACTGGAGGGTTGATACTGGTGCAGGCACTCCAAGTGCTGCTCAATATGAGAGACCCCTGGCCACCAATAATGCCCACAGACAACTCTGTTCGTTAGCAATCCTATTTGATATCAATTGTTGTGCTCAGTCAGGCTGCCTCTGGCCCACATGGTGACAGGGAGGTGACCGACATGGAGTTGTGCGCAGTTCCTAGTTCAAAGGAATTTGCTTTCCTTCTGATTAGAACCCCGATGTGAATGCCGGGAAAGACCTGTTGACGCTGTGATGCCATGGCTGCAGGCGACATGCAAATGGAGATGTTGCAGAAGCAGAAGATGGAGAACTGGCACGTCCTGATCTCAAGACCCCATTTATATTGGATTTACACACGAGCTGCTCACAATTTTCCTTCAGCTATCAAGCTGGAAGGGAGGGGAAGGTGCGATTGAAAGTGAGAAAGGATGTTATCAAAGAAAGGAAAGCTTACATTTAGATTCCACCTTTCTCTGAATCTCTGAAGCTCCCTACAGCCAATTAAGTTTTTCCTTAAAATGTAGTCGCTACTGTAATGTGACATGGCAGCCCATTTACACAGGGCAAGGTCCCACACATTAAAGTAACATGACAATGACCATAAAATCTGGGTGCGATGTACCGGCCTCGTTGCACCCGAACAGGGGCGCGACGCAGCCAGTAGATTCCAGGAGAGTCCGGCCCCGGGCTTCACGACAGCCATGGCGCCTCACGAGATCCAGCCACATCTCGCGAAACGTTGCATTCTGAATCCCGCCCATAGTGGGCGGCATCCAGTCTCGCAGAATGAAGTCAGCTTTGAAGCTAAGGGTGCCACGGTGGCTCAGTGGTTAGCACTGCGTCCTCACGGCGCTGAGGGCCCGTGTTCGGTCCCGGCCCTGGGTCAATGTCTGTGTGGAGTTTGCACATTCTCCCTGTGTCTGCGTGGGTCTCACCCCCACAGCCCAAAGATTGGCCATGCTAAATTGCCCCTTAATTGGAAAAAAAGAATTGGGTACTCTAAATTTATTTTAAAAAAATCTTAGAGGCTGACTTTGCCGGATCAAACGACCAGCCAGCATCTACCGCCTCACACGGAGGCCCCAGCCAGGCACCGTTCAGTACTGGTCCCCACAAATGGGGACTAGACAGAATTGTACCTGGGGGGTGGGGGTGTGGGTCTCCCAGGAGATCGGGTGGTCGGCTTCTGGGTAGGATGGCACCCTGGCACTGCTGGTGCTACACAGGTGCCATGGCACTCCCAGCCTGGCAGTGCCAGGGTGCCAGTGCCAAGGTGTCAAGCTGGCATTGTGCCCATGCAGGGAACCAGGCCCTAGGGTACCCTGACCAAATGTGGTGGGGTGTGTGTGGCCCGAGGACCCCCACAAAGGTGAGTTGGGGCACTGGATGGGGTGCGGGGGTTATGCCAGAGGGTTGTGAGATTGGAGTGCCATTTAAAAATGGCATCCTGATCCCTTCGTGCACCAAGGAGCTCCTCTCGTCGGAGCTTCTCAGAGCAGCAAATACGGCCAAGTGCGTACTCGGCGGGACGTTCTCCAAAAACAGGACAGAATGCCAGTAGATAACGGCACCAGGAATGACCCCATTAATCCCGCCCATACCGGCACTCTGTTTTAGTTGGTTAGGTCACCCTCTGTGTTTCAGCAATATTGGTTGAAGTTCACCATGGGGAGAACGCCCTACTGCTCTTCTTTGAAGTAGTGCTGTGGGATCTTTCACCACCACCCCTGAGCGGACAAATGTCATACACCTCACCCAAAAGGTGACACCTCCTGGCTGTGAAGCATTCCATCAGTCCCCCACTGGGAGTGCTGGTCTAGATTTTGTGCTGAAGTGTTCGGATTGGGAATCGAACCCTTGCCAGTCTGTCTCAAGGCCAGTGCCACCCAGTGACGCACAGCTGACGCCAGCGGTGGTGTGATAAGGGAAAGGTGTGTTTGGCATCCACACGTGTGTTTGAAACTCATTTAGGATCATTCTAACTTTGGGTGACAGTATAAAAGGAGAGATTCAATCAGCTGCCTGTTGCACAACTGTCCCATGTTTAATTTACATTGAAGTCAATGGGAGAAATATAATCTGGACAACCGATCAGATCTAACACCACTTGCCACATGACCTCATGTATTGTAGTGCCCTGTGCTCCCACCGTTGGTTGACCAACATGCCAAGACCCATGATGCCCAGGAACCTTCCACCATCAATTGAAAAGCAAACTGATTCTTCATTACTCATTGGATGATTCTCAACGACAGCCAAACAGCCCTTCTTCCCATTTGTCCAATTTGTTTTTTATGACTAAAATATATTTTAAAAAACATAACTTTTGAAGTGTTCATATGATTTTTCAGCAACATCTTGGAGTCCCTTATTGTTTGTCAGCTTTGGCTCGATTAGTAGCAGTCGCATCTCTGCATCAGAAGATTCTGGGTTCAAGCCTGACTCTGGGTGAGAATGCCAGGCTCACAATCCAGGAGAGCACTGCACTGTCAGAAGTGTCTTCTTTCTGATGGGCTGTTGAAACCGAGGCCCTGGCTGCTCTCTCTCAGATGGGCGTAAAAAATCCCACGGCGCTGTTTTGACGAAGCGCAGGGGAGTTCGCCCTGGTCTCCTGGCCACTAATTATCCCTCAATAAACATCGCAAAAACAGATTATCTCATCATTATCACAGTGCTGTTTGGGGGCGGGTTTGCTGTGTGCAAATTAGCTACTGTATTTCCTGCATTACAACAGTGACTACACTTCAAAGTACAGCACATTGGGATGCCAGGGCAATCCTGAAGGGTTGGAAACCTTAGTCACACTCATGCCCAAAGTCAAAATGATTGCTGTTCTAGTTTGCTGCCGGACATGTATAATTTCTCAGGCACCAGCAGCTCATCTGCCTAAATGCAGGGCTCTGAGGCCAATGTGTTTAAGTGAAAATAACCACCCACAAGACAAAGGAAAGGAAATTAAACTGCACAGAAGGAGGCCACTCGGTTGAAAGAGCAATCTGATTTTTTAAAAATTCATTCATGTGATGTGGTCATCATTGGCTAGGCCAGCATTTATTGCCCATCCCTAATTGAACCGAGTGGCCATTTAGGAGTCAACCACATTGCTGTGGATCTGGAGTCACATGTAGGCCAGACCAGGTAAGGGTGGCAAATTTCTCCGTGATCCAGATGGATTGTTACCACATTCGACAATGGTCCTTAATTCCAGACTTTTTATTGAACTCAAATTTCAACATCTGCCGGGGTGGGATTCAAACCCAGGTCCGCAGCGCCTTGCAGTGCTGATGAAGAGCAGGGGAGTTCTCCCTGGTCCACTAATTACCCCTGAATAAACATCGCAAAAACAGATCGTCTCATCATTATCGCATTGCTGTTTTCTGGAATTTCCAGTATTTCTGGTTTTCTAGTATTTCTGGTTGTCTAGTATTTCTGGAATACTAGTCCAGTGACAATACCAGTACGCCACTGCCACACCTCCCCCTTAGTTCTACTTTCCTGCTCTTTCCCCATATAGTCAGAAAATATGTCCCCGTTTCACTTATTTATTCAGTCCCCTTTTGAAAGTTGCAAATGAATCTCCTTTCACCACATTTTCGGGCAGCGTATTCCAGATCACACCTCTTTGCGTAAAATAAAACTTCCTCTGCTGGTTCTTTTGCCAATAGTGGCCCCTGTTAGCACTGTTAGCCTACTTGCAGGTGTTTTATATTGAGCCTGACAATATGCACTTAACAAAAATGTTCTCATTTGATCAAGCCATTAATTTTCCTGAAGGCTGGCTGCCATTTCTTTGATGCTGCTTTCCAGGATCCCAAGGAATGTCTTTTAGCACTGGCGTTTCTTGAGCAGGCTTCCTTACGCAAATAAGCCTTTCTAGGAACAGTCTCCTGGAATCTATCCGTGTGGCAGTCTGCCTGGCCATTCAATGAAGGTGTTGTTGTTGTGGCGTGTCTGTTTGTCAGCCTTTGGTGTTCAGGGAGCCGGCTATCATTTCCTGTTTTTTCCTCACGAACAATGGTGGGAAAGGCTTTCCTTTGCGACTAGGCCACAGGGCCCCCACTTCCAATGGAACAAAGAGGAAAAAGACCTGCATTGTCTTTAGATTGGTGACCTTATTATTTTTCTCTTTTTTTCAAAAAAAGTACTTCCCGATTATATAATCCATGAGACTAGTGATGGTGTTGTTGAACACTACAAACTAAACCCACACTGACAGTCTACATTAGAGTTTCCAATTCCCTCCAAGGTTGGTCTGGAGTCGCCAGGAATTAAAGCATAATTTCCAGGACCCTGTTGTTAGCAAACCCCAGAAAACAATATCATAAGGGCAATAAAATAAATTATTTTATTAAAACTTTTATTTGAAGCCTTTTGTTTAGCCGTTATAAGAAAAGACTGACTGATAAGGTAATGAATTGGCATGGAAAGGCAGGGCACCCTGGGGAATAATGTGCCAGGCAACCAATGACAAGCTTATTGGCATATCATTGGCAGCATCACTTCAAGCTCATCTATTCAACCCACCCGAGGTACGACGTCCTGCAAGAAGACCGATCTAGAAAAACCCTCTCACAGGACTTCAATGCAAATTCCACCCAGACAAATGAATGGGAATCATAGAACATAGAACAGTACAGCACAGAACAGGCCCTTCGGCCCTCAATGTTGTGCCGAGCCATGATCGCCCTACTCAAACCCACATATCCACCCTATACCCGTAACCCAACAACTCCCCCCTCCCCCCCCCCCCCCCCCCCCCATCTGCCTGTCGGAAAGAGAAAACTGCACCACATCGTAGGAAATGTCCAACCCACAGACACAGCGGAGGCCTATTATCACTCAACACAGCAGCACCGGGATTAACTGCTTGCTCTAGGGACTTTGCATTCGTTAAATAAATATTGGCAGAAAATAGGTCATGTAATGAAACCTGAAGAATATGTACAATCATAGTTGACAACTCCAACCTCTGAGCCATAACCATTGTTGATTGATTCCTCCTCTATCTCAATTTACTCTTTATCATGTAGACGCATATCATGTTCTTCACTCCTGTTCATATTTGTTTTCCCTCTTCTCACCCAAACCAACTAGAAGACATTCTGACTTTTGGAGGCCTTTCCTTTTTTTTTGGAATAATTTTTATTCAAATTTTCACAAAATATCAATAACAAAATACAAAAAGAAAAAAGGAAACAACCCCCCCCCCCCCCCATATATACAAAAAAGAAATAAATGAACACCCATCATCAACAATGAACACATATACACACCCCTTCAGCGCAAAACAAAGAGACAAACCCCCCCCTCCCCCCCCCCCCCGGGGTTGCTGCTGCTGCTGTTGGCCTTTTTCTACCGTTCTGCCAGGAAATCTAGGAATGGCTGCCACCTCCTGAAGAACCCCTGCACCGATCCCCTTAGGGCAAATTTCACCCTCTCCAATTTAATGAACCCCGCCATATCGTTGATCCAGGCCTCCACGCCCGGGGGCCATGCATCCTTCCACTGAAGAAGAATCCTCCGCCGGGCTACCAGGGACGCAATGGCCAGAATACCGGCCTCTTTTGCCTCCTGCACTTCCGGCTCCTCTGCAACCCCAAATATTGCGAACCCCCAGCCCGGTTTGACCCTGGATCCTACCACCCTCGACATCGTCCTTGCTACGCCCTTCCAAAATTCCTCCAGCGCTGGGCATGCCCAGAACATATGGGCATGGTTTGCTGGGCTTCCTGAGCACCTACCACACCTGTCCTCACACCTACAAAACCGGCTCATCCTTGTCCCAGTCATGTGAGCCCTGTGCAGCACCTTAAACTGTATGAGGCTGAGCCTCGGGCAAGAAGAGGAGGAGTTCACCCTCGCCAGGGCGTCCGCCCACGTCGCCTCCTCGATTTCTTCACCCAGCTCCTCATCCCATTTACCCTTCAGCTCCTCCACCGAGGCCTCGTCCTCCTCCTGCATCACTTGGTACGTTGCCGAGATCCTCCCCTTTCCAACCCACACCCCCGAGAGCACCCTGTCCTGGACCCCGTGTGGCGGCAACAGTGGGAACTCCGCCACTTGCCGCCTGACAAACGCCCTTACCTGTAGATATCTGAAGGTGTTCCCCGGGGGGAGCCCGAATTTCTCCTCCAACTCACCCAGGCTCGCGAACTTTCCGTCCACAAACAGGTCCCCCATCTTCCTAATACCAGCCCTGTGCCAACTCAGGAACCCGCCGTCAATTCTCCCTGGGACAAACCGGTGGTTCCCCCGTATCGGGGACCCCACCGAGGCCCCCACCTCCCCCTATGCCGTCTCCATTGCCCCCAAATTTTGAGGGTAGCCACCACCACCGGGCTCATGGTATACCTCGTTGGAGGGAGCGGCAGCGATGCCGTCACCAGCGTCTCCAGGCTCGTGCCCACACAGGACGCCATCTCCATCCTCTTCCATGCTGCCCCTTCCCCGTCCATTACCCACTTACGCACCATCGCTGCATTGGCAGCCCAGTAATACCCACAGAGGTTGGGCAGCGCCAGCCCCCCCTATCCCTGCCCCGCTCCAGGAACACCCTTCTCACGCTCGGAGTCCCTCGCGCCCACACAAACCCCGTAATACTCCTATTAACCCGCCTGAAGAAGGCCTTCGGGATAAGGATGGGGAGGCACTGGAACAGCAACAGAAACCTCGGGAGCACCGTCATCTTGACTGACTGCACCCTACCTGCCAAAGACAGCAGCAGCATGTCCCATCTCTTAAACACCTCCTCCATTTGCTCCACCAGACTAGTGAGGTTAAGCTTATGCAAGGCCCCCCAGCTCCTGGCCACCTGGACTCCCAAGTACCTGAAGCTCCTCTCCGCCCTTTTTAATGGGAGCTTACCAATCCCCCCCCCTCCTGGTCCCCTGGGTGGACAACGAACAGCTTGCTCTTCCCCATGTTGAGCTTGTACCCTGAGAAATCCCCAAACTCCCTGAGAATCCTCATTACCTCTGGCATCCCCCCCACCGTGTCCGCCACATACAACAACAAGTCATCCGCATAGAGCGACACTCTGTGTTCCTCCCCACCTCGCACCAGCCCCCTCCAGTTCCTCGACTCCCTCAACGCCATGGCCAGGGGTTCAATTGCCAGCGCAAAAGGCAGGGGGGACAAGGGACACCCCTGTCTCGTCCTTCGGTATAGCCGAAAATACTCCGACCTCCTCCTATTCGTGGCCACACTCGCCACCAGGGCCTCATATAACAGCCTCACCCACCTGACAAACCGCTCCCCAAACCCAAACCTTTTCAGCACCTCCCACAAGTACCCCCACTCAACCCTATCAAAGGCCTTCTCCACGTCCAACGCCACCACTATCTCCGCCACCCCTTCTACCGCCGGCATCATTATAACATTCAAAAGCCTCCGTATGTTAGTATTCAACTGCCTCCCCTTCACGATCCCCGTTTGATCCTCATGGATAACCTGCGGCACACAGTCCTCTATCCTCGTGGCTAAAATCTTCGCCAACAGCTTGCCGTCTACATTTAAGAGTGAGATCGGCCTGTATGACCCACACTGCAAGGGATCCTTGTCCCGCTTAAGGATCAAGGAAAGCAGCTCCCGAGACATCGTCGGAGGCAAAGCCCCTCCTTCCCTTGCCTCGTTGAAGGTCCTAACCAACAGAGGGCCCAGCAGGTCTGCATACGTCTTATAGAATTCGACCGGGAACCCATCCGGCCCCGGCGCCTTCCCCGGCTGCATGCTCCCTATCACTTTGATCAACTCCTCCAGCCCAACCGGCGCCCCCAGTCCCTCCACCCGTTCCTCCTCCACCCTCGGGAATCTCAGCCGGTCCAGAAAACGCCCCATCCCCCCCATCTCCAGTGGGGGTTCGGACCGATACAATTCCTCATAGAAGTCCCTGAAGACCCCATTGATGCCTACCCCACTTCGCACCACATTCCCTCCCCTATCCTTAACTCCACCGATCTCCCTAGCCGCATCTCGCTTCCGAAGCTGGTGCGCCAGCATCTGGCTCGCCTTTTCCCCATATTCATACACCGCCCCCTGTGCCTTCCTCCACTGAACTTCCGCCTTCCTGGTGGTCAACAGGTCGAATTCGGCCTGGAGACTACGCCGTTCCCTAAGCAATCCCTCCTCCGGAGCCTCCGCGTACCTCCTGGCCACCCTCACCATCTCCCCCACCAACCTCTCCCTCTCTCTCTGCTCTCTCCTCTCCCTGTGGGCCCGAATGGAGATCAGCTCCCCCCTAACCACCGCCTTCAGCGCCTCCCAGACTGTCCCCACTCGGACCTCCCCATTGTCATTGGCCTCCAGGTACCTCTCGATGCATCCTCGAACCTGCCTGCCCACCTCCTCGTCCGCCAGCAACCCCACCTCCAAGCGCCAAAGCAGGCGCTGGTCTCTCTCCTCACCCAGCTTGAGGTCCACCCAATGCGGGGCATGGTCCGAAATGGCTATCGCCGAATACTCAGCATCCTCCACTCTCGCAATCAGCGCCCTACTCATAACAAAAAAATCAATCCGGAAATAGGCCTTATGCACATGGGAGAAGTATGAAAATTCACTGGCCCTCGATCTCACAAACCTCCATGGATCCACCCCTCCCATCTGGTCCATAAACCCCCTCAACACCTTAGCCGCCGCTGGCCTCCTCCCCGTCCTGGATCTGGATCGATCCAGTGCCGGATCCAGCACCGTGTTGAAATCCCCCCCCCATTATCAGGCCCCCCACCTCCAAGTCTGGAATCTGGCCCAACATGCGCCGCATGAAACCCGCATCGTCCCAATTCGGGGCGTATACATTGACCTGCACCACCCGTTCCCCCTGCAGCTTGCCGCTTACCATCACATACCTCCCGCAACTGTCTGCCACAACGTTCGACGCCTCGAACGACACCCTCTTTCCCACCAGGATCGCCACCCCTGGATTTTTTGCATCCAGCCCCGAATGAAACACCTGGCCTACCCATCCCTTCCGCAATCTAACCTGATCCGCCACCTTCAGGTGCGTCTCCTGAAGCATGACCACACCCGCCTTCAGCCCCTTCAGGTGCGCAAACACGCGGCCCGTTTGACCGGCCCATTCAGTCCCCTTACATTCCATGTTATCAGCCGGATCAGGGGGCTACCTACCCCTCTCCCCCGCTGGTTTGCCATTACCCTTCCTCAGCCCACCATGTGCCCGCGCCCCCCGCTCGGCCCGTTCCCCACGGCGGCAGACCCCCATCCCGACCCCCTCTACCTGCTCCAGCTCCCTCTTGGCCATTACAGCAGCAACCCGGTACCCCCCCCCCCCCACCCGCCCCCCTCCCCCAGCTAGGACCCCCCCTAGCTGTGTTGCTCCCTCCATTGCACTCCCGTAAGTCAGCTGACTCCTGCTGATCCCTGCCACTCCCGCCACTCCTTCGACCCCTCCCAACGTGGGGCTTCCCTTCCTCCCCATTGCTCACCAGCAGGTTCTCCTCCTCCCCCTACCGCTCTCAGCGTGGTAAAAAGCCCGCGCTTCCCAGCTCCGGCCCCGCCTCCTTCAGCCCTCAGAGCGGGCCTCTGAATGTAACACAGCTCAAAATGTAACACAGCTACCCGCAAACCCCCGTACCCAACCCTCAGTTTGAGTCCAATTTTTCGGCCAGTACGAAGGCCCACGCCTCCTCCGGGGACTCAAAGTAAAAGTGTCGGTCCTTGTAGATGACCCACAGACGCGCCGGCTGCAACATGCCCAACTTCACTCCCTTCCTGTGTAGCACCGCCTTCGTCCAGTTGTACCCGGCCCTCTTCTTTGCCACCTCCGCACTCCAGTCCTGGTAGATCCGTACCTCCGCGTTCTCCCACCTGCTGCTTCGCTCCTTCTTGGCCCACCTGAGCACACACTCCCGGTCAGCTATCCGGTGGAACCGCACCAGCACCGCCCATGGCGGCTCATTCGGCTTGGGCCTTCTCGCCAATACTCTGTGGGCCCCCTCCAGCTCCAGGGGCCCCTGGAACGACCCAGCTCCCACCAGCGAATTTAGCATGGTGACCACATAGGCCCCCACGTCCAACCCCTCCAGCCCCTCCGGGAGGCCCAGGATCCGCAGATTTTTCTGCCTCGAACGGCTCTCCATCTCCTCGAACCTCTCCTGCCATTTCTCATGGAGCGCCTCGTGCGCCTCCACGTTCACCGCGAGGCCTAAGATCTCGTCCTCATTTTCGGAGATCTTTTGTCGGACCTCTCGGATCGCCACCCCCTGGGCCGTCTGGGTCTCCAGCAGCTTATCAATTGAAGCCTTCATCGGCTCCAGCAGGCCCGCTTTGAGCTCCCTGAAGCAGCGATGAAGAGCCTCCTGCTGCTCCTGCGCCCACTGCATCCATGCCGCCTGGTCTCTGCCCGCTGCCACCATGTGCTTCTTCCCTCGCACCTGCTTTGGCTTTGCTACCACAGTTTTACTTGCCCCACTCCTGGTCCAGGCCATACACTGCTGGGCAAATATTGCTGACTCCTTCCCACGTCGGGAAACGTCGAACAAGTACCTCTGGGGGCCCTAAAAAGAGCCCAAAAGTCCGTTCCTAGCGGGAGCTGCCGAACGTGCGACTTAGCTCCGCATAGCCGCAACCGGAAGTCTCTTGGATGCCTTTCCAGCTGCCATTTTGAGGCATTGGGGCCGCAAGAATGTCAACATAAGCAGGTTCACTGGCAGAATGAAACAGTAGGTGCTAGGAGGAGTGTGTGTGTGTGTGTGGGGGGGGGGGGGGGGGGGGGGGGCGCTGCTGGGGACGAGCATTGAGCCCAAGCCAGCATAGCGACTTAGTGACTCCTGTGGTATATCTCTAGAGCCAGGAGTAAAAACATTCTTTATTTCACTAATAACTGTGCTCTAATTTAAAATTTAGAGTTAAGAGTGAAATCAGGAGGGCAAAAAGGGGACATGAGATTGTCTTGGCAGATAAGGCAAAAGAAAATCCAAAGGGCTTTTATAGATATATAAAGGGCAAAAGAGTGATGAGAGAGAGGGTAGGGCCTCTTAAGGATAAACAAGGTAATCTATGTGCAGATCCACAAGGGATGGGAGAGGTCCTAAATGAATATTTTTCGTCAGTATTTACTGTTGAGAAAGGCACAAAGGTTAGGGAAATGGGGGGAAATAAAAAGTGATGTCTTGAGGAGTGTACATATTACAGAGAAGGAGGTGCTGGAGGCATTAAAGCGCATCAAGGTAGACAAATCCCCGAGACCTGATGAAATGCATCCCAGGATGTTATGGGAGGCGAGGGAGGAAATTGTTGGTCCCCTAGTTGAGATATTTGAATAATCGACAGCCACAGGAGAGGTGCCTGAAGATTGGAGGGGAGCAAATGTTGTGCCCTTGTTTAAGAAGGGCTGTAGGGATACGCCTGGGCACCATAGACCAGTGAGTCTTACATCTGTAGTGGGTAAGTTGTTAGAAGGTATTCTGAGGGACTGGATCTACAGGCATTTAGACAGGCAAGGGCTAATTAGGGAAAGGCAGCATGACTTTATAAGGGGAATGTCATGTCTCACAAATTTGATTGAGTTTTTTGAAGGGGTAATCAGGAAGGTAGATGAGGGCAGTGTGGTCGAAGTTGTCTACGTGTTCTTTACCAAGGCCTTTGACAAGGTCTCGCATGGTACGTTGTTGCAAAAGGTTAAATATCACGGAATCCAGGACGAGGTAGCCAATTGGATACAAAATTGGCCTGATGACCGAAGCCAAAGGGTGGTTGTGGAGGGTTGTTTTTCAAACTAGAGGCCTGTGACTAGCAATGTGCCTCAGGGATCGGTGCTGGGTCCACTGTTATTTGTTATATATATATATGTGATTTGGATGAGAATGTAGGAGGCATGGTTAGTAGGTCTGCAGATGACACCAAGATTGGTGGCATAGTGGATAGTAAAGAAGGTTATACAAGATTACAACAGGATCTTGACCAATTGGGCCAGTGGGCTGATGAATGGCGGATGGAGTTTAATTTGGATAAATGTGAGGTGATGCATTTTGGTAGATCAAATCAGGGCAGGACCTAATCAGTTATTGGTAGGGAGTTGGGGAGAGTTACAGAACAAAGAAATCTAGGAGTACAGGTTCATAGCTCCTTGAAAATGGAGTCGCAGGTGGACAGGGTGGTGAAGAAGGCATTCAGCATGCCAGGCTTTATTGGTCAGAATACTGAATACAAGGGTTGGGATGTCTTGTTGAAGTTGTAAAGACATTGGTAAAAGCACACATGGAATACTGTGTTCAGTTCTGGCCACCCTATTATAGGAAGGATATTGTTAAACTAGAAAGAGTGCAGAAGAGATTTACGAGGATGCTCCCAGAACTTGATGGTCTGAGTTATAAGGCGAGGCTGGATAGGCTGGGACATTTTTCCCTGGAGCATAGGAGGCTTAGGGGTGAACATAGAGGTCTATAAAATAATGAGAAGCATTGTTAAGGTAGATAATCAACATCTTTTCCCAAAGGTAGAGGAGTCTAGAACTAGAGGACATAGGTTTAAGATGAGAGGGGAGAGATACAAAAGAGACCAGAGGGGAAATTTCTTCACATAGAGGGTGGTGTGCATCTGGAACGGGCTGCCAGAGGCAATGGGGAGGCAGGTACAATTTTGTCCTTTAATAAGCAGTTAGACAGTTACATGGGGAGGGTGATGATAGAGGGATATGGGCCATATGCAGACAAGTGGGCCTAGCTTAGTGATAGAAACTGGACGGCTGGGTTGAAGGGCCTGTTTCCATGCTGTAAGCATCTACGACTATGATTCAACATCTCCTTGTTCTGGAGTCCTGTTGGGGAGGCAGAGGCAGTGGTGCAGTAATCTTGAGACCGAAGGTTTGAATCCCACCATGGCAGGTGGAGATATTTGAATTTAATTTTAAAAATCTGGAATTAAATGTCCAACGATGAAACATTTTTGCAACAACCCATCTGGTTCACATGCCCTTTAGAGAAGTAAATCTGCTGTTTTTACCTGGTCTAACTGACAAGTGACACCAGGGGCGGAATTCTCCGCAAGGCCCGACGCCATCGTGAAACCTGGAGAGGTTCACGACGGCGTCGGAAGCCTCTCCCGGCCCCCTATTCTCCCCTACCCGGGGGGATAGGTGGGCCGTACCGGGAAACTCGGTGGCCGGGCCTTGTCCCTGGCTTCAATGCCAGGCGTGCCAAGAATGACGCCGCGGCGGAGCCTAATGATGTCAGCCGCGCATGCGCGGTTGCCGTCTTTCCCCTCAGCCGCCCCGCAAGACTTGGCGGCTTGATCTTGCGGGCCGGCGGAGGGGAAAAAGTGCGTCCCCTTGAGACGCCGGCCCGACGATCGATGGGCACCGATCGCGGGCCAGTCCCCTCCCGAGCACGGTCGTGGTGCTCGATCCCCGATTCGCCCCCCCTAGGCCCCACACTTACCTGGCGCGCCATGTTCACGACGGCAGCGACCAGGTGTGGTTGCCGCCGTCGTGAACATTTCGGGAATGGCAGGCCGCTCGGCCCATCCGGGTCGGAGAATCGCGGGCCGCCGAGAAAAACGGCGGCCCGCGATTCTCCGAGCGGCGTGTCGGAAAACCGGACACGCCATTTTGGGGGGGTGGGAGAATAGCGGGAGGTGCGGGAGATGATCTCACGCTATTCTCCCACCCATCGTGGTTGCGGAGAATCTCGCCCCAGATTCCTGACCCACAGCAATGTTATTGACTGCTAGATGGCCTGATGGATGACAGATTCTGGCCCAGCATGTGGTGGCTACATCTCATGAATGAATTCTTCAAAAACCCGAGGAAGTAACTCCTCTCTATCTCCCCATCCGCTCTTTCAATCATCTTAAACACAGCAATTAGATCAGCCCTTAATTTTCAAAACTTCAAAGCCCTAGTCTACATAAGTTGAACCCATATTTTAATGCAGGAACTTGCTGGTGAATCTGCATTACACCTTCTCTTGGTGTCCAAAACTGAATGGAGTGCTCCAGATGGGGATCGGTCCAAGACTGCAGCTTATTTATTTAAATGTTAATGGAACATGTTGGAGGGGTTGTAACCCTTGGAGATCTCTTTGAATAGCATGCAATTGGGGAGAATGTTGATTCATTTGGCTGGCACTGAATCTACTACTCCTACTTGCAGGGAGGTGCCAACAAGGATCTTAAGCCCACTAAATAGATTTTGTACGGCGTGTTGCAGGCAACAGCAGTGCTAACTCCTAAATCAGTTTGCTTGAGTTTGATGAGAGAGGTTTCCTGAGGGAAATAGGTTTCAAGTAACGAAAGGAAAGCCAAGGTCCCTTCTTCAGTTACATGACCGATGAATTAATAGCATAAAGAGAAATATTTCTTTCCAAAGAAAAAAACACCCCATCATTCATTTCCAACCCTCCCTGCACCCCTGCGGAGCATTCTGTATATTCAGCAAGTTTATTAATCAAAGATTACTTTAAATCATTACGAGGCGTTTCAGTCCGATGGGGTTGGATGGAGTCCAAAGCAGCAGGTGAAAGCAATGAATCACTGTGGTTTCGAGAGGAGTTCTTGCCAAGTAAAGATGGGGAGCAGCTGGCTGCTCTGGAACATTGGAGCTGCTGCTAAACTCGCTGCTTAAAGAGCCCGAACTTATAATGGGATTTATATTGGACGTCCAAAAGTGAGTTAAACATATACATATAGGGGCAGCACGGTGGCCTAGTGGTTAGCACAACCGCCTCACGGCGCTGAGGTCCCAGGTTCGATCCCGGCTCTGGTTCACTGTCCGTGTGGAGTTTGCACATTCTCCCCGTATCTGCGTGGGTTTCGCCCCCACAACCCAAAAATGTGCAGTATAGGTGGATTGGCCACGCTAAATTGCCCCTTAATTGGAAAAAATAATTGGGTAATCTAAATTTATAAAAAACAAAACATATACATATAGAATAATGGATATCTGGGAGTGAGTTACAGACTGGAATCTAATCAAGGGGTTCAGATGGTTTATACATAGAATGATGAATGTCCGAGTGGCATGGTGGCGCAGTGGTTAGCACTGCTGACTCATGGTGCCAAGGACCCTGGTTTGATCCCAGCCCCGCGTCACAGTCTGTGTGGAGTTTGCACATTCTCCTCGTGTCTGCATGGGTTTAGCCCCCACAACTCAAAGATGTGCAGGTTAGGTGAATTGGCCATGCTAAATTGCCCCTTAATTGGAAAAAAAGTAATGGAGTACTCTAAATTTAAAAAAAAAAGAAAAAAAGAGTATTGGATACTCAAGAGTGAATTACGGATTGGAATCTAATCGAGGGGTTCAGATGGTTTATATATAGGATAATGGATACCCGGGAGTGAGTTACAGACTGGAATCTAATCAAGGGGTTAAGATGGTTGAAATATCGAATAATGGATACCTGGAAGTGAGTTACAGACTGGAATCTAATCGAGGGGTTCAGATAGTTTACATATAGAAAAATGGATACCCAGGAGTGAGTTACAGACTGGAATCTAATCAAGGGGTTCAGATGGTTTATATATAGAATAATGGATACCCGGGAGTGAGTTACAGACTGGAATCTAATCGAGGGGTTCAGATGGTTTATATACAGAATAATGGATACCCGGGAGTGAGTTACAGACTGGAATCTAATCGAGGGGTTCAGATGGTTTATATACAGAATAATGGATACCCGGGAGTGAGTTACATACTGGAATCTAATCGAGGGGTTCAGATGGTTTATATATAGAATAATGGATACCCAGGAGTGAGTTACAGATTGGAATCTAATCGAGGGGTTCAGATGGTTTATATACAGAATAATGGATACCCGGGAGTGAGTTACATACTGGAATCTAATCGAGGGGTTCAGATGGTTTATATATAGAATAATGGATACCCGGGAGTGAGTTACATACTGGAATCTAATCGAGGGGTTCAGATGGTTTATATATAGAATAATGGATACCCGGGAGTGAGTTACATACTGGAATCTAATCGAGGGGTTCAGATGGTTTATATATAGAATAATGGATACCCGGGAGTGAGTTACATACTGGAATCTAATCGAGGGGTTCAGATGGTTTATATATAGATGGTAGAGGGATTGCGTTCCGGAGCCAAGAGGTCATGTTGCAGTTGTACAAAACTCTAGTACGGCCGCATTTGGAGTATTGCGTACAGTTCTGGTCGCCTCATTATAGGAAGGACGTGGAAGCTTTGGAACGGGTGCAGAGGAGATTTACCAGGATGTTGCCTGGGATGGAGGGAAAATCTTATGAGGAAAGGCTGATGGACTTGAGGTTGTTTTCGTTAGAGAGAAGAAGGTTAAGAGGTGACTTAATAGAGGCATACAAAATGATCAGAGGGTTAGATAGGGTGGACAGCGAGAGCCTTCTCCCGCGGATGGAGGTGGCTAGCACGAGGGGACATAGCCTTAAATTGAGGGGTAATAGATATAGGACAGAGGTCAGAGGTGGGTTTTTTACGCAAAGAGTGGTGAGGCCGTGGAATGCCCTACCTGCAACAGTAGTGAACTCGCCAACATTGAGGGCATTTAAAAGTTTATTGGATAAGCATATGGATGATAAGGGCATAGTGTAGGTTAGATGGCCTTTAGTTTTTTTCCATGTCGGTGCAACATCGAGGGCCGAAGGGCCTGTACTGCGCTGTATCATTCTATGTTCTATATAGAATAATGGATACCCAGGAGTGAGTTACAGACTGGAATCTAATCGAGGGGTTCAGATGGTTTATATATAGAATAATGGGTACCCGGGAGTGAGTTACAGACTGGAATCTAATCAAGGGGGTCAGATAGTTTACAGAATAATGGATACCTGGGACCAAAGAGAAAATGCTGGAAAATTTCAGCAGGTCTGGCAGCATCTGCAGGGAGAGAAAAGAGCTAATGTTTCAAGTCCAGATGACCCTTTGTCAAAGCTAAAGACAGAGAAAGTGGGAAATATTTATACTGTGGAGTGAGAATGAAAGATGAGTCATAGCCACAGAAAACCATGGAAGTGGGGTGCTATTAGCCATAGGGTAATAAATAATTGGTTACTCTAAATTTAAAAAAAAGAGTTGTCAAATTCCACCGGTGCTTCGCAGCCCTGTTAAATCCAGCATGCCTCTTCACCAGCTCCGCACCAATGTTATGGTATATTCAGAAGCGATTACCCTTCCAGTCATAGTCTTGCTTCTGCCTGGCCCACCGCAGGATTGTCTAACTTTCCACCAACTTGTGAGATTGAACAATCATCTCCCGCGGCGACTCCCCTGCTCTCGGCCTCTGCCTTAGAGACCTGTGGGCTCTGACCACCTGTGGGGCCTTGTCAAGCACCCTCTCCTCCACCAGCCCAGCCAACATCCTTGACACATATTTTGTGGCACTCATTCACTCCACACCCTCAGGCAGATCCACAAATCGCAGGTTCTGCTGCCTGAACCTGTTCTCCCGCTCCTCGATCTTCACCCTCAATGACTTGCACAGGTCCCCAACGAACCCACCTCTGCCTCCACGGACACGATCTGATCAGTCTTGTCAGACACCACCTTCTCCACTTCACGTATCATCGCCCCTTGTGCCTCAAGGCACTTTTCTACTTGGTCCATTGATCCTTTTTTTAAATTCATTTACGGGATGTGGAGGTAACTGGTGAGGCAAGTATTTACTTACCCATCCCTAGTTGCCCTTCAGAAGGTGGTGATGAGTTGCCATCTTGAACCGCTGCAATCCGTCAGGTGTAGGTACACCTGCTATGCAGTTAGGGAGGGAGTTTCAGGATTTTGCCCCAGCGATAGTGAAGGAATGGCGATCTATTTCCAAGTTGGGGCGGTGAGTGACTTGGAGGGGAACCCCCACCTCTAGGTGGGGTACCTAGATATCTGCTGCTCTTGTCATTCTAGATGGTAGTGGTCGTGGGTTTGGAAGGTGTTGTCGAAGGAACCTTGATGAGTTACTGCAGTGCATCTTGTAGATAGTACAGAAGGCTGCCATTGTTCGTCAGAGGTGAAGGGTTTGAATGTTTGTCCTGGATAGTGTCAAGCTTCTTGAGTGTTGTTGGAGCTGCATTCATCCAGGCAAGTGGAGACTATTCTATTAAACCTCTGATTTGTGCCTTGTAGATTGTGGGCAGGCTTTGGGGGTCAGGAGGTGAGTTACTCACCGTAGGATTCCTAGCCTATGATCTGCCCTGGTAGCCACAGTATTCATGTGGCAAGTCCAGTTCAGATTCTGATCAATGGTAACCCCCCAGGATGCTGATTGTGGGGGATTCAGCGATGGCAATGCAATTGAATGTCAAGGGGCGATGGTTAGATTCTCTCTTATAGGAGATGGCCATTGCCTGGCACTTGTGTGGCGCGAACGTAACTTGCCACTTGTCAGCCCAAGCCTGGATATTGTCCATGTCTTGCTGTATTTGGACATGGACTGCTTCATTATCTGAGGTGCTGAACATTGTGCAGTCATTCGCAAACATTCCCACTTTTTTTTAATAAACATTTTATTGAGGTATTTTTGGTTTTGTAACAACAACAAAATAAACAATATACATGAAACTATAAACATAGTGCAAAAGCCGTCTCCATTCCTTACAGGTCCCACCTTTATTAACCCCCTACTCTAAGCTAAACTAACCCTCCCCCCTTCTGCTGACGATTAATTTTCTGCGAAGAAGTTGACGAACGGTTGCCACCTCCGGGCGAACCCTAACAGTGATCCTCTCAAAGCGAACTTGATTTTCTCCAAACAGAGAAAGCTAGCCATGTCCGACAGCCAGGTCTCCGACTTTGGGGGCTTTGAGTGCCTCCAAGCTAATAGTATCTATCTCCGGGCTACCAGGGAAGCAAAGGCCAGCATGTCTGCCTCTTTCTCCTCCTGGATTCCCGGGTCTTCTGACACCCCGAAAATCACCACCTCTGGACTCAGTGCCACCCTTGTTTTAACACCGTGGACATGACATCTGCAAACCCCTGTCAAAATCCCCGAAGCTTCGGACATGTCCAGAACATGTGGACATGGTTCGCTGGTCCTCCTGCACATTTTGCAGACCTGTCCTCCACCCCAAAGAATCTGCTCAGCTGGGCCACTGTCATGTGAACCCGATGAATGACCTTGAATTGTATCAGGCTGAGCCTAGCGCATGTTGCGGACGCGTTGACTCTACTCAACACATCCGCCCATAGACCATCCTCTATCTCTCCTCCCAGCTCCTGCTCCCACTTGCGCTTCAGCTCCTCGGTCTGCGTCTCCTCTGACCCCATATGTTCCTTGTAAATGTCAGAGATGCTCCCTTCTCCTACCCACCCTCTGGAAACTACCTTATCCTGAAACCCCCTTAGCGGTAGGAGCGGGAAGGTTACGTAGGAAGTCCCGCACCTGCAGATACCTTTCCCCTCGCCAACCCAAACTTCTCCTCCAGCGCCCTCATACTCGAAAAGCTCCCCTCTATAAACATGTCCCCCATCCTCTCAATCCCTACTCTCCGTCATATCCGGAACCCCCATCCATACTTCTCGGGGCAAACCGATGATTATTACAGATTGGAGACCAGACCGATGCTCCCTCTGCTCCCACATATTTCCTCCATTTCCCCCAGACTATCAGGGCCGCCACCACCATGGGGCTGGTGGAGTACCGTGCCGTCGAGAACGGCAGAGGCGCAATTACCAACGCCCCCAGACTGGTGCCCTTGCATGAAGCCACCTCCATATGCTCCCATGCCGGCCCCTCCCCCACCACCCACTTCCTGATCATGGATATATTAGCTGCCCAGTAATAGTTACTACAATTTGGCAGTGCCAGCCCGCCCTCTCCCCGACTCCGCTCAAGCATTACCTTCCTTACCCGCGGGATCTTGCCCGCCCAAACGAAGCCAGTGACCACTTTGTTGACCCGTTTAAAAAAGGACCGCGGAATAAAGATGGGGAGACACTGAAATACAAACAGGAATCTCGGGAGGACCGTCATCTTCATAGTCTGCACCCTTCCAGCCAGAGACAACGGAAGCACATCCCATCTCCGAAAATCGTCCTTCATTTGGTCTATTAGCCGGGCCAGATTTAATTGATGTAGTCGGTCCCATTCCCGCGCCACTTGAATTCCTAGGTACCTAAAGCTTCCCCCTACTAATCTAAACGGCAGCTCCACCAATCGCCTCTCCTGCCCCCTCGCCTGGACCGCAAACATCTCAGGTGCGATTCTCCGCTGCCCACGACGGGTCGGAGAATAGCGGGAGGGCCTTCACGTCATTTTTCCCGACCTCCCGCTATTCTCCCCCCCCCCCACGGCCGCCCCATGACACGAATTGCTGCTCGCCGTTTTTTTACGGCGAACAGCGATTCTCCCCTAGCCGATGGGCCGAGTTCCCAGGCCTTTACGGCCGTTTTCACGAACGCAAACACACCTGCTCTCACCGTTCGTGAAAACGGCCGCAAAGTGCCGTTCCCGACAACCGTGGCACCGATTGGCACGGCCGCACCACGGCCATGCCAAGGGTGGCATGGGCTTGCGATCGGTGGGCACCGATCGCGAGCAGCGGGTCCAAAACTCGGGCACTCTTTGTTCCTCCGCCGCCTCGCTGGATCAGTCCGCGGGGCGGCTGAGGGGTATGACGGCCCGCGCATGCGCGGGTTTGACGCATATGCGTGATGACGTCATCTGTGCATGCGCGCGGGCAGCATGGTGGCCTAGTGGTTAGCACAACCGCCTCACGGCGCTGAGGTCCCAGGTTCGATCCCGGCTCTGGGTCACTGTCCGTGTGGAGTTTGCACATTCTCCCCGTTTCTGCGTGGGTTTCTCCCCCACATCCCAAAAATGTGCAGAGTAGGTGGATTGGCCACACTAAATTGCCCCTTAATTGGAAAAAATAATTGGGTAATCTAAATTTATAAAAAAAAACAAATCTGTGCATGCGCGGGTTGGAGCCGTCCCATCCGCGCATGAGCGACTGATGTCATCGTGCGCGTCAGCCGCCGTGACCATTGGCGCGCGGGCTTAGCGACGGTCGCTAAGCCTGCGATGCTGTGCTTCGTGGGGCCGCGCTGCTAGCCCCGACCGGGGGGGGGGGGAGAATCGGGTCCTGGGAGGGGGCGCGGAGGCTGCCGTGAAACACGGCCAGTTTCACGGCAGCCTTTACGACTCTCCGCATTTGCGGAGAATCGCGCCCCTCACTTTTCCCCATATCTAGCTTATACCCCGAAAACCGGCCAAATTGCCCCAGAATCCTCATGGTTTCCTCCATCCCCTCTATTGGGTCCGAAACATGCAGAAGCAGGTCGTCTGCATAGAGCGAGACTCTGTGCTCCACTCCCCCCTGGACCAGCCCCTTCCAGCCCCTTGTGGCTCTCAGAGCAATTGCCAACGGCCCTTTAGCTGGTACGAACAACAATGGGGTGAGGGGGCATCCCTGTCTCGTCCCCCGATGCAGTCTAAAATAGCCCGATGTTGTCCTATTCGTCCGTACACTTGCCACAGGAGCCTGATACAGCAACCTGACCCAGTCAATAAAGCCCCGCCCAAATCCGAACCGTCCCAGTACCTCCCACAGATAATCCCATTCTACCTGATCAAAAGCCTTTTCTGCATCCATTGCGATCACTACCTCCACCTCCCTACCTTCCAAGGGCATCATGATCACGTTTAACAATCTTCTTACATTGGCCACCAACTGGCTACCCTTAACAAACCTAATCTAGTCCTCCCCAATAACGTCCGGAACACAATCCTCAATCCTGGCAGACAAAATTTTGTCCAGCAATTTGGCATCCACATTCAACAGGGATATCGGCCTGTAGGACCCACACAGCTCCGTGTTCTTGTCCCGCTTCAGAATCAGTGAAATCGTGGCCTGTGACATCGTCGGGGTCAGCACCCCTCTTTCCCTTGCCTCTTGCCTCATTGAACATCCTCATCAATACTGGCCCCAATATCCCAGAGAACGTTTTATAAAACTCCAATGGGTACCCGTCCGGCCCCGGGCTTTACCCGACTGCATGGCCTTCAGACTCTCCACTATCTCTTCCAACCTAATCGGGGCCCCCAGCCCTTCTGCCAGCTCCCCGTCCACCTTTGGGAAATTCAGCCCCTCCAAGAAGTGCCTCATCTCCTCCGGCCCCGTAGAGGGTTCCGACCTGGACATCCTGCTGTAGAAGTCCCTAAAAGCCTTATTCACCCCTGCTGAATCTCCAACCAGGTTCCCATCTCCATCATTTACTTTCCCTATCTCCCTGGCTGCCTCCCTCTTTCTAAGCTGCTGTGTAAGCATTCTGATGGCCTTCTCTCCATGCTCATAGATCGCCCCCTCATCTTTCTCAACTGCTCCCCCGCCCACCCTGTGGTTAACAAGCCGAACTCCATCTATAGCGTCCGCCTTTCCCTTAAAAGCCCTGCCTCTAGGATCTCCGCATACCTCCAATCGATCTGTAGTATCTCCTTTACCAGTTGCTCCGTTTCTGCCCTGTCCATCTTCTCCCTATGGGCTCGTATCGAGATCAGCTCCCCTCTGACCACCGCCTTCAGTGTTTCCCAGACCATCGCTGCTGAAATTTCTCCCGTGGCGTTGACCTGCAGGTAGTTCTGAATACATTTCCTCAGCCGCTCGCACACCCCTTCGTCAGCCAACTGTCCCACATCTAACCTCCATTGCGGGCGCTGGGTACTGTTTTTACTAACCTGCAGGTCAACCCAGTGCAGAGCATGGTCTGAGATTGTGATCGCCGAGTACCCCGTGTCCCCCACCCCTGCCAGTAAGGGCCTGCTCAAAATAAAGAAACCAATCCGGGAGTACACTTTATGCACATTTGAGTAGAAGGAGAACTCCTTCACCCTCGGCTGCCCAAATCTCCATGCATCCACCCCCCCATCTGCTCCGTGAACCCTTTTAGTTCCTTTGCCATTGCTGGCACCCTGCCTGTTTTTGAGCTTGACCGGACCAAGCCAGGGTCAATAACTATGTTGAAGTCCCCTCCCATAACCAACCTGTGCGAGTCCAGGTCCGGTATCTTCCCCAGCATCCTCTTTATAAACTCCACATCATCCCAATTTGGCGCATACACATTTACTAATACCACCTGCACCACCTCCAGTTTCCCACTGACCATAATGTACCGACCTCCCACATCCAAGACCAGTCTACCCGCCTCAAACACCACCCCTTATTGATCAGGATCGCGGCCCCTCTAGTCTTTGAGTCTAGTCCCGAGTGAAAGACCCAACTGATCCAGCCTTTCCTCAATCTAATCTGGTCAGTTACTCTAAGGTGTGTCTCCTGCAACATTACCACGTCCGCCTTCAGTCCCCTAAGATGCGCGAACACATGTGCCCTCTTGACCGGCCCATTTAACCCTCCAACATTCCAGGTGATCAGCCTAGTTGGGGGCTCATTGCCCCCCCCTTCGCCGATCAGACATCCCCTTTTTGGGCCCATCTCCAGCCATGCTCCGCGCCTCCACTGGTCCGCCCCCAGGCAGCCTCTGCCCCCAACCTCCTCTCTGTCCCTGAGCCCAATCCCCTCCCTCGTCAGCAGAAGATTTACCTCCCACCCCAGTAACAACACTCTGTACCCCCCCTTTAATAAACCAAACATATGCACACCCCCCCCCCCCCCCACCCCCCCACCCCCACACACACTGCAATTCCATGAGCTAGCCCACCCAGCTAGCTTGGTGGCCCCCATCCTTGGTGCCGGATAGTCTCCCACCTAGGTTCCCTCCCCACCCTCTCCCCAGCTCATACAAACATACTCCAACATCAAACAATCCCCACACAATTGCCCGATAGAAAAACACCAAGATCTAAACAAACACACCTTCACCCCACAACGTGCAAATGAAAACCATAACGCAATCAGCTCTACCGCTGGTCCCAAATCAATGCAAGAGGCATTACAAACAGCTTCTACAAAACGAAAAACGAGAAACTTCTTTTTTTTTAAAGAACAGAACATAGAACATAGAACACTACAGCGCAGTACGGGCCCTTCGGCCCTCGATGTTGCGCCAACCTGTGAAACCATCTGAAGCCTATCTGACCTACACTATTCCATTTTCATCCATATGTCTATCCAGTGACCACTTAAATACCCTTAAAGTTGGCGAGTCTACTACTGTTGCAGGCAGGGCGTTCCACACCCCTACTACTCTCTGAGTAAAGAAACTGCCTCTGACATCTGTCCTATACCTATCACCCCTCAATTTAAAGCTATGTGCCCTCGTGTTGGTCATCACCATCCGAGGAAAAAGACTCTCACTGTCCACCCTATCTAACCCTCTGACTATCTTATATGTCTCTATTAAGTCACCTCTCAGCCTTCTCCTCTCTAACGAAAACAACCTCAAGTCCCTGAGCCTTTCCTCGTAAGACCTTCCCTCCATACCAGGCAACATCCTAGTAAATCTCCTCTGAACCCTTTCCAAAGCTTCCACATCCTTCCTATAATGTGGTGACCAGAACTGCACGCAGTACTCCAGGTGCGGCCGCACTAGAGTTATGTACAGCTGCAGCATGACCTTGTGGCTCCGAAACTCAATGCCCCTGCTGATAAAGGCTAGCACACCATATGCCTTCTTAACAGCCCTATTAACCTGGGTGGCAACTTTCAGGGATTTATGTACCTGGATGCCGAGATCTCTCTGTTCATCTACACTACCAAGAATCTTGCCATTAGCCCAGTATTCTGCATTCCTGTTACTCCTTCCAAAGTGAACCACCTCACACTTTTCCGCATTAAACTCCATCTGCCACCTCTCAGCCCAGCTCTGCAGCTTATCTATGTCCCTCTGTATCCTATAACATCCTTCAGCACTATCCACAACTCCACCGACCTTCGTGTCATCTGCAATTTACTAACCCATCCTTCTACACCCTCTTCCAGGTCATTTATAAAAATGACAAACAGCAGTGGCCCCAAAACAGATCCTTGCGGTACACCACTAGTAATTGAACTCCAGGATGAACATTTGCCATCAACCACCACCCTCTGTCTTCTTTCAGCTAGCCAATTACTGATCCAAACCGCTAAATCACCTTCAATCCCATACTTCCTTATTTTCTGCAATAGCCGACCGTGGGGAACCTTATCAAACGCCTTACTGAAATCCATATACACCACATCAACCGCTTTACCCTGATCCACCTGTTTGGTCACCTTCTCAAAAAACTCAATAAGGTTTGTGAGGCATGACCTACCCTTCACAAAACCGTGTTGACTATCGCTAATCAACTTGTTCTTTTCAAGATGATTATAAACCCTATCTCTTATAACCTTTTCCAACATTTTACCCACAACCGAAGTAAGGCTCACAGGTCTATAATTACCAGGGTTGTCTCTACTCCCCTTCTTGAACAAGGGGGCAACATTTGCTATCCTCCAGTCTTCTGGCACTATTCTTGTCGACAAAGACGACATAAAGATCAAGGGCAAAGGCTCTGCAATCTCCTCCCTGGCTTCCCAGAGAATCCTAGGATAAATCCCATCTGGCCCAGGGGACTTATCTATTTTGACATTTTCCAAAATTGCTAACACCGCCTCCTTTTGAACCTCAATTCCATCTAGCCTGGTCGACTGAACCTGAGTGTTCTCTTCGACAACATTGTCTTTCTCCAGTGTAAACACTGACGAAAAATATCCATTTAACGCTTCCCCTATCTCCTCTGATTCCACACACAACGTTCCACTACTATCATTGATTGGCCCTAATCTTACTCTAGTCATTATTTCTATCGGAAAACTGATGACAGAGGCAATTGTGTACTGAATTCCCACATCGGTGCACAGCACATGGAGAGAAGGACTAGAAGTGCTCGTAAAAGCAGTAAAAGCAGAAAAATTTATTTTAAAAAAACCAAAATAAACAAAACAAGAACGTTGCAGCAAAGTTCAAAAGTTCTCAGCCCACCACCAGTCCTTTCCTTTTCGCAAAGTCCAGCGCGTCCTCAGGCGATTCGAAATAAAAGTGCTGTTCCTCGTACATGACCCAGAGACAGGCCGGATACAACAGTCCAAACTTCACCTTTTTCTTAAAAAGGATCGACCTAATCTGGTTGAAGCCTGCTCTTCTCCTGGCCACCTCCACACTCAGGTCTTGGTAAACCCGCAGGATACTGTTGTCCCACTTACAGCTCCATGCCTGCTTGGCCCACTGTAAAATGCGTAAAATATCAAAGTACCTGTGGAATCTCACCACCATTGCCCTCGGGGGGGTCTCCCATTCGCGGCTTCCTCGCGAGCGCTCTGTGAGCCCTGTCCACCTGCAAGGGTCAGGAGAATGTCCCCTCTCCCAGCAGCTTCTCAAACATACCCGCTATGTATGCCCCAGCGTCCACTCCTTCGGATCCCTCCGGGAGCCCAACGATCTTCAAGCTCTGCCGGCGGTAGGGCAACACGGTGGCACATTGGTTAGCATTGCTGCCTACGGCGCTGAGGACCTGGGTTCGAATCCCGGCCCTGGGTCACTGTCCGTGTGGAGTTTGCACGTTCTCCCCATGTCTGCGTGGGTTTCACCCCCACGACCCAAAGATGTGTAGGATAGGCGGATTGGCCATGCTAAACTGTCCCTTAATTGGAAAAAATAATTGGGTACTCTAAATTTATTTTTAAAAAAGCTCTGCCAGTGGGACCCATTCTCTAGGTCCTCCACCTTCTCCAGAAGCCTTTTCTGCTGGTCCCTCAGCACCCCACCTCCAACTCTACCGCAGCTTGATGTTCCTCCTGCTCAGCCAGCGCCTTCTCTACTTTCTGAATCACCTGATCTTGGGCGTCCAATCTAAGCTCCAGCCGCTCAATTGACTCTTTTATCGGGTCCAAGTAGTCCCGTTTCTGCTTAGCAAAGTCTTCCTAAATAACTTGCATCAACTTCTCCGTTGACCGCTGGGTCGAAACAAACTAGAAGTCCGATCCTCCGCCATGCTGCCTCCTGCTGCAGCTTCAGCCCAAGCCCTCTCTGTCTTTCTGTTTCTGCCTTTACGAGCACGTCTAGTCCTTCTCTCCATGCACCGATGTGGGAATTCAGTACACAATTGCCTCTGTCATCAGTTTTACAATTCAAGTCCGATAGAAAATCGGGGGAAAAGGTCCAAAAGTCCGACCAGAGCGGGAGCCACCAAATGTGCGACTTACTCATTCATAGCCGCCATTGTTAAAGCAGCTGAAGGTGGTTGGGCCGAGGACACTACCCTGAGGAACTCCTGCAGTGATGCCCTGGAGCTGAGATGATTGACCTCCAATCAGCGAGATTAAATTTGAATGCAACAGCCTCACAGGAATTAACCGACTCTCCAGCGAAAAATCACACAGGTGTCTTTTTGTACTCCTTTTTAAAAACGTGAAGCTGATGCAGTGGCTAGTGAGGGAAACTGAGGAAGCGAGTAGCCATGTAGCCAATTCCATTTTCTGGTATGCAGTGCTGGGGTACTGGAGCTGCTGCCCCAGTGCTCCGGGGGTGGGTGAGGGGCAGGGGCGGGGAGCCCCTCGGGGGGGGGGGGGGGTTCAGCTTGGTTGGGAGGCTGGAAAGTTCCAGGTCGGGGTCGCCTCTGGACCGGGGAGGAGCAGCGGTGAGGGGTTTTTAGTCTGTGAGGCCTTCAAGCCATCTTTAAATATTGTGGATACTCATAACAGGGGCAACTACATCCATTGCTGCCTGTCTATCCCTCCAAACACTTCTGGGACCAAATCCTGTTCTTGGTTATATGCTGAAGGTCACTTTAACTCTCTTCGACTGTGAGTAGCCTCTAGCTTCATATCTGAAGGTTATTGCTAATAAGGAATCAGCCCTGTTAGGTGTGAAAGCACTTCACAGCTGCAGGTTTGCTGTGTCTGCTGCTGGTGGCTGCAGATGCTGTTTCCTTCCTTTTCTGTACTGAAAAGAATTACAATTCTTTCTAAGGTACCTGGGTCCTGGAACACCGGGCCCAGGGGGAAGTATGAGTCCAGAAGGCAATCAGGTTTGAGGCGATAATGTGCTGCAGGACCTAGTGGGCGACATTGTTCCAAATGGGCCACCTGATGACACCATTGAAGAAATGCTTTCGCCGTTTGCTGATGCTTTTGTTGCTGGTGTCGTGAGTGCTGCCTATACCTAGCCAAAATGAATGGTAGTTTGATCCCACAGAGGATGCCCTCTCGGTGCTGGTGGCAGCCCAGGTGGCCAGACAGTGGAGAATGCAGTAGCAGCTTCGGCGCAGGCTGGTGGCAGCACCTGGTGTGCAGGGGGACGCTGCACACCCTGAAAACAAAGCCACCCATCAGGCCGTGGAAGAACCCAGAGTGGGATGCCAGCGACAGCCCAAGGTGTACAGGTGTCGTTGGTCTTTCGAGGGGCTGACAGACAGCATGTGCTGCAGGAGACTCCATCTGAACAGTGAAATAGTGCAGAAACTGTGTCATGTCCTCGCAGACTTGTGGAGGAGGAAATCACACGCTCTTGGTGACCATTAAAGTCAAGGTAACCCTGAACTTTTATGTCACTGGTTCATTCCAGGGCTTGAGTGGGGACTTGTGCAACATTTCACAAGCTACCCAGAAGTGCATCCGTGAAGTCACGGATGCCCTGTATGCCAGGGCAGTTGACTATATCAACTTTGAACAGGACTAAGCTCACCTAGGTGTCCGGGCTTCAGGATTCTCCGCCATTGCCGGAATGCCCCAGGTCCAGGGGGTAATTGATGTCATGCATGTTACCTTTCATGCATCGGTGCATTAGGGAGTGCCCTTCATTAACAGGAAGGGGTTCTGGCCCCTGAATGTTCAACTCATGTAATTTAATAATAATTTAATTTAATAATCTTTATTGTCGCAATAGGCTTACATTAACACTGCAATGAAGTTACTGTGAAAAGCCCCTGGTCGCCACATTCCGACGCCTGTTCCGGTACACTGAGGGAGAATTCAGAATGTCCAATTCACCTAACAAGCACGTCTTTCGGAACTTGTGGGGAAAAACTGGAGCACCCGGAGGAAACCCACGCAGACACGGGAAGAACGTGCAGACTCCGCACAGACAGTAACCCAAGTCAGGAATTGAACCTGGGACCCTGGAGCTGTGAAGTAACATTGCTAACCAGTGTGCTATTGTGTCGCCCACATGTGCGACCACCGCCCCTGATCATGCACGTGTGTGCATGCTTCCCAGGGAACGTGCATGACAGCTACATCCTGGGACATTCTGAGATCCACAGTGTCTTCGAGGATCACCCCAGGATGATGGGTTGGCTATTGGGGAATAAGGCATACCCACTGAGGTCCAGGCTGATGGCGTCAGTGTGGACGGTGGGGACTGATGCAGAGACCCAATATAACATGGCCCATGTTGCCACACTTGCTGTCACTGTATCGGACTGCTGTAAAAGTGGTTCTGATGCCTGGACCGTTGTGCTGTTGCGCTACAGTACACCCCCCAGAGAATCTCCACTCATCACAACCTGGAACAACAGCGGTATAACAAGCTGGACATGCGGCCTTCTCCGAAAAAGAGGAGGAGGTGGACCATGAGGATGGCGGACAGGCAGCGGCAGGGATCTGGAATACCCAGAGGATCTATGGGGATCTCATCTTTGCCCGTTTCTCATAAGATGAGGCTTTGCCGGCAGCTCACCCCTCCCCCATTCCCCACCTTACCCCTGATACCCCTCCTTACCCCCATTCCCCTCCTTCCACCCTATACTTCTTCTTCCCCCCATCCTCCTCCTTCCCCCCATTCCCCTTCTTCCCCCCCCCCCCCATTCTCCTTCCACCCCTCCCCTGTTCCTCCCTCCCAAGGTCTGTGTAACATCACCCCAGGGTGATGGGCCTGTGTCTACACTGTCAGTGGGTCACTGCACAAGGCAGAAGAATGATGATCACTCGCTGTGAGAAAAGCCCTAGTGCCAAATCTGATTCCTCTCTTTTTGCTGAGAGTGCGCTCACACCCATCCTCTGAACGGGGTCTGCACCGGGGGTGTTTGATCTAAGACCACTGTGCCGGGTAGGGGAGTGGGGGAAGCGGAGGTCAACATGGAGTGGGAGTGCAGACAAGTCTGCTGTAAAGATTAACCTGACAGAGGCTTCGCATGTAGCAGGCGCAAGATGTTTTAATAGTGAACATTTGACTTTTCCATTTCCCCTAGCAACACATAATGACCCCCCCCCCCCCCCCCCCCCTCCCCCAGTGCCCACACAGTGATCCTCAATCTTCTTGATTTCGCATGTAGGTGTGTCCTACATCGAGGTGCGTCCCCGGGTTGTATGTTTTGCCTGCTGCCCTTGAGATACACCAATGTCAGGAGAGGGGGTGTGGGATTCAGAAGAACTGGAGACTACCGTTGTCTCCATGGTGCAGGCCCTGGGTTGGCCTCCAGCGCATCCTCCGCTCGGACAATGCCTATTGGGTCCTGGGGGACTCCATGGGATGAAGGGACAGCTGGAGTAAGCTCCTGAGGCCTCTGAATCTTCTGGTGCTGCCAGTCCTGGCAACTGCTCATTGTCTTCACTATGACGTCGTCGCCCTCAGCGATGGTCCTCAGTGACTGGGCAATGCTCTGCAGTGCCGCGGCAATGTCCACCTGTGTCTGGGACATGTCCCTCAGTGACCGGAACATGATGTCAAGGCCCTCAGCCACGGTCGTCACAGATGGACCCATGCCTTGGACACCACCACTCAAGACGTCTGATGTCATGCTCCAGGCTTTCCACTGCGGTTGCCACGCTAGCAGCTTTGGCTTCAGTGTCACAGATTGCCAGTGCCATCTCCTGCGCTCGTAGCCTTTAGGACAACTCCCATCGGCTATGCACTCGCTGGAATGTTGCTGACATGTTGCCTCATGAATCTCACAGCCATATCCTAGCATCTGAATCAGCTCTGGGAGGTCCTTGGCCAGACATTTGGCATCTGACTGGGTCTCAGCTGAGCCCTGGGATCCAGCAGCCCTCTAATTGCTAAATCCCTTTGTTGTTCCTGCCTCCACCTGATGTGCATCAGCAGCTGTGTTGTGCTCACCAGATTATGCCCCAGAAGCCTGTCCACTAATGTTGCTCACTGAGGTGTGAGTCTCTGCGCCGGTGGATGGTGGGGTGACAGCTGTGATGCCTTGCTGGTCGTCTTCTCGGAGCTCTCCTCCGAGGTGTTCTCTTGGGTGGTGGGTGGGGTCCGACTGCAGATGGCCCGGCCTAATCAGATGGAGGTCCTGTGAGACAATGAACATGTGGTCAGTGAGAGGGAAGGATTATTTTGTCTGACATGAACAACTCACTTGAGACAGGTCATCTGGGTGAAGGGGCAGTGGATCCTCACCTCCGCGGCGCAGACTAACCTCACTATAGGTGGCTACTTCGGTCAACCCCGTGATCTCCAGGGCCTGTTCCTCATAGGGGTGAGGACTTGAATCGCTGGTATTCCTCCCCCACATCTTGGCCCTATCCTGCCTGTTATAGGCTATCTTCTCTTGCGGGGACAAAGAGAGAGTTTTGTGAGCCGCACACTTGATGGATCAGTGGGGTCTATAGCAGGTGGCATGTGTGGGCACTGCAACTGAACATGAAGGGGTTGTGCTGGTGGGTGCCAAGGGTGCTGAGGGACAAGCTTGAAGATTGGATGTGGGGCGGGTGCGAGGTATCAGCCAGTGATTTGTGGGAGGTGGGGATAGTTGGGAATTTGAGGAATGGCAGGCGTTGATGCCAGGAGAGAGGTGATAACTCGGTGGAGGTCATTGGTCTTCTTCCAACATTGGACACTGGTCTGCCTTGCCATGCTGCCCTCACTGACAGCCGCTGCCACAGCCTCCTAGGCAGTATTGGTGACCCTGCTGCTGGCCCTCTGAGCCCCTTGGGGGTACAGGATGTTCCATCTTGCCTCCATAGAGTCTAGAAGCCTGGCCAGATCTGGAGCAAGCGAAGAGTGGGTTTGCGTGTTGACTGGAGTGAGTGGCGAGGGAGTGTTTATAAGCAGCTGCCCTCCCTTGTTAGCAGTGAGCTGCTGAGGCGCGAGTCTGGCGATTCAGACAATCAGGCAGTCCGTAATGAGCGAGAAGCTCATTGAGGGCTCATTTCCAGCAAAAATTGCTGTTAACGACAGGCTGCGATCTTGCCAACATTAAATCACGCCCACGGTGTCAGAAGATTTTGTCAGAAAACCTGGCTGTGTTCATGGAGAGAAAGATGTTGGTTTTCAGTCAAAACCTGACACTTTGCCATTTTTGTTGGAAAATTCCTCCCCAAGTGTTTTATATATAGTGTAATCGATAACTGCCGATGAGTACCAACATGAATATCCAGGCGAGGATTTTATATGCTTTATCTGTGGAATAATATAATGCTGAGATCAAGATTCAGATCGGAATTTAATCAAAGTGTCCAGATGGTTTCGAAATAGAATAAAGATTAACTGGGGGGGGTCCAAGACTGGGTCAATACCCAGAGTGGCCAATTCCTGAAGGGAATTGTTAACATACTGGAAGAACTATCAAAGGATTAAAAACTGATGCAATAAGTCACAGGTGCATCTGTTCATGACAGGATAGATCGGAGTGACTACGGCACAATCCTGGGGGAGATGAATTCCCATCTTCACACCAGAATTCCTTCATGTTGTGTGGTACTTCACATCATGCGACATGGACCAAAGTCAGAAGAGATCTGGCAGCTCAAACAGTGACAGAATTGTGTTCCATTGCAATCTGTAACCTCATGGCCCCGCATACCAATCACTTTATCATTACTGTCAGGGGGTCAACCTGGTTCAATAAGGAGATAGGACAGCATGTAAGGAGGGGCATTAGGCGTACCAAAAAATATGGTGCCAATCTGGAGAACCTACTACACAAGGCTGCACGGATGCTGAAGAGAAAAATCAGCATGTGTTAGAGCTACATGATGCCACAACCAAAGCGCCGGGATTCTCCGACTCTGCTCGCCGGGTCGGAGAAATGCCGGGGGGGGGGGGGGGGGTGATGAAACCATCAATTCTACGGACGCGTGCTTGTAGGATTAGAATAGCGGTTTTAATATACTTACAACAGAGCCAGCCTGTTAGCCGTTGAACTTTCGGTGAACTGGCTGGCTGACTCTGTGGCACGGATCTTTATACAGCAGCTCCAGGGGGAGGAGTTCTGGGCGGAGCCAAGGGGGGAGCCCAGTAAAAACTCTCGAGTACTCCCAGAGCTACTCCCCCTGGTGGTCAGGTAGTGCAACTGCACTTACAATATTGATACATATATATACTGGGAACAGAGTGGCATTGGTAACTTATAATACCGTGTGAATCTCATTCACCACAGGGGGTGGGCGCGAATCGCGCCACGCTGCCCTGACGCCAGCTTGCCCATTCTCCGGCACCGATTTTCGGGCGTCCGCGGGATCGGCACCGTGCATGTTGGGGACCATTGAAAGCCTACCGGGGCCTACCTATCGGCGGGCGGGCTAGTTCCATGGGGGCCTATGTTCCTCCGTGCCGGGCCCCTGGACCGGGCCCCGGGTTCCGCCATATTGCCTGGGGGCCGGCGCGGAGACGGGAACCCACGCGCATGCGCGAACACATGCCAGCCATGGCGTGCATGCCCCCTAGGAAGGGGTGGATAGCTGCCAGTTGAGGCCCATTGACGCCGGAGTGGCTCGCGCCACTTTCCACGCCGGCGTCAGAACTTGGCCGCAGGATTGGAGAATCCCGGCGCTGCAGACCTCCCACTATGAATGATGTGGACATTTAAAAATATATATTTTATTAAGGCATCTCATATATAAATTGAACACAGAACAAGAAGGAGACCCAACCCCATTTTAACCTCTTTATCAACCCCCCCCCCCCCCTGAATCCTCCACCCCCTACTCATCCTGGCTACCGTCATGTGCACTACCTTGAATTGAATAAGCCTCGCACACGAGGAAGAAGCATTCACCCTCCTCAAAGCCTCCTCCCACAGTCCAGCCTCCATTTCCACCCCCAAAGTCCTACTCCCACTTCCGTTTGACTTCTCCTATCGGGGCTGCCTCCCAGTCCATTAACTCCTTGTATATCTCGGAAACCTTACCCTCACCCACGCCTGCTTTCGATACCACCTTGTCCTGCAGCCCTGGGGGCGGCAGGTCGGGAGAGGACAACACCTACTTCCTCACATAATCCTGAACCTGTAAGTACCGGAATCCATTTCCGCTGGGCAGCTCATAGTCCTCTGCTAATTCCTCTAAACTCAAAAAGCTGCCCCCGACAAAAAGGTCTCCAAGGCGCTCAATCTCTGCCCGCTGCCACCCTCAAAACCCCGTGCCCAACCCCCGCTGCAAATCAATGACTGCTGCAGATCGGTGCTCACACTGAGACACCCTCCAACCTCAGATGCTGCCGCCACTGTTCCCACATCCTCAGGGCCGCCACCACCACACGGCCCGTGGCCGGCGAGAACAGCAGAGGCACAGTCAACAATGCTCTGAACCCGTGCCCCGACAAGAAGCTGCCTCCATCCGCTCCCACGCCAACCCCTCCCCACCACCCACTTCCTAACCATGGCTATATTTTGCTGCCCAGTAGTAGTTCATTATATTGGGCAAGGCCAGCCCGCCCCCTCTCCAGCAGCACTTTCTTCACCTGTGGCGATTTTCCTGCCTACACAAACCCCAAAATCATGGCATTAGTTTTCCTGGAATAAAGATCGGGAGGTTCTGGAAAACAAATAAGAGCCTTGGGGATACCATCATTTTCACTGTCTGCACCCACCCCGCCAGCGATAGCGGCAGCACATCCCACCTCTTGAAATCCCCCCCACCACCCACGCCGATTCAATTTATGTAGCTGTTCCCATCCCTGCGCCAGCTGGATGTCCAGATATCTAAAGCTCGCCACTATCACTTCAAACGGCAGCTCGCCCAACCCGTCATTCTGGATCGGGATGACCTCACTCTTCCCCATGTTTAACGTATACGGAAAACAGCCAAATTCCTCCAAAATATTCATGATACCCCAATACCTCCCAGTGGATACGATATGTAAAGCAGCAGATCGTCCACATAGAGCGAGACCCTATTTTCCACCGCCCCCCTCACCCCCCCCTCCCACCCCCTCCCCCCCCCCCCCCCCCCCCCCCCCCCCCCCCCCCCCCCCCCCCCCCCCGCCCCGCACTACCCCTCTCCAACTCCCTGATGCTCTAAGCGTCATTGTCATTGGCTCTATCGCCAAGACAAAAAGCAATGGGGAGAGTGGGCACCCCTGTCTTGACCCACGGTGTGGTCCGAGGTATCCTGAACTCACCTGATTCATCCTTAGACTCACTACCGGCACCCTGTATAGCAATCGGACCCAATCCACAAACCCCCATCCAGACCCAAACTGCCTCAGCACTTCCCACAAATACAACCATTCCACCCCGCCGAACACCTTCTCCACATCCTATAGCGACTGCCACCTCCACCTCCTGTCCCTCCGGGGGCATCATTATCACCTGCCTAACGTTAGCTGACTGTTGTCGCCCATTTACAAACCCCGTCTGATCTTCCCCTATTACCCCCATCACACAGTCCTCAATCTGCAAGGCCAGGATCTTCAGCAACAGCTTGGTATCCACATTCAGCGGTGATATCGGGTGGCAGGACCCGCACTGCTCTGGGTATTTATCTTTCCTCAAAATTAAGGATATGGAAGCCTGCGATAACGTAGGGGGGAGCACCCCCCTGCCCCTCACCTCATTATGTGCCCTTACTAGCAGCGGCCGCAGATCCCCAGAGAACGTCTTGTAGAAATCCACCGGGAACCCATCTGAGCCCGGGGCTTTCCCTGCCTGCAGCGCCCCCATACCCTCCATTATCTCCACCAATCCCGTACCAGCCTCCCTGAACAGGCGCCAGAATGTGGCGACTAGGGGCTTTTCACAGTAAATTCATTTGAAGCCTACTCGTGACAATAAGCGATTTTCATTTTATTTTTTCATTTTTTTTCATCTTACCAGCAACCGAAGTCAGGCTAACCGGCCTATAATTCCCCATCTTCTGCCTCCCTGCCTTCTTAACAGCGGTGTTACATTAGCCACTTTCCAGCCCCCTGGGACCTTCCTGCCTCCAGTGATTCCTGAAAGATCATCACCAATGCCTCCACAATTTCCTCAGCTATCTCTTTTAGAGCCCTGGGGTGTAGTCCATCCGGTCCAAGTTATTTATCCACCTTCAGATCTTTCAGTTTCCCAAGAACCTTCTCCTTAGTGATGGTCACTGCACTAACCTCTGCCACCTGATTCTCCTGGAGCTCTAGCATCCCACTGATGTCTTCCACCGTGAAAACTGAATCAAAATAACTATTCGGTTTTCCAGCCACGTTTTTCCAGTGGTCCAATGTCTATTTTGCCTCTCTCTCACATTTTATATATCGGTTACCAGGACCACTGGCATCTGTTCCAATTTCCCAATTTCCCACTCACCATCACAAACCTACCCCTCAGATCCGTCACTATATTTCCACATCAAACGCCACCCACTTATATATCAGCACCGTCAGGGCCGGCCCAAGGCACCGGCAACTCGGGCAGTCGCCCGGGGCGCCATGTGCTAGGGGGCGCCAGAGACTCGGGTCCCGCGCATGCGCAGTTGGGTCGGTGCCAAATGCGCATGCGCGGTGGCCGCCCTCCCCCAGGGCGGCCCCCTCCACCCCGCCCCCGCGCCTCGGGCCCGCCCCGGGCCCACCCACCCCGCCTCGGGCCCGCCCACCCCGCTTCCGCCTCAGCCCCCCCCGCCTCGGGCCCGCCGCCCCCCCCCCCCCGGGCTCGGCCTCCCCCCCCGGGCTCGGCCCCCCCCCCCGGGCTCGGCCCCGCCCCCCCTCGCCCCCCCCCTCGCCCCCCCCTCGGCCCCCCGACCCCCGCCCCCCCACGACCCCGCCCCCCCGACCCCGACCCGCCCCTCGGCCCCCCGGCCCCGCCCCCCCCCCCGACCTCCCTGGCCCCGCCCCCCCGAAGGGCGCCGAAGTTCAGCTTGCCCGGGGCGCCAGCAACCCTAGGGCCGGCGCTGAGCACCGTCACCCCCCACATCTTCATATCTAATCCTGAATGGAAAGCTTGCCTATCCACCTTTTCCTTAGTCTAATCTGGTTCCTGATCTTCAAATGCGTTTCTTGCAACAAGGCCACATCCGCCTTCAAGCTTCTCAAGTGCGCAAACACGCGGGACTGTTTGACTGGCCCATTCAGCCCTCTCATATTCCATGTGACCAGCCTGGTCGGGGGGGGCACCCAGACCCCCTCTGCTACCGATCAACCATATCCCTTCTTGGGCCAACTCCCGGCCTGCGTCACGCGACCCTCCAGGACCGCCCTCGGATGTCCACCATAACCACCCCCTCCCCGCAACCCCACAATAGCCTCACCCTTGTCAGAAGTCCCTCCTCCCCCTCCCATAAACAAAACAACAATCCCACCCCCCTCTAACTCTCTAACCACCTGATCACACCCTACTGCGCTTCCGTTAATTAGCCCACCCAGCTAGCCTGGCAGCCCATGACGCCAAACATCCAACCCCCACTGATTCCCCTCCAACCCACCCGCATGCTTCCACAGTGCAAACAGCAAACAACAATAAATCAGAAAAAGGTGCACTCACCCTTGATGTTCCTCAACATCCCTCCACAGAACCCCACTGAGCCATCTCAATGAAGAAGGGTTCTTCCCTAACCATCCCCTCAAAAACAGTGGATCAAGAAAGAACTTTCTGGATCATCTGGCTCTGGGCCTCCAGGCCTTCCACTATCCGGTCGAACCCTGCTTTTAGCGGGTCCACCACCTTTGCCAGATCCTCCTGAGCCTTCCTTCTCTGCTGGCTAAACTTCTCATTGACAAAGTCCACCAGCTGTTTTGTCGACCATTGGGCTGGTAGGGTCGACCCTTTACCCTCCGCCCTCTTTCCCTGAGTCACTCAAGGAGTTTCTTGTTCTAGCAGCTCTTTCCTCCTCGACGCACTCCTGGTCGGCGAATCCATCCACTGACTCCACCAGTGGAGTAAAACTTTCCTCCACCACCTCTACACCTTTTCCCACCAAAACATCCGCCCGGTGCACGGGGAAAAGGGCTGAAAAAACACCTCGAGCGGGAGCTGCCAAATGTACAATCGCTCACTCCATAGTCACCATCGGAAGTCCGAATGGTGGTGGACACTTAACCAAGTCACTGGAGGAGGAAGCTCCACAAATATCCCCACCCTCAAAGGTGTGGGAGCCCAGCATATGAGTGCAAAAAGCAGGGCTGAAGTGTTTACAACCATCTTTATCCAGCGAGTGACAAGTGCATGTTTCAGCTTGGCTTCCTCCCAGAATCCCCAGATGCCAATCGTCAGTTAATCCAATTCACCTGATGTGATATCAAGAAATGGCTGAAGACAAAAGCCTCTGAGCTCTGATAACATCTCAGCTAAAAGGCGATAAGATTTGTGCTCCAGAATTAACAACACCCCTAGCTAAGCGGCTCCAGTACAGCTGCAACACCGGCATCCACCTGACAAAGTTGACACTTGTCCAGATATGTCCTGTTTAAAAATGTAGAACAAATCTAATCCAGCTAATTATCACTCTATCAGCCTTCTCTCAAACATCAGCAAAGTGATGGAAGGTGTCATTGACTGTGCCCTAAAAATTGCGCTTACTCAGAAATACCATGCTCACTTACGCTCAGTTGGGGTTCCACCAGGGCATCTCCTCCCCCCTTACATCCTTGGTCTAAACATGGTAAAAAAAAATGGAATTCCAGAGGTGAGGTGAGTGACAGGCCTTGGTACCAAAGCAGCATTTGGCCAAGTGTGGTATCCAGGGGCCTGAGTAAATATGAAGAAAAAATAGTAAACATTTAATGAAATGGAAGTCACAGAGTGACTCATGGGGGAAACTCCACTGTCACTATCTAGTACAAAGTAAGATGGCTGTGGTGGTTGGAGGCCAATCATTTCAGACTGCAGAAGTTCCTCAGGATCGTGTGCTAAATCCAACTATCTTCAGCTGCTTCATCAATGACCTCCCCATCATCATAAAGCTGGAAGTGGGGATGTTCACTGGTGATTTCACAATCCTCTGTTCCATTCATTACCCCTCAAATAATGAAGCAGTCTGTGCAGAGAGATCTTAGCAACATCCCAGCGTGGGCTGCTAAGTGGCAACTAATATTCATGCAACACAAGTGACCGGCAATGACCACCTCCTACAAGAGTGAGCCTAACTATCTTTGCTTGAATACAAGAGGATGGCCATCATCACGTCCCCCATTGTCAACATCCTGGGGGATCACCATTTGCAAGAAATCTGGCTGGACCAGCCACAGAGCTGGAAGACCAGGCCAAAGGCTGGTGAATGACTCACCTCCTGACTCCCTAAAACGTGTCCACCATCTGCAAGGCACAAGTCAGGGGTTCAGTGGAATAGTCTCCACTTTCCTGGATGAGTACACCTCCAGTAACATTTGAGAAGCTCAACACGACAAAGTAATTTTTGTTTGATTGGTATCTATAAAAGCTCAGGAGGTCCGAGAAGGTAAGTCCAAAAGATGGTTAATCAGACAACAAAAGTAAAGGCCACAACGTGGTTTAGACTTCTAGGTCCCAAATGGGACTAACTTTCAGCCGGTCCCAGTCTGGGCCGGCTTTGAAAAGGCGATTTCTATCAGCCCCAGCTGATGGGCCTCTGCCAATTAGCGAGGGAGCACATATTCCACAAGCTCCATGTGGTGATCAATTGGGGTATCCCCAGGAGTCTCATGAGGGTTATTACAGTGTCTATTCACCATCTTACACATTCACCCCTCCACCATTGGTACACGCTGGCTGCGATGTGTACCATCTACAAAATGTATTGCAGCAACTTACCAAGGCTTCTTCACCTGAACCTGCAGCATCAACAGCTTAGAAGGACATGGGCAGCAGGTGCAGGGGAACACTGCCACCTACAAGATACGCTCAAAAATATCTCACATAGCCTGACTTGGAAATTTATCACCGTTCCTTCAACATTGCTGGATCAAAACCCTTGCAATGGAAGGGTTACTTCACCATATGAACTGTAGTGGTTCAATAATCACCACCTTGTCAAGGGAAATTAGAGATGGGTAATAAATGGAAGGAGAAATGGAGGCATAGACTAAATGGGGAAATTCTTAGGAAATCAGAAGCACAAAGGGACTTGGGAGTCCTTGTTCATGATTCTCTTAAGGTTAACGTGCAGGTTCAGTCGGCAGTTAGGAAGGCAAATGCAATGTTAGCATCAATGTCGAGAGGGCTAGGAATACGAGAGCACTGATGTATTTCTGAGGCTGTATAATATTCTGGTCAGACCCTATTTGTAGTATTGTGAGCAGTTTTGGGCCCCTTATCTAAGAAAAGATGTGCTGGCCTTGGAAAGGGTCCAGAGGAGGTTCACAAGAATGCTGCCTGGAATGAAGAGCTTGTCGTATGAGGAAAGGTTGAGGACTCTGGGTCTGTACTCGTTGGAGTTTAGAAGGATGAGGGGGGATCTAATTGAAAATTACAGGATACTGCAAGGCCTGGATAGAGTGGACGTGGAGAGGATGTTTCCACTTGTAGGAAAAACTAGAAGCAGAGGACACAATTTCAGACGAAAGGGACGACCCTTGAAAAGGCCTCCTCCTGCTCCTATCTTCTATGTATCTAATTTTGATTAGATCCAAGTAGCAAGCCACATTAAATTGATATGACCATGCAAGCCTTCAGCCACCACAGGCCTTAGCCTCCCGTGCAGCCTCCCCAATGGCACTTTAGAATGGAAGCAGTTGTTATCCTAATGCCCTCCCCCACTTAATAGCGTGGGATCACATTTACAGGGTATGCGTGGCACCCATCTGAATGGCATTTAAGAGTCAACATGTAGTCCATACCAGGTAAGGACGGTAGATTTCCTTCCCTAAAGGGCATTCATGAACCAGATAGGTTTTTACGACAAAGGTTATCAATAGTTAACATTGAACTTTCAGTTCCAGATTCTTTATTGAATTCTAATTCTATCATCTGCCGTGGTGGGATTTGAACCCAAGCCCCAGGAGCATTAACCTGAGTCTCTGGATTACTAGTCCACAGACAATATCATTACATCACCACCTCCCCTAAATTGAACTAAATGTCATGTGTCTTTGTTTTAAGTTGTTGCCTTCCACAAGCTCTATTCCTCAACCACTCTGCCCATTACTCTCCTTGCCGAAACTGGACTGTCGTCTTGGCACCCCTTTTGATCCTGAGCAGATGTTTCCATTCACCCCTATCGTAATGCATCTATCTGGTATTCACCCTCACCAAATGCATTGCATCCATCCAATGAATACCTCACCAACACTCACAGATTGTTTAACCGCTCTTGTAAGGGAAGAGAGCACAAACCTCAAGGGCAAGGTAAAGGATTGTAGGTGGATCATTACAAATTCCGCAGCTAACAGATGCAGACCAGGAAGTCATGGAGATAAGTGACACATCTTTATTCCCGTCAATGGGAGATAGAAAGATTGGGAGTTTGCAGATAGTTGGTAGCAGATTTACAATTCTGTCTGAAATGGATGCTGACTGTCTTTCATCAGTGACATAACTTTATATTAGATAGAACCATTGAATTCCTACAGTGCAGAAGGAGGACGTTCGGTCCATTGAGTCTGCACCGGCCCTCTGATTGAGCACCCTACCGAAGCCCACTCTCCGGCCCTAACCTGGAAACTCCTCCTAACCTGCACATCTGTGAACACTAAGGGGTAATTTATCATGTCTAATCTACCCAACCTGTTCACCTTTGGACTGTGGGAGGAAACCGGAGCACTTGGAGGAAACCCACGCAGATACAGGAAGGAACTCGACACAGTCACGCAAAACTGGAATTGACCCTGGGTCCATGGCACTGTGAGGCAGCAGTGCTAACCACTGTGCTACCATGCTGTCCCATCAACTGTGAAATGAATGAGCATGGCGATTGCCAAGATTGTGACTTTGCCACGACTGAACCTTATCCACGTCTTTGGCACCTTTAGGCACAAAGCCAGTGTTGCAAAAATTCCATGAAGGTGATTCCTTACATGACCTCATTCCTTCTGTGGGTGCATTGTCACAGGAGGTACAGCCATGCACCAGTGCCAATACCCATACTTCAGTGCGCCCACTTATACAGTTAGTTGGGTTTTCATTGGGCAGTCTGCACCATTCATAAGTGAGTATGAGTAGATGGTGGAAGGGAACAATGGTGGACAATCCATGTTGAGGCGTGCTCTCTCTCTCTCCAAGCTCTGCTCCAAGAACATAGATACTGAATGGCGGGAACCATTGGCAAGAAGAAAAATTGTACAGCAGAAACTTTGCAAGGTGCTGTCAGATATATTATACACACTCCCCATCATGCTGGAGGGCATGGAGAGATCAGTTCAACAGTGATGGAGCTCCATTGGAGCTCTCAGAACCCTCTCCAATGAGTCTGCGACCATAGCCGTGCAGAAGATTTGCCGCCTTACAGAGGCAAAGAGGTGCCTTTATCTATGGCTTTTCAATATGTCACCAATCTTCACCAGCTCTCCAGCAGCATGGTAGAATTGATCGGACCAGGTAAAGGGATGATTGCAAAGGGGGTCATGGAAGTAGGAACTCAACTTAAAGAGCTCCCTTTTGGTCCATCTCCCTTCCCGAAAACCAGGACTCAACATGCTGCCTTGTCTCCCAATGGCCGAAGCTGCCCCTGCACAGGCACAGGCGGTGCAGTCTTCGGCATGGCCTCAGAGTCTCTGAAGCCCAAAGGTCATCGTCCAAAAGTATCCCATCAGTCAGTGCAGAATCTGACCAGCCAGATTCTAGCAATGTTCAATTCCCTGTTCAATTCATCTGCAAATTTGTGCAGATACCAGATATCACCAGACCTTTTCATTCACCTGCGGAGGAAGCAGTGCTCCGAAAACTAGTGTTTGGAACAAACATGTTGGACTTTAACCTGGTGTTGTAAGACTTCTTACCCAACTCTAGAAACAGCAGATGAGGCCAAAGGGGAATTCTACTCGTTGATCACTTGTTATCCTATATCCTAAAGGGAGACAAACTGATTCTCTTCAGTGGTTTCAACACAGAGTTGGGAGGGATGCAAACCTCTGGAGAAGGCGTGATAAGCAAGGAAGGTGCAGGGAAAGCTGACACCAACGGAGTCCTCTTTCTGACAACCTGGCTAGAACATGGTCTGATTATAATGAACACCCTTTCTGGTCAGCGAAACAAATACAAGACCGCAACACCTTGCTCCAGACATAGATACCCTTTTATTAAATTCATTTTTATGGGCTGTGGGCATCACTGTCTGGGCCAGCATTTATTTCCCAACCTTACTTGACTATACCATAGTCCGAGTGATGGACCACAAGAATGTTCGCACATGACTGCTGGACTGACCATTGCCAAATCCTGGCGACTGTCTCCAGCAACCTGGCCCAAAAAGCAGCAATGGCAGCAAAAATACTACCGCAAGAAAATCAGTGTCAATGGATTCAAGGACTCTGTGAAGGAAGACCTATTCAGACAGTGCCTTACAATCAACCTGCTGACACTCAATGAACAGGGACCGCAGAACTTCCACAATGTCTGGCCTGCCCTTAAATCTACCATCGTCAGCACCTACAAGGATACTCGGTTTCTCCACCAGGAAACATCCAGACTGGGTTGACGAGAATGGCCAGGAGATTCAGGAGCTGCTAAATTGCAAGCGTAAGAGGTTCCTGAACTGGAAGCAACGCCAAAATTTGTGGGAAAGAAAGCAGGTCTACAGACAAACAAAAGTTGAAGTCCAACAAAACACTTTTGACCTAAATAACAAATAGTGAGTGGAAATAGTGCAGGGACTCCACAACTCGTCGACAGCCATGACATGTGTAGGTTCTTCAGTGAATTTTGTTTTTCTTTTAAAATTTTTTTTTTAGTGTACCCAATTATTTTTTTCCAATTAAGGGGCAATTTAGCATGACCAATCCACCTACCCTGCACATCTTTGGGTTGTGAGGGTTAAACCCATGCAGACACGGGGAAAATATGCAAACTCCACACAGATAGTGACCCAGGGCCGGGATTCGAACCCACGTCCTCAGCGCTGTAGGCAGCAATGCTAACCACTGTGCCACCGTGCTGCCCTCTTCAGTGAATGTATGGCCATTTACACTCAAGGACTTACCACGCTGAGGGTTAAGAATAGGATGGCGATGACCAAGGATAGAGAGGCAATCAGCGCTCACTTGAAGTAGCACTTTGAGGACCTCCCCACTGGGACTCAGTCCTCGACATGAGTGTCCTCGACTACATTCCACAGCCTGCTACCCACCACTGCCTCAGCACCATGCCAGCCCTACATGAGGTTAAAAAGGGCGTTTGGCAATTAAGTGGAGGGGATTGTGCCATAGTGGTATTGTCACTGGACTAGTAATCCACATACCCAGGATAATACTCTGATGACCCAGGTTCGGATCCCACCAGAATCAAAAAACTCCTGAATTAGATGTCTAACGATGACGATGAACCCATTGTCGATTGTTGAAAAAATAGTTTGTTCACTCTCCTAGTCATAGGCAAACCTTCTAGACCCCACCTGCCAAAAACCCTCAAGCACGTCAATTTGGTCCTCTTAATATTTAGCAATTTTTGTGCTTTTTTTAATAGCCTCTCCAACCCTTCTCATGCTGAATGTGGTAACATTATGATTAATGGTGATTAAGGCCTCACCCACTTTTGTGTGTTGGAGATTTGATCAGCCCTATTGCTCAATCAAATACAGGATAATTTCACCCCCCCCCCCCCCCCCCCCCCCCCCCGTTGCCCTGTTTACATCCTCAGTCTTCCATTAACTCTAGACGTCCCTTTGCTATTGCTGCCTTTCAAGTATAGGCATTTTTGTCACAATCAAGTTGAAATCTTGAGGACCCATGTAGCTGGCCCCTGACCATTCGTCAACCTTTTTAAAAAAAATTTAGAGTACCCAATTATTTTTTCCAATTAAGGGGCAATTTAGCGTGGCCAATCTACCTATCCTGTATATCTTTGGGTTGTGGGGGCGAAACCCACGCAGACACGGGGAGAATGTGCAAACTCCACACGGACAGTGACCCAGGGCCGGGATTCGAACCCGGGTCCTCAGCGCCGTAGTCGTCAACCTTAGTCCCATATTTTCAGGTCAAGGTTTTGGCCAGGACAGAAGGTCTATAGCACATCCATTAATTTCCATGTGTCTGCCTTGATTAATAAGAGAATGAGGGGTTATGGGGGGAAGGTAGGAGAATGGGGATAAGAAAAATATCAGCCATGATTGAATGGCGGAGCAGACTTGCTGGGCCGAGTGACCTAATTCTGCTCCTATGTCTTATGGTCTATCCTTTTGTTTATCCTTTTCTACTTGCCTCAGTGTTATAATTGATTTGTTTAGCACTGCCACATGATCTCTAATCCTGATGACTGTTTCTTCTAAACAATGTATATCAGTGATGGGCAACCTAGGCTGGTGAGTGGGCCGCATGAGTGGTCCCCCTTCATCGCAGTGGGTCACAAGATTGTTCACAAACTATGGCCCCATGAATAGGATCAACCTCAAATGGTAAAAACAAAAGAAACCTTTACACTTTGGAGGCAGTGGGAGTGCATGGCTCTCCCTGTCAATGCTGTGTGCAAGTAGCAAGCACCTCACTTCACTTGCCCTTGTTTTATGTGTCAATCACTTCAGTAAAACCGTGAGGACATGGACAGAAACCAGCAGAACCTGGCAATGCTGTGCGTGGGCAAAGGTCAACAAAATGTCTGGTGGTTCACACTAAGAACGCTGTTGGGCCACAATGAGCCCACAGACCGCAGGTTGCCCCGCATTGATATGTTTCCTTCCAGCTTTGTTTCCCGTTGCTTGGAATCATTCTTCTATGTTTCTGCTATACTAAATGATGCCCAATTTGCTAACCCCTTCAAGGCCCTCCTGATTGTACCTCATATTTGGTAGTGTCACAGGCTTTAAAAGGTGCTTTGCCAAAGTTACCCATGACCAACGTATTTGTGTTTGTGTGGATTTTCCCACCCGTGCAGTGAGGAATTCAATCTAAAATAACCCAGCAAACCTCTTAAAAAGGAAAAGCTTGGTTCATTTCACAGGGGAGGTGGTGGTGGAGGCAGCACAGTGGTATTGTCACTGGACCAATAATTCCAAGACTCTGGTGACCTGGGTTCAAATCCCACAATGGCAGGTGGTGATATTTGAATTGAATTAAATCTGGTATTAAAAGTCTAATGATGATTGTGAATCAATTGTTGTAAAAACACATCTGGTTCACTCATTTCCTTTATGGAAGGAAATCTGCCATCCTTTCCTGGTCTGGCTTCCACGTGACTGTAGATTTGCAGCAATGTGGTTGTCTCCCAAATGCCCTCTGACATTGAGGGGTGATAAATATCCCAGCCAGTAATACTGACATCCTGTAAAATGAATTTTTAAATCTATTGCTCTGGTAGTTATCTAAGAAAAGCTGAAGAGCGTGATCTAATGACGACGTTATGCTCGAGTGAGAGTGCAACATGGCTGGTAGAGGACTCCCGCGGGTTTCCCAGCAGCCTTCACGCTTTGCAGATTACACCCAAGTCCCGCAGGGCGTTGGAATCAGAATCAAGCCCAAACGGGGCATGACCAAATGGCACACGCCTAAGTAGGTTTTAAAACTACATAGGTCAGCTTACCTGGGATCTACCGGCCTACCCAGCAAGGCTGCAGCCGGGTACCATTCAGTACTGGTCCACACAAACGCATTCCGAGCGGAATGACACCCGTGGGGTCTCCCAGGTCATCGGAGGCCCCTGGGTGGCAAGGGAAAGTGCAGTGTGGCTCCCTCGCTCTTCCCCCTGGAACTCGGGCACCTTGGCACTGCCAAGGTGCCTGGTTGGCACTGCCAAGCTGGCAGGAGCACTGCCGGGGTACCAGAGTGGCAATGCAAGGGTCAGGACGCAAGAGGGTCCATACCCATGCAAGGAGGGTGGTGGGGGGGGGGGGGGGGTTGAAGGTTAGGGGTGCAGGGCAGGTTATTAGAGGCCTCTGGGATGTTGGGGGCGGGGGGGGGGCGATATGTGGGGATCCTGGAGGAGAGGCCTGTAGGGGCCTGGGGATGCCTGAAGATGGGGACCTTATAGCAGGGTGACCTCACTTTGGAGGGTGTGGGTAATGCCCATGTGCGTGAGGGCTGACATTGCCCATGGGTGGGGGTTTGGGGACCTACAAGCTCACTGAAAGATCGGGCACCCTTCCAAACTGGCAGCCCGATCTCTGAGTTCAGCTCCCCAGTGCAGAAACAAAATCTAAGGGCGTGATCGAATGGCCACTCTCTGCCCAAGAAGCAGCTCGCCACGGTGCAACATGGCAGATAGAAGACGGAAGACCCCGCTCCCAGCATCTACCCAGCTCACAACACTTTGTGAGATATAACGTGACCTCACGAGACGTTGCGATGTAATTCCTGCCCATTGAGGGCAGGATCACATTTTGGCAAATCTGCATCTTAACGCAAGGCAGCTAGTCTCACTAAATGTGCAGATTCCCGAGGTACCAGAGGCGTTGGGCTCTATTTCCTTTGCCTCGGAGATCCCGGGCAAGCGCCCCTCAGTACTGGTCTCCACAAATGGGGACCAGATGGAATGGCACTCATGGGGGTCTCCCAGGGGATTGGAGGCCCCCAGGTGCATGTCCTTAGGGCAGGGTGGTACTGACACTATTGGTGCCACCCGGGCACTCTAGCAGGCTGGTCTGGCACCCTGGCAGTGCCATCCTTGCAGTGCAGCCTGGCAGTGCCATGGTGTCCAGGTGACACTGCCAGCTGCCAGGAGCACTGCTAGGGTGGCAGGTTGGCATTGCCAAGGTGCCAAGCTGGCATTTTCTTTGCATGGTGGCGATTGGGCCGGGGGTGCCCTGCGCTGGTGTTCGGGGGGGTGCCCGCAGACCCTCTCATGGTGCGTTGGGGTTTGGGGGAAGGGTCTAGGGTTGCTTCTTGGGCTCCAGAGATCGGGATCGCCATTTAAAAATGCAGACTGCGTACTTAGCCCCTACTCTACTCCCTATACACACACGACTGTGTGGCAAAATTTGGCTCAACCTCCATCTACAAGTTTGCTGATGACATGACAGTAATGGGACGGATCTCGAACAATGATGAGTCAGAGTACAGGAGGGAGATAGAGAACCTAGTGGAGTGTGTGACGACAATAATCTCTCCCTCAATGTCAGTAAAACAAAAGAGCTGGTCATTGACTTAAGGAAGCAAAGTATTGTACGCACCCCTATCTGCATCAATGGGAGATGGTAACAGATACATAGAACATATAGTGCAGAAGGAGGCCATTCAGCCCATCGAGTCTGCACCAACCCACTAAAGCCCTCACTTCCTCCCTTTCCCCAAACCCCAATAACCCCTCCCAACCTTTTTGGACACGAAAGGCTATTTAGCATGGCCAATCCACCTAACCTGCACGTCTTTGGACTGTGGGAGGAAACCGGAGCACCCGGAGGAAACCCACGCAGACACGGGGCGAATGTTCAGATTCCGCAGACACAGACAGTGACCAAGTGGGGAATCGAACCTGGGACCCTGGCGCTGTGAAGCCACAGTGCTACCCACTATGCTACCGTGCTGCCCACTAACAGCTTCAACTGCTGACAGCTTCAAATTCCTAGTTGTGCATATCACCAACAATGTGTCCTGGTCCACTCACATCGATGCTACGACCAAGAAAGCACAACATCAGGAAATTAAGGGAATTCAGCATGTCCACATTGACTTACCAATTTTTACAGATGCACCATAGAAAACAACCTATCTGACTGCATCACAGCTTGGTATGGCAACTGCTCGGATCAAGGCCGTAAGAAACTACAGAGTCATGAACACAGCCTAGTCCATCAAGCGAACCCGCCTCCATCCATTGACTCTGACTACACCTCCTGCTGCCTTAGGAAAGTGGGCCGCATAATCAAAGACTTTTCCCAGCCGGGTTATTCACTCTTCCAACTACTTCCATCGGGCAAGGGATACAAAAGTCTGAGGACACGCACAAACAGCGTATTCCCCGCTGGGTCTCTGGATTACTAGTCCAGTTACAGTACCACTACACCATCACTATTACTAACACCTAAACACAAAAACATTAGTTACAAATGAAAAAGGAAATGGCAGCACAGTGGTGAAGGGCAGCACGGTAGCACAGTGGGTAGCACTGTTGCTTCAGAGCTCCAGGGTCCCAGGATTGATTCCCAGCTTGTGTCACTGTCTGTGTGGAGTCCGTACGTTCTCCCCGTGTCTGCGTGGGTATCCTTCGGGTGCTCCGGCTTCCTCCCACAGTCCAAAGATGTGCAGGTTAGGTGAATTGGACATTCTGAATTCTCCCTCTGTGTACCCGGATAGGTGCTGGACAGTGGCGACTAGGGGCTTTTCACAGTAACTTCATTGCAGTGTTAACGTAAGACTACTTGTGACAATAAAAATTTGTCAGTTCAGTTTCTCAACTGTTTGGTGTAGGCCGGATATGTTTTGAAGTTGAACTGTTGTGCTGTCTGAAGTGAAGTCTTTGAGGCTGTCGAGTTGTCTCTGCTGCTGTAATAAGACCATAAGACATAGGAGCAGAATTAGGTCACTCGCCCCATTGAGTAAGCTCCGCCATTCAATCACGGCCGATATTTTTCTTATCCCCATTCTCCTACCCTCCCCCCATTACCCCGATCCCCTTATTAATCAAGGACCTATCTATCTCTGTCTTAAAGACACTCAGTGATTTGGCCTCCACAGCCTTCTGCGGCAAAGAGTTCCACAGATTCACCACCCTCTGCCTGAAAACATTCCTCCTCATCTGTATTTTAAAGGATCGTCCCTTTAGTCTGAGAATTGTGAACAAGGACTCCCAAGCCCCTTTGTGCTTCTGATTTCCAAAGCATCTCCCTATTTAGAAAATAGTCTATGCCTCCATTTCTCTTTCCAAAGTGCATAACCTCACACTTATCCACATTGTATTCCATCTGCCACTTCTTTACCCACTCTCGTAGCCTGTCCAAGTCATTCTGCAGCCCACCTGCTTCCTCAATACTACCTGTCCCTCTACAGGTCTTTGTATCATCTGCAAACTTAGCAACAGTTGCTCCTTCCAGATCATTAATGTATATTGTGAAAAGTTGTGGTCCCAGCCCAGACCCCTGAGGCACACCACTAGTCACTAGCTGCCATCCTGAAAAAGGCCCCTTTATCCCCACTCTGCCTTCTGCCAGCCAGCTAATCCTCTATCCATGCCAGGATCTTACCCTCAACACCATGGGATCTTAACTTATTTTAAAGTCTCTTATGGGGCACCTTGTCAAAGGTCTTCTGGAAATCTAAATAAATCACGCCCACTGGTTCTCCTTTGTCTAACTTCCTTGTTATTTCCTCAAAGAACTCTAACAGATTTGTTGGACATAACCTCTCCTTGACGAAGCCATGGTGACTCAGTCCTACTTTATCATGCACTTCCAAGTACTCCGCGGTTGCCACTGTCAAATTGATGGAGGCTGCTTTAACATGTGAACTTAAGAGTGAAATCAGTGTTTACAGGGAGGAAAAAGGTTATTCGCCCTGATTCTGCTTTGTGGTATTTTTGGCTGCCTAGCTACTTTACTGAAAACCAGTAGCTGTTTTTAGATACTTTCTCTGTCTCTCCCTGGAGCTCTTGATTGATTTGATTTATTGGCCTTTGGACCGAAGTACAGTGAAAAGTATTTTTCTGCGGCCGAGGGACCGTACGTACATAGTAGACAAAAAGAATAATCAACAGAGAACATTGACGAATGGTACATCGACAAACAGTGATTGCTTTCAGTGTGGAACAAGGGGCTGTGGTGAATTCATACTGTATTGTAATTCAAACTATATTGCACTGCATTGTATTATGTCCTTGTGGGCTCTGTATGTGAGCTGTTGCGCGGCTCTGCCCATAGGGGGAGATGAGGAGCTTGTACAGGGCTCCACCCTTGGCTCCAACCATGGCTCCACCCATGGCCCCTCCCACTACCGGAAGTATAAAGTGCTGCAGCCGTGAGCCTGCTCTCAGTTCTTCTGGTCGCAGGCAGGCTCAGTTGTAAGACTATTAAAACCACGGTTTACTTCCAATCGTGTCTCTGTTGAATTGATGGTCACATCAGGGGCCAAACAAAGCAAATACATGAGCAAGAGCAGCATAGGGCGTCGTGAATAGTGTTCTTACAGGGAACAGATCTGTCCGAGGGGGGAGTCGTTGAGGAGTCTTGAAGCTGTTCGTATGTCTGGATGTGCAGGTCTTCAGATTTCTGTACCTTCTGCCTGATGGAAGGGTCTGGAAGAAGGCAATGCCTGGGTGGGAGGGGTCTCTGATAATGCTGTCTGCCTTCCTGAGGCAGCGGGAGGTGTATAGAGAATCAATATGGGGGTGGCAAAGTTCTGGGGAACCATCTTCAAGATGGTTCTCTGTGTGAAGTAGCCTTTTCAATGCTCTTTGCAGATAAGTCAAGATGGTCACTGCAAAATGCCAAGTAATATCCCAAATAAGTCACTGGCTCTTCCCCACCTGTGATTCATAGCTTTTTGACCTGGCCAGGCACAATTTACATTCTTACAATGCGGCCTCAACAAAACTTTATTATCTCTAGGACGAGGCCACAGTGAAGCATAAATAAATTAAGGATTGTCTTTGTCCTGTCAGAAAGGAAACCCAGTCTGAAATACACATTTTTGTCTGGTAGCTTGGAGTCATTTAGAGTCTTTAAACTCAGCTGGAGGATTTTAAAAAGTTAATCTTCAAAACAGTTTTCTAAAAATTTGTAATATCATAATACGCATCGTGACAGTAGACATCTTGCATTAATGCAAGTTCAACTCCTTCCTTTATTCCATTCCCATTTATTTTGTTATCATTTTAATTTTGCTTATCTTCCGCCATTGGAATTTGACTTATTAAACTTTTGATTTATATTTTCACTGGCACACTTCAAAGTTTCCTCCAATCAGTACCTCACAACCATCCCCACATCTAGTTTAAACACTCCCACCTATCTACCCATGCATCGTTCCAACAACTCTACCTCTCTCCTACCTTTTGTTTAGGTGAAGCCCACCTGGTCCGCGAAGGTGTACCTCATTCCAAAAAGCATCCCAATGTTCCCAACACAAAAGCCTCAGCCACATGTTGATCTACCATGTTAACCCTATGTGTGTTTCTGAAAATATCACACACTAGGTCCTCCCTTTAAGCTTCCAACAGCTGAAATCTGTGTTCGATTTCCACCTGCACAACAGTTGGTCACTATTCAACATCAGATTCTCCATTCGTAACACTCCATTTTGCATCTCTGGAAAGAAAATTACAGCATGTTTGGAAATACTCAGAAGGTCTGGCTGGATGTGTCAAGGGAGATGGAGAGTCCATGGTGCGGGTTGATTAAATTTTACTACTTGTTTCTTTGGTCTGCTCTGCACAGATTTCCATCCAGAAACCAAATAAACGAGTCTCCAAATATCACAACTTGTCTGCTTTCTTAATTTCTCTTTTTGCTGCTTCTTTGTTAGTTGCCTCAGTGCATAACACAAACTTTTCACCTTGAAACTCTATATTAAGTCTATCCAGAGGAGTGGCACCTTTGGAAATACCCAGGGATCATGGCTGCTGTCACACTCTTGACCATGGCATCTCTCTCCCCCCCCCCCCCCCCCCCCCCCACTCTTTCCTTATGTATCAGAGACCTCACCCTCCTACTCTAGGTGCTGGGAGTATTTTCTTTCATACTTCAACTGCATAATGACACTGAGCTAGCTAGGACTACTGCTCTGGCTCAGTAAGTAATGGTCTCGCTCCTTGCATCAGGAGGTTGCAAGTTTAAACCCCACTCCAGTGCAGTGCTGAGAGAGTGAAAGAGCAAGGTAGCACAGTACTTAACACTGTAGCTTCACAGCACCAGGGTCGCAGGTTCGATACCCAGCTTGGGTCACTGTCTGTGTGGAGTCTGTACGTTCTCCCCGTGTCTGTGTGGGTTTCCTCCGGGTGCTCCGGTTTCCACCCACAAGTCCCGAAAGACGTGCTGCTAGGTGAATTGGACATTCTGAATTCTCCCTCAATGTACCCAAACAGGCGCCGGAGTGTGGCGACTAGGGGATTTTCACAGTAACTTCATTGCAGTGTTAATGGCAGCCTACTTGTGACACTAATAAAGATTGTTATTATTATTATGTGCCAGTGCAAGTACTATCTTTTGGATGAGATGTAAGACCAAGGGTTGAATATTCTGGCCCTTGCGGCTGGTGGAATTTCCTGGTCCCACTGACTGGCTAACAACACAAAACTTCATTGACATCGGCAGGTCCGGAAGATCCCACCACCAGCCAATGGTGAAGAGCTGTGGAGTTCTCACTGGCATCCTAGTCAACATTTATCCCTCATCCAAATTCACGAAGACGGATTACCTGATCAGTTGACACATTGCTTTTTATGGGATCTTGCTGTGTGCAAATTGGTCGCCTCCATCACCACAATGACTACACGTCAAAAAGTACTTTATTGACTGCAAAGGGGTTTGGGACGTTCTGAAGTGGTGAAAAATGCTATGTAGATTCACGCTCTTCCTTTATTTGGTTCTTGTCGAATGCAGCCAATTACATGTATTTGTCATCACATAGCATCGAGGCCACAGAGAAATGGGATTCTCACACAGACCTCCCAGCGACACAGCTGGCTAAAACCATTTGTTAGATAAAGTTGGAGTCACTCCATCTAAAATCACAGAAATATCAGTCTGTGGCACACAGGGATTTCAGAAAACATTTAAACAAACATTTCATATTTCTTCCATGCTGCTTTTGTTTCCAATGGAATAAAATTATACCTCCCAAGTGACCGTTCATCATATATGAGCTTAAAAAGAAGGGGGAAAATCTTCAGCGGAATTCTCCGTTCCTGAGACTAAGTATTGACGCCGGGGCAGAATCATGGAGTTCCATGGCAGCAAAACTGCAACTGTTAAGGAGCCAGCACTGGCGCCACATGGAACACAATTGATTCTAATGAGAAACGGTGCCGGATTCGCCGGGTCCATGATTGACACTCGGGAGGCTGACAAGCTGCAGCTGCACACTTCAGTCCTCCACACACACATACCATCCCAGCCAACAAGATGGCACTCATTGCGGTAGAGTGCAACCATCCCACTGATGGGTTGGCTGGGGCCAGAGGGCAACTGGGGGGGGGGGGGGGGGGGGGGGGGCTAGCCTGGGGGCGACCCATACAACCTGTGGCCCTAAGTTCACAGTGGACAGTCAGCGGCGTGCGCAGCTGCAAGGCTACTATGCAGGTTGCGACGATGGTGTTCAATATCCGTCCACCCCGACCCCACAGCCCACCTCCTGGCCACCCCCCTCTACTCCCCCCGACCCTGACAGAAGCCCCCTGGCCAGCGGCATGATTGTCAGCAAACTATGGTCGTGTTGGACACTTTCCCCCTCTGTCTCCCTCAGCAGCCACGGCGTCTGTTCACAGATTTTAAAAGCACAAGTGAACTTCCCTGTTCGGGAATTCACCCCAATGGAAGCGAAAAACCGCGGAGGCCCTGGAGAATACCGGGTCGGGCCCGCTAATGATATGTCAAGGGGGGTTTACTCTACGTGCTTTCTGTCAGAGCGACGAAGAATTGTGATTTGGCGTGAAACGGGTGCCCGCCACGACTTCGGCATCGGAATTGATTCTCCGCCCAATTGTGTTTTCCAGTTCCGGCGTCAGCCGACGGAGAATCCCGCCTTTTTACAGTGTCCTTCATTACCTCAGGACATCGCAAAGTCATTCCCATCTACACTTTTAAAGTGTAGTCACTGTTGCAATGTACTGGGAACAGGGCAGCTTCTGCACACACGTATAGATTATATAGAATCACTACAGTGCAGAAGGAGGCCATTTGGTCCTTCGAGTCCGCACTAACCCATCGAAAGACTACCCAATCCTTGCCCATTCCCCCACCCTATCCCTGTAACCCCACCCAACCTTTGGACAGCAAGGGGGCAAATTAGCATGGCCAATCCACTTAACCTGCGTACCTTTGGACATGAAACAATGAGCAGATAATCTGAGTTATGTTGGATGAGGGACAAATATTGTCCAGAAGACCAGATAGCACTCTCCTGCTCTTCTTCAAATCATGCCATGGAAATATTCACCTCAGACTGAGGGGGCAGGTAGGGTCTCGGCTGTACATCGCATCCCGAAGAAAGCACCACCCCCAGCGCTGCCCTCCCTCAGCACGGCGCTGAAATGGCAACCTGGGGTTTGCAGCTCCAGACCGAGCCTGAAACCACAGCCTCTGACTCAGAGTCAAGAGAGTTCCACCACTGAACCACTCTGAGAAGGAGTGTCATTATCTGTCGAAACAAGGGCAGAACCTACCCAACCTCAGACTGAGACAGATGATGTCTTCACACAAAGATCATGTAGTGACACAGGAGTAGGAGTCGAGTCTAAATTTACCCTTCCCCTCCCGAGCCAAGGAGAGTCCAAGTCACCTCAGGTGGCCCTTATTGCTATCTTGGCTCAGATCAACCACCTCAATATGGGTTCAGTGGTATGCCGGTTAATACAGAGAATGTGGGTTTAAATCCCACCACAGCAGTTTGTAAATTGAATTCAGTCATAAAAATTTAAAAATAAAAAGCTAGCATCAGTATAAGTGACCATGTGAGTCATTCAAATCCCAGCTGGTTCAATCATGGTCCTTCAGGGAGAAATTCCTTCCCCACTCGTGCCTGTTTGTGACTGCAGAGCCACACAAATACGGTTGACTCTTTTTTTAAAAAATAATTTTTATTGAAATGTTTACAAAATATAAACATCTTAACTCTATTAACAAACAACCGCGGTAACACCCCAAGAACAATACCCCCCAACTTCAAGAGCAACTTCAAACAAAAGGAAAAAGAAAAAAAACAAAAGAGCACCCAAACAACAAAAGGGAAAGAGACAGCACCCGCCACATCCCACAGACCCATGTACACAGTTCTCCCTCCCCCCAATCCAGATCCCCCCCCCCCCACCCTCCCCCGGGTTGCTGCTGCTGTCGGCCTATTTCTCTACCGTTCCGCCAGGAAGTCCAGGAATATGGTTGACTCTCAACTTCAAGTCAGTTGTATTAAACTTTCTCAGGCTCGTTGTGTATGTTCAGAACATTTTGTTTCCACTTCAAGATTTCTAGCATTCAGGTTTCTTTATATTGCTATCGTCAGGATTCATTTCGGTTGTTTTCGTGTGTTTATATTTAGTATATCCGACACTTTGAAGCATAAAAACGTCAAAATTATAAGGTGCTCCATCTCGTCCACTGTGCCTGTGTTTTGTAGGCCACAAACGAGTCCGAATCAAGTTGGTAAAAAGAAAACTTGATTTATTGCAAAGCAATTATATTAGGAATATTCATCAGATTCCAGCCGGGTCGGCTGTCAGTTCCACACCTGGACGACTTTATATAGAATTCAATCATGAATGTCCTCGGGCTCCATGCCCCCTTAGTAGGGGAGCTTGTACTCAGCGAGACTCTCGGGAGACTGATTGCTCCAACCCTGTAGGTCACGTGTGGGTTATAACATCCCTTCCCCGCAAAGTCCGACAGCTCTTCTGATGACTGCAGAGTAGGAGGGTTTCGCACTCTCTTCGCCTGTGGCTGTGCTTCCTACACTTGTGGGCAGCATATACCTGGACGGAGAACGTCACACCCGTTTGGTACTGTCTGAGGCTGCTGCACTGTTTGCTCCTCGTCTGAGATTTACGATGCCTGAGTCTCCATGTTGGAATCTGTATCTACAACCTCTCTCATTTCGGCATCTCGACCCTCTTGGGATAATGCCCTAGCCTCCACTGGCAACAGATTCGTTTGGACTAATTTTCCTCCCCCGAGGAATGTTTCGTAAGACTGATCTTCTGGACCTGATGTGATTGATGTGTTTTTTCATGACATGACCCCGTGCCTGATCTTGATATGATACCGGCTCTGTCAGGTGGATGACTGTTCCTCAGATTCACTGGGCACCATCTGCAAAGTTACGAACATAGACTGTGTTGCCTTGTACAAACAGTGGGGTTGGCTTTCCTCTGTCTGGGCAATGCCCTTGCTGCTCCTGGCTGCGGCGCACTTTCCTGCCAATATCGGGGAAAGCAAGACGAAGATGGGTTTGAAGCCTCCGGCCCATTAGCAATTCAGCCGGTGCTATCCTGGTCTCAATATAGCAGAACAAGAAACTAGCCTGTCTTGTGCCTGCATTTTCACCCCTCATTGGAGTGTCTGTACCGCCCTTTCCCCCAGCCCGTTGGAAGCCGGGTGATATAGATGTGTCGTACCCCATTCAGCTTCATGGGTCCCGTGAATTCCTCACTTGTGGAGGGCGTTCCGTTGACAGTCACCAGTCTCTGGGATACTGTGGATACTGAAAGACAGGCGCAATTTCTCAATGGTCGCCTTTGAGGTGGTCGACGACATTCTGTAGACTTCCAACCACTTAGAATGGCATCTATCATGAGTAAGAGCAACAAGATTTGAAAGATGCCGGCCAAGTCGGTGTGTAACCGCACCCACTGTTGCCCCGGCCATTCCCATGGGTGAAGGGGCACAGCTAATGGAAACTTCTGTTGTTCCTGACAAACACCGCACTGTTGGGCCATCCGTTCTATATCTACATCCAGACCTGGCCAACAAACGTACCTACGGGTGAGGATTTTAATTTTGAACCCCCCCAATTGAAAATCTTTCTTCCTGGTCTATCTTTGTCCTTTTACATGCTAAATCACCCCCATAATAATTTACAAGTGACACGCCTTCCCCCTTCCCAGCCTCATTTCCTCAACTTAAATCCAGAATATGCCCTTTCTCTTGTTCGGCACGCCAGAAAATAACATTTCCTGAAAGCGTTTTCAGATTACAGTGATAGACCATGGAATGATTTCAAAACAAGGATGAGAATTTCAAAATCACTGTTTCTTCATTTTAACAACATCCGAGATACACCCCAGCACTCCATCCTGTTCCACTGTTAATTGGGTTGAGGCTGCCCAAACCCATTTCACACAGGGACATTATAAACGACCTAGAGCAGAGGTTTTCAGCCATCCATCTATCATCAATTTAAGGCCTAGTGTATTGTATGCTCCTCACATAGAAACCCTGTCACACCAGCATTCAATATCACCTACAATCTGACTAAAAAGAGTTTTGTTGTTTATTATATATGTGGGTTGATGTCACTGTGTTGTCACATTGTTCCTTTAAGAGTTGAATCACATGACAGTCCATGACGCCATTGGCTACTTCGCAGGCTTTTGCCTCAGTTTAGACCAAGTCTTTATACAGTTCACAACCTCTGTTGATTATTGTGTTCAACCCACGTGCTTCAGCATTTCCTTTCTTTTATCCTGCAAATGCAATACATAATAGGATAAACTAAACTGGCGACGAGGAATGGATCAGAAGAAAATCTTTTTCAAAGTGAAAAGAAAATGGAAATGGTCGACGGTCAACGTTGAGGCAGATCAACAGTGGGTCAGCGATCGCACCTCACATATAGCACCCCGTGCCTGGCATCAGAATCAGTAAGGTTTTGGGCGCAAATTCTAAGGAAAGGTCCATTTTGAATTTAAACCAGCAACCCAAGTTCAGGCTCGCCACATGCAGTAGAGTAAGACACGGAGGTAGAGGGGGCAAAGAAAATAAAATCGAGTATTGCAAAGGATACAATTGGCTTATTCACCATATTTAAGACAGAACATAGGGAAGTTGAGAGATTGTTCCAGTATCGCTGAAAAATGGTGGGAAACTTTGGAGCCATGGGTTCATTTGAAGAAGACTCAGAAAACTGGAACTCATGTGTAGACAGATTCCACAATTATATCCTGGTCAATAACATTTCAGAAAATATTCAGGTCCCTGCTTTTCTTAGAATTGGAAGCAGAACTTTTAACTTACTCAGATGTTTTGTCCAACCTGACAAACTTGGTGACAAAACTTATTAAGAATTGTTTAAAATATTAGAAGACTAGTGTGCCACTATAATAACCCCCATGAGTCATACGAGGATACGTTGCTTGATCTCTCTGTGGGACTCAAGGAATATGAACTCCGTTGCTAGAAAGTGGGGAGCTGCCCAGATGGGACTCACAAGAGCACAGTATAAAGGCCAACCTAGACATGGACCAGCATGTTCATTGCCCCAATGGGACCTTACTCTCTATATATATTTGTCCCCTTAGGCAGACTTTCCACGACTGGAAATAAATCAACTGTACCCTACTGTTTGGCTTCCTGAATGCTAATATAAGAACATAAGAACATAAGAACTAGGAGTAGCCATCTGGCCCCTCGAGCCTGCTCCGCCATTCAATGAGATCATGGCTGATCTTTTGTGGACTCAGCTCCACTTTCTGGCCCGAACACCATAACCCTTAATCCCTTTATTCTTCAAAAAACTATCTATCTTTACCTTAAAAACATGTAATGAAGGAGCCTCAACTGCTACACTGGGCAAGGAATTCCATAGATTCACAACCCTTTGGGTGAAGAAGTTCCTCCTAAACTCAGTCCTAAATCTACTTCCCCTTATTTTGAGGCTATGCCCCCTAGTTCTGCTGTCACCCACCAGTGGAAACAACCTGCCCGCATCTATCCTATCTATTCCCTTCATAATTTTAAATGTTTCTATAAGATCCCCCCTCATCCTTCTAAATTCCAACGAGTACAGTCCCAGTCTACTCAACCTCTCCTCATAATCCAACCCCTTCAGCTCTGGGATTAACCTAGTGAATCTCCTCTGCACACCCTCCAGCGCCAGTACGTCCTTTCTCAAGTAAGGAGACCAAAACTGAACACAATACTCCAGGTGTGGCCGCACTAACACCTTATACAATTGCAACATAACCTCCCTAGTCTTAAACTCCATCCCTCTAGCAATGAAGGACAACATTCCATTTGCCTTCTTAATCACCTGTTGCACTTGTAAACCAACCTTCTGTGACTCATGCACTAGCACACCCAAGTCTCTCTGAACAGCGGCATGCTTTAATATTTTATCGTTTAAATAATAATCCCGTTTGCTGTTATTCCTACCAAAATGGATAACCTCACATTTGTCAACATTGTATTCCATCTGCCAGACCCGAGCCCATTCACTTAACCTATCCAAATCCCTCTGCAGACTTCCAGTATCCTTTGCACTTTTCGCTTTACCACTCATCTTAGTGTCATCTGCAAATTTGGACACATTGCCCTTGGTCCCCAACTCCAAATCATCAATGTAAATTGTGAACAATTGTGGGCCCAACACGGATCCCTGAGGGACACCACTAGCTACTGATTGCCAACCAGAGAAACACCCATTAATCCCAACTCTTTGCTTTCTATTAATTAACCAATCCTCTATTCATGCTACTACTTTACCCTTAATGCCATGCATCTTTATCTTATGCAGCAACCTTTTGTGTGGCACCTTGTCAAAGGCTTTCTGGAAATCCAGATATACCACATCCATCGGCTCCCCGTTATCTACTGCACTGGTAATGTCCTCAAAAAATTCCACTAAATTAGTTAGGCATGACCTGCCTTTTACGAACCCATGCTGCGTCTGCCCAATGGGACAATTTCTATCCAGATGCCTCGCAATTTCTTCCTTGATGATAGATTCCAGCATCTTCCCTATTACCGAAGTTAAACTCACTGGCCTATAATTTCCTGCTTTCTGCCTACCTCCTTTTTTAAACAGTGGCGTCACGTTTGCTAATTTCCAATCCACCGGGACAACCCCAGAGTCTAGTGAATTTCGGTAAATTATCACTAGTGCATCTGCAATTTCCCTAGCCATCTCTATGCCATGCTGCTAAAGAGGTCAAATAAACTATAACTCTGATTTTGGACGTCCCAACCGCAGCGGGATATTACTGTGCGTCAACTTGTTGGACAGACTTTTGAGAAATGCCACTCTTTGGGATGTTGGAGGCCTTCGAAGCAGGCCTGGAAGATTGGGCCCAGTACTCAGAGCAAATGAGGTACTTTTTCCAGGCTAATGGCATCATTGGAGAGGCCCAACAGAAGGTAATCCTCCTGACTGCCTAGGGGGTCCAAACCTTCAGCATAATTAAAAGCTTCACCTATCCAGCTGCTCCGGATTCAAAGGGCGCATTTTAACATAAACATTTCTAAGTCATTTGTGGTGGGTTTTGCTGGGAGTTTCCTGCTGGGTCTGCTGGCGAGTTCCACACGCTATCTACTCCCTCCCTCCCGGGTTCCTTAACCTCCACGGATCCACCTTCCCCACACGCTCAATAAATCCTCCCAACTCCATCGCCATCCTCGACCTTCCCATCGACTTGGGGCTTGACCTGTCCACCTTCGGCTCTATTAGAATCGCCGCCCATAATCAGTTGGTGCATATCCAGCCAGGATCGCTCCCAGTAACTCCTTTACAAACTCCACGTTGTCCCAGTTAGGCGCTTGTATGTAACTAACACCACCAGCGTCCCCTCCAGCAACCCACTCGCTATTACATACCTTCCCCTTGAGACTCACTCTTTCCTGGCTCCCAGAAACCCTGTCCTCTTATTCAACAAATTGGCCACCCCCCTCGACTTCGAATCAAACCCGGAGTGAAATACTTGTACCACCCATCCCTTCTTCAGCCTAACTTGATCATTCACCCGGGAATGCTTCTCCTATAGAAAGATCACCTCCGCTCTCAAACTCTTTAGGTACGCAAAAACCATAGACCCCTTAACCGGTCCATTCAGCCCCCGGACATTCCACATTACGACATCCAAGATGGCCCCCCTCTTTGCCCATGACCACGCTCAACCTCCCATCCTGCCACGTCACATTCCCCTCCCTCCCCTCACCTGCCACCCCTCTGGAACTCCTTCCCCCACCTGATCTTCACTGACTAGGTTTGCTCGCTTGCATGGCAAATCCCGCACTAATGCCTTTCTTTCACACCCTCCCGCTCCTCCCCCCACCAGTCTCACCTTGGTATTTGCAACCGCCCCCTTACCCCCTTGAACACCAACAAGACGAATGACCCAACCCAAAGGGCCCCATCATACATACAGCTTACACTAGAAAGAAAACGCCTAAATTCACAAATAACCTCCTCCCAACAACAAGGCAAAAGATGGGATCACACCCCCCCCCCTTTACAAACTTACAACTCAAAAAAATGCCCCCCTTCGGCAACACAAAACAGCCATAACACTCAATTTTTGCGACTTAACCCCTCTGTCCCATACTACCTCTCAACCCTCCTCCAACTTATGGTCCCTTATAAAGTTGTTCGCCTCCTCTGGTGTCCCAAAATAGTACTCCCGGCCGCCAACTGTTACCCAAAGTCTCGCCAGGTACAACACCCCAAAACTAATCTTCCACCTTGGCTTTGTTAAATCCCACACGTCTCTTTGCCATTTCCACGCCAATATCCTGGTAAGTCCGGACTCGCTTACCCTCCCGTTCTCAGCCTCGCTTCGCCCTGGTCCACCTCAGTATCTTCCCCTTGCCCACGAACATGTGTAGCCGTACAAACACCGCCCACAGCGACTCCCCTGCTCTCGGCTTCTGCCCCAAGGATTTGTGGGCCCTATCTACCTCTGGGATCTTGTCCAGCACCTTCTCCCTCACTACGCCGGCCAGCATCCTCGAAACGTACTTTGTGGCGCTCGTTCCTTCTGGCAGACCCAAAATTTGCAAGTTCTGCCACCTGGATTGTTCTCCTGCTCCTCCACCTTCCCCCGCAGCAACTTGCATAGATCCCCAGGATCACCACCTCCGCTTCCAAAAATGCAGTACGATCATTCTGGTGGACACCACCTTCTCTCCCTCACGTATCCTTGCCCCTGCGTCTTGAGGCATTTCTCCACCTAGTCCAACGACCCTCGCTAAGGTGCCATTGATCCCTCAATCGCCTTCGACCAGTCACTGTACATCTCCTTCTTCTGCTGGCAAAATTCCTCCTTGATGAAGCTCATCATTGTTCCATCTAAGGCTTGCCCACCAATGGCGACCCTTTCCTCTCTGCCATTTCCAAAATTGGTGCTGCACCAACTGGTCTCCTCCAATTCCTTAGCCAGGTCCTTAACTGTCTTCGGCCGGATCTTATAGCCTGTAGACATGCCAATTCTGGGGACAATCCTTTCTCCTACACCTTCTGCTTCACTATTCTGCCGAAACTACCCCACTAACTGGTAAAAGTGCCAAAACCAACGCCTTCGAGCTGGAGTAGCCCTGTGTGCAACTACTTCCTCCATGGGTGTCACCGGAAGTCATATATGTGGGTTTCGGTTGTGTTGTCGCATGGTCACTTTTACAGTTTAGTCACATGACAGTCCGTAACATCATCGGCTACTACGCGGGCTTCAGGTCAGTCTAGATCAATCCTTTGTGCAGTTAACAACCATCTAATGCATCTCTGTTGATTATTGCCTTTAACCCACGTGTTTGAACATTTCCATTCTGTTATCCTGCAAGTACAGTACACAACACTATTCAATTGGGAAACCTGTTTAGCTCAGTCACTTAGGAGTTATAACAGATTCCGTCACTCGTGGAATAAAAGCCTATTCAACAACTTCCTGAACAGCATCCTCTGGCCATGAATCTTGAAAGGCATTTCTTTTGATGTAACGCAACTACAGGATACAAGTGGATCTGGGGGAGCAGAACAGGAAGGCCCGAGTCTGGTTGGCCAGGGAACGCTGAAGGCTACAAACTGGCATCGGGAAACTCAGCTCATAAACAGGTGAATAAAAGGATTCATAATTTCAAACTTGGCAATGGGGTAACGCATTCTTATCCTTCTATTGTACTAATCCTAAACCCATGGGATCCAGGCATTGTAATGCCCAATTTCCTGTTCTTTAGCTCCTGAAATCCGGTGAGGAATTGCAGTGACGAAGACTCCAACACTAACCATCTCCATTTATTCATGGAATGCTGGTCACCAAATTGGCGAGGTCAAATACATCATGTGGGCGGCACAGTGGCGCAGTGGTTAGCACTGCTGCCTCACAACGCTGAGGACCCGGGTTCGAATCCCGGCCCTGGGTTACTGTCCATGTGGAGTTTGCACATTCTCCCCGTGTCTGCATGGGTCTCACCCCCATAACCCAAAAAGATGTGCAGGATAGGTAGATGGGTCCCGCTAAATTGCCCCTTAATTGGAAAGAATGTGGTACTCTATATTTATAAAATAAAAAAGAGAAATACATCCTATATCGGTCACCTGGTCCAGCCTCAAGCTGTCGTTCACTCCATCCCAACACTGTAGCTCAGCCCATGTCATCTGTTGTATTGAGAATATAATGAAAGATCACAAGGTGTCTCACAGAAACGTTATCTCTGCCCCATTGGATAGGTGACAAAATGATTGGTTAATTCGCTGGCTTTGAAAGCAGACCAAGGCAGGCCAGCAACACGGTTCAATTCCTGTAACAGCCTCTCCGAATAGGCGCTGGAATGTGGTGACTAGGGGCTTTCCACAGTAACTTCATTTGAAGCCTATTTGTGACAATAAGCGATTTTTATTTCATTCATTTCATTGGACGTTTGAAGGATCACCTTGAGGGACAAGAGGGTATTGGAGGGCAGCATGGTGGCAGAGTGGTTAGTGCTGTTGTCTCGCAGCACCAGGAACCCGTGTTCATTTCCAGCCTTGGTGACTGTGTGGAGTTTGCTTGTTCACCCCGTGTCTACGTGGGTTTCCATCAGGTGCTCCGGTTTCCCCCCACAACCCAAAGATGTGCAGGTTAGGTGAATTGGCCAGTTAATTGCCCCTTAGTGTCCAAGGACATGCAGATCAGATGGGGTTACGGGGATAAGGCGGGGAGTGGGCCTGGGTTGGGTGCTCTTTCAGAGGGTTGGTGCAGACTCGATGGGCCGAATGGCCTACTTCCGCACAGTAGCGATTCTATGGTTTTGGAAAACAAAGGGCACAATTCTCCGGACTTACGAAAATTCGGAGAATAGCGGGCGGCGTAAATTTTTACGGACACGCTGGTCCGACGCCCTCCCGCTATTCTCCCCTCCTCCACGCCCGCCCCCCGACACGAATCGCTGCTCGCCGTTTTTTTACGGCGAGCAGCGATTCACCCCTGGCAGATGGGCCGATTTCCAAGGCCTTTACGGCCGTTTTTATGAACATAAAACACACCTGGTCTGACCGTTCGTAAATACGGCCGTAAAGTCCCGATCTGGGGAACCATGGCACCGATTGGCACGACCGTACCACGGCGGTGCCAAGGGTGCCATGGGCCCGCAATCGGTGGGCACCGATCGCGGGCAGCGGGTACTTAACCTGCGCACTCTTTCTCCCGTGAGAAAGGGCGCGATTTAATGGCCATGTTGTGCTTAAGCGAGAACACAACGAGGCCTTTAGTTCACGGGGAGGCCAAAAGCGAGAACAATGCTTGGTGCCGACGTGTTTGAGATGGATGTCTCAGCAACCGGGGCCACCATGTCACCCCCGGAACACTGTTCCTGTTTACAGTTCCTGGGACAACCTCACCCTTAGCCCACCAGCCTCACCGATCACCCAATAACTCCCACTGACCTCAGAGGCCTCTGGCTCTGCGGCTGAAGGCGATTTCTAATTGGGAATCGGCAAACGTAGTTAAGTGAGCACTTCACACATCCCAAGTGGATCCCCGTGGGTAGTCATGCCATGTAGCATGTGGAAGTTATTGCCCAGCATCCCAATTAGACTGTGTTTCCTGGACACTGCGGGAGGCAACACCACAGGCCAGCTAAACATCTGGGCCCAGCACTGGGGACATTTCGGCAACCAGAGGGTGGATGTGTACACTGGGGAGGGGACCAGCGTCCGGCCCAGGGAAGGTTACATGCTGGCGTCTGGGAAACAGGGTGTGGTCCGGCGGACAGGAGCCCCGGCTGCGGCCGGGTTATGTCGGAAGGCAAAGGATGTGGGGGGTGGGGAGCAATGGGGGAATGGGAGGGAGCGTTGGGGAGGGGGAGCAATGGGGATTGGAGAGGGGGAGCAATAGAGGAATGGGGGAGAGGGAGCAATGGGGAAATGGGGGAGGGGGAGCAATGTGGGGGTGGGGGGAAGCAATGGGAGAATGGGTGGCGCAATGGGGGAATGGAGAGTCCGAGGGTGGGGGACACGGCTGGGTGTCAGTCTCTCACCCTATTTAATTCCTTACAGATATTACACACAATGAACGATATCTTGGACCCCGTGGAAGTTGCCCTCACGGTGCTGCTGGCAGATCAGGCAACCAGATGCCGGAGAAGGCGGCAGTAGCATCAATAGAGACTCGAGGCAGCGGCCAGCACCATGGCCACCCATCAGCCCAGGGAGGGACCCAGAGGGGGAGGCCTGCGACGGTCCATTGTCTACAGGCGCTGCTGGTCTTTTGAACAGCTGACGGACAGAATGTGTTGCAGGAGGCCCCGCCTCAACAAGGAGATGGTGCAGCACTTGCGCCATTTCCTCGCAGACTTGCCACCACATGGAGGAGGAGGATAGCCTCTCCCGGTGGCCGTCAAGGTCACCACAACCCTGAACGTCTATGTCATAGATTACATAGAATTTACAGTGCAGAAGGAGGCCATTCGGCCCATTGAGTCTGCACCGGCTCTTGGAAAGAGCACCCTACCCAAGGTCAGCACCTCCACCTTATCCCCATAACCCAGTAACCCCACCCAACACTAAGGGCAATTTTGGACACTAAGGGCAATTTATCATGGCCAATCCACCTAACCTGCACATCTTTGGACTGTGGGAGGAAACCGGAGCACCCGGAGGAAACCCACGCACACACGGGGAGGATGTGCAGACTCCACACAGACAGTGACCCAAGCCGGAATCGAACCTAGGACCCTGGAGCTGTGAAGCGATTGTGCTATCCACAATGCTACCGTGCTGCCCTATGTCTGAGGATCCTTTCAGGTCTCGAGCGGTGACTTGTGTGGAATCTCACAAGCTACAGCCTACAAGTGCATCTGTGAATTCTTGGATACACTGATTGCCTGGGCAGCAAACTATATGAACGTTGACATGGACCAAGCCCAACAAGATGCCCAGGCAGCAGGATTCTCCACCGTCATCCGAATGCCCCAGGTCCATGGCACGTACGTCACCTTGCACTCACTGGGCTGTTGGGGAGTGTCCTATATCACAGAAAGGGGTTCCACTCTCTGAATGTCCAGCTTGTGTGTGACCACCACATGAAGATCATGCACATTTGTGCACACTTCCCTGGGAACGTGCACAGCAGCTGCATCCTGGGGCAGTTGGACATCCCCGGCCTCTTTGAGGACCACCCAGGATACCCGGTTGGTGTATAAGGGGTACCTGCTAGGGCCTGGCCAGTGTAGAGGCCAGTGAACGATGCGGAGACCCGATACAAAGAGGCCCATGCAGCCACCGGGCTGCTATTGAGTGGTGCATCGGACTCCTCAAGATGTTCCAATGCTTCGACCGCTCCATTGGTGCCCTGCAGTACCCCCCCAGAGGGTCGCCTTCTTTGTGGTGGCCTGCTGTGTCCTCCACAACCTGACACAGCAGCGGGGCGACATGCTGCAGGTGGAGGAGGAGGAACCTGTGGCCACTTCCGAGGAGGAGGACGAGGAGGCATCAGGCCAGGAGTGGCTGGAGGCTGAGCCTGGTGTTGACCCGCAGGACCAGCCAGTGGATGGAGGGCAGGCAGCAGCAGTGAGGTATGGCAAGCCTGTAGGGTCAGGGAGACCCTCATCCTTGCTTCCTTCACATAGGATGTGACTCGGTCTGTCATTCTATTCCCTCCTCACCATCCCCATTTCCACGCCTCCGCTCCATCCCTCAGCTTTCACCCTCCTCTCTCATCCCCCCCCCCCCCATTCCTTCACGCCCTTCCACCTACACCCCCCCCCCCCCCCCCCTCCCACACTCATAGGGTCTGTGTAACAGCCCTCCAGGATGATGGGACCATGTCAGCGCTGTAAGCGACTCATTTTTGAGGGCAGTGGATGACAATAACCAGCTGAGAGCTGAGCGTTGGTGCTCCTCAATCTATTTCATAGTCTGACCCCTGCCTGTTTGCTGAATAACCCCCACCTCTTCTCTCCCAATTCACCCTCACTCCCTTACCCCTACATCCTCTCCCCCCTTGCCCTCTCAGTGATCCTCGACGTGTTTAGATTTCCATGTGCCTAGGTGTGTCCCTAGGATTCACATCAGAGGTGAAGGCAGCCAGTTGCTTACCATGTCCCTTCGCCTTCAAAGCCCCAGTGGGTGTCCTCTGGGGGCCCTGGGGCAGGAGGGCCCTGGTGAACCTGTGAGTGACACATGCCCCACCATGCCGTTCAGTACTGGGTGCTGCCTGTGACACACGCCATTGTCGGGGGGGGGGGGGGGGGGGGTAGAACTCGGAGGAGCTGGTGAGTATTATCGCCACGCTCTAGGGTGGGTCCAGGTTGGTACTCAGCGGCCTCTCCTCCTGGTTGGTGCCTGTAGGGCCCTAGGGCTCACCTCGGGGTTGAGGGACAACTGGATTAAGCTCCGATTGCTCCGCTGCCATCTGTCTCCGCCAGCCCTGGCAGCTTCCCAATGTTTGCAACACAGTGTCAACGCCCTTGGCGATGCTCCTCAGTGACTGGGACATGCTCTGGAGCATCCTTGCAATCCCCACCTGGGACTGGGACATGTCCCGCAGTGTCACGTCTTTGCCTACACGAGGCTAGTATACCTCCTGCAGTGACCGGGACATTTTCTGGATGGCCTTGGCAATGCCCATCTGAGACTGGGACATGCCCTGCAGCCCCTCATCAAGGTCCACCTGGTACTGAGCTTTGCCTTTTTACCCTTTATGTGAACCACAAGCTGTTTCTTATTTGACTAAATGACCATGCAACCAGTATGTTAGCTCAAAAACACAGTTTATTAGTAACACAAGACTTGTATCTCTATGCAATAATACATGCGGCTCCGTACTAAACTACACCTAACGACTAAGATGACCTTTACTTAACTTCGAGTGACTGACACTATGCGAGATAAAGCCTTTATCTGGGTCCACGTGGTCGGTTGGAAGTTGCTGGGTTCGTCTCAGCTGGGCTCATCCTTCAGGAAATGGTCGTGGGTCCTTGAACTTGGTTGTTCTGCTACAGTTGGTCGCGCACAGGCCACTCCCAAAAGAGACCGAACTCTAGTGCGCAGGGCTTTTTATCCTTCGTCTCTTTCGCACCCTTTTGGGCGGTCCTTACTCCAGGTCCAATGGATCGATAGGGTTTCGATCCCCCTCATCGATCTTAGCCAATCAGGGGACGGATACTTCGATGGCTGGGAGGGTCCTAGCTATCATTGTCCCAGGCACGTAGGCCTTTCCAAATAAGGTGAGGTGGTGCCGGTTAGTCTGCTATCGTTGATGGTCCTTAATGCAAATCCTATTGTCTTGGGGAAAATGGTGATTGATTCTTAATGGATGCAAGTTTCAGTCAAGTCTGGTTTCTTTGCACAATACTCAGAGGCTGTGTACTTGTCTGTGTCCCAAATTGACCACAATTCCCATGGTCCTTTGCAGGTGGCCATTTTACATGGCTACATGAGTCACATTCCCCAACGATTGGGACACACTGTTGAGGCACTCAGCCATGGTCGGCACTGAGTGAGCCATGCCTGGGACACCTTCATTCATGCTACCAACGTGCACCAGACTCTCCACTGTGGCCTCGGTGTGATGCATTGCCAGCGCCACCTCTTGCACCCGTAGCCTCTGGAACACCTCCAATCGGCTATGGACCTGCTGGAGTGCCACTGCCATCCCTCGCTGAATCTTGCGACCACGAGGGCGATCCTGGTGAGTAAGCCGACGGAACCATGATGTGCGGTGTGGAGCTCGTTGGGCCCTGCTAAGTGGACCAATTTTTTTTTTTAATTTAGAGTACCCAATTCATTTTTTCCAATTAAGGGGCAATTTAGCGTGGCCAATCCACCTACCCTGCACATTTTTGGCTTATGGGGGCGAAACCCACCCAAACACGGGGAGAATGTGCAAACTCCACACGGACAGTGACCCAGAGCCGGGATTGAACCTGGGACCTCGGCGCCATGAGGTTGCAGGGCTAACCCACTGCACCACCGTGCTGCCCCTAAGTGGACCAATTAACGTTTTGTAGTGGTGATGGCCTCACCAGTCCGAGTGTTGGCAAGCTCACGGCAGTTTCTGCTCACGACCACACTTAGAAACCTTTTGATTAAATCGTGCCCGTATGAGAAAGAAAAATGGAGGTTCAAATCCTGGCATATGGCAGTTTGAGAACTTGAATTCAGATTTGAAAAAATCTGGAAATAAAGAGCTGGGATCAGTAAAGGTGATGGTAAAATGTTGATAATAAAATATATGAATAAAAAGTGACTACGAAGCTGTTGGGCTGCCTTTAAAACCCAACTGATTTACTACTGTTCCAGTGGAATCATTGACCATAATCACCCCAGCAGGCCTATATGCGACTCCAGTTCCACACCAGTGTGGATGTCTTTCAACTGCCTTCTGAAGTGAACTTGCAAACTACTCAATCGTATCAAAGGGGAGGGCCCATACTACTTCTTGAAAGGATGTAGGAAATGGACAATAACTCCGGCTTTGCCATTATGGAAATAAATGAAGAAGAAGAGGAGGGCAGTGAAAGACAAATGCAGACTTGTGTGTGTGTGTGTGTGTGTGCGTTGGGGCGGGAGGGGTGGGGGAGTGGGGGGGAAGAGAGCAAGGGTGAAACAAAACCAGCTGCACTGCTGGGACATTCGGACTTTTGCAAACTCCAGGTAGCAGCTTAACTATAATAAAGCCATCTCTTGTGGTTTATAGCTTGCAGCTTTAGCAATTGCTCAGTGACCTTGTCTACCATTTGTTTTCTCTTCATTAGCTTGACCTCCCCCAAATTCATGAGGGGCCTTTATACCTAAAAATAACACACTCATTGTCCATCATCGGTCCCTGACAGTGAAAGGACGTCAGTCGGCTACTGCCCTATGGGGTGGCAGCAGTATGTGTACATTGCTTTACAACTGTACGGGTTAAAGGTTAGAGAGCCCAAATAATTCATCTGGAATCTTTGACCCACTCTGGCCTCGAATACATTATATTGGCTTCTGGTCCAGTAACACTTTGCATTTAACATTCTTCCCTTTGTGTTTAAATCACTCCAGGGCCTCACCCCTTTCCTGTCTCTGTAACCTCCTCCACTCCTACAATTTGGGTTGTCAACCATGATTAAATGTATTCCTGGGGGCTTCATCACATGACTTGTCCCACGCTCCAGCCATTGGTCAGCCAGCGCATTCATCATTTTGACTCGTTGCTTTCCTACACCAATTGGAAAGCAAAAGGACTCACTACCCAGTTGGATGATGCTTGACTGTCAGCCAAACATCTTCGGTGCAAATCTCCGCTCCCCACGCCGGGTGGGAGAATCGCGGGAGGGCCGGGCGAATCATGCCACGCCGCCCTGGCACCCCCCGCGATTCTCCCACCCCCCCAAAATGGCGTGTCTCATTTTGCGACACGCCGCTTGGAGAATCGCCGCTCGCCATTTTTCCCGGCGACCGCCGATTCTCCGGCCCGAATGGGCCGAGCGGCCTGATGACCCCGACAGGTTCACGCCGGCGGCAACCATACCTGGTCGCTGCCGGCGTGAACAGCGCGCGACAGGTAAGTGTGGGGCCTGTGGGGGGCGGAGAGAGGGTCGAGCACCACGGGCGTGCTCGTGAGGGGACTGGCCCGCGATCGGTGCCCATCGATCGTCGGGCCGGCGTCTCTAAGAGACGCACTCTTTCCCCTCCGCTGCCCCGCAAGATCAAGTCTTGCGAGGCAGCGGAGGGGAAGACGGCAACCGCGCATGCGCGGGTTGGAGCCGGCCAACCTGCGCATGCGCGGCTGACGTCATTCTCGACGCGTTGCTTTGACACAAGCGTCAAGGCCCGGCGGCCGCGTTTCTCGCAATGCCACTCCTAGCCCCCCGGAGGGCGGAGAATAGGGGACGAGGAGCGGCCTCTGACACCAAAGTGAAACACTCCGGGTTTCACTCCGGCGTCGGCACTCAGTCTCCCTTTGGGAGAATCGCGCCCCTTCTCTTTTCCATTGTCAGTGTTTTTATATCTGGTAACATATAGAAACATACATAGAAAATAGAAGCAGGTAGGGGCCATTCGGCCCTTCGAGCCTGCTCCGCCATTTATTACGATCATGGCTGATCATAAAGTTCTTGTCCTGCCTTCCCACCACATTCCTTGATCCCCTTAGCCCCAAGAGCCCTTCTTAAAATTACACAACGTTTAGGCCTCAACTGCCTTCTGTGGTAGTGAATTCCACAGATTCATCACTCTCTCTGGGTGAAGAAATCTCTTCTCACATCAGTCCTAAAAGGTTTACCCCCATCCTCAAACTATGACTCCTAGTTCTGGACTTCCCCACCATCGGGAACATTCTTTCCCAATCTACCCTGTTTAATCCTGTTAGAATTTTATATGTTTCTATGAGACCCCCTCTCACTCTTCTAAACTCCAATGAATATAACCCTAACCAACTTAATCTTTCCTCATATGACCATCCCACCATCCTTTGCTGCACTCCCTCCATAGCAAGAACATGTTTCCTCAGATAAGGGCACACAATACCTATTGCAATACACAATGCCTCGCCAATGCCTATACAATTGCAGTAAAACATCCCTATTCATTCTTTATTGCCAGCTGTATCTGCACATTTACTTTCAGGGACTGATGCACAAGGACACCAAGGTCTCACTGAGTATCTCCCTCTCTCAATTTACACCCATTCAATAATAATCTGTCTTCCTATTTTTGCTACTGAAGTGGATAACCTCACATTTATCCACATTATACTGCACCTGCCATGCATGTGCCCACTCACTCAGCCTGTCCAAATCCCACTGATGTACCTCACAGCCCACCCTCCCACCCAACTTTGTATCATCTGTAAATTTGGGGGCACTACATTTAGTTCCCTGGTCCAAATCATTAATATATAATATGAACAGTTGGGGTCCTAGCACAGATCCCTGCAGTACCCCACTCGTCACTACCTGCCAATCGGAAAAAAAACGTTTATTCCTACTTTTTGCTTCCTGCCTGCTAATCAGCTATCTATCCATCGCAAGGCACTACCCACAATCCCACGCACTTTAACTTTACATAGTTAGCTTCTATGTGAGACCTTGTCGAAAGCCTTCTGAAAGTCTAAATAAACTACTAATTGCATCTTCAAAGAATTCTAGTAGCTTTATCAAGCATGATTTCCTTTTCCTAAATCCATGCTGACTTTGTCTGATTACACCACTGCTTTCCAAATGCTGTGCTATGAAGTCCTTGACAATGGACTCCAGCAACTTCCCTACTACTGACGTTAATCTCACTGGTCTATAGTTCCTTGTTTTCTCTATACTTCCCTTTTTGAATAATATATTAGCTATCTTCCAATCTGTAGGAACCATTCCACAGTCCAAAGAATTTTGGAAAATGACTGCCAATGGATCTACTATTTATAGGGCCACTTCCTTAAGTACTCTGGGATGAAGATTATTAGGCCATGGAGATTTGTCCGCCTTCAATACCATTAATTTCCCCCAAACCATTTATTTACTAATACTAATCTCCTTCAGATCCTCACTGACGCTTGTGCATCTTAGAACTTCCAGTACATTATTCATGTCTTCCTTTGGGAAGACAGAAGCAAAATAAGAATTTAGTTCCTCAGCTATTTCTTTGTTCCCTGTTATGAATTCCCCTGTTTCTGACTGTAAGGGATCGACATTAGTTTTATCAATCTTTTCTCTTTACATACTGAAATAAACTTTTACAGTGTGTTTTTATGTTCCCCGCTAGTTCACTTTCAAATTGTATTTTCCATTTCTTAATCAATCCCTTAGTCCATCTTTGCTGAATTTTAGACTGTTCCCAATCCTCAGATTTATTGCTTTTTCTTGCTTTGAATCTAATACTATCTCTAATTTCCCTTGGAAGCCATGGTTTGGCTACAGTTCCCTTTCTACTCTTACACCCAATAGGAATCAACAACTTTTGGAGTTCACCTATACTTTAAATGTTAAATATTTTTTAACGTCCATGATTGTTTACTTCCAGGGCTGTACACAGCACTGCACTAGCTGAAGATTGATCTTTTATTCCTGGAAAGTTCAGGCCAGTCTTGGAGAATTGGCAACCCCACCGACAACACTCTGCGATCTCTGCTCTCCTTTAATTCTGATTTCTTGTGCACCTGTGATGCTTTTTGTCTCACTGTTGCTGGCTGTACCTTCAGCTGCCTAAACCTTATAAGCTCCTGTTGCTCGTTGTGTTCTCTCTTTAATTGGCTCTGTTTATGGCAGTTAATATGGTCGCCTTCCTTAATTCTAATTATGTTTGCTCAAGAGTCGCCAGGTATCTTTTGATACCGCCACAAGGTTCAAAACCGAATACTGATCAAAGACTCGATGCACCAGTTAGTAAGTTGGAAATCAATGCTCATTTATTTACACACACAGTCAAATATACTCGTGCACAAACTCTACCAACTAAACTATCACTACTACTAAAGTCTATACTTAGCTTTGGGCACCCACTCAGTCAGAGGAACAATGGCCGGTGTCTGGTCCTGAGGCTGCTGGGGTCGAACTGGTACGGAATAGTAGCTAGGAGCGTCCGTCTCGTAGCATGCGTTGACTTTGGACTTACTTGTTCTGGTGCAGCTGCTAAGCAGGCCTCGCTGCTGAGAGCCAAGGCCAAGAAGAACGATTCTCTCTTGGAGGCTTCTTCTTATACCCGAAGGGGGCTTCGCGCGCTTTTGGGAGGGCCTTGAACTTGGTCCCAATTAATTGGACCGTATCCTGATCATCGGTATCGATTTCCTCCAATAAAGGGGTGGTTGCCCTGATTGCTGGGCAGGCCCCAGGTGGCCGTTGGCCTGCTTTGTTCTAGTCTCCTCTGGTGCCGGGGTGTCTGTTTTCGTATCGATTACCTAAATGTTACTCTTTTGTCCCCGGAGATGGCTCATTAGTATGGTAATGGCTTTGCCAAATCGGTCTTGTCTGGGAGCTACAGCTCCAATCAACAGACAAACCGTGCACCTGCTTGCTTTCTCAGCATTGTTCATTTTCCCTGCATTCTTTGCAAAATGTCCATTTTATAATCGGGACGTGGCCACCGCAGGTGGCTACACTCCCTAAATCTCTCGACTTCTCTCCTCCTTCATGATGTTCTTTAAAACCTATTTCTATGACCAAGCTTTTGGTCACTTGATCTATATCAACCTATGTGCTATAATGTTAAATATTTGCCTGATTTATGCTTGTTTGAAGCACACTTTGATTATTTACTTTGTTAATGGTGCAATAAGTTGTTGATTTGGTGATGCAAATAGGGTCCATCTACACATGTAAAAATACGTCAGGTAAGAAATATCAGAGACATTCTGATTAAAAACATTCATTAGAAAAGGATGTTGGGTCCCAGGTTCGATCCCGGCTCAGGGTCACTGTCCGTGTGGAGTTTGCACATTCTCCCCGTGTTTGCGTGGGTTCCGCCCCCACAACCCAAAGATGTGCAGGCTAGGTGGATTGGCCACGCTAAATTACCCCTTAATTGGAAAAAAATGAATTGGGTGCTCTAAATTTAAAAAAAAAGAAAAGGATGTTGGGCAGCCAATGTAACATCATAGTTTTAAGAAAGGTGATATAACAAATGTAGGGGACTACAGGACAAATTCAGAGTTCTTGTGGCACAGTGGGTAGTGTCCCTGCCTCTGAGCCAGATGCTTCAGGTCAAGTCCCATCCAGGACTTGAAGGCCAAAGAAAGTGTGTTTGTAACGCGGCCAAACAGGTTGAGTGTCAGCCTGCAACATCCTTCCAAACATACTAATAGCTGGCAGGAAAAACGGGAGAGACTCCTTCGCATGATGTGGAGTGGCCCCCCCTCAAGCTATAAGCCACTGCCAACTGACTACCAACCTGTTCCGGGAATCACTAGCTATGGAAACAAACAAAGGTCTGCCTTAGTGCACCCCTAGGTGCGGTAAGAGAATTGGAATAGAGTGTCTAGATATCACATTCAACCGCAGTCCCCAGACACTCTTTAAATTATCTATTTCAACCCTGACCTTTCACCCCGCTGTGGATCAAGGTTGCAGTGAAAACATAGAGGTCGCTTGCCAATCGACCCACCCATCAACTGGAAGAGCAGATGGGCTGTGCTAAATTGAGGCCAATTGGCCTTTAATGGGCAACATTGTCTGCTTTATTATTGGTAAACGTGCTACTGACTCTCCTGCGCATGCACCAACTGAAATAATTACGTTGCGACACCTTGTCACACAATTCCACATGCTTCAGGGTCAGGCATTAAATTCAGGCCTAGAAGTAGCCATGGTCAATAAGGCCATACAAATATGCACTTGGATTCATTTATAGCGGGGTCAAATTGAAAAGCAGAGAAGTTCTGTTAAATTTGTATAGGATCAAGGGTATACTACCCTTAGCAATTCTTGTCTCCATATTACAAAAAGGGTCTAAAAGCAGTGGAAAGGTGCACAAATAAGTTCCCATGGTTGATACCAGAACTTACTGGAGATATTTATCAGGAAGGATTGAACAAGCTGGGACTCTTTTCTTTAGAAAATTAAAGGGTGAGGGGGGGATCTGATAGAGGCTTTTAAAAATTATGAAGTGAAGTGCAATTGGTTACCAGTAAAGCCAACAAGAAATTCCTGGGAAACTTCATGAGCCAGGGAATGGTTAAAATGTAGAATTTGAGGGCTGCACGGTGGCGCAGTGGTTAGCACTGCTGTCTCATTGTACCGAGGACCCGGGGTCGATCCCGTCTCCGGGTCACTGTCCGTGTGGAGTTTGTGCATTCTGCACGTGTTTGAAAAGATTTAACATGATGTGAGCTGGTGTGGGTTAATCATGCACCCTCATCCCAATATACATTTTCTGGTGTTGTCCAATTTTATAGAATCATAAAATCCCTACAGTGCAAAAGGAGGCCATTTGGCCCATTGGGTCTGCACCGACCCTCTGAAAGAGCAGCCTGCCTAGGTCCAAACCCCTACCCTATCCCTGTAACCCTACCTAACATTTTTGGACACTACGGAGCAAGTTAGCATGGCTAATCCACCTAACCTGCACATCTTTGGATTGTGGGAGGAAACTGGAGCACCCGGAGGAAACCCATGCAGACATGGAGAGAATTGCAAATTCCACACACACCTTGGCCCAAGGCTGGAATTGAACCCGAGTCTCTGATGCTGTGAGGCAGAACGGCTAACCACTGTGACACTGTGCTGCCCTAAGCGCTTTATTTAAGCTTAATTTAACTCTTGAAGAATTTACAATCAATAGTTTAATTGTTGTGCTACGTGGAAGGATGAAATGAGAGTGGGAATGAATTGCCAACTGGTGAAAATCATTATCAGGAAAAAGGTAGACCAAAAAGTCAATTAAAATCAATTCCAAATCAGTCTACACAAAACTAAAGCTCACCACACCAACTTCATTTGGGTAAACCCCTGTATCTTTGGCTGTGGGAAAACACCAGCGGTTTCACAAAGTGCGTATGTGTACCAGTGAGGAACAGGCCTGTCTATGAGTCAGGCAGTGACTGACAGCCTAGTCTGTCCTGCTTAGACGTCAAGAAACCACAGAGTTTATCTGAAAGAATAGACAGAGTACACACACCACACACATCAACCATTTAACTGCTCACAATCTCACCCAAGGCAGCTGATGCTTGTAAACCTTCGTAAAGTCACATGTTCTGGTAATCGCTTTAGACATTTCTCAGAAAGATAATAATATCACTATTGTCACAAGTAGGCTTCAATGGTTACTGTGAAAAGCCCCTAGTCGCCACATTCTTGCGCCTGTTTGGGGAGGGTGGTATGGGAATTGAACCCGTGCTGCTGGCCTTGTTCTGCATTACAAGCCAGCTGTTTAGCCCACTGTGCTAAACCAGCCCCTGGTAAATTTGCTGCCTAGCTAATAATGGGAAGGCAAAGCAGAAGGCAAATTTTAGATAATATTATGGGGAAATCGAATTGAAACAGGTTTTACATTTGCAATTCAGGTGACTACTCAAAAGGAAAGAGTTTGCATTTAATTCGATCATTCATAATCTCAGGATACCCCAACGTGCTTTGTATGGACAATGACTGACTTTGGGAGTTCTTCACTGTTGTAATGTAGGACATTTTGCACACAACAATAGCCACAAACTAAAATGTGACATGAAGGGGAGAAAGAGAAATAGTGGTGATGTCATTGGACTAGTAATCCAGGGACCCGAGCTAATGCTATGGTGACATGGATTCAAATCCCAATTTCAACTGAATTTCATTCAGTTAAGAAATCGGGACTGAAGCTCGTTTTATAATGGTGAACATAATCAAACGTTCTAAAGACCCATCTGGTGCACTAATGTCTTGCAGGGGAGGAAATCGGCCATCCTTACCTGGTCTGGCCTACATGTGGCTTCATAGCCACAGTGATTGGTTGACTCTTAAATGCCCTCTGAAATGTTCAGTTCAAGGGCAATAAGGGATGGGCGCAAATTCTGGTTTTGTCAGTGATGCCTGTGGTGATATGCATCACTGTAAATACACAAGGGGTTAATGTAAATACACAGACTAGATAAACACTAGACAGGGCACCAGAGACATAAAGGCACCCAGACGTGACACTACCACAGGGGGCATTACACCAACCCATATAAAAGGACACAGCACACATGATCATCCTCTTTCCAGTGGAGACACTTAGTGAGTACAGACAGGGTTGATTGAAACACATCACACCCACCACGTGGATTGTAGCAGACTGGTTAGTTAGTCTGAGTAGCTATAACAGGATTAACAGGAGAGTCGAATCCAAGTAGGAGAATCATTAACAGTTTAATAAATGTGTTAAAGCTATCTCGAAGTCTGAACCTTCCTTTGTCAGCGTGCACATCAAGGAAGCAGTTTATGCTACGCCAAGAGCATAACAAAATAACGGCCACAGCCACCAAAGAATGTTTAAAAATGGCCACGTATTGGTTTTAGCGATTTAGGTTGTGGGATAAATATCATTTGAAAATTCCGTTGACTTCTGAATCAGGCATGGAATCTCTAACATCCACCTGAGGGTGGAGAAAGAACCTCAGTTTAGCATCTTCAACAGGATTCCCTTCCCGCCGCATCCCTTTTCTGGTGTGGTGTGCACCCGCCGGCAGTGGGATCCTCCGTCATGGCAGCCAGCCAATGGGGTTTCCCATTGGGGGCACCCGTACGGGAAATCCGCGGGTGTGAAAGCACTGCCAGCAAAGTGGAGGATCCTGCCGAAGAAGAATCCAACCCCACGTCTGAAAGACAGGGCGAGATTCTCTGTTTCTGAGACAAGGGCTCGGTTCTCCCATTTTCAGTCTATGTCTGGAGCATGTGTCTAATATTATGACCAAAACGTCGGCGCCACCTGTTGCACGTTTTACTGTGGTTGTAAAACGCGTTTATTGGAGTGTATTAACACGCCTCCGAGTTCGACGTGTGCTTAACACTACTAGGCTCTGTTGTATGTAATTATTTAGCTCTGGAGTCGCCAGTTGCCGTATAGACAACGTCACAAGTATTCCAAGGTCAAGTTCAAAGTAATAAAGACGATACACCGATTAGTAAAGTTCAAACGATCAATATTTATTATACAGTTATAATAAATACTCATGCACACTAAGAGACTAAGCTATAACTAAACTTAAGTGAACAGAATACTTATCTAACAGGAACAGGCAAGGTCAGAGAAGGAGGCCTTCGTCCTGGTCTTGTACTGCAGCCTTCAGCAAGCGTTCTGGTACTTGGGAGTCTAGTGGGCTTGGATCGCGTAGCGAGCGTTGAACTTACGGTTTCGGCGGCTGGTGCTCAACGGCTGGAGTCAGGATGCAAGATGTCAGTCAGAGCCGGAGCACGAGTTTAACAGACCGGGCTCTGTGGGGAATTTGCCTTTATACCCCTCTCTAATGTCCTTGCCCCCTTCTAGGCGGGCTCTACCTTTCGGTACCGATTGGAGCGTTTCCAAACGGCTACCTTCGAAATCCTCCAATGCGGGGGCTTCCCTCGATGTTGGGGGTGGTTTCGATATTCGTTACTCTGGTGCCATCCTGCCTGCACAACCAATTAAGTGTTACATTGAGATGGAAATGTTGCCATTGTTCGTGCCTGGATCTGGGCTGCCTCATCAGAATGTTAAGCGCTTTGCCGTTAACACCTTTGGCTTGGAGATCTTGCACCTGGCCAGAAAACTGGTTTGCTGCTTGCAAAATGCTAATTAGTTGAGAGCAGGCTGTCTGTTCTCACTAAACAGGCTTTTTCCTTCTGTCTTCCATTTTAGTTTGGCTCAGTGTCCATTTTGCGTGGCCAGCATGGCTACACACCCCTGCACGATGCTCCGCCCAGTGGGGCTTTACCGGCAGATACGGATGGAGAATTGCCGGGTCCGTGGCCGGCCATGCGCACAGCGGCGACCTGCAATGGTCGCACCATACAACATGGCGCCGGCCGTGCGCGGACCCAGCCTGCCAGCCAGTGCCCACCTGAAACCCCCCTCGCCACCTCGAAGGGATCACCCTTCACCAGTCCCTCCAGCCCCCAACAAAGCCCTCCCGGCCAGTGGAATGCCCCCCCGAATGTGGCAGCGCTTGACACAGTCCACAGCCGTCACGTGAGATTGACGAAACCCCAGACCACAAATGATCCACGTCATTGGGAAGTCGGCCCATCGGGGGCAGAGCATCGGGGAGGACCTTCAGGTGACGTCCTGAGGCTGTGCCAACGGCGTGCCGCGTCCTCACGGATGATGCCGTTTTGAAGGGGGCAGAGCATCCGAAAACAGGCACCGCCCCGATTTCAGCATCAAAAGGGATTCTCTGGCCAATCACAATTTCAGGGTCGGCAATCGGAGAATCCAGCCCTAAGTATTGACGTTGATGCAGAATTCGTAGGGTTCCACAACAGCAGAACTGCCGCCGCACTTGGGCCGATTCATCAGCAACTGTTAAGGGACTAGCACCGGCGCCACGTGGAACACAATCAATTCCAATGGGAAACGATGCCGGATTCGCTGGGTCCAAGATTGACACTCAGGAGGCTGACAAGCTGCAGCCGCTTTTACACACTGCACTCCCCACACACACCATCCCAGCCAACAAGATGGCAGAAAGATGCGCAACTCCAGGATTCACAGATTCCAAGCTGAGCCCCTCCTGGATGCGGTGGAGGTGAGGTGGATGACCCTGTACCCCAGCCCAGGAAGGAGGTTGGCCAGCTACGACCATTCGCTGTGCCTGGGCGCAGGCGACAGAGGTGTTGAAAGCCACCAGCAATACTGTCCAGACCAGCCAGCAATGCTGGAAAAAACTGCACAACCTCCTCAGGGCGGCCAGGGTGAGTAGGCAGCACTGTGCTCCTGGCCCAAGCCCCGTCCCACACACCCCGCCTGGTGTCCCCGTAGTTACTACTGCTGACGTTGTCCTGCATCGGCCGGCGGCGGGTGGCGGCCTGTTGGGTGGTGGGTGTATGGTAGCGAGTGGGGTGCAGGGGTGGGGGGGGGGGGGGGTGGGGGAGCGATCCATGCAGCTGGTGTCACTGCAGAACCAGGGGCCAAGGTGGGTGGTCAGTGGGATGCATAACAAGATGGCTGCCTTGCAAGCCACGGAATGGCGGTCCGTGTCTGTACACAGCCCCAGTCCCATGAGGGGTCACCCCAGCCACTCGGCCTATCCCCCTGTCACTCCCCCCACCCCCATGGCCCTGCCAAGGTCCCTCCTTGTCATGATATGCGTACGCAATCTTGTATATAATAGTGCACACGACCTCTGACCAGCAGGTAGCAGTGAAAACCTACCATCTGTCCATCTGGGAGTTGGGAGTAAGTAGTGTTGGTGGTTAGACGTATTTTGCAGTAGCTCAAAAATCATTAGTTAGTGTTAGTAGTTTGTAATATATTTATTCCAGTTATCTTTACAACACATTTTTTTAAATAATAAATTATTTTAACTAATCAAGAACTAGATGTTCTGTAGTGCATTATTCCTCCTGGCCAGTGTACAGAACATGACATACTACCAGGACTGAAGATCAACTAAGAACAAAAAGATTCTGTAAAGATCCGAACAATTTCAAGATAACTCCGAACAAGAAGAACGTACAATAAGAAAACCCAATTTATCTACTACCTCATAAGTTACGAGCAACTAGTACTCAATGCACTGTGAGACTTTGAAGCCAAGGATGGAACGTCTGAAGACACCTCAACAGCTTCAGATTACTGATAACGTAGCTGAGAATTGGAGGGTGTTCAAGCAGCAGTTCAGACTCTATCTTGCAGCCCTTGATCAGCGGGCACAGCTTGATGAGAGGTGTATCATGTTGCTGTTCACTGTAGCAGGTCCCCAAGTAATTAACATTTTTAACACATTTGTCTTCGATAGTGAGGCGGATAGCAAGAACTTCGATGAAGTTCTCAGCACTTTGATCGGCATTGCTCCCCTAAACAAAATGAGATGTTCAAACGCTACATATTTCACACGCACACCCAAAACGCAAGTGAATCATTCAATAGTTTTCCAACCAACTTGCGGTTGAAGGTGCAGTCGTGTAACTTTAGTAACCTTCAGTCGTCAGTGATCCACGATCAGATCATGTTCAGGATTTCTAACGGCAAGGTATGCAAGAGGCTTCTAAGAGAAAATGAGCTTCAGCTTGATGATGCTATCAAAATATGTCCTGCTAGCGAGCTTGCAGCAAAGCAGATTAGCACTTTGAAGCTTAGACATTTGGGCGCGAAGATAGAAGAGGCGGCCGACGCAATTAGTGTAGTGACGCACTCAAATGAAAAATGTGGTCCCAGCTCAGAAGGCCATTTTGAACGGCCAATCCGATTCTCCATTTCATGCCAGCGATGCGGCAAATGGCATTTGCCACAACAATGTCCAGCGTTTGGAAAGATGTAGTCCAAATGTAACAGCAAAAATCATTTTGCGACACAATGCTTTTCCAGGAGAAAAGCAGAACAAACAAAAGCCATCAACACGGTTGATGAAGCGAGCTGACATTCTTCGTTGACATGATTTCTAGTGATCACAGATAGACATGTCATGCTCAATGACAACGCTTTCATGACAATTTGCAGAAAATGTGAATTAAATACAAATACTCCAAAAGAGAAATGGACAGTTCCATTAACGATTAATGACACATTAATTACCTTCAACTCAACACAGGAACGAGGGTGAACCTTATCAGTTTGTCAGATTTGAAAGACCTGAGAGTTAAACCGCAAATATTAAACAAAGCAGTCCTACTGAGAGACAGTAAGAAGTCTTACAACACCAGGTTAAAGTCCAACAGGTTTGTTTCAAACACTAGCTTTCGGAGCACTGCTCCTTCCTCAGGTGAATGAAGAGGTATGTTCCAGAAACATATATGTAGACACATTCAAAGATGCCAGACATTGCTTGGAATGTGAATATTTGCAGGTAATCAAATCTTTACAGATCCAGAGATAGGGGTAACCCCAGGTTAAAGAGGTGTGAATTGTCTCAAGCCAGGACAGTTGGTAGGATTTTGCAAGCCCAGGCCAGATGGTGGGGGGGGGGGGGGTGAATGTAATGCGACATGAATCCCAGGTCCCGGTTGAGGCCGCACTCATGTGTGCGGAACTTGGCTATAAGTTTCTGCTCGGCAATTCTGCGTTGTCGCGTATCCTGAAGACTGCCTTGGAGAACGCTTACCCGGAGATCAGAGGTTGAATGCCCTTGACTGCTGAAATGTTAGATACAGAACGCAGGTATGCGGAAATTGAGAAGGAATGCCTTGGGCTGATTAATGGTCATACTAAGTTCCATAACTATGTATATGGTCTTCCAACGTTCACAGTGGAAATGGACCAGACACTGGCCGCAATAGAAGAGCTCTGCTGAAAGTTCAGTAACTTTTTGCAATGCAACCAGACGACGAAGTGGTGAGCAATCCAAAGGCAGCTGAAGAAGATACAGTTCAGCATACAGATCCACAGCAACAAGATAAAGCCACACCATTACAAGAACAACAAGCAGAATCCACAACGACAAAGGATGATGAAGTAGATTCACAAATTCAATGGCCACTCAGAAGATCTACAAGGCAAAGATGTAAACCTGAGAGACTAAACTTGTAATGGACTGTAAATAGTTAGATGTCATAGAGATGTGCATATATCATATTGCATTGTAAAAAATAAAATTCATGGATGTAAATAACTACGTTTCCAAAGGAAAGGAGATGTGATATGCATAAGCAATCTTGTATATAAAAATGTACACAACCTCCGACCAGCAGGTGGCAGTGTAAACCCACCATGTGATTCTATGCCTTGGGGAGTTGGGAGTAAGTCGTGTTGGTGAATAGATGGACTTTGCAGTAGCTCTAGAATCATTAATTAGTGTAAGTAGTTTGTACTATATATATTCCAGTTATCTTTACCACGCATTTGTTTTATAATAAATTATTTTAACTAGTCAAGAACTAAATGGTCTGTAGTGCATCATTCCTACCGGCCAGTGTACAGAACATGACACGCCCCCACCCCAGCCAACCTGGCCAGTATCCGGCCTGGCAGCCCACAGTCGCGTCTCTGTGTCCTACCTCCTCTCTCTCTCCCTCATCTGCCACGACGTCGGTTTCATGATTTTTAAAAGTAGAAGTGAACTTGGGAACTCGGCCCACCAGAGGCGGAGAATCGCCGGTTGCGCATGAGAATACCAGGTCAGGCCCGATAATGACATGCAAACGGTGTTTACTGTATGTACATTCCGGATGCCGCTATCGAGGTGACGGAGAATTGCGATTTGGCGTCAAATTGGTGCCTGCCGCCATTTTGGCATTGGAACCTTTTCTCCGCCCAATCACATTTTGTGATTTCGGTGACAGTCAGCGGAGAATCCCGCCCAGGACCTCTCACAGTTCAGCGCTCCCTCGGTACTGCACTGGGAGTTTCAGTCTGCATCATGTGCTCTGGAGTGGGACAACGTGCACCGATAACTACCTGACCCAACAGCGTGAATGCTACCCACAGAGCCAGCCACGGCTCACACTGCATTTTCCTTCTGTACTCAATGCAATGAAAGAAAACTTCTAAAGCAAGTTAGAAGTTCTCCCAATCTGAAACTAGAGATTAATGTGCAATATATCTGGAATGGCAATCTCCCAAAAATCAATGACCTTTTTTTTACTATTGGAGTATGTGTTGGAGTTCCAGAATAGGATATCTACAGCACCTTCCCGAGGGGAGGAATTATAATCAGTGGACTTTATGTTTAAATGTTCAATGTGAAAAAATGTTGCTGTATTTTCAATTTTTACACCAGTCTTAGCCCATTTAGTACTGAACCTTGGCTATTGGAACTCCCCAAATTATTACATCTATTTTTAATGCTCTTTATTTTTGGGCTCCACGTTTTAGATGGTTCTCAATTGGTGAGGCTTCTCTGTTTATATCCCAGAGTGTTTGTATATGGATATTCATATAGGAAGGGGTTAAATCGAGTAACGTTCTTTCTACATTTCATGATGTACTGGAATGAGATACAGCGTAAAGTTCCCTCTATGTTCCAATGTGTAGAGGGTAAGATACAGGGTAAAGCATCCTCTGTATTCACAAATTCAGTGATGGTCAAAAATGGGATAAAGTTCCCTGCCATCTGTCTAGGTAAAGGCAGGTAAGATACAGAGAAAGGTTCCTTCTACATTCCCAGTTGAAGGGGAGTTCAGAGGCAGGGTAAAATTGTTGCAATCCCAGTTGAGGAGGATACAATATTGGGAAAAAGTTAAGGTTCCCCACAATATTCCAATTGTAGAGAGATTAGGTATGGGTGGCATCGTAGCTCAGTGGTTAGCACTGTTGCTTTGCAGTGCCAGGGACCCGGGTTCGACTCCTGGCTTGGGTCACTGCACGTTCTCCCCGTGACTGCGTGGGTTTCCTCCGGGTGCTCCAGTTTCCTCCCACAAGTCCCAAATGACATGCTTTTAGCTGAATTGGACATTCAGAATTCTCCCTCAGTGTACCCCAACAGGCGCCAAAGTGTGGCGACTGGGAGATTTTCACAGTAACTTAATTGCAGTGTAAATGTAAGCCTACTTGTGACACTAATAAAGATTATTATACAGGATAAAGTTTCCCATACAATCACAGTTGTGGGAGTTTGGATGCAGGATAACGTTTCCTCTACATTCCCAGTTATTGGGGAGTTTAGATACGGGGTAAAATTTCCCATACATTCCCAGTTGTGGGGATGGTGGGTACAGGATAAAGTTTCCTTCACAATATCTAATAAGGATGTTAGATACAGTGCAAAGCTCTCTCTACATTCCTAGTTGGAGGGAAATTAGAAACACGGTACTGTTCTCTGTCTAGCTATACATTTAGAGGCTTAGATAGAGGGTAAATGTTACTGCATGTTCCCAAATGTAGGGGATTAGATACAGGGTAAATTTCCCTTTGCATTCCCAAGTGTAGTGGATGGTGGTGGTGGGAGGATTAGATTGTGTGAGCCAGTCTCTCTTTAGTCTGATAAAATAGAATCCACTCTCCTTTATCACTCTGCATAGCAGTTAAACAGCTCATTACCATTGATTGCCTTTGGACAGAATATTGGCGTGCTATGACTTAATCCCGCCCGGATCAGCTAAAATGGCTGGGAAGGGGCCTCTCTGAGAATCCCAGGGAAGACTCGTGTATTGGAAATTGTCCCATTTGGCCAGCAGATTGCACTGGTAACAGACAACGATAATGAAGCTCATTAGATTGATAGGAATCTGCAGTCTCTGGTCTCTGGTCTCTGATCCAAATCAGTCACTGGTGACTGAGTCAGTCTAAACATCCAGGCCTAATTAAAGGCGTCTAGGATTCTCCATTAACCCAGGGCAGGATAAAGTCACCTTGGATGAGTGTGCACCAATTTAGGGCCTGCAGCACTTATTGAACAGCCGGCCACAGATTAATGAGCTGCACAAATTCAAAGTTCGGCCCATGGGGCAACATGGTAACGTCATGTAGCTGTAAATTGTCATCAATGTTACTGCTCCACCTCACAGGCAACCTTTTACTCTATTCTCAACTTTTCCCAGTAAATTCCTCTACCTGAGAAGTGCATCTTCCAATATTTTCTCTATGGAGGGAGCATAGGAAATGTGGAAGAACCAGTAAAAGGGCACACGGAGCATTCAAAGAGGCCGGTGGACGGTTGGCCTTTATCCGAATGGGATTGGAATACATACAGATGCCTCAGTTGTGCACTGCTGTTGTCAGACTCCATCTGGAGAACTGTGTTAATTCTGAGCATTGCACCTCAGGATATTGGTCTTGGATGGGCTACATTGCAGCTGCAGCAGAATGAAACTATGGGGTAAAGCGTTAAATTATCAGGAAAGGTTTATCTCTCACACGGATGGGTTTGGGAGCTTGGGGTACCCAAATTTGCTGCTACATTTCCGAGGTCACGGCAGAAATAAGCTGCAGCTAAACAATGCTTTAGGATGACTGAAATCCTGAAAGCCACTATAACAGCTACCATTTGACTGAGTGGTAGAACAGGCCCAAAGGGCCGAATGGCCTCCTATCCCAAGTATCTTGAAAGGTCAGCAAACAACAAATTACTGGCATCAAATTGACCATTTTAAAACTGAGTCTAGACAGTTAGAGTAGTGTTTTGAGTTCACAATATGCTGGCAACTGGAGGGAGGTGGGGAGCGGGGATATTTGGCCCATGAGGTAGGGGGAGTGTAATGATGCATTTTCAGAGACTTCATTGGTGAACAACAAATGATTTAATTACAAAGATCCATAAGAGCAGCAGCATGTCCGCAGCGTGTTCTGGAATGCCTCTTGCCTAAGAGAACTCCTACGCCCGGGGTGATTCCCCACTCTGAGTCCCAATTGGTCACCCAGGCCAGGTGACCCTGCTGTGTTGCCCTGAAAGGAGAAATCATCACACTGCTCCCCCTTTAACTCCTTTATTTCATCTACAATAACTAATTTACTCAGTCCTAATTTCTAACTGAATTCTATGAACGGAATTTTCCCCAAAGTTGTCCGGGTGTCAGGCTCTGGCTGAAAACCGACTTGTTTCTCTCCAGAAATGCAGCTGAGTTTTCAGACCAGATTTGCTGGCACTATCAGTTCTTAAGATGGACCAACGTGTACTAACAGATTTGAGGAACACAGCAATTTCTTTTTTTTAAATTTAGAGCATCCAATTTTTTTTCCAACTGAGGGGCAATTTAGAGTGGTCAATCCACTTACCAGGCACATCTTTGGGTTGTGGGGGTGTGTAATAAGTCCACAGAGGCAGAAGTCCCTTCACCAGAATTTCTTTCATTAACAAAACCAACAGCAGCACAATCATGTGCATTCAGCTTGCTGTCTACACCGGGAGTGCAGAGGATCCGACACTCCCTGTTATATACAGAGAAGAGGTTCCAATTGGCCAATCTTAAAGGCCTGTTCTAAGTCATTACAGGGTGAGACCAACGCTGACACGGGGAGAATGTGATGCAGCAATTACTTTACTCGGTTGAAAGCTTCCTCCTGGGAACCCTACCAAGACCAATAATAGTGTTCCTTTAGCAGAATGTCCAAGGCGGCCAATACCATCAATACATAGAGGCTGGTTTAGCACAGGGCTAAATCACTGGCTTTTAAAGCAGACCAAGGCAGGCCAGCAGCACGGTTCAATTCCCGCACTAGCCTCCCCGAACAGGCGCTGGAATGTGGCGACTAGGTGCTTTTCACAGTAACTTCATTTGAAGCCTATTTGTGACAATAAACGATTTTCATTTTCATTTAATTTCACATTTGGTAAAAAACATTCATAGTGGTTTACATCCCCAAAAACAGTTTTGAGTTCAGTTGTGTTTGTGGGGACAGGTGTCTTCTTTATTGCTTTGACCTTGTCTTCCACTGGGTGTAATCCTTATGCACGTACACGTGTCCAAGGTAGGTCACCTCAGTGCTTGGAAGGTGCACTTTTCTTTCTCAAGGCAAACTCTAGACTCCTAAAATCTCTGACACCTCTTCTAAATTTGCTAGATGGTCAGTCCCTGTCAATCCGGTTGCAAGGACATTGTCAAGGTACGCTACAAACTGCCTCTGTGACAGACTTTCCATTGTCCTTTGGAATATTGCACACGCCAAAAGCATGTACTGGAATAGACCTTTGTGTGTGTTTATCGTGACATACCCCACGAGGAAGTGTTATCTAATTTGAGTTGCTTGTATGTGGAACTCATATCCAGATTTTTTTAAGACTGACCTCTTGCTAGCTTTGCACCAATTTTCCAGATTGGATATTTATCCAGCTTGGCGGCCTGATTAACTGTTAGCTTGTATTCGCTGCAAACACGGATGCTCTTGTCCAGTTTCAATACGGGGACTACAGGTGCTGCCCATTCCAAGAACTGAGCAGGCTGAATGAGGCCTAGTTCTTCCAACCTGTTTAACTCAGTATCTACTTTCTCTCGTAAAGCTTGTGGTACCAGTCTTGCCCTAAAGAATCGGGGACTAGTCTCTGGATCAATGTTAATCTTAACTTGTAGCCCTTTGATTTTGCCTAATTCATCACAGAAGACGGTCTTGTATTTTCTTATCAGTTTGGACATTCCCTCTTCCCCAACACGAAAAATCTAAGCCCAATTCAACTTGATTTCTTAAAGTTAATCACAGCTGAGAAGGTTTGGTCCTTCACCAGCCACTATTATCACCAGGAGCTGGGGGGACTGTTGTCCATAGCTTACAGGTACCATTGTGGTGCCTTATATTTTTATTGCTTCTCCTGTATAAGGCTTCAACTTGGCAGAAGTGCTCTCCAAATTCAAAGGTTGGACTCCCTCTCTCTCTTCCTGAACTGTGTGCTAGCCTGTGGCTGATGGCCCATTTCCATCTTAAGAGGCTTCCCATTTACTCAGAGCATTATGGTCATAAGGTCTATCTTGCCTGTTTTTAGATTAGATAGAGAGTAAATACCAGAATCACTGATGCTAGGCTCGTCCACAATGTATACTTGTAACATAATGGTTGATCGATTACTCAGAGATCTTGAGTTAACCCTGCACTGCTTTATCAAATGTCCTCTTCTATAAAATTAATGCAAGGTCACGAGGCAACCTGACAGAGCTGCTAACTGCCTTCAAAATGACCTGTAGCAACCCACCAGGCTACATCACTATAGCTCCACCTGGTATGGATGTGGGAGAGACCTCTTCCAGAAGACAGTCTTCCTATCATCTGGACCCAGAAAGGCTGACCCAAGTTTGTGAGAAGATTGCCCGCCAACCCAGTGCCAACTGCAGCACCTCGCAACAGTAACTGGATCACTCCAGTTGTGCTGGCATCCAAGTCGGACACTGAACCAGAATCTCTAAAGGAGGCCAAAACTTCATTAAAAGCCCCAAATCTCCTGACGCCCAGCTTGGCTACAATGCCTCAGTTTGAACAACTGAACCCACAAGTTAAGACAGCTCGGTCCTACAAACAACAGACTTTGCATTCACCAAATGAGAGACCCAGCATTTCCCTCCAGATAGACCAGAACAGCTTGACCATTATTAACCTTCTGAATGCTAAATACCCTGTAAAACACCCCCAGACCAAATGCCATAGCATACAGGCCAAGTGCTGGAAAATAGGATTAGAATAGGACAGGCTAGGTGGATTGACTATGCCAAATTGCCCCTTAATTGGAAAAAATGAATTGCGTAATCTAAATTTACAAAAAACAAAGAATAGGTAGGTGCTTGATGGCCGACACATATCGATGAGCCCAAAGGGCCTCTTGCTGTGTTGTAAAACTCAATGACTCTAAGATCCAGAATCAGGAAACAACCACATTCCTGCATAATTATTTTCTGGGGGTCACAGATTGGTTGGGTATTAACGGAGTGAAACCCCTTCTAATTCACAAATGTAGCTGGTTGTTCCCAGGGAGTTCTTATGGTCAGTTAGCACAGTCAATTACCCCCTACATTTATTGGACGAAATGTGTGATAGCTCTGTGGCTAATTGCTCTAGCCACTTGGCTATCAGCATCGCCTGTGAACTGAATGAATTTGTTGGTTCTTCTGAACAGGGCGTTATGCATCTATATGTTGGAGCATTGGAAAAAACATAAGTCCTCCCCTCGTGTTCTCCTGGCATGAGCCACAGGCGTCGAAATGCAGCACCACAGTCAACTTGTGGGTGACTGGCATGGGGTTCCCTCTAAAGTCATGGGACTGTAGGAGCACACACAGATCAGGAACAAACTCCCAGGTAAAGCCTTAACCATCTCTGGTATTGTCTCTCAGACATTGGAAAGTAGTTGGTGCATGTTCTGAACACATGCTGACTTGCCAATGCTCTTCAGTGCTGGTGATGGCCCTGGTTGTTGTTCGACCAAGGTCACCCTCTGGTAAATCCTCTCCTCCACAGCTCATGAATGCAGAGAGGTTGGGTGTTTGAGACTCACTGAGAATCCACAGTGAATGCATGAAGAAAGCAGGCAAAGGTATAACACCTCTGTTGATATGGCCTTCATTCCTCGAGCAGCTGCACTCAACCAATAGAAATGCATGACCCTCTCATACAGGAGATACCCAGAATTCCTGACTTCCCACAATGCCTCCTGGAACAACAACCTGATCTCCTGCCAGCTAAAACTTTCTGAGCAGCCATGTTGATGGTCATTAGCACTGTGACCCTGCAGCTGCAGGCGATCTATTTCCACCCTCCCTCTGTCACCCTCAAACTTCCTCTCATCACTCTTGACAATCTGAACATCGCCCTTCACCTATCCTCAATCATTCTTCCCCCAATCATCCTCAAACCTCCAACTATCACCCTGACCCCAGTGACTCTCAACATTCCTTCTCTCACCTCCGACCCCCTGTGACCCTTGACCCTTCTGTTGTCATCTTTGACCCTCCCTCCATCATCCTTGGCCTGCCCTTGGTAACCCTCGACCCTCCTTCAAACGATCTTGACCTGCACTCCCACCAGCTGGACATGCCCTGCTTCAAGCTTGATTCCTTTTCCCTGATATGGCTGCCTCCCTTGGAAACACAGAACCACATCATGGCAATGACGGACCCCACTCTATTGACTGGAGCCTGGCTCCCTTCAGACATGTCGTCCTCACCCCCTCCCCTGACTCCTATACAGTACCTTACGTTGCCATCTGAGGACCTGGACATCACTCAATTGCCAGATCAATTGTCACGCCATTTTATGACCTGACCACCGCCATCTCCCCACCACCATCTTCCTTGCCGCTACTGGTTCTGGGCAGCACGGTAGCACAGTGGTTAGCACTGTTGCTTCACAACCCCAAGGTCCCAGGCTCAATTCCCGCTTGGGTCAATGTCTGTGAGGAGTCTGCACGTTCTCCCCGTGTCTGCGTGGGTTTCCTCCGGGTGCTCCGGTTTCCTCCCACAAGTCCCGAAAGACGTGCTTGTTAGGTGAATTGGACATTCTGAATTCTCCCTCTGTGTACCCAAACAGGCACCGGAATGTGGCGACTGGGGGATTTTCACTGTAGCTTCATTGCAGTGTTAATGTAAGCCTACTTGTGACAATAATAAAGATTATTATTATTACCAGAATGCCTGGTTCCTCCTGCTCCCATTCACCGTGCCGTTGAGCTAAACAAAGGCGAAACCTCACTTCAGATTCAAAGATTGAACAACTTTGCCTGGTGCGCACCACCTTTAACCCATCGGGAAACACGAGGCGCGAGCTTCCCATGCACTGCTGGCTTAGCCTTGAAAGTAGGATTTAATTTGATGAAGCACTCATATAATGAATGATCATTGTATAAAATGAATGATATGTTCCCACCCTCAGGCGGCATGAAGACCGCTCCACCGCTAACACGCTGTGAACCAAATGTCCCAAACTCAGCCCAACTTTGGGAAACGGAAATTGTGGATGCCGCCCACTCCTGAAGGCCCCATTCATTTTCATTCAAGAATGCCACATTGTTTCATTCTTGTCTTGATTAATGGTCTCAGAATCAGAAGGCAGTGGCCTGAGGTCCCACTCAAGACACTTGAGCACAGTCTCTAGGTTGGCTTTCCAGTACAATACAGAGAGAATGCTACATTGCCAGGGTGCCACCTTCTGGATGAGACATTACACTGAGGCCCCATCTGTCCTTTAAGGTAAATGAAAAAAATCTCATGGAAAAAGAGTGGGGGAAGTTCACCCTGGCATCCTGGTCAATATTCAACCATCACTATTATCTGGTCATTATATTATTTCAGTTTGTGGAAGCTTGCTCTGCATAAATTAGCTCCATGTTTCCCCCATTACAACAGTGATGACATGTTATTTCAACACCGTAAAACTCTTGGGGTCACCGTGAAAGGTGATTGAGAAATGTGAGTCGTTCTTTGTTTAGAGAGAGAGGAGGTGACGTGCCAAAGCCCTCCAGGGAGTTAGCTCACGTTGCTGCTTTCAGTGGCCTTTTCCTGCCTTCGTGCACTCCCTGTGGAGCAGGCGTCTGACACATGGCAACCAGCAGCACCAAAGTTAACTTTTTACCGAGCCTGCTGCACCTGCTGACCTCAGCAAATCTGCTGACACGACATTGGTGTTGCCAGTCTTTGTGTGAAAGAAATAGGCAGTGCTGGCAGTACACCAAGTGCAGTGCAAAGTGGAACGATTTCAGTTGAGTTCAGAGCACAGGAAGTTGAAGAGGTCATTCAGCTTCTTGGGTCCAGTTTGTCATTCAATCCGATGGCTGATCTTCATCTTATCTCTAATTACCTGCCTTGATTCTTACCCTTGCCTCATAACCGCCTACCAATCTCCGTTCATGATGGTGGGCGGGTGCTTCATCGGGCTCTATGTGAATACCCAGTCCTTTGAATCTCGGTTGCTGCTGAACTCTGGGTGCCAGTCTGTTCCGTTCCAGCATAATTTGATTCAGCAGGATTGCATCTTTTAAGAAAAAAGGGAGCGAGCACTTGCGCAGTGCTGGGAGTGCTTGGGGAGCTGGGCTGTTCATTGCGTGAAGTGGTGTCTCTTGTCCATGTGTTTCCTGAGGCTTGGCATGAATTGCTAATTAAACAGGCCACAGCTAACTGTAGCCAGATGCTCCTGCAGTTTCACTGCTTTCTTGGAAACATAAGAACTGGACCACAGCATAGAGAGACAACCAATAATTGGATCTGATGGCTGCTCTTCACTGAAACCCAATCTGACAAACCACCCCTGAAGACATTTAGGGCTGAGTACCCCGGCCCTTCCTGCCGGCGGAATCTTCCAACCCGCCAATGGTGATGCCCCCTCCCATGGCGGATTCGCCGGTGATGGAGGGTGCGAACCACGCAATATGCTCTTGACATCATTGGGACTGGAAGATTCCACCGGCAGCCAATGACGGGCTGGAAACTGCTGTGTAGTGGGGGTGGGGGTGGGGGAGCGGGGGGGGAGGGGGCGCTGGGGAGAAGGAGGTAGGAGGAGAAGGTGCAGTGAATCCTACTCTTGGAGTGAAAGTTATTCAACACTTGTGTTGCATGGAGCCATTTAGGTGAGGAAGATCCCACGCTTAATTTCTTGATCCACGCCCAGTTACTTCCCAGCCTGTGCAAAGTGTTAAGTTTGGGGTGGGGAATCACAATTTTGTATTTGCTCGTCTGGGGATGCGGACATGGCTGGCTGGCCATCACGTATTGCTTATCCCTCCCTAACTGCCCTTGGGAAGGTGGTGGTAAACTACCTTTGTGAATCACTGACGTCCATGTTGTGTAGATCATAGATTCCCAGAGAATCTCTACAGTGCAGAGGAGGCCATTTGTCCCATCGAGTCTGCACCAACCTTCCAAAAGAGCGCCCACCCAAGTCCATTCCTCCATCCACCCGGTACTGTGCCCGAAACCTAACCTGCACATCCCTGGACACTAAGGGGGAATTTAGCATGGCCAATCCACCTAACCTGCACATCCCTGGACACTAAGGGGGAATTTTGCATGGCCAATCCACCTAACCTGCACATCCCTGGACACTAAGGGGGAATTTAGCATGGCCAATCCACCTAACCTGCACATCCCTGGACACTAAGGGGGAATTTTGCATGGCCAATCCACCTAACCTGTACATCTGTGGAATGTGGGAGGAAACAGGAGCGCCCGGAGGAAACCCACACAGACACGGGGAGAACGTGCAAACTCCACACATCAAAGGCTGGAATCGCACCCGGGTCCCTCGCACTGTGAGGCAGCAGTACTAACCACTGTGCCACCATGCCACCTTCAGTGTAGTCTTTTCTGTCGTGGTTTGATACAACTGAGTGGCTCGCTAGGCCATTTCAGAGGGAAGTTGAGAGTCAAACACATTGCTGTGGATTTGTAGGCCGGACCAGGTAAGGATGGCAGATTTCCTTCCCTAAATTACATTATTGAACCAAATGGACTTTTACAACAATGCATCAGTTTAGGATCATTATTAATGTGACTAGCTATGTATTCCAGACTAATTAATTAATTGAATTTAAACTCTCCCAAGATGCTGTGGAGGGATTTGAACACACATCTCCAACGCATTTGTCCAGGTCTCAGGATTACTAATCCAGTAACATTACCACTGTGGTAAAAATGTCTTGATTGAGGGAGGAAATGGAGATGAGGCCTGTGTCACTGTCTCCTCTGAAGTTTGAGTGAGGATTGGATGGTGAGGGAGTCAGAGAAAGAAGATGAAGACAGGGCAGGGCAGGAGGTGACAAGCTGAAAATTCAGGAGAGGACGACTCGAACTGAGAGATGGTTGGGTAATCATGCCTGCCCCAAAATGTCAGAGAGATGAGGAGTCTTGTTTCTAATAAAAAGCTTTAAGGTGGTAGTTTTGGCACCAAGTGGAAATCCTATTAGTTTCAGGAGCCCAGTACATGTTTGTTGAGTTGGCTGCATGTCAACAAAATGCAAGAGCCAAGTTTCTCAGAAAGAGCCAAATTCCTTCAGACCTCCCCTTCTTTTGAGCACAAGTCAAACATGCATTGGCAAGTTCTGTCATTACAAATGCTACTAATAGTTTCACCAGTTTGTAAACACAGGCGCTGTCCTGAAAAAAGACACACACGAGCTGTACTGTGTAAAGCTGGACTGACTTGTTTCCTTTTACCTGGTGAGCGTTGAATAGCATCCATCACTGAGACATATACAATCTGCATGTTCTACACGGGAGTGAATTGTTCCCTGTTACCCAGGCCGTTGTTGTTCTTGTCTGTGTTTATCATATCTTCCCTCGGAGAGCAATTGAAGAAGTTGAAGGAGTTGCAGGTTGATGAACAGTCTGACAGGGTGGCGCCATCATTGTTTTCATATCTACACACTCTGCCCTGAGAGCACAGCATGAAGTGGTGGAAAGATTTGCAGGCTGGTTCAGCCTGACAGGCCGTGACGTGAACACTCCTTCCATGGTCATGGTCATCTTTATTCCAGCTGAGAGTGGGGTTGAGGTGCAGATGAACAGTCACCTACTTGAATGGGTGGAGCAGATCCAATGGCCTCCTCCGATTGTTGATGTTCCAGTGCACTTAGTTCAGGGGGGCGGGTGGGGCGAGAGCAGGGGTGGTCACAGCAAATAGTGAAGCAAAATTCCCCAAGTTGGGGCAGCACGGCGGCGCAGTGGTTAGCATTGCTGCCTCACTGCGCCGAGGTCCCAGGTTCGATCCCGGCTCTGGGTCACTGTCCATGAGGGGTTTGCACATTCTCCCCGTGTTTGGTTGGGTTTCGCCCCCACAACCCAAAGATGTACAGGGTAGGTGGATTGGCCACGTTAAATTGCCCCTTAGTTGGAAAAAATGAATTGGGTACTCTAAATTTATTTAAAACAAATTCCCCAAGTTAGTCTGAAAAAAGCACCCTTCTACAGCAGCATACATGTTTTGACCTTCCTCGAGGGCATTTTGAGTGAGTTTAGTGACCACAGATGAATCCAAGGTGAGTAGATAAGAGAAACTAGTCCAATTGCAAAGTAATACTATGGACAATATTCTTCAGATAGCAGCCAGGTCTGAGCTGTCGGTTCCAAGTCTGGCTGGCTTTTATATCAATGTCTATTACCTTGTCCATGGGCTCTCACCCCTCAGCGGGGGTTTCGTACTCAATCAGGCTTACGGGGAGTCTAATTACTCCAACCCCATAGGTCTCGTACACGGGTAAGATTCCCAATTTTGAGGTAAATTGCAGGTGGTTTTGACACCTGAGCAAAAACAGGACACATCGCATAAGGTTGATGTGGTATTGTGGCCCTTTTAAGGCAGCGGACTTGTCAGATCATGTAACTGGCTCGGGGCCAATCGCATGGGAGTGTGTGAACCCTGGCCAATAGAGAGCAGGGCCCTGGGAGTAGGACCGGGGACAGTGTGGACCCCGGAGCTTATGTGATCAGACCTGTTATATTGTTGCTGTGGCTGTTACTTACTTGCCTTTTCCTTTCATCAATAAACCCTTTGCTAACAATCGGAAGCTTCCAATGTGTGTTTGGAGCCATTACAGTTGACCAACACTGGCTCCCATTCCATCAATGCCTCAACTTTAAACTTTTCATCCTTGTACTCAAATCGCTTCCTGACCTTGCCCCTTCTTATCCAAGTCATCTCCTGTCATCCTCATTCTGATCTCTTCCACATCTCTGATTCCCTGCTAACCATAGTGGCCATGACTTCAGCTGCCCAGGCCCTTAGCTTTGCCTGTGAGTCAGAAGGCCCAGAGATCAACCATTGATTCACACAATCCCAGTGAGTGAATACCGGCACTCCGACCCTGGATTGTAAGATGACATCCACTAGGATACTTGTGTCCAGTTGGTGTGGGTGGCCTGTGAAACCTCAAGAAGACCACAAGGATTAACCTTGGGCTGATCATAGAATCATACAATTTACAGTGCAGAAGGAGGCCATTCGGCCCATCGAGTCTGCACCGGCCCTTGGAAAGAGCACCCCACCCAAGCCCACACTCCCACACCCCCACCCTGTCCCCATAACCCAGTAGCCCCACCCAACACTAAGGACAATTTTGGACACTAAGGGCAATTTATCATGGCCAATCCACCTAACCTGCACATCTTTGAACTGTGGGAGTAAACCGGAGCACTCGGAGGAAACCCTCGCACGCACAGGGAGAACGTGCAGACTCCGCACAGACAGTGACCCAAGCCGGGAATCGAACCTGGGACCCTAGAGCTGTGATGCAATTGTGCTAACCATTATGCTACCATGCTGCCCTCAAGTTGTAATGGTAATTGCAGCTCGTGGCCTGAAAGGGCCCTGTAGGGTTATGTGCCACTTATACCATAGCAGTGGAATTCATTGTGTATTACACAACATCATGCTGAGCTGGAAGTCCAAACACCATCGCCATCACCAAGACCAACTCCTTTACTTTAAAATGCCCACCATCTATTGCCTCAGGTCCATTGCCACTAAAACCCTTATTCATGCTTTTGCACATCCACATTTAACTATTTCATTGATTTTGCCATCTTATACCCCCCCCCCCCTCCCCCCCTCCCCCCATCAATGTCTATTCATCCAAAACTCTGCTGCCCACATCTTAACGCTCAACATCCCGTTCACTCATTGTCCCTGTGTTTATTTACTTACTCTGACTCTCGGTCAACTAACGGCACCAATTTAAAATTCTCATCCCTGTTCTCAAATCTTACCATACTGTCCACCCCCCCCCCCCCCCCCACACACACACACACACACACACATTTTCTGTGACTTCCTGTGACCCTACAGCCATCCAAGATCTTGGTGCTACCCCAATTCTGGCGACTTATGCTTCCCTGATTATCCTTCATGGGTGGGGCTGAATGCCCTTCGCTGTTCAGGCCCTAAACTCTGAAGTTCCCTCCCTCAAAAAGCTCTGCCTCACCACCACTCTCCTTCTCTAAGCTAGACACTCCTTACAACCTACCCCTTTGTCCTCGCCTGCCCGAGCATCACCTTGTGATGTTTGGTCTCAACCTGTGTCGGCTTGCACCCCTGTGAAGCACCTCGGGATGTTTCACTGTGTTGAAGGTGCTACGTCAATGCAGGCGGCTGTTGTTACAATGAGCAATGCCAGAGGAGGTAAGGTTTGGTCGCGATGAGGTCGCCAATATATCAGAGGTTGTGCGAGGACTTGGAGCAGCGCCACCCGACTTGAGGGAGCTCAGTGCATGATCTGACTTCAATTCCATGGTTGGTGTGAGTGTGGGCTGGGTGCAGCTGTGTTTACAGTGATATTAGTCACTTTTCATTGAGGGTTAATTGCTAGTTAGTATCTAATTTGCAGATTAGCAAGAGAGCTGACAAACAGCTGGAAAGTACAGCTATAGCAAATCAGAACATTATTTTTGGGAAAACAATGAGGAGGGTAAACACAGTTGGTGAAATGGCAGTGTATGGACATGGTGCTCAAAGGCAGCTCCAGGAATAGTCACTAAAAGCCACAACGCCAGCTACGAAGGCCTTAAGAAAAACAAACAGAGCACCAGTGTTCATTTCTAGAAGGATAGAATTAAAAAGCAGGGAAGTTACCATAAGACCATAAGACATAGGAGTGGAAGTAAGGCCATTCGGCCCCTCGAGTCCACTCCGCCATTCAATCATGGCTGATGGGCATTTCAACTCCACCTACCAGCATTCTCCCCGTAGCCCTTAATTCCTCGCGACATCAAGAATTTATCTATCTCTGCCTTGAAGCCATTTAGCGTCCCGGCCTCCACTGCACTCCGCGGCAATGAATTCCACAGGCCCACCACTCTCTGGCTGAAGAAATGTCTCCGCATTTCTGTTCTGAATTTACCCCCTCTAATTCTAAGGCTGTGCCCAGTTATGTCGAAAGCATGGAGAATCTTGGTTAGGCCATACTCGGAATACCGTGCACGGTTCTGGTCAATCTGTTATAAAAATGATGTAGAAGCACTGGAGAAGATGCAACAAACAACATTGGCAAAGGCTATGCCAGAACTGAAAGTAAGGTTGCCAACTGTGATTAAATGTACTCCTGGATGTTTCATCACATGGCTTTCCCCCTACCAATGGCTCTAGCCATGAGTTGCCCCCACCATCTATTTTAATCTCCCGGTGATTTTTCTTCAGGACTGGGCACTGCAGTGTCCTGGAGGGTTGGCAACACTAAATGAGAGGTTCTAATTATCAGGAAAGGCTTGGACAGGCCGGGAGCTCCTTTTATCTAGAAAAGGGACGGCTAAACAGTGACATGATAGAAGTTTTTTTTATTATGGAGTTTAATAGGGTTGACGATGTCAAGAAATTGTTCCCACTTGTGGTGTTGGGGTGGGTGGGGAGGTGTACAAAACTAAGGGTCATAAATATAAGATAACAAGTAATTAACCAGAAGGATTCTAAAAGATTTTTTTTACCTCGTGAATGATTAGCCAAAGAGCAGAGGTGACTAGCAGAGATCCATTAAAGGGGAAATTGGATTAGCTCAGGAAAGAAAAAGCAATAGAAGAACATATAGAGAGGCTTTGATGAAGGTAGAAGAGGTTTGTGTGGAGTTTAAATACTGTCAAGAATCTGTTGGGACAAATAGTCTGTTTCTGTGCTGCACATGCTATGGAATTCAATGTAAAGGCCTTTAGTAACTCACAGGAAGCTGGCGGTAATTAAACATAGCTTAATTTAACTATTTACCAAGTTCCGCTCAAGGCAGCAACTCGCTCCCAGTACAGTCCTTGCTAGGAAAACTAACCACACCAGGCCCTGCTTTGGGCCGGATTTGATCTTAATTCATAACGAACCCCAGGTGGGTTGGCCTCCTCCCGCTATCTGGGAAGCTCCACGAATCCCACAAGAAGATCAATGATGGTTTCCCCTTGGTCCTTGTGGGGGTTATGACAAGGCCAAATTCTGTTTCTTGCGCTAAATGGTTGAATGGCCAATGGTTCAGTACAGAATGGACGCATGCAGATAGGAATTTCCCAGCTTCCGTCCCTGGTCTGTGTTATCGTGGTGATTGCCCCTTGCAAATTGGGACTCAGAGTGGGGAATCACCCCAGGGAGAGGAGTTCTCCTAGGGAAGAAGCTTTTAAAAAATTCATCCAGGGTATGTGTGCCATCCCTAATTGCCCCTGAACAAAGTGAACCGAATAATTTGCTAGGCCATTTCGGAGTCAAACACATTGGATAAACAGGGGCTGGTTTAGCACAGTGGGCTAAACAGCTGGCTTGTAATGCAGAACAATGCCAGCAACGCGGGTTCAATTCCCGTACCGGCCTCCCCAAACAGGTGCCGGAATATGGCGACTAGGGGCTTTTCACAGTAACTTCATTGAGGCCTACTTGTGACAATAAGCTATTGCTATTACTATAAACACAGGAGAGAAAAAGCAATAGAATAATATATCTGAGAGGGCTTGATGAAGAGTCTGGAGGCACATGTAGGCCAGGCCCAAATGAGGGTGGCAGATTTCCTTCCCTAAAAGAGATTAATGAACTTCATTCCATGGTCATCATTCGGCTTTTAATTCCAGATTTTTTTTTCAATGAATTCAGATTTTACCATCTGCCATGGTGGGTTTTGAACCCAGAACATTACCCTGGGTCTCTGGAAGACTAGGCCAGTGACAATACCACATGGCCACCACATCCCCTGCAGAGGCATGTTAGAATTAGCTACAAATGAGCAGTTCTTGAATATCACTGTAAATAAATCCCTTTTCGCTCACTATAAAGTGTCTGAAAGTGCATCATTGGAGAGGAGTGACCAACAGCAGAATTCAGCAAAATGTTCTGATTCCGATCAGAGGGTGAGTAAAGTGGAGGCCTGTGAAATGGGATGGACCCAGCTGGACTGGTGACCTGGAGACCCTACCAATCTTAATGGTGGGTCATGTTTAAATAAATATGTGCAGACTCTCGCCCAACACCCGGCCAGATTGACCACTTGGCTGGCAGATGGGTGTGGCAACTAAGGATCAGAAGGGCAAAGCTGGTGATCTGGGGGCTAAATGAGAATTAAGGACTACAGGAATGATCATGAGGCAGTCACTGGGGGAGGTGTGGAAGAAAGCTCCAGGAATGAACTCCATGGAGGGAGCGGGAGGGTATCTGGGCCTGATGGACCCAAGGCCAGGACTGTGGAGGAATTGGATCACCTGGTAGATGATCCACTTCCTAGATGGGAGTACTCTTGCTGACTTGGTTCACAAGAAGCATAAAAGCAAACAACAATGTCAAATGTACCTGGACCTCCTCTGGCCCGTCACCTTCCAACCATTTTTCTGTTGCTAGGCCTGAAGCTGGGACTCTTCCTCTGAACATAGGACATAGAACAGTACAGCACAGAACAGGCCCTTCGGCCCTCGATGTTGTGCCGAACCTTGTCCGAAACCAAGATCAAGCTATCCCACTCCCTGTCATTCTGGTGTGCTCCATGTGCCTATCCAATAACCGCTTGAAAGTTCCTAAAGTGTCCGACTCCACTATCACAGCAGGCAGTCTATTCCACACCCTAACCACTCTCTGAGTAAAGAACCTATCTCGGACATCCCTCCTCTATCTCCCACCCTGAACCTTATAGTTATGCCCCCTTGTAACAGCTACATCCACCCGAGGAAATAACCTCTGGCGAGGTTAAAAGAAATAATCGGCCCGCGACCATAAGTAGGCACGGTCTTGCTTTTAGCAGGAGTCTCACTGGGCCTGAATCATCGCCATACTCCAGAAACCGCGACTGCCTCGAGTTGGGGTCGGTTTGAGTCAGTCAGATAATTTATTCCTGACCGTTGGGAGTTAGAATCAAAGCCAATCATGTGTCAGAGGTGTGTTGAAATGAAATATCCCTGAGAATCTGCCTCCAAACCACTTTCTCAAGGTCAATCTCAGTGGGTGGGTTGAATATAGCAAAGTCCTCTGTGATGAAAAATGTTACAACCACAAAACAAAAACAAGTCATCTTCAAAGAGCAACCAAACGATCTTCATAGGCTTTGAATCTCAGACCAAATAGCACTACAAAGAGACTCAAAGATGCCAAGTGGGTTAGATCATTGACCCCCCTCGTACCTCATCAAAGTGGCCCACAGTTTTATCTTTGCCCGATGTTGTCAAATTTTTCAGCTGAGGTTTGGGTTGCCAGCTCTGGTTTGGATGTGTTCCTGGAGGTTTCATCATATGACCCTCCTCCTCCCAGTCAAAGAGCCAGTTAGTTTTTTCCCACTGCAATATTTTTCTGACTAAAAAATGAGAGTGTTCAAAGGAAATCAAGGAAAACGCACATTCTTTTCATGCCCGAATGACATTTCTTCCTGGGTCTTGCTCGGGGTGGGCATTAATCTTCAATTTAGAAAATTAATCTTCAATTCCTGGAAACTCCAGGACAATCCTGGAGGATTGGAAACCCTGACGCAGGAGAGGTGGGGAAGCAAAGCTTGATAAACAATGTGAGGGTGATAGGAGTGGAAGGATGTACTGATAGAACAAGTGATAGAAACAAGAAACATAGAAAATAGAAGCAGGAAGAGTCCATTCGGCCCTCCGAACCTGCTCCGCCATTCTGTAAGATAGGAGAGGGTGCAGGCCTGAATGGCTTGTGTGGTGTATGGTCCATGCCATCCATTACATCTGGGGGGAAAAATGAAACGTTATGAAGAAGGAATTTAAAGTCATTTCCATCGACTCCATGTTAGATGCTGATTTGAAATCTAATGCATCCTTATTGCTGTTAGGGATGATTTTCCCAATGTTTAGAATTTTGCTTGTCAGGGTTAGAGTGCCGTAAGATTAAAGTTAAGACTTGGTGTACAAAATTTCCCAAAGTGGTTCATGGAACTAGGAACAAACAAAATTTCATACCACATAAGAACCACATAAGAAGATATTAGGACAGGTGAACAAAGCCTCACATAAGTTTTAAGGAGCATCTTAAAGGGCCGAGAGGCAGGCAAATGGATATGTTTGAGGAGAACATTCCAAACAGCCGAAATATTACCTAAGTGGGGGAACTAAGAAGCGATGAAGCCACGGAAAAATTTGTACTTTTTTAAAAATTTTTATTTTTTATAAATTTAGATTACCCAATTATTTTTTCCAATTAAGGGGCAATTTAGCGTGGCCAATCCACCTACTCTGCACATTTTTGGGTTGTGGGGGACGAAACCCACGCAGACACGGGGAGAATGTGCAAACTCCACACGGACAGTGACCCAGAGCCGGGATCGAACCTGGGACCTCAGCGCCGTGAGGTGGTTGTGCTAACCACTAGGCCACCGTGCTGCCCTAAATTTGTACTTTTTAAAACTAAATTTAGAGTACCCAATCATTTTTTTCCAATTAAGGAGCAATTTAGCGTGGCCAATCCATCTAACATGCACTTCCTTGGGTTGTAGGGGTGAGACCATGCAGTCATGGGGAGAATGTGCAAACCCCACACGGATAGTGAATCGGGGCTGGGATCGACCACGGGTCCTCAGCACCATACGCAGCAGTGCTAACCACTGCGCCATTGTGTCGCCCGGAAAAATCTGTACTTAAGCATGAGAATTTTAAAAACCGATGCACCGTCGGACTGGCTGCCCATGTATTCAGTGAACAGAGGGCTGATGGTTGAATAGGGTTTGGCATGAGTTGGGAGATGGACAGCAGAATTTTGGATGAGTTCAGGTTTACAGGAGTCTCAAGGTGGGAAGTCAGCCATGAGAGCAATGGTTGAGCCCCCACTTGAACCGCCACGACGAATATCGGAATCTTCGGCTGGGATTTTCCAGCCCTTTCCACTGACGGGATATTCCAGTTCCACTGAAGGCGACGCTGCTCCAACAACCTCCACCGGGGGTGGGAGGGATTGGCGAGCCATAATGAATGGCAAAGAGTTCAGCAAGGCCAGAAGATCCTAGCGGCAGCCATTGGCAAGTTGCCTCTGCCATCTGAAAACGTGGGAGGCCTGGAAAATCCCAGCCCACGAGTCTGATTGTATTAAATATTAGCCACACAATAAGGTGGGGAAACAATCGCCATTTATAAAACAATCCAATGTTGTAACATATCCCACAGTACTTCTTAAAGAGTGTAATCAGAGAACATTTGAGGAGAGGTACGTGATCTCCCGGTCCTGCCTGTCGTGGAACAAGTAATTCCTGCTCAAAGTCAACCAACCTTTTGCTGGCTCCATCAAATTTTAAATCCCGCCCACTAAGACAGGTGGCCAAAAGCTTGGTTAGAGGAACGCTTTAAGGAGAAGCCTAAAGGAGGAAAATGAGAGGTTTAGAAGGGGAATTCCAAAGGCGAGGGTTAAGGTTACCGTGTTGGGGTGATTAAAATTGGGCAAGAGGCCAGGGTTAGAGCAGTACAAAGGATGGTAAGGCTGGAGATGGCTACACTGATAAAGAGGGGTTAAGGCTTGAAAGGATTTGAAATCACGGGTGAGGATTTTAAAATTAAGCTGTTGCCAGCCTCGGGAGTCAGCATTGGTCAGCGAGCACAGTGGGTCGATGGGTGAACAGGACTCGGTTGGAGTACAGGCAGTAGAGTTTTGGTTGAGTTAATGTTTACAGGGGACGGGAGGTGGTTGTGGCGGCCAGAAGATCATTGGAATAGTTGAGTGTGGAGGGAATTCGACTTTGATTCAGCAGGATCATGTGCAAAGCTAGTTCAGAGGAGCGAATGCAGGAAGAATGCTATTTTTGGTCCCTGGTTTGCTTTGCTGTGTTTGCACTATTATTTAATTGGCAATAGCAGAGGCCCCAAGAGCCGGCAGCAGAGAGCAACTAATGATCTAATAAGTGAGCTTCATTTTACTTTGAGCAGTTGCCTTGGATTTCTCAGCTCTGGAATGTAGCTGCCTGGATCTCGGGCTCTGTCTTATATGCCTTTTGAAGAAGAAAGAAAGATCTTGGGTGGGATTCGCTGCCCCCCCCCCCCCCCCCCCCCCCCCCCTCCTGTGGCGTGTTATCCCGCAGAGGAGGCAGCTTGCCATTGGTCGCTGACAGTATCTTCCGGTCTCACTGAGGTTTATGGTGTTATTTGTGGCTCGCCCATCCTGCTGTGGGGCGGGGGTGGGGGGGCTGCCGTCGATGAGAGCAGAAGATCCCGCCACCGAGAAGGGCCGGAAATTCCTGGCCAACATTGAATTTCTCTTTCACAATTCGACCATTTCCCAAAACCCCTCACCCCCAGTGAAGTCGTTTTTGAAGAGTAGTTAATGGTGCAATGTAGGAAACGTGGCTGTCAATCTGCACACAGCAAGATCCCGCAAGCAGCAATGCGGTGACGGTCAAGTCATCTGTTTGGAAGTGATTTTGGTCGAGGATTTAATATTGGCCAGGATACTAGGGAGATTTCCCCTGCTCTTCTTCAAAATAATACCATGTTTTTTTCTTACAGGGGCCTCAGTTTAACATATCATCAGGAAGATACCTGTCCAACAACACAACCACAGTCTCTAGACTATGTGCTCATTTCTCTGAAGTGGGATTTTTAGAAAAATTATTCAGGGGAGGTGGGCATCGCTGGCCAGGCCAGCATTTATTGTCCATCCCTTGCTGTGGGTCTGGAGTCACATGTAGGCCAGACCAGGTAAGGATGACAGATTTCCTTCTCTAAAGGACATTAGTGAACCAGATGGGTTTTTATGAGAATCGACAATGATTTCATGGTTCATAATTAGACTTGTAGTTCCAGATCTTTATTGAATTCAGATTTCACATTCTGCCATGGATTTGAACCTGCTTCCCTGAAGCATTACCGTGGGTCTCTCGATTAATAGCCCAGTGACAATACCACTTGGCCACCACCAGGCCTTTTCAACCCATGGTCATCGTGAGTTGAGTGCTCCTTGAGGAATTTTACTGTAGGCACATTGGCTGCCATGTTTCTGATCTTACAACAGTGACGTCACTCCTAGAGTACATATTTGGCTGTAAATGCGCTTTGGCACATCCTGAGGTGACGAAAGGTGCTGTATAACTATAGGTCTTTCTTTATTTGGAAATGGTAGACAGTGCAAGCTCATTTTGAGGTTTGTTGTAAGAAGCGGATCTCAGGAGCCCTTGAGTTGACACCCCAGGAAGTCTGGCATAAAAACACAGCTTCAAATAAATGCCCTTCCTCACCTGAATTCCCAATAATAGAGGGTTAGATATACACTTCAAAACATTCCCAACTAGAGCCACTGACTTTCCAGGAATTGTGGATTAATCACTGAGGAACTGCTCCGAGAAACTGAGGGAGCAAAATCACAGGGAATGATTAAAAAGATTGCATGTTTTTGTTTTTTTGTTTGTTTACATTTATATTTAGATTTATTGTCACATGTACAGTGAAAAATACTGTTCTATGAAAATATTCGAGATGGGGGGGGGGAGAAAGATTTGACTCTTAATGGTTTGATGGACCGTCAAGAATCATGTAATCAAGTGGGGAGGAGTTTGTTCATTTTCCGATTGGCGTGAGAAGACAGGAATGCTGGGAAGATGGCCAATTTGGATGACCAATGCTGGGAGATCGAGAAACGGGGTGGTTGGAGGCAGGAAGTCATGTGACTTGGATTTTAAATATATATATCTGTTTGTTCACAGGATCTGGATGTTACTGGTTAGGCCAACATTTATTGCCAACCCCTTTTTGCCCTCAAGAAGGTGATGGTGAGCTACCTTCTTGAACTGTTGCAGCCCATGCAGTTAGGTACATCCACAGTGCTGTTAGGGAGGGAGTCCCATGGGTTTTGACCCAACGACAGTGAAGGAACAGTACCAAGAGTGGGATTTTCTGGCCCTTCCTCCAAATCGTTTATGTATATTCTAAACAACAGAGGCCCAAGCACAGATCCCTGTCGAACACCACTAGTCACAACCTTCCATTCAGAAAAACACCCTTCTAAGGCAAAGGGAGCAGTAGAAAGATGTTTTTCTGAATGGATGCTTGTGACTGGTGGTGTTCCACAGAGATCTGTGCTGGGGCCTCTGTTGTTTGTAGTGTACATAAATGATTTAGAGGAAAATGTAGCCGGTCTGATGAGTACGTTTGTGGATGACACCAAGATTGGTGGAGTGGCAGATAGTGTTGGGAATTGTCAGAAGATGCAGCATGGACATAGATAAGTTGGAGACTTGGGCAGAGAAATGGCAAATGTGAGGTGATGCATTTTGGTAGGTCTAACATAGAGGGAAAATACACAATAAATGGCAAAACTCTTAACAATATAGAAGTCAGAGAGATCTGGGTGTGCAGGTCCACAGATCTTTGAAGGTGGCTACACAAGTGGACAAGGTAGTCAGGAAAGCATACGGAATGCTTGCCTTCATTGGACGGGGCATTGAGTAAAAAAACTGGCAAGTCATATTACAGTTGTATAGAACATTGGTAAGGCCGCACTTAGAATATTGTGCACAATTCTGGTCGCCACACTACCAGAAGGATGTGGAGGCTTCGGAGAGGGTGCAGAGGAGGATTTCCAGGATGTTGCCTGGTCTGGAGGGTGTTCGCTATGTAGAGAGGCTGAATAGACTCAGAATGTTTTCGTTAGAAAGACAGAGGTTGAGGGGGTGACCTGATAGATTATGAGAGGCATAGATATAGCGAATGGGCAAGCACTCTTTCCCAGGGTGGAGGGGTCAGTCACCTGGGGGCATAGTTTGAAAGTTCGTGGGGCAAAGTTTAGAGGAGATGTGCAAGGCAGGTTTTTTACGCAGCGGGTGGTGAGTGTGTGGAACGTGTTGCCAGGGGAGGTTGTGGAAGCAGATACATTAGCAGTGTTCAAAAGGCATCTTGACAAACACATGGATAGGATGGGTATAGAGGAGTATGGCACAAAGAAGTGCTGAGGGTTTTGGCAAAGGTTGGTATCATGACCGGTACAGGCTTGGAGGGCCGAAGGGCCTGTTCCTGTGCTTTGTTCTTTGTTCCTGCAGGTGGGATCTTCTAGTTCCGCTGAAAGCGACTCCCCCCTCCCCCTGACCCCTCCCCTCCATGGTGGGTTCCCCAGCGACGGGGAAGTGAGCCACTCAAAACACCATGGAAGATCCTGCCAGCTGCCAATGGCAAGCCGCCTCTGCCACTGGAAAGCGCACCGCATCGGGGGCTGGAAAATCCGGTCCAAATCAGGAAGATATATGCATGGTGACTATGGTGGAACATAGCCAGTTGGCAAACTTTGATTGCCTACAGAGATGGGGCCAGAACCTGCAGACAACTTTCAACAGGAACTTATTTAATTGTAATTACATGATGCACTAGTTGTTTTGATGGAATGGGCCTAGTTGTAATGCCCTCCCCCACTCGACTGGTATCGCCTTGATGCAGTCTCACGGTGTTATGAAAACTATGTTTGCTGCTGTGGTGAGAGCTGCCTGGGGCTAATTGCCCTGTCACTATGACACAAAGTGTGCTGGGGGCTGAAGCAATGACTGCTGTAATGACTGTCATTGTGGGATTAAATAACGTCTGTGCCAGTGTTTTCTCTCTCTCTCTCTCTCCCCCCCGACTCCCTGGACAAAACCCTGCCGGCCTCTGCTCAGTGAATGTTCTCAGCAGCAGGCTCAGGAGGGGTTGCTTTCAGGCTGCTCAGTCCCCTTCTTTCACTAGGCCCTGATCAGCACCAATTAAACCATGCATTTACTCAGCACATTTGACATTATAAAACATCCCATGACACCTTACAACAGCATTATGAGACCAAATTTGATGCTGAAACACATTAAGGTGATAACAGGACAGGTCATCAAAGTTTAATCCGTCAAAGAGGTAGGTTTTAAGGAGAGTTGCTTTAGTTTATTATTGATTCACGAGCCGTGGGTGTCACTGGCAATCCCAACATTTATTACCCATCCCTCGTTGCCCTTGTCAGCCGCCTTCTTGAACTGCTGCTGTCCATGTGGTGTTGATGCAGCCGCAGTGTTTTTTGGAATTGAGTTCCCGGATGTCGACCCAGCAACGATGATAGAACAGAAATAAAAATGGAAAATACAAGAGAAACTCAGAGGGTCTGACTGCATCCGCAGAGAGAGAAACACAGTTAACATAAGTCCATATGTGTCCATGGGCGCGATCCTCCGGCCACACTGCACTGGAAAAGCAGCTCACTGTGGCGCAGCATAGCCATTGAAAGCTGGCAGATCCCACTCCCGGGAATCTACCCGGCTCGCTACACCTCGTGAGATTCAACACAATCTTGCGAGATGTTGCGAGGTACCCGCCCTCAATGGGCGGGATAACTTTTTGGCAAATCTTCATATAAGAGCGAGGCCTTACTCTAAGGTCCAGTTTCCCGAGGTACCTGAGCGTTTGGGATTCAATCCCTTTGCCTCAGAGACCTCGGGCGAGCACCGTTCAGCGTTGGATCCCACAAATGGGAACCAGAAGGAACAACGCTCTTGGGGGATCTCCAAGGAGATTGGAAGCCCACATCTGCATGCATTTTGGGCAGGGTGGTTCCCCGGCACTGCTGGTGCACCTCGGCACTCTGGCAGTGTTAGCCTGGCACCTTGGAAGTGCCAACAGGGTGCCAGCCTGGCACAGCCAAGTGCCCAGGTGGCACTGCAAGCTGGAAGGAGCACTGCCAATATGCCAGGTTGGTGGTGCAAAGCTGGCATTCTGTGTGGGTGATTGGGCTAGGGTTGCCCGGTGTGGGTGTGGGGGGGTTGCTGGGCATTGGGAGGGGGGGTGCTGGGGGACTCCTGTGGGTTGAGGGTTAGCATATCAGATCAGTCTTGATCTCATTGAATGGCGGAGCAGACTTGATGGGTTAAATGGCCCATGTCTGCTTCTATGTCCTTTGGTCTTATGGAATGGGATTTGATTGAAGGTAACAAGTAGCTTGCAGAGTTTTGGATACGAGGTAGAAAATGGATCACAGAGATTTGGATATGAGGTAGAAAATGGATCATAGAACTTTGGATAGGAGGTAGAAAATGGATCACAGAGATTTACATAGATTTACATAGAATTTACAGTGCAGAAGGAGGCCATTCGGCCCATCGAGCCTGCACCGGCTCTTGGAAAGAGCACCCCACCCAAGGTCAACACCTCCACCCTATCCCCATAATTCAGTAACCCCACCCAACACTAAGGGCAATTTTGGACACTAAGGGCAATTTAGCATGGCCAATCTACCTAACCCACACATCTTTGGACTGTGGGAGGAAACCGGAGCACCCGGAGGAAACCCACGCACACACGGGGAGGATGTGCAGACTCCGCACAGAGCCGGAATCGAACCTGGGACCCTGGAGCTGTGAAGCGATTGTGCTTTCCACAATGCTACCGTGCTGCCCTCAATTTGGAAGAGTTGAAGTTGAGATGCGAACCCGGAGTCTGGCTGGATTCTCAAGAGGTCTTGCTGAATGAGCATTCCGTCCTGGAAATGATCATCATACTTCTAAATTTTCATCAGCACTGGGTCTCAATAATAGGGCTTTAAAACAGATTTGGATTCCAAACAGTTTTCCTATCATGTTTCGAGGGGCTTTAGGTCCGCCAGCCTGGCATGGGGATGCTGAATTGCTAGCTAAAGCCCGTGGGGACATTGCCCATTTTGTTTCAGCTTACCACCAGGAACAACTGATTGAGAAAACGAGGAATGACCATTTTTACTGAGCCGACTTGGGAACTAACCGACGTACGATACGCTCAACAGATTCCAGGGCTTCCAGACAAGTGATGAGGACAATTTAAACTTTGGCTGGCACATCTCCAGCTACTGAACCTACATCATAAGAACCAGGAGCAGGAGTAGGCCATCTGGCCCCTCGTGCCTGCTCCGCTATTCAATGAGATCATGGCTGATCTTTTGTGGACTCAGCTCCACTTTCCGGCCCGAACACCATAACCCTTAATCCCTTTATTCTTCAAAAAACTATCTATCTTTACCTTAAAAACATTCAATGAAGGAGCCTCAACTGCTTCACTGGGCAAGGAATTCCATAGATTCACAACCCTTTGGGTGAAGAAGTTCCTCCTGAACTCAGTCCTAAATCTACTTCTTTTTTAGGCTATGTCCCCTAGTTCTGCTTTCACCCGCCAGTGGAAATAACCTGCCCGCATCTATCCTATCTATTCCCTTCATAATTTTAAATGTTTCTATAAGATCCCCCCACATCTTTCTAAATTCCAACGAGTACAGTCCCAGTCTACTCAACCTCTCCTCGTAATCCAACCCCTTCAGCTCTGGGATTAACCTAGTGAATCTCCTCTGCACACCCTCCAGCGCCAGTACGTCCTTTCTCAAGTAAGGAGACCAAAACTGAACATAATACTCCAGGTGTGGCCTCACTAACACCTTATACAATTGCAACATAACCCCCCTAGTCTTAAACTCCATCCCTCCAGCAATGAAGGACAAAACTCCATTCGCCTTCTTAATCACCTGTTGCACCTGTAAACCAACTTTTTGCAACTCAAGCACTAGCACATCCCTGGTCCCTCTGCACAGCGGCATGCTTTAATATTTTATCATGATCAGCAGGATGACTTTTTTCAATGGTCACCTTGATTAACTGAACCCAAACCATGCCATGAAGATGCCAGGTAACAGGAGCACATTATAGTTAGCTTAAAGTTTGAAGAAACCTGCATTTATTGTCCACCATGGCACCATTGGTAGCACCTTTGCGTCTTGAATCACAAGACTCCAAGTTCAAGCCCCACTCCAAAGCTAGAGCACAAAGTTCAAGGCTGACACCCCAGTGCAGTACAGAGGGAGTGATGCACTGGGGTCAGTGGTGTTATCTTTCAAATGAGCCATTTTATCAAGGCCCCATCTGCCTGCTTGGGTGAATCGAAAGATCCCATGGCACTATTTCCAAGAAGAGCAGGGGAGTTACCCCAGCGTCCTGGCTGATATCACAAAAAATGGATTAACTGGTCATTAACACCTTGCTGTTTATGGGATCTTGCTGTGCACAAACTGGCCGCCGCTTCCTACTCTACACTTCAAAAGTGACCGCACTTCAAAAGTATTTCATTGGCTGTGAAGTGCATTGGGATGTATGGGCGTTGTGGAAAGCACTGTATTAATGTTCGTCTATCTTCCTTCACACAATGCCTTTCGGAGCCTTGGGACAACCAAAAAGGATTTTAGAGCCAGTGGCGTGGTTTTGAAACGTGATCACTGTTGCAACGTAGGGAGAGAATGAGAAACTAGCTGCATGGAGCTGCCTTCGAAACACTCAGCAGAGAAGGAGAGCCTTCGGCCCATCATACCTGCTGACTCTATGAAGCAGCCGTCCAATGAATCTCGCTCCCCGCCATTAATCTCGCGAATCTCCCTTTTCCAAGTGTGTCCAATTCTCTTCTGCAAATCACTGTTGAATCTGCCTCCCCCACACTTCCAGGCAGTGCATTCTAGATCATAACAACTCATTCAGTTTAAAAGAATATCTCGCCTCCCCTCCGATTCCTTTGCCAATTACCTTAAATTTAGTAACTGGTGAAGAATTTACTCCCAGTGATCCAATCCCCATACCCTGATGAACTGAAATTCAGAGTTATCAAAACAAAGATCTACTCTGTGAAAGCAAACAACATTAATCAGTGTGAAGCTGGTCCCCAGCGGGAGTGCAGCAGCTTATTTACAACCCTCCAGGACATGGCAAAGCAAATGAGTCTCCCATTGGACCCCATATTCAATTAGCAGGTGGGGGTTGGGGGGGGGGGGGGGGGGGGGGGGGTGTAGCGTGTGAAGTGTATACAGGTGTCACAGAGAGACATTTATACAAAATATTGTTCCAATACTCCCTTGAAGGTGGGATTGACCCGTACTCTCTGATTTCTCACAGTGTTAGGGGGATGGGGAAAAGATTTCAATCCAAGTTGTCCACCCTTCGATTGAAGAAACTTCTTCACCCTTCCGTATTTTCCTTCCCTCCACAGCTGTGCCTTCAGCTCCAAGGATCAAAACCTTGGAATTCTCTTCATAAACCTTTCTGCTTTGCTACCACTCCCTCTACCTTTAAGATACACACGGCACGATCACCGAATTGTAACCTTGCTGAAGGAGGCCATTCAGCCCATCATGTGTGCGCTGGCCCTCTGAGTGAGCAATTCACCTAGTGCCATTCCCCACCCCCTTGCCTTCTCCCTCCAAGCCTGCACATCCTTCATCTTCAGATAACAATCTGATTCCTTCTTTGAGTGCTTCGATTGAACCTGCCTCCACCACACTCCCAGGCCGTGTGCTGCAGACCTTATCACACTTATTTCACCGTTTGAAAATGTTTTTTCTCCTCACGCCGCTTTTCCTTCTTTCACCACTCACTTTGAATCTGTGCCCCAATCCTTCTCCACCCGTTCACCATTTCTCCCTCTTTCCTCTGCCCAGGCCCTTCATAATTGTGAATAGCGTAGAATAATAGAATCCCTACATTGCAGAAGGAGGCCATTTGGCCCATTGGGTCGGCACCGACCCTTCAAATGAGCACTCTCTCCCTATCCACTCCCCAGTCCACCCCGCCCTATTTCCATACTATAACCTAACCTGCACATCCCTGGACACTAAGTGGCAATTTATCATGGCCAATCCACCTCAGCTGCACATCTTTGGACTGTGAGAGGAAACCGGAACACCCGGAGGAAACCCACACAGGCACGGGGAGAACATACAAACTACACAGTCACCCAATGCCAGAATTGAACCTGGGTCCCTGGCGTTGTGAGGCAGCAGTGCTAACCAATGTGGTACCTTGCCTCCTCTCAGCCATTAAAGCCTGGCTATTTGACCAGATTTTCATCACCTGACCCGATATCTAGCTCAGGTCAACTTTTCTCTGATAACTCTCCTGAGGAGAGACTTGAAACAGTTGATGACGTCAACGCTGTCACATAAAAGCAAGTTGTTATTCACCTCTATACGTTTGATTGGTGTTACCATCTCTGTTCCCCCCTCCCCCCTCCACCACCGCCCCACTCCCCTCCCCCCACCGCACCAACACTATTATTTCAATCAGGAGGTATTTTGCGCACACCTTTCAGACAATGTGCTCACGGTCAACTCTAGATAGTCATTAGAAGCATTTTTATTATTCGAATCAGCATTAACGAGCAACGTGACAGAACGGGCGTAAATACAAAATAGACAGAACAAAATCTCCAGCACATGCTGAGACTTGAAGTTAATCTTCTGCACCTGCCCCCCCCCCCCCCCCCACCCCCCCGACAAGGGAGAAACCCAGGGTGCCCCAGGCCCGAGTGACTTAGAACCACCTGTATGTGGTGTGGGTCCAGTTACCATGGTAACGCCCTTCCCAGCAAGAGCTGCTTTGTGGTTTGAATGCCATTACACACCGAGATTGTCGAGTTGAAAATCTGAGACGGGTTGAATACTACCAACCTTAATGCTATTAACATTTTAGCACTTTCATCTCTGTGTTGGAAAGTCATGCATTCACTCAAGAGGCTAAGACTCAGGGTGAAATCTAATGCCCTCCCCCAATGTGGGTCTGGAGTCAGGGGGCATTTAGTCAGGGGGCATTTAATCGGGAGTTTAGTGTGCAGGTTGGGTCTCTACCTTCTCCCTGCCTCTGCCCCCATTAAGTCTGGGCAGGAAGGCATGTGGATAGCCTTCCTGCCCCAATGCCAAGCAAGGCCCTTAAGTGTGGCAATTAATGCTTCAGCCTGTTATACTTCACAAAACTGTAAAGAAAATGGACGCAGAGCCAAAGGAAGTGATACTAGGAAGGGTTTACCAAGCTGCTTGACAAAGGGGTGGAATTTAAAGGGGATCTTAAATAAAGCGAGGAAAGTGGAAGGATTTAAGGAGGGAGCATGAATGGCAACCACTGGTGGGCTGAAGTATAGGGGAGTAAGTAAGAAGCCAGAGTCAGAGTATCAAAGTAAATTTGGGAGGGATGGGGGTATTTAAAAAAATAATTAAATTTAGAGTACCCAATTATTTTTTTCCAATTAAGGGGCAATTTAGCATGGCCAATCCATCTACCCTGCACATCTTTGGGTTGTGGGGGTGAAACCCACGCAGACATGGGAGAATTAGCAAACTCCACACGGACAATGACCCAGGGCTGGGATTCGAACCCGGGTCCTCAGCGCCATAGGCAGCAGTGCTAACCACTGCGCCACCATGCTGCCCGTGGGATGGGGGCATTAACGCAGTAGGGAGAGCACTGAAAACTCAGCTCAGGACCATATTAAATGCTGATCCTACGGCTGGGTTGTTTTGCTTGAGACAATAGCCAGGACGAGTCTGTGGCCAGTTTGCGTCTAGGGGAACAGGGTCTTGGCTTTAGCCTTTGTCATGCTTAGCTGGAGGAAAGTATAAATCAGCCACACAACCAGAGTGCATAAAGCCACTGGAGAGGTAGGGAGGTGTGAGGGTCAGTAATGGTGGGTGTTGTGGCAGCGGACACATGGAAGCTGACCCTATGTCTGTGGATGATGCCACTATGTAGGGAGAACAATGTAGGTGGGAAGAGAAGGGGGACAAGGCCGAATCCTTTGAAACACTGGAGGTGTGTGCAGAGGTTGGGAGAGATGCCATTGTTGGAAATCGTATTCACCTGAGGAAGGAGCAGTGCTCCGAAAGCTCGTGTTTGAAACAAACCTGTTGGACTTTAACCTGGTGTTGTAAGACTTCTTACTGTGCTCACCCCAGTCCAACGCTGGCATCTCCACATCATTGTTGGAAATGATGTGGTTACAACAGGATGGATAAAAGTGGAAAATAAACAAGCAGAGTCTGATTGAACTGGACAACAGACGTAGAGAGTAATAGCTTGTCAAAAGTTATTATTGTCAAAGACATTGGGCTGGATTCTCCACACCTTGGCGCCAAAATCGCATTCAGCGCCGGGGCGGAGAATCCAGTTTCACGCATGAAATTGGGACTGGCGCCGGTTCCACTATTCTCCGCCCCCCCCCCCCCCCCCCCCCCCCCGAAAAGCGGCGTATTCGGGGAGTATGCCACGCCGCGTATCCACCACCTGCAGCCATTGCTTGAGGCCTGCCCTGCTACACCTAATCTGGTCCTGCTGTTCAGGATTCTCGCAAGGAGGTGCGGGCTCAGTCTGTATAACAACCTGTCAAAACTTGCATCAGGCTGTGTCCGGGATTGTTTAATTCAGTTGGCTAGATGTCTAGAATCTGACGCAGACCAACACAAAAGGCATGTGTTCAATCCCTACACTGGCTTTGGTAGTTTGTCAAGGCCTGCCTCCTTGCCTTGCCGCACACTTGCCAAGTTGCACTCAGGCTATAAAACCAATTATCTCTCTGTAATGGAAAAAAATGCTTATTGTCCTTCATGACCAATGTCTAAATAGCAAAGGCTGCAAGAGAGAACAAAGAGGGCTAACACATCATAGTACAGAAAATGGGCTGGATTCTCCATTTCAGGGACTATGTCCCCGTGCTGTCTTGAAAACTGTGGTCTTTTACGCCAGAATAACTGGCGTCAAAAGGCCACAACTTCACAGCCCTGCAGGGGGCTAGCAGGGACCCATCGTGAAGCTCGAAGCTCCAGCTGCCAATACGGTCCCCGCAATTCCGGGTCAGAGGCCACGCATGCACACGGCAGTGTCCCCCAGCGGTCGCGCCGTGATCCATAGCAGACTCAGACCGCGTATCTGGACCATGAAAATAGTGCTCCCGATCGGGCACGTGCCCCAGCCGGACCGCCCACCCAATAAAGGCCCAGTCCCGTATAAAGCCCCTCCCTGCCCTCCGATCGGCCTGTCCCGACCATGGCGGCCGCGGACTGAGTCCGCAGCCTCCTTGCGAGAATCCTGAATGGCAGGACCAGGTTAGAAATACACCGTTGGGTGTAGGCCTCAAGCAATGAGGCCTACACCCGACACTCAAGCAACACTCCCAGAATACGCCGCTTTTCGGGGAGCGGAGAATAGCGGAACCGGCGCCGATCCCAATTTCATGCGTGAAACTGGATTCTCTGCCCTGGCGCCGAATGTGATTTCGGCGTCAAGGTGTGGAGAATCCAGCCCAATGTCTTTGGTTAACAACTTTGATTTGATTTGTTTTATTTATTGTCATGAGGTACAGTGAAAAGTATTTTTCTGCTTATAGTCTGGCAGATTGCTCCATACATAAATACATGGAACATTCTATAATAATTAATAATTGTAGAACATACTAGAACAACAGTTATAAAAGATGTAGGAAGAGGATCTGTAGGAGAGACCTCGCAAAAGCCGCCATGCTCCGGCGCCATATTGTAAAAAAATATATTTTCTCATTCCAGCTGTAGCCTGTTGTTGAGTTTTGTACCTGATGTCAGTCAAGAAAATGAAGATCTGGTCCGATTCCTTTGGAGTTGTCCTTGGCTCGGTACAGGTGTTTGGAAAAATGCTTATTCAGCTCTCCGATCTCTTCGCTCCTGCTGCCCAGCCCAGGCCCAGTCAGGTTGCCCTGCTGCCACAACGGGGTGAAGGGTGAGGAAGAATAAATCTTTGGGTTTTCCACAGATTTAGGGTGATCCTGTGCACCAACCTGTATTTATAGCGATTCCAGCTCAGTACAAGTTTCCTCAACATGCCGCGGCCCAGAGCACAATCTGAAGACTCAGGCGCTCGGCTCTCTCCCGGGGGAGGGAATAGACCTGGCTCTCCCAGGAGGTTACGTTAGGCCTGGTCCACGGCTCTCCTTGGGAGGTTAGACCTGGACTATAATCCATGTCTATTTGTGCTATTGTACTATTATATTGTGCTGTACATATATACAGTAGTGTGTGTAGCAGTTAGCCTCTTTAAGAGACGTTATTTGAGGGAAAGGTCATATGACCCACTAGTCCAATCAGGGATGGAGGTGGGAAGTCACTGGCATGTGTTGGGACTTGTCCCAGCAGTTGGATTGTCAAGTTGAGTATGAAAAGACTGTTTTAAAGCACTCTGTAAACAGTTGTTTATAGTTGTAAGAAATCATTGTTTCTTACAAGTTAACTGGTGGAGCCAATTCTTGAAGATATTGCAGTATGGATGTGAAACATTCCAAGTCACTTCATAAGGGCATGAGAAAGTACAGCACCATACCTCTTCACAAGATACAGTATTAGATCAGGTGAGATAGGTTTTAAGGGGTGTTTTAAAGAAGGAATTTGAGTCCGCGAGGTGCAGGGGAGTAGGGAGGGCAGTCCAGGACGAGGGACGAGGCACAGCCACCAATGGTGAAATGATTAACCAAGAGGCCAGAGTGAGAGGAGTTTATAGATATCTCGGAGGGTTGGGGCCAGTGGGGAATTACAGAGATAGGATCATCAAGGGATCTGAAAACAAGGATGAGAATTCTAAAATCGAGCAATTAAGGTGGTGTTGCCGGTGGAATGGAAACCTAACCGATAGAATTCAAACAGACAATTGCAGGAGGGTTGGGAAGTATCATGGATCTGGGATGCAAACGAATGCAGTGCCAGGAGCTGTGTCAGGAAATTGCCTGGGCATGTCCCTCACCACCATGGGGCTATATTTACCTGTACATCCCGAGCGTAGTCATCATGGCTGCTTTTCATTTTTGAAAACTAGTAGTGATTCATGCCGGCGCAGTGCCACATCGCTGGGTGGGATGATACATTGGGGGTGGAAGTAGTGGTGCTAAGTCCACTGATGAGATTGACATATATGATAATATATACTAATCAGTCTCGTGGACTTCCTGGGTGTGAACCTGATCGTGTAATTGGCTGGGAAGATTGTGTTCGGGAATCTTGCCAGCACAAATCCCATTTTTGGCTGCTCACGGGATTTAGCGGCCATTATGGGATTTGCGCACGCAGCTAGCGGGGCAGCTAAATCACGACCACAGCCTTTTGCAGATTCCTCCTCCACTGTTTCCCTTCATGTGGGGAAACAAAATTTCACGAGTGGTAACATCAAATTTACTTCTTTTGCAAATCACTTTAAATCTGTGCCCCCTCATTCTTAATCCTTTCACGGGGGGGGGGGGGGGGGGGACAGTTTCTCCCCATCTACTGTGTCCAGCCCCCTCATAATATTTTTTTTTAGAAATTTAAAGTACCCAATTATATTTTTTCCCAATTAAGGGGCAATTTAGCGTGGCCAATCCACCTAACCAGCACATCTTTGGGTTGTGGGGGTGAGACCCACGCAGGCACGGGGAGAATGTGCAAACTCCACACAGACAGTGACCCAGGGCCGGGATTCGAACCCGGGTCCTCAGCGCCATAGTCCCAGTGCTAACCACTGCGCCACCGTGCTGCCCCAGCCCCCTCATGATTTTGAACATCTCCATCAAATCTCCTCTTAACTTCTGTCTCTCCAAGGAGAGCAGTCCCATCCTCTCCACTTTAACCTCATAACTGAACTTTCTCATCCCTGGAACCATTCTTGTAAACCTCTTACTGCCCTCCAATGTGTTCATATCCTTCCAACAGTGTGGTTCCCAGAACTGTACACAATATTGCAGTTCAGGTTTAACTGGCGTCTTGTACAGGTTCAGCATTACCTCCTTGCTCTTGTACTCTATGTCCCTATTCATAAAGCCCAGAATACCATGTGGTGTATGAATTGCTCTCTCCACTGGCCCTGCCACCTTCAATGATTTATGTACATATACACCCAGGTCCCTCTCCTTCTGCACCCCATTAAGAGTTTTACTCTTTTTTTATAGACTCCTGACAATGCAGAAAGAGGCCATTCAGCCCCTTGAGCCTGCACAACCATCTGAAAGAGTAGCCAGGCCCATGCCCCCACCCTATCTCCGTAACCCAGTAACCCCACCTAACCTTTTGGACACTAAGGGGCAATTTAGCATGGCCAATCCACCAACCTGCACAGCACGGTAGCACAGTGGGTAGCACTGTGGCTTCACAGCTCCAGGGTTCCAGGTTCAATTCCTGGCTTGGGTCACTCTCTGTGCAGATTCTGCACGCTCTCCCCGTGTCTGCGTGGGTTTTCTCCGGGTGCTCCGGTTTCCTCCCACAAGTCCCGATAGACGTGCTGTTAGGTGATTTGGACATTCTGAATTCTCCCATTGTGTACCCGAACAGGCGCCGGAATGTGTCGACTAGGGGCTTTTCACAGTAACTTCATTGCAGTGTTAATGTAAACCTACTTGTGACAATAAAAAGATTATTGTCTTTGGACTGTGGGAGGAAACCGGAGAACCTAGAGGAAACCCACACAGACATAGGGAGAATGTGCAAACTCCGCACAGACAATCACCTGAGGCCGGAATAAAACCTGGGTCCCTGGCGCTGTGAGGCAGGGGTGCTAACCACTGTTCCAATGTGCCATCCATGTTGGGGGAGTTGGAACTGTGCGTGACCACTCTAAACCCCCTCAGTGGGTGGGTTAGGTTGAAATGATCAGGCTTTGGCAACAACCTGGCTTGGTCTGTACAACAGCCCCGATTTAGCTTAATTTCATTTCTCCGTGTCTGCGGCAAAGTCAGACAAAGGTTCCACTGTTTAATTTGAACAGTCAGACGGTCCAATCCTCTTTTCTTTCTATATCCTGTGAGTTCAATAGAGCTTCTTGAGTGAGTCATTGAGTTGGGGACAGTTCAGCGCCAGTGGCAGTTTCCTGTGTCTCATAGAGGGTAAGAAAGACTGGTGCCTCAGTGCGTAGAGGACAATCTATGAGGCATTGTCTAGCTGCATCTCTTTCAATAAGGAACAAAACCCAAATCTCTTGCCTGTAGCTAAGCATGAAGGTAGATATGTACATATATCATTTCCTTTTAGTTTGTTGCCAAGTCAACCAGTCTTGCCCTGGATCTTTCAAGGCTAGGATTTAACTCTCTCATAGATGGGGTTTCACCCCCTGGGAGATGACTGGAAAAACGTTTGTTTTCCAAGCACACCACAAGCCACGCTGTTACTGTAAAATAAATCCAACAACACGCAGCTTTCGAAAAGGACACCCAGCTCCACAAATTTTCCATGTGTCAGAAATTTATGGCTCACAGACAAGAATTAATCCAAACCATTTCATATCTCTCTGCCTGCACACAGGCCCAGGTTTTGCACTTAGGATAATGGTGAGGCTGTCAGCACTTATTATTGTTATGGAGTGAATGGGGCAGCAACGTTAGAAACCAGGAAGTTGGTGTCAAGTTCCCCTGCCTCTTCCACAAGCTTCACTTAGCACCCTTACTCCTCTGGTACTTCTAAAGGCCATAGACAAATGAGTGGAGTGGCCAGATGTGCAGGTTAGGTGGATTGGCCATGCTAAATTGCCCTTAGTGTCCAAAATAGCCCTTAGTTTTGGGTGGGGTTTCTGGGTTGTGGGGGTGGGGTGGAGTGTGGGCTTGAGTGGGGTGCTCTTTCCAAGAGCCGGTGCAGACTCGATGGGCCAAATGGCCTCCTTCTGCACTGTAAATTCTATGATTCTATGATAGGTGGCAGGTGAAGTTCAATGCGGGGAAGTGTGAGGCGATTCATTTTAGTCGGAAGAACATGGGGACTGCTGTCTCACAGCTCCAGGGATCCGGGTTCGATTCCGACCGTGGGTGACTATCTTTGTGGAGTTTGCACTTTCTCCCTGCGTCTGTGTGGGTTTCCTCCGGGTGCTCTGGTTTCCCCCCACAGTCCAAAGATGTACAGGTTAGGTGGATTGGCCATGCTAAAATTGCCCCTTAGTATCCAAAGTTTAGATGGGGGTTACAGGGATAGGGCAGAGATTCGGTCTGTGTAGGGTGGCCTTTCGAATGGTTGGTGCAGACTCAATGGGCCGAATGGCCTCTTTCGATGATAACGTTTCCGCCGACTGACCTTAAAGTACTTGCTGACGGGATTTTCCTGTTGGTCCCAATCAACGGGAACCCTCATTGACAGTGGTGGGACCGGATGATCATCCTGCCAACCAATGGCGTGCAGCCTCCGCCCCACAAAACACGCCGCGGCGTGTGTGTGTGTGTGTGTGTGTGGGGGGGGGGGGGGGGGGGCAGAAAAACGCATTTTAAGTGTGGTAGCAGATGGAAAAGTTGGTGCGATTTCCTCTGGGAGGCGAGTGAAATTTTGCTGCCTGATTCTTTTTCAACTTTTCAGCTCATTAGTTATGCATCGCTGAGGAGCTCAGTAAACCTCATGGTGGGTGGGGAGTGGGGGGAGGGGTGGGGGGATGGTCAGGGATTCGCCTGCCCCACTGATACCTCATGGGGCTGAAGATCATGACACTATTTTTAAATGGTACCCGCACATACATTCAGGCACTGCAGGCCACCTGTGGTGCCAACAGGTGTTTCAGCATGGTGCCCAAACACACTAAGCTCCACGGTCCGTGACACTGTAAGTCTAGTTTCCAAGTCATCCATGTGTAATGAATGTAGGATATTTTGGGCGGGATTCTCCGGACTCCGATGCCGAAATTGCATTCAGCGATCGGCTGGAGAATCCACGTTGACGCCGAAATTGGGGGGCGGCGCCGCTTTTGCGATGCTCTGCCCCCTCCAAAACATTACCTGAGGCTCCACCCCCGATGGGCTGAGTTACCGATGGCATGGGTCTCTCATGCTATTTTTTTGTCGGGACCCTTTTGAGGGCAGCACGGTAGCATTGTGGATAGCACAATTGCTTCACAGCTCCAGGGTCCCAGGTTCGATTCCCCGCTGGGTCACTGTCTGTGCGGAGTCTGCACATCCTCCCCTGTGTGCGTGGGTTTCCTCCGGGTGCTCCGGTTTCCTCCCACAGTCCAATGATGTGCAGGTTAGGTGGATTGGCCATGATAAATTGCCCTTAGTGTCCAAAATTGCCCTTAGTGTTGGGTGGGGTTACTGGGTTATGGGGATAGGGTAGAGGTGTTGACCTTGGGTAGGGTCCTCTTTCCAAGAGCCGGTGCAGACTCGATGGGCCGAATGGCCTCCTTCTGCACTGTGGGAGGGTGGGGGATAGGGTGCGGGGGATACGCTCGGTGTAACTCTGCACAACCACAGGCCACAGTGGGCGGTCAGTGGGGTGCGCAGCAAGATGGTTGCCTTGCAGGACGCGGCAATTGTGGTCCATGCCTGGTCGCCCCAGTCACCCTGACCCCCCGCCACCCCCACTTCCCCCCGGGCCCTGCAGACTCGGCTCCACCCTCGCCCCCCCCCCCCCCCCCCAGCCAGCCCTGCCAGTGGCAGGACCGGCAGGCCGTAGTGACGTCTCTGCATGTCCTACCTCTTCTCTTTCTCATCGGCCATGGCGTCTGTTTCCAAATTTTTGAAACCACAAGTGAAACGCGCCATCGGTAATTCCTCCCGGTGGAGGTGGAGCATCGCGGGGGGCCCAGGAGAATACTGGGTCAGGCACACTAATGATATGGAGACATGCGGAGTAGATCGCATTGACTCCACTGTTGAGGCATCAGAGTATAGCATTCAGGCGGGCACCCGGCGGCAGCCACGATTTGACACAGCAAGAATGTGCAAGCTGGTTTCCTGAAGGACCAATCTCTCAAAGCGCTTTATCCAAGACATCTCTTTATAGCAAGTATTCCTGGGTTGGCTAACGGTCTTTAAAAATAGATTGTCACCTGAGATGGGTTTTGCTTGAGTGGAGATAAAAGATAGCAGTTAGGAATTAGTGTTTCATTGTCATTATTAAGCATTGTTTAACTGGTAATTGTAAGCTTTTTCTTTATGATGTTAAAGTTAGTAATACTGTGTTAGTAATAAAGCTTGTTTTAAAATATCATGGGCGCCATTCTCCGAAATGGAGACAAAGTCCCGATGCCAGAGCGAAAACCGGAGTGTTTCACTCCGGCATCGGAGCCCGCTCCCAGCCCCTATTCTCCCGTCCCCAGGTGGCTAGGAGCGGCGTCGCATATTTTACGCGCGCTGGGCCTTGGCACCGTGCAAAAAGCAGCGCCGCATGAATGACGTGGCCGGCGTCGCGTAAATGAAGTCACCCGCGCATGCGCGGTTGCTGTCCTCCCCGAGGCCGCCCCGCTAGAAGATGGCGGATGGATCTCGCGGGGCGGCGGAGGAAAGGAGGTCCTCCTTTAGAGAGGTCGGCCCGCTGATCGGTGGGCCGCGATCGCGGGCCAGACCCCATCGGCGCCCCCCCCCCCGGTGCAGGAACCCTCCTTCCCCCCACATGCCGCCCCCCCCCCCCCCCCCCAGCGTTCCCGTGCAGTTCCTGCCGGCAGCGACCAGGTGTGGACGGCGCCAGCGGGAACCTGTCGTGTTGGGGCAGCCGCCCGGCCCATCCGGGCCGGAGAATCGCCGCTCACCTTTTGCAAACGGCGAGCGACGTTTCTCCGAGCGACCAGCTGTGATTCTCGCCGCGCTGGTTTGGGGGGGGGGGGGGGGGGGGGGGGGGGGAGAATCGCGTGCGAGTGCCGGGGCGGCGTGGCGGGTCTCGTGTGGCGCCACGGCGATTCTCCCACCCGGCGTTGGGGGGGGGGGGGGGGAGAATTCCGCCCCATATCCCTATTTTGTGTGTGAAATCATTCCTGGAGCAAAGCATCCTTTCCTCTCAGTCTTACAAATTAAATAAATTATTAAGATTTGTCTCAGTATCCTCGCAACTGTTGTAGTCTAGTCTGGGATCATAATACATGGCCTCACCTGTTCCTATCTTTGTAATCTCCGCCATCCTGTAAATTCCCCTGAAAACTCTGTGTTCTTCCAATTTAAATCTCCTGTGAATCTTCCAATACTTTTGCCCACGTTTGGCAGCTATACCGTCAGCTTTCTGGACTCTGGACGTATCTCGCTCGGCCTCTCTCGGTCCTCATTTAAAATGCTCCTTCAAACTAAAATGCTTAGTCTTTGACTAAGTTTTGGATCACTGTTCCAATGACACTTTGTGTGATTTGGTGCCTGATTATATTGCTGAGAGGTGCTCTGGGGCGTTTTACCAAAGTGAAAACCTTGAAGAACATGAGAAATATAGGCCATTCAGTCCTTTGAGATTGCTACACCATTCAGTGCGATCACAGTTGATCTTCTACCTCGAAGGCACCTTCCTGCACTTCTCCCCTTTCACTGAATTCCCTCAGTATCCAATTCACATTTGCTGAATGCTGTCTTTATCAGACTCCTGAATGGACTAAACTGATCTCTACACGTATCTTCTCTACTGAGTAGTACTACACTCCGTATGCTTCACCGGATGTCTATGTCTCTGTATTTACATTGTGTATCTATCGTATGTCCTACGTTTCTCGTGTATGGAACAATCTGTCTGGACTGTACACAGAACGATACTTTTCACTATACCTCGGTTCATGTGACAATAAACCCAAATCCAATTCAACTTTCAGTCCATCAGCCACATGGAAAGCAGCAACCAACATATTTGGTGAAGCTCCAGGATTTTTGAATCCAAAAATGCGACTATTTTGAAATTACGGGAGCCAAAAAACATAACATGGTGGCAGCATGCATCTGTGAGTAAGAGTCAAACATTTTAAACAGATTTAATGTTGAATTGGAGTTAGAGAAAGAAAAACTGAGTGAATTGTGTGAAAACAAAATGGCTGCCACTATAGCAATGAACACACAGATACAACCCATTATGAATTGGTGAGTAGTTGTTGATGTGGAGATATTTGAGAGTTTTAAACAAAAGTACAGGTTGACATTCAGTAGCTTTCTAAAACGGACTGTTGAAGAGGAAATGGTCAGCTACAACATCTGGGAGATGAGCGAAGATAACAGCAAAAATCCAGAGAAAACCTTTGAAGAATTCAGCGTACCTCTCCAGATTGATATGAATTTCAAAGCCTGAGGCAGGAACCAGGTGATCCTGTTGACAATTTCTTAACAAGATTGGAAAACGCAGCCGAAAAAATATTAATTCAAGGAATGGGGCAGCACGGTAGCATGGTGGTTAGCATAAATGCTTCACAGCTCCAGGGTCCCAGGTTCGATTCCCGGCTGGGTCACTGTCTGTGCGGAGTCTGCACGTCCTCCCTGTGTGTGCGTGGGTTTCCTCCGGGTGCTCCGGTTTCCTCCCACAGTCCAAAGATGTGCGGGTTAGGTGGATTGGCCATGCTAAATTGCCCGTAGTGTCCTAAAAAGTAAGGTTAAGGGGGGGGGTTATTGGGTTACGGGTATAGGGTGGATACGTGGGTTTGAGTAGGGTGATCATGGCTCGGCACAACATCGAGGGCCGAAGGGCCTGTTCTGTGCTGTATTGTTCTATTCTATAGAAACAGATGAAAAACTGATAGATCAGCTCATTTGAGGCTCTACACACCCTGAAGTACAAAAAGATTTATTGGAAAGGACAAGCTTGCAATATCACAGGTTGTAGATACTGCCAGAGCACAAGAAGCTAAGAGAAAGGCAGCAGAGCTAACAGCAACAAAGGAATGCACAAGAGAAGAGAGAAGGATGTGCGTGAGATATGAATGCCCACATGATTTCGCAGACAGAAGGGAATGTCTCAATAATGGATTGAACTGCATTTTGTGGTAATTAAATCACTGGGAAAAGATATGTGGAAGAAAGAAGGAAGATGGTAAACGGTCTTTCAGGGGCAGAGCAACAGGGTAAATGAGAACACCCATACTTTGGAAGATGAAGATGGATTTGAGGACACAATAGGGAGAGGAACTGGACGACTCCATGAAATGACTGGATTTAACAATTCCCAGAGAAAAGAAATGGCTACAAGCATTCGGATCAGGAAGAGGGCAAGAAATTAGCCCACATGCATTAACCTGAAACTGAAGCTTCGTACCAGAGCACAGAGTAACGTTACCCTGTTCAGATGATAACGGAAGCTCTTTCTTGAAAATTTGAAAGAAAATTGGTTTCCTTTTTTAAAAAATTTAGATTACCCAATTATTTTTTCCAATTAAGGGGCAATTTAGCGTGTCCAATCCACCTACTCTGCACATTTTTGGATTGTGGGGGCGAAACCCACGCAGACACGGGGAGAATGTGCAAACTCCACACGGACAGTGACCCAGAGCCGGGATCGAACCTGGGGCCTCAGCGCCGTGAGGCGGTTGTGCTAACCACTAGGCCACAGTGCTGCCCTGAAAATTGGTTTCCTAAGGAAATGTGGTCTGAAACTGAGCAACGTCATGCCAACAGTGTACGGTGGAACTGAGATTCAACAGCAAGGAATGACCCAAATCAGAGGGCGACACAAAGGAAAATATTTTAAATATGTTCTGTGAAACAGATGGTCCTGCTATCCTGGAGTTGAGCAGTTGCAAGGAGCAGCAGTTTATTTCATAGTATTTCATATAATTTACAGTACAGAAGGAGGCCATTCGGCCCATCGAGTCTGTACCGGCTCCTGGAAAGAGCACCCTACCCAAGATTAACACCTCCTCCCTATCCCCATAACCCTGTAACCACACTCAACACTAAGGGCAATTTTGGACATTAAGGGCAATTTATCATGGCCAATCCACCTAACCTGCACATCTTTGGACTGTGGGAGGAAACCGGAGCACCCGGAGGAAACCCACGCACACATGGGGAGGTTGTGCAGACTCCACACAGACAGTGACCCAAGCCGGAATCGAACCTGGGACCCTGGAGCTGTGAAACGATTGTGCTGTCCACAGTGCTACCGTGCTTTATATCTGCACACAGTCGACCTGACCTTTATGTTGCTGAAGTTACTTTCCGTGGGTCACTGGTGGACTTGTGGACTGCGCCATTGGATTAAATTGGCAGAAAAGCCAAGGATTAGCTCCTAAAATTTGCAAGGGGTGACATGAAAACAGCTTTAAAAAAGATAGACTGGTATTCGGACAGCGCATTTCATGACCTCAGGGCTTCCCAGAACCCTTTGCAACCAATAAAGTGCAGTCCCTGTTCTAATGTCAGAGGTCTGTGCATCACAAGGTCCCACAAACCTCAGCATGATAATGACCAGATAAGCAGTCCACATGATCTTGGTCGAGAGGTAAATATTGACCAGGGCACCACTACTCTTTTCAAAACAAAACAACGCAATTGCATATTTTGAACCCATTTCAGAGGGCAGGTGGTGCCTCAGTTTAAAGTCTCATCGGAAAGATGGTGCCACTGATAGTGTAACACTCCCTCGATGCTGAACTGGAGTGTCAAATTAAATGCAAAATTGCTGCCACAGAGCCACAGTCTTCACACAAAGTGTTAAAATGTTAATCCAACCCGAGTTGAAACATATGTCCTGAAGCAACTTTAATTTTAAAACGTACATTAAAATAAACAACAATATCTGTTGCTAACCTGTTTGTTTAGTTAGTACTGAACTGTTCAGTGTAGGCTGGCCCCAAGGTCCCGTGACATTACCGTGGGGCGGCACAGTGGTTAGAACTGCTGTCTCACAGCCCCACGGACCCAGGTTCGATTCTCACCTTAGGCAACTATCTGTGTGGGGTTTGCATGTTTTCCCCGTGCCTCTGTGGGTTTCCTCCGGGTGCTCCGATTTCCTCCCACAGTCTACAGATGTGCAGGTTAGGTGGACTGGCCCCTAATTGCTGAAAGGTAAGGTGGATTATGGTGATAGGACAGGGGATTGGGCCTAGGTAGGGTGCTCTTTCGCTAGGGCGGGGCAGACTCGATGGGCTGAATGGCCCCCTTCTGCACTGTAGGAATTCTATGATCCTTTGAAGGCCATGCTCACAGTGTGACACAAGGGTACAGTTATCAGCAAACAGCAATTTCATCATCCCTGATACTTTAGTTGAGGGTTTCTCAGGTTGAAGAGATTGCCATCTGTTCTGAATTCACTGTATATTGCGTAAACATTTTCATCAAATTCCCCAGAAAAATGGCAGCGAAGAATATTCTGAAGAACACGGGCCATGACAGGGGTCATTGTATTCACCACAGTCAGCAACTCAGTTGAGATTGTTATCTTGGAACAGAAATAAACCAGTCAGCCTCTTGAGTCTGTTCCATCATTCAACTATCTTATGGCTAATCTGCAGTTTAACTCCCTTTAACTGCCTTGGCTGTGCCTCCATCTTCAGGATTGTTCTGTTTGAAGAAATCACATTTCAATATCTACGCCAACAAACCTTACTGAATGGCTTTCAAAGGTGTCGCTTTGTGGGTTAATAAAAGGATTTTTGATAAAGAACATGTCAACAGAACCAGCAGACTGGTCATCAAAGGTCACCACTGGGCTCTTGATTGCTGTAATCACTCCGTCGCCAAGGTGGGATAGTGAAGCCTGGTGGAGACTTGGTTGGTTGGTAGTGCCCAGCCTCCCTGAATCAAAACATTACAAATTCCTTCTTAGCTTCTGAATTCCAGCTAGTTTGAGATGTTAGTGTGCTGGTGAGTGGCAGGGGTTTGGGGGACTGTCATAGGACTCTATACCCTGGAATGGGTTGGTGCCTTAATTACTCCTCTGATCGTCTTTTCCTGGATTCTGGCAAGGAAAAGATGTCCTCCTGGATTTTCTCTTCTCCGTGTGTTATGCTCCTTGGGCACTGACTGTCAGGTGATAGAAAATAGCTTCTCAGCTCTGCACCTCTCCTAACTCTATGCATTCCCCCATATATCACCAACTTCCTTGCGCCTCTATTGCCTGGACCTGAAGTTCTGGAATTCTCTCCCCCAGACCTTTCGGCCTCTCTCACCTCCTTGAAGACGCTCCTTAAAATCTACCTCTTTGACCAAGTTCTTGTATCCTTCTTTGTCTGATAACATTCCTCTTAAGTATCTTAAGAGGTTTTACTATGTTACAAGTGATATTGTGACGACTTTTGACCTGGAAGCAGTACAGTCGAAAAATTTGTAATTTCTTTAAAAGGTCTGTGGAATCAGTAACTGTTTTTAATAATGTTTGAAAAGGGCTTTTAAGAGTTTGCACCAATTGTAAAAGGATCAATTATAATTTTCTTGGATAATAAGAAAAATTGGTCCATAGGACCTAGCAACCCTTGACCTGGAAGCATTACTAACAGGAAAGAAGTTAAGAAAGCAGCCATGTGACAGAAAGGGAGAGCTGAAGACACAAAGGAGAACTACAAGCAGAGGAATTGGAGGGTGAAGGCACGTTTGCAGACATTTAAAAAAAAAATTTAGAGTACCCAATTCATTTTTTCCAATTAAGGGGCAATTTAGTGTGGCCAATCCACCTACCCTGCACATCTTTGGGTTGTGGGGGCGAAACCCATGCACTGGGACTGGGAGAATGTGCAAACTCCACACGGACAGTGACCCAAGGCCGGGATCGAACCTGAGACCTTGGTGCCGTAAGGCAGCAATGCTAACCACTGTGCCATCGTGCTGCCCTCCAGATGCAGACATAAACAGGAAGCAGTCAGAGACACAAAAAACAATTCTTGTGAGGAGAAGAAGCAAATCGCTGCCAGGAAGAGGTCAGTTTTTTATGTTCAGCAGTAAAGGAGACAGCAGCTCTTGGAGGTTTTTTGCGAGCTGACTTAAAATGTTCAAAACCTGTAAAAGATGTGTGGAACAGCTCGGAGATGTGAAAGAGCTGGGTGTTTTCCCAGGAGTGGCTGAACAATGAACGGTGCTATTGGTTGGTCAGTTGGAAAGGAGCTCTGGAGAATTACACCAGGAGAATGGTCATGAAATGGAAGTGAAATGAGGCAACAGAGTGGTTAGCACTGCTGCCTCACAGCTCCAGGGACCCAGATTCAATTCCGGCCTCGGGTGACTGTGTGGAGTTTGCATCTTTGTATCCTCCGGGTGCTCCGGTATCCTCACATACTCCAAAGATGTGCAGGTTAGGTGGATTGCCCCTTATTGCCCAAAAGGTTCGGTGGGGTTAATGGATTAGGGGATAGGGTGGAGGCGTGGTCTTAAGTAGGGTGCTCTTTCCAAAAGTCGGTGCAGTCTCGATGAGCCGAATGGCCTCCTTCTGCACTGTAAATTCTATGATTCTATGACTAGAGGGAGAGAGGGTTCATAGAAGTGTGCCTTGTGGGTGAAGATCATGGATGGATTTTCCGACGGCGGAGTTCTCCGTTTTGCCAGCATATGGGGGTTTCTCGACGGCGTGGGGCTGCCCCACAGTGGGAAACCCCATGGACCGGTCGGCATAATGGAGATGCCCGCCGGCGGGTCGAGGCAGAAAAGTGGTACAGCGGGGTGGGGAATCCAGCCCCATACCTGCAAAACTCAGAGGTAAAAGCTGTTGTTGGATTGGTCTCCTGAAGTACCTTCGATGAATAAAGAATCGCATATTGTGGAAAGGAGTAGGTAAGTAAAACCAGGGGCAGCACGGTGGCTCAGTAGGTTAGCACTGCAGTCTCACGGCGCTGAGGTCCCAGGTTCGATCCCGGCTCTGGGTCACTATCCATGTGGAGTTTGCACATTCTCCCCGTGTTTGCGTGGGTTTCACCCTCACAACCCAAAGATGTGCAAGGTAGGTGGATTGAACACGCTAAATTGCCCCTTAATTGGAAAAAATTAATTGGGTACTCTAAATTTTAAAACAAAAAAAAAAAAGGTAAGTAAAACCACAAATGCTGAAGGAAAATGCTGATAGCTGTGTACGATAGTATTAACTATTTAATAGTATTGACTATTTAAAGTGAAATTTACCTTTTGAGTTGAAGTATCATTTGCCTGTTAATTCTTGTGTCATTTTTGTTGTTTCCGATTTCTCTTAATGTAAAAGCTACGAAAAGTGGAATCATGTTGACGATTTCTTCATTTGGCTCATTTCGGGCTCCCACAGCGAACGTAACATTATATAAATGCAAGTTGTTGTCATCTGCAGGCATGATGATGGATTCCCTGAAATCTCGGCTGTGGTTTGGCTTGTGAATCATTCTTTGTGTGGGCATAAACACACGAGCTGTGACACAGATCAGTGCCTCACAGGAGGCTGTTTTTTAAGACACTGAACCATGGCTTCATGTCTGAACAAACCTCCTCCGATGATTCAAGCTGCAGATTTGCCGACTGCAGTTCTCAGTCACATAGACCAGGAAGATCCCAGGTGCATATGCCCTGATGACGGCACTGAGTCAGCTGATCTGACCAGGTGGTGGGCCCCCAGGGCCCCTGGACTAGCAAGGGAAGTGGGACGAGAAGGAGAAAATTAGCCTTGCCCTTCTCCCCATCTCTTCAACACTTACAATCCTCCGGGATTCCTTCAGTCCCCCAATCAAGACCTCTTGTGGGTCCCCATTCCCAATGCCCACGGATGGTAACGATGCCTTTAGTTGTCTTGGGCCTGACCTCTGGAATCCCCTCCCTAGTCCTCTCCTCCCTCTGTAGCACTCTGTCCTCCTTCAAAACACTCCTTAAAATCTAATCCTTTGACCAAGCATTTTATCACTTACCTAACATCTCTTTCTGTCTCCGTGTCAATGGCCCATAACTTCAGCTCAGGGGCATCGTAACTGGGGAGTACCCAAAAAGGTGTGGTACCCTCCCCAACTCTCCTCCACCCCTGGATGTCCCAGGTAATGTTTGCATGGCAATTGCCCGGGAAGTTCAAACTTGCACCAGGAATCATCTAAAAATATGAGATAAATCGGATGGTTCTGACTGTCTTCCAGTAATAGTTGCATGGAAAATGTTAGAAGAATTAAAACACTTCCAATTTCTGGGTAACTGTAATTCTGATGCCCCACCTTCCAAACCCCCTCACCTGACTCCACCTCTGACTATACCCCTGACCCCTCACGGAACTCTCCCCATTCCCCTGACCTCCCACAGAACCTCCCCGACTAATCGCCAATGTCCAAGGACCCACTGACTACTCCCCTGGGACTCTTCCCCAATCCAAGGTTTCTCCTGACTCCCCTTCCCTCCCCCCGACTACCTTTCCCATGACTACCCTCGCTACGTCCCTGGACCACCTGACCCCTTTCCCACTGACCACTCTACCCACTAACCACCACCCCTGACAATCTAATCCTTGACACTCCCCCCCCCCCACAACCAAGAATAATCCACCACTGACAGCCCAACCACACCACTGATCATATTCCTTACCTGACCAACCCTAAGGTAAGGTAAAGTCACCATCGTCCAAGATGACCCATAGACTGCTTTCCCCTTTGTGGGGGAGAGCTGACTGGTGGTGATTTAACCTGAGGGGCAAGGTTGAGAAGGCGGGGCCTTCAAGAATAACCTCAGTCCGTATGGGAATTGAGTCCGTGCTGCGGGCCTTGCTCTACATCACGAGCCAGTTGTCTAGCCAAGTGAGCTACACCGGCCCCCCAGCCTACCTCACTCACCCACCCTAATGCACACTTGTCCACCCCACCACCTCACCTTCACCTCCATACTGGTCAAACCTCTCCCACTGACTATCTGCCAACCCCCACTGACCAAACAAACCCGCTCCCCCGAGCAACTGACCACGTCTCCCCACTGACTACCTGCCAACCCCCACTGACCAAACAAACCCCCTCCCCCGAGCCACTGACCACGACTCCCCACTGACTACCTGCCAACCCCCATTGACCATCAAACCCCCCCCCGAGCAACTGACCACGTCTCCCCACTGACTACCTGCCAACCCACACTGACCAAACAAACCACCCCCCCGAGCCACTGACCACATCTCCCCACTGACTACCTGCCAACCCCCACTGACCATCAAACCCCCCTCCTCCCCCCCGAGCAACTGACCACATCTCCCCACTGACTACCTGCCAACCCCCACTGACCATCAAACCCCCCCGAGCAACTGACCACATCTCCCCACTGTCTACCTGCCAACCCCCACTGCCCATCAATCCCCCCCCCCCCGAGCAACTGACCACGTCTCCCCACTGACTACCTGCCAACCCCCACTGACCATCAAACCCCCCCCGAGCAACTGACCACATCTCCCCACTGACCAAACAACCCCCCTCCCCCGAGCCACTGACCACGTCTCCCCACTGACTACCTGCCATCCCCCCCGGACCATCAAACCCCCCTCCCCCGAGCCACTGACCACGTCTCCCCACTGACTACCTGCCAACCCCCACTGACCATCAAACCCCCCCCCCCGAGCAACTGACCACGTCTCCCCACTGACTACCTGCCAACCCCCACTGACCAAACACCCCCCCGAGCAACTGACCACGTCTCCCCACTGACTACCTGCCAACCCCCACTGACCAACAAACCCCCCCCTCGAGCAACTGACCACGTCTCCCCACTGACTACCTGCCAACCCCCACTGACCATCAAACCCCCTCCCCCGAGCAACTGACCACGTCTCCCCACTGACTACCTGCCAACCCCCACTGACCAAACAACCCCCTCCCCCGAGCAACTGACCACGTCTCCCCACTGACTCCCTGCCAACCCCCACTGACCATCAAACCCCCTCCCCCGAGCAACTGACCACGTCTCCCCACTGACTACCTGCCAACCCCCACTGACCAAACAACCCCCTCCCCCGAGCAACTGACCACGTCTCCCCACTGACTACCTACCAACCCCACTGACCAAACAAACCCCCCCCCGAGCAACTGACCACGTCTCACCACTGACTACCTGCCAACCCCCACTGACCAAACAACCCCCCTCCCCCGAGCAACTGACCACGTCTCCCCACTGACTACCTGCCAACCCCCACTGACCATCAAAACCCCCTCCCCGAGCAACTGACCACGTCTCCCCACTGGCTACCTGCCAACCCCCACTGACCATCAAACCCCCCCCCCCCGAGCAACTGACCACGTCTCCCCACTGATTACCTGCCAACCCCCACTGACCATCAAACCCCCCCTCCCCCTCGAGCAACTGACCACGTCTCCCCACTGACTACCTGCCAAACCCCACTGACCATCAAACCCCCCCCCCGAGCAACTGACCACGTCTCCCCACTGACTACCTGCCAACCCTCACTGACCAAACAACCCCCCCCCGAGCAACTGACCACGTCTCCCCACTGACTACCTGCCAACCCCCACTGACCAAACATCCCCCCCCCCCGCCCCAAGCAACTGACCACGTCTCCCCACTGGCTACCTGCCAACCCCCACTGACCAAACAACCCCCTCCCCCGAGCAACTGACCACGTCTCCCCACTGACTCCCTGCCAACCCCCACTGACCATCAAACCCCCTCCCCCGAGCAACTGACCACGTCTCCCCACTGACTACCTGCCAACCCCCACTGACCAAACAACCCCCTCCCCCGAGCAACTGACCACGTCTCCCCACTGACTACCTACCAACCCCCACTGACCAAACAAACCCCCCCCCGAGCAACTGACCACGTCTCCCCACTGACTACCTGCCAACCCCCACTGACCAAACAACCCCCCTCCCCCGAGCAACTGACCACGTCGCCCCACTGACTACCTGCCAACCCCCACTGACCATCAAACCCCCCCCCCCCCTGAGCAACTGACCACGTCTCCCCACTGGCTACCTGCCAACCCCCACTGACCATCAAACCCCCCCCCCGAGCAACTGACCACGTCTCCCCACTGATTACCTGCCAACCCCCACTGACCATCAAACCCCCCCCCCCGAGCAACTGACCACGTCTCCCCACTGACTACCTGCCAACCCCCACTGACCAAACAACCCCCCCCGAGCAACTGACCACGTCTCCCCACTGACTACCTGCCAACCCCCACTGACCAAACATCCACCCCCCCCCCCCAAGCAACTGACCACGTCTCCCCACTGGCTACCTGCCAACCCCCACTGACCAAACAAACCCCCTCCCCCGAGCAACTGACCACGTCTCCCCACTGACTACCTGCCAACCCCCACTGACCATCAAACCCCCTCCCCCGAGCCACTGACCACGTCTCCCCACTGACTACCTGCCAACCCCCACTGACCAAACAACCCCCTCCCCCGAGCAACTGACCACGTCTCCCCACTGACTACCTGCCAACCCCCACTGACCAAACAAACCCCCCCCGAGCAACTGACCACGTCTCCCCACTGACTACCTGCCAACCCCCACTGACCAAACAACCCCCCTCCCCTGAGCAACTTACCACGTCTCCCCAGTGACTATCTGCCAACCCCCACTGACCAAACAAACCCCCTCCCCCGAGCAACTGACCACGTCTCCCCACTGACTACCTGCCAACCCCCACTGACCATCAAACCCCCACCTCGAGCAACTGACCACGTCTCCCCACTGACTACCTGCCAACCCCCACTGACCATCAAACCCCCTCCCCCGAGCCACTGACCACGTCTCCCCACTGACTACCTGCCAACCCCCACTGACCAAACAACCCCCTCCCCCGAGCAACTGACCACGTCTCCCCACTGACTACCTGCCATCCCCCACTGACCAAACAAACCCCCCCCGAGCAACTGACCACGTCTCCCCAGTGACTATCTGCCAACCCCCACTGACCAAACAAACCCCCTCCCCCGAGCAACTGACCACGTCTCCCCACTGACTACCTGCCAACCCCCACTGACCATCAAACCCCCCCCTCGAGCAACTGACCACGTCTCCCCACTGACTACCTGCCAACCCCCACTGACCATCAAACCCCCTCCCCCGAGCCACTGACCACGTCTCCCCACTGACTACCTGCCAACCCCCATTGACCAAACAACCCCCTCCCCCGAGCAACTGACCACGTCTCCCCACTGACTACCTGCCAACCCCCACTGACCAAGCAAACCCCTCCCCCGAGCAACTGACCACGTCTCCCCACTGACTATCTGCCAACCCCCACTGACCAAACAACCCCCCCCCCCCGAGCAACTGACCACGTCTCCCCAGTGACTACCCCTATAATTTTATTTTTATTTTTATTTTTTATAAATTTAGATTAGCCAATTATTTTTTCTAATTAAGGGGCAATTTAACATGGCGAATCCACCTACTCTGCACATTTTTGGGTTGTGGGGGCGAAACCCACGCAGACACGGGGAGAATGTGCAAACTCCACACGGACAGTGACCCAGAGCCGGGATCGAACCTGGGACCTCAGCGCCGTGAGGCGGTTGTGCTAACCACTAGGCCACCGTGCTGCCCTATGACTACCCCTATAAAAAAGGCGTATGGCTTCCTAACCTCTGACTCTCCCTCACCAGAAGGCGGCTGGGGTGCATCTCCACAACAGCATTCTCACTCGGCCTGAGTCGGAAGGTTGGGTGAGAAAGGAGCAACTTCAATCCCAGCTAAGGAAACAGGAGCGTGTGGCAATCAAACTCTGATTACCGCGGCACAGAATAATAATAATAATTGCTTATTGTCACAAGTAGGCTTCAATGAAGTTACTGTGAAAAGTCCCGAGTCGCCACATTCCAGCGCCTGTTCGGGGAGGCTGAAATGGGAATTGAACCTGCGCTGCTGGTCTTGTTGTGCATTACAAGCCAACTGTCTTAGCCCACAGCCCCTAGAAGTCATGGGCCTTTGTTTATCTGATTACTCTCTCCTGTGAAACGTCTTGGGATCATTTTATAATGTTAAAGGCTTTCTTGTTAAAATATTCTGGGACAAGCAAAAAGAAGAAAGAAAAGAATGCCCAACAGGGAGAAGTGTGGAAAATTCCTCTCCAATCGCTGAAGGTCATCACGTAAAGCTGAGTGGGGCCTCCAGTGACTGCTGTCACTAGTCTCCATACCACATCCTATGGTTCCAGTGTGCCACACGCAGCAGAGGCCCCCAGCTTCTTTTTAAAGGTTTGTGGTCAATCCACACTCACCTCACTCAATTTACCCCAGAGGTTAGCAGCTCCATTTAACTGGAGTGGCCAAATGTTGAAAGTAATTCTACGCATTGATAACTTGCAAAAGAAATAGAGTTGTCAAATTATGTCATGTGTTATATTTTAGTTGTTCAGCTCTTTCTTCACAGTCGAAACAAAGGAAAAGGTTGTGTTGGATCCGAGCAGAGCGACCACAAGGAACAAATGTTTGGAAGCAAAAAGAAAAGTTTAATCATACACACAATTTTGACTCTACTCCCTGAAGGCTACTCCTTTTCCTGGGCCACATCCAGGCCGGGGGTTTTATACCGGTCAGGCTTCCCTTGTTAAGGGGACGTTCCTCCCCTCTATCGGGGAAGATCATATTCTGCCGAAGTCACGGGGACCCTAATAGTCCACACCCCGCGACCTCCTTGAGGTTTATAACAGGCTGCCACACTGTAGGTTACTTTTTTTCTTTTTCTTTTGAATTTAGAATACCCAATTATTATTTTTTTCCAATTAAGGGGCAATTTAGCGTGGCCAATCCACCTAATCTGCACATCTTTTGGGTTGTGGAGGTAAACACATGCAGACACGGGGAGAATGTGCACACTCCACACAGCAGTGACTCGGGGCCGGGATTCGAACCCGGGTCTTCAGCGCCGTAGGCAGCAGTGCTACACTGTAGGTTACTTAACCAGCAGTCAGACTTTATTAGAGAGGTGTTGATTGCTCAAAGTCTAGTGGGGCTGGTTTAGCACACTGGGCTAAATAGCTGGCTTTTAAAGCAGACCGAGGCAGGCCAGCAGCACGGTTCAATTCCCGTACCAGCCTCCCCGAACAGGCGCCAGAATGTGGCGACTGGGGGCTTCATTTGAAGTCTACTTGTGACAATAAGCAATTTTCATTTCATTTCATTTCACGGTAGAAGGGTTGGGAAATCTCCCAAACGCCTCTGATGAGTCACCATGTAATCATGTGACACACTATACTGATCCTCATGGAACTCTCCCCATTCCTTCCAACTAATCGTCAATGCCCACAATCCATAACATCCTGGGCCGAATTCTCTGGCCTCCCAACTGCGTGTTTCTCGGTAGTGGGAGGCAACATGGTATTTGCTGGAGGCAGGATTCTCTGTGTCCGCAGTTGTCAATGGGAATTCTCATTAAAGCCACCCCACACCGCCTGGACACCCAGATGTGGTGGTGAGCTGCCAGCGGGACCAGAGAATCCCGCCTCCAGCGAAAGGCCGGAGAATTCTGGCTTGTGCCTTTCACAACCTCAGGATGCTCCAACACACTTTAAGGTTAATGAAGCACCTTTGGTGCATAGTCACGATTGTGATGTCATAAAAGTGCTAGTCAGTTGGCACAGCATAAGACACCATAAGCAGCAATGTGACAAAGACCAAATCATCTGCCTCAATGGCAAATATTGGTCAAGACATCAACATGACTGGGGCGGCACGGTAGCACAGTGGGTAGCACTGTGGCTTCACAGGGACCCGGGTTCGATTCTCGGCTTGGGTCACTGTCTGTACGGAGTCTGCATGTCCTCCCCGTGTCTGCGTGTGTTTCCTCCGGGTGCTCCAGTTTCCTCCCACAAGTACCGAAAGATGTGCTTGTTAGGTAATTTGGACAGTCTGAATTCTCCCTCTGTGTACCCGAACAGGCGCCGGAATGTGGCGACTAGGGAATTTTCACAGTAACTTCATTGCAGTGTTAACGTAAGCCTACTTGTGAAAATAATAAAAGATTAGATTATCCGATAGTGGCAAGTGTTGTTTTTTTAAATTTAGAGTACCCAATTACGTTTTTCCAATTAAGGGGCAACTTAGCGGGGCCAATCCACCTGGCCTTTATACCTTTGGGTTGTGGGGGCAAAACCCAGGCAAACACAGGGAGAATGTGCCAACTCCACACGGACAGTGACCCAGAGCCGGGATCGAACCTGGGACCTCGGTGCTGTGATGCAGCAGTGCTAACCACTGTGCCACTGTGCTGCTCTAGTGTCAGGTGTTCAGTTATGAGAAAGAAGACAGGTTCTTGAAATGAAAATGAAATGAAAATCGCTTATTGTCACAAGTAGGCTTCAAATGAAGTTACTGTAAAAAGCCCCTAGTCGCCACATTCCGGCACCTGTTCAGGGATGCTGGTACGGGAATTGAACTGTGCTGCTGGCCTGCTTTGAAAGCCAGCTCTTTAGCCCTGTGCTAAACCAGCCCCTCTTCTGATAGACAGCAGTTTCAACAGTGCAACACACACTCAGTACTCCACTGGGAGGATCAGTCAGTCTGAATTAAGCATTCAAGTCTTTAGAGTGGGCATGGCCACCTTATGGCACGGCCACCTTATTCAGAAACCTGAGGGGTACAAATGAGCCACAACGCCGCTACGTCCAGAAGCTGACGTGTTCTGCTGGAGGATTTGGAAGATGCCAGGTTCGTGCCCAGACTGTTCCTGGCCAGATGATAGCAAATGTGCCGTAATGGCCTCTGTCTGTGATCGGAGGCCTGCAGGAAGGCTGCTGCACTCTGATCTGCTGACAGGCTAGCAGACGATCTGCAACTGAGAAACTAGAATGTCACCAAAAATGGCAAAACGACCGATGCTGGAAAGCACCTTCTTATTTCAAAGGGCTAGAATACAAAGGAGTGGAAGTTGTGCTATAGTTGCATAAAGCGCTGGTCAGACCACATCTAGAGTACCACACTCAGCTCTGGACATGGTGCCTCAGGAAGGATATATTGGTCTTGAAGGGGGAGCGCAGAACAGCTTCACTGTAATGAAGGAGGGGTTTCATTATGAGGGCAGTTTGCAGACTTTAAGCTTGAATTCCCTTGAGAAGAGGTGACCTAGTTGTTCATGGTCACAAAGGCATTAATAGAATCGATAGAAAGATAAACGATTTCTTCCAGAGGGAGTACCTGAACGAGGAGACATAGCATTAAAATTAAAGCTCAGCCATTCAGCCGTGTCATCAGGAAGAATTCCTTCACACACAGGACAATGTAAATCTGGAATTTGATCTCCCAAAAGACCGTTTGGGTGGCAATTAAAAATGGCAAAACTCGGGCAGCACGGTGGTGCAGTGGTTAGCACTTCTGCCTCACGGCGCTAAGGTCTCAGGTTCGATCCCGGCTCTGGGTCAGTGTCCGTGTGGAGTTTGCACATTCTCCCAGTGTTTGTGTGGGTTTCGCCCCCACAACCCAAAGCTGTGCAGGGTAGGTGGATTGGCCATGCTAAATTGTCCTTAATTGGAAAAAATTAATTGGGCACTCTAAATTTAAAAAAAAAAATATCAAAACTCAAATGGAAAAATTAAAGTCACCATAATCCCAGATGATCATAGACTGCTTTCTCCTTTGAAGAGGAGAGCTGACTGGTGGTGATTTAACCTCAGCCGGTACGGGAATTGAACCCACGCTGTTGGCCTCACTCTGCATCACACGCCAGCCGTCCAGCCAACTGAGCTAAGCTAAGCATGTAGTTGTCAAAATTGCTCACAAGGAAGTTTCTGATATTCACGGCCAGGAATGCTTGCCTCCTGGTTCCCTCAAACATTCCAAGGATGAGTCTTTAAAATCCCGATTTTCTTTGTCCAACGTGAAAAGATTTTGTTCCAGCCACTTGGGTCCTCAACTCTGGAATTCCTTCCGTAGTATAGGGGGTCTGGCACATGTAGGGTGAACTAAGTACAATGCAGGCAGCACGGTGGCACAATGGTTAGCACTGCTGCCTCACGGTGCCGAGGACCCAGGTTCAATCCCGGCCCCGGTTGCTGTCCGTGTGGAGTTTGCACATTCTCCCCGTGACTGCGTGCGTCTCACCCTCACAACCCAAAGATGTGCAGGGTAGGTGGATTGACCACACTAAACTGCCCCTTAATTAAAAAAATACTAAGTACGATTCCACCCACACAGTAATAGAACATAGAACAGTACAGCACAGAACAGGCCCTTCGGCCCTCAATGTTGTGCCGAGCCATGATCACCCTACTCAAACCCACGTATCCACCCTATACCCGTAACCCAACAACCCCTCCCCCCTTAACCTTACTTTAATTAGGACACTAAGGGCAATTTAGCATGGCCAATCCACCTAACCCGCACATCTTTGGACTGTGGGAGGAAACCGGAGCACCCGGAGGAAACCCACGCACACAGGGGGAGGACGTGCAGACTCCACACAGACAGTGACCCAGCCGGGAATCGAACCTGAGACCCTGGAGCTGTGAAGCATTTATGCTAACCACCATGCTACCCTGCTGCCCCCAATGCTACCCTGTAATGTAATGTAAGAGAGCACATGACCCAGTCGAGGTTTATTTAATAATTGGGTGTGAGCTTCGCAGGCTGGGCCAGTATTTGTTGTCCATTCCTTGACTGGCTTGTTTGGCCATTTCAGAAGGCATTTAAGAGTCAACCACATTGCTGTTGATGTGGAGTCACATTGTAGGCCAGGCCAGGTTAAAAAGGCAGATTTCCAATCCAGAGGGCATTAGTGAAGCAGGTGGGGTTTTAAGACAATCGGCAATGGCTGCTAGGTCATCATTAGAGCTTTAATTCCAGGTTTATTTTATGAATTAAATGTCACCATCTGCTGCAGTGGGATTCAAACCTGGGTCCCCAGAGCATTATCCTGGGTTGCTGGATTACTAGTCCAGTGACAATAACACTATACCACTGCCTCTCCTTGTGCTAGGCAGAGCTATGTGTACAAGCAAGCATGGAGACAGCTCCTAGCTTGAAACCTTTGCTGTATATATGTACATATCTCTTGTACTTAATAAATACATGCAGTTAACTTACTTAAGACTACAAAAACTTAATTCAGATCTACCAAACAGTATCTAACACCCTCCCGAAACCTCTCTACATTCCTCTTAATTTAAGACACTCCTCAAGGCCGAACTTCCATCACCTGACCTAAGACCCCTTACCTAAAACCCCTTATGTGGCTCAGTCAAATGTTGTCACCGAAGTACCTTGGGACATATAAATGCTATATAAATGCAAGTCATTGTTGATGAATCACCACAGAAGGGAATAAACTTACTTTTCTAAAAACCAAGACTGAACTCCAGTGAGCAGACATTGGGAGGAGGGAACAGTTGCGAGGCATAGATTTTTCAACAGAGTTCTTAGAATCATAGAATTTATAGTGCAGAAGGAGGCCATTCAGCCCATCGAGTCTGCACCGACTCTTGGAAAGAGCACCCTACCCAAGCCCACACCTCCACCCTGTCCCCATAACCCAGTAACCCCACCGAACACTACGGGCAATTTTGGACACTAAGGGGCAATTTAGCATAGCAAATCCACCTAATGTGCACATCTTTGGACTGTGGGAGGAAACTGGAGCACCCGGAGGAAACCCACACGCACACAGGGAGAACGTGCAGACTCCGCACAGACAGTGACTCAAGCCGGGAATCGAACCTGGGACCCTGGAGCTGTGAAGCAATTGTGATAACCAGTATGCTACCGTGCTGAACAATGGAGCAATAAAAAGTAATCATTCACAGGCCTAACAACACACAAAACCTTTACCTTTAAACAGTGGTCAGGTGTCAATTTTGAGATTGAAAATAAAACAGTAAATTTTCCGGGTAGTTGAGGGCGACTTGCTGCCCATTGACATGCGGTCTTTGGCCTCACATTTCACCCAGCCCTGATTTAGCAAAAGCAGGAGGTTGAAATGCATCGTAAACTGCCAACAGGAGAGATTAATAGGGGTAAAGGAAAGGCCTTCAAATCTGATGCACTGATTGCAAGGCACCTCTTATTCCACATAAAGCCTGTGCATGTTCTGAAACACCTTTGACAGAAAGAACCTGCATTTACATAGTGCCTTTCACAGCCCCAGGTCAGCCCACAGACTGGATTACTTCTGAAGAACAGAGTCTGTGGCAATGTAGGAAACATCACAACAAATGTGTGCACAGCAAGATCCCACACCAAGCAATAGGGCAATGACCTGATAATTTGTTGAAAGACAACTGTTAATCTGGACATCGGGGCACAAGAATTCCATAGAATCACGGGAGGGGGATAGGACCTGTAACGATGCACTTTCACAGACTTCATTCGTGAACAAGAAGAATTTATTCACAGTGCATGTTTGCAGCTAATTCTAAAGTACCTTTGTCCGAGGAGAACTCATTCCCCCTGGCGTGATACCCACTTTGAGTCCTGATTGGTTACCCAGGTCAGGTGACCCTTATTCTTATCGTGATGCCCTTAAAGGGACAAAGCCTCAGTTTAACACCTCAATCCAAAAGACAGTGGGTGGGATTCTCCGTCGGTCGACGATTGGGCGGAGAATCGGTCGTGACGCCGAAATTGTGGCAGCGCTGGGCGCACGCCAGAATACCATGCTCCGATCACTTCTCAGTCTTTTGGCTAAGATCTGGTATGTCTCTCTTGTGGGGACCGTGAATTAGATTCAATTTGAATTTGAATTGGTTTTTGGAGCAGGCAAGGAGCTGGATTAGGGGTTCCCCCCTATCCACACTCTGAGACCTGGCTTTGTAACTCAGAAAAAGTAATTTTTAAAAAAGGAATACCGTGCTCCGGTGCCTCGACAGCGTCGCCAATGGATTCTACTCTGCATGTACAGTAAACATCCGTTGGCATATCATTAGTAGGCTTAATCCGGTATTCTCCGGTGACTCCACAGTGCTCTGCCTCTGCCGGGGCGGAATTACTGACAGCGGGTTTCACTTGTGGTTTCAAAAATGGGGAAACAGACACCGTGGCCGATGAGGGAGAGAGTGGAGGTAGGACATGCGACTGTAGGGCTGCCGGTGGGGATGGGCGCAGGGGCCTCTGTCAGGCCCCTGGGGGATGGGGCAGCGTAGGACAATGGGGTGAGCAGGGGATGGGCTGTAGGTCGGGGTTACCCCTCATGGGACAGGGTGTCCAGGCATCAACCGCCATTGCCACAGCCTGCAGGGCAGCCATCGTGCTGCACACCAGGTTATGCAGAGTGACACCAGACATATGGATGCATCCATCTCGCCACTTCCCCATCCCAGCCACCACCCCCATTCCACCAACTGCTCCCCCTCTCCCTCCAGCCAGGCGCCACCCGCTAGCAGGGCAGCAGGCGGCCCACCCAAGGCCAATACCCACAGTAGCTCCTGCAGGAGGGCGCTGCACAGGGAATGTGCCGCTGGCATGAGTATTGCCAGCCACCGGTACCCCAGGAACAGGGATGGGCGCCAGGGCAAGAAGCCCCCAGGGAGCCAGGCACCAACGGGGCATTAGGGCCAGGGGTGCGGAAGACAGAGTACCAGATGGAACGGCCAGGGGTGTGTGTGGGGATGGGAGGGGGAGGGGGGGAGAAGGGAGCAAGGTCTGCCGTGTAGACCAGGGCCACTGTGTAAGCTAGTAGACCTGGTCCGACTTGGGGGGAAGCACCATGCTAACATGTCTGACTGACACCCCCTGCAGACAATGGACTTCGGAATTCAACCAGGAATGGTGGCCTCCATCTTAGGCGCCACACTCCTGGGGGATGCACTGAGAATGTACGGACTGGAGCAGCGGAGCCTACCCAGAAGAACAGGAGGCAGCCGGTGAGGATGGGGAGCTGGCTGCCAATAGGTCAAGGAGGAGGAGTTGGAAAGGAGGCACCATATCAGGCCTTGTGTGTATTGGCAGTGCCTGTCATTCGAGGACCTGCCAGACTGGGCATGTTGCCGAGTCTCCAGCTGAGCAGGGAGACAGTGCGATATATCTGCCAGATCATGGTGCACCTTGCACCGCAGGTGTTTGGGAGAGGACACCTGCTCCCGGTGGCTGTCAAGGTGACCATTGCCCTGAAACTTTACGCCACAGGATCCTCCCAGGTGCCAAGATGTCCAGAATCTCTCAGACCTCGGTGCACAGTGCATCCGTGCCGTCAGGGATGCCCTTGGGCGGGATTCTCTGATTCTGAGGCTCAGTGTTGACGCCGTCGGAAATGCTGTCGCGTTTCCCGATGGCGTCAACACGGCCTCAGGAGCAGCAATTCTGGCCCCAACAGGTGGCCAGAATGGCACTGGAGTGGTTCATGCCGTTCCAGCTGCTAATCTCGGCGTCAAATGGGAGCCGCGGGATCCGCGCATGCACAGTGGCACCAGCGCCAACGCGCATGCGCTGTGGCTTCCTTCAACGCGCCGGCCCCGACGCAACATGGCGCAGGACTACAGGGGCCAGCGCGGAACAAAAGAGGCCCCCAGCCAGAGGGGCCGGCCTGCCGATCGGTGGGCCCCGATCGCAGGCCAGGTCACATCGGAGGGCCCCCCCCGGGGTTGGACCCTCCTCCACCCCCACAGGCCACCCCCCCAACCCTTCCACGGCGAGTTCCCGCCAGCTGAGAGAAGGTGTGGACGGCGCCGTCAGGACTCGGCTTTTTTACGACGGACGGTCAGCCCACCCCGGCCAGCGCCATGCCAACCACGCCGGCATCAGGGCAGCGTGGCGCGATTCAAGCTAATCGCGGGGATTCTCTGGCCCGGTCCCGGGCTGAGAGAATCCTGCCCCTTATACCTGGTCAGCACGATACATCCATTTCAATGTGGACCAAGCCCACCAGGATGCCAGTCAACAAGGTTCGCCATCATCGCCGAGATGCAGGTCCAGGGGGTGATCAACGGGATGCCTCAGTTCCAGGGGGTGATCAACGGGATGCATGTCACCCCACGAGCACCTGCAGATGACAGGTCGCTCTCCACAAACCAAAAAGAGGTTCCATTCGATGACTGTGCAGCTGGTGTGTGACCATGAGATGAGCATTATGCACGTCTGCGCCCGATACCCGGGGCAGTGTGCACGACATCTTCATCCTAGTGCACTCAACGGTTCCTGACCTCTACGAGGAGCACCCCCGCCTGACGGGTTGGCTCCTGGGCAACAGGGGTTATTTACTGCAGCCTTGGCTATCTAGGGATCATAGGGAGACCCGCTACAACGACCCCAATGGCTCGACCAACGGCATGATGGAGCTTTGCTTCAGCATCCTGAAGATGTGATTCAGGTGCTTGGACCACTCTGGAGGGGCCCTCCAGTATAGCGCTCAGAAAGTCTCCCACATTGTGGTGGTCTGCTGTGTTCTCTACAACATCGCACAGCAGAGGGGCAGCAGAGGAGGATGAATGCCAGGCCTCCTCCGACAAGGAGGATACAGGGGAGGGCGCACGGGATGCTAAGTCAAGAGGGCTAGAATACAAGACCAGGGATGTACTTCTGAGGCTGTATAAAGCTCTGGTCAGATCCCATTTGGAATATTGTGAGCAGTTTTGGGCCCTGTATCTAAGGAAGGATGTGCTGGCTTTGGAAAGGTTCACAAGAATGATCCCTGGAATCAGCAGCTTATCATATGAGGAACAGTTGAGGACTCTGGGTCTGTACTCGTTGGAGTTTAGATGGATGAGGGGGGATCTTATTGAAACTTACAGGATATTGAGAGGCCTGGATAGAGTGGACGTGGAGAGGATGTTTCCACTTGTAGAAAAAACTAGAACCAAAGGACACAGACTAAAGGGACGATCCTTTAAAACAGAGATGAGGAGCAATTTCTTCAGCCAGAGGGTGGCGAATCTATGGAACTCTTTGCTGCTGAAGACTGGGGAGGCCAATTAACTGAGTGTCTTTAAGACAGAGATAGATAGGTTTTTGATCAATAAGGGGATCAGGGGTTACGGGGAGAAGGCAGGAGAATGGGGATGAGAAAAATATCAGCCATGATTGAATGACAGAGCAAACACGATGGGCCGAGTGGCCTAATTCTGCTCCTATGTCTTATGGTCTTATGCTCTGATCACCTCCCGGTTCACTGATCAGCGGCACGGAAATCCCATCCCAGCCCCAGACCTACCCCACCCGGCTGACTATCCCCTCCCATGAACACCCTCCCTGCGCCACCCCCTCACTCCCTTGCAACCCCCTCTGTGATAAATAACTGCCTCACTATGGGGTGCGGGCCCTGTGTTGGCAGTAACAGCGGGTCTAGTACATGGGATGGAGGTTGATGACAACCCACTCTGCAATGAGCTCTGCTGCTCTGCATTGTTTGACAATGCCTGACCCTAACCCACGGTGGCACTCTCCACTGTCCACCTGGGTGATGCCTGCATGCGAGCTGGCCAATACTTCACTCGGGTCCCATCGAATCCCTGGGGTGGCGGAGATGGGATGGTGGAGACAGGGTGGGGTGGTGGGAGTGGGGCAGTGGGGGGGGGGGGGGGGGATTGGGAAACCTGAGCGGTAAGCACTGGCTGAACCAGGGTCCCTAACCCCTTCCATCCCCTCTCTGGCCTTTTCCCTCTCCTGGTGGTTGTGGGCCGCCTTCCCCTGGGGTTGGGAAGGAAGATGGGAGGTAGAAAACGCAGTGTCAGACAGTCGGATGGACGCATGCAGCACAGGGGGTGGGTAGCTGGTGACCTTCGTGGTTAGGGCACCCAACCATGGTGTTGGCATGTGGTGCAGCATGGGGGTTCGGTTGCCCTGCAGGTGGGGGGATTACAGGTGTGTGGGTCGTGGGTTAGTGCAAGGGACACAGTGCTGCCTATTCACGCTGGCCGCTCTGAAGAGGCTGTGAGGTTTCTTACGGTACTGCTGACCGCTCCTGGCGGTGTTGTCCATGGCACGCATGGCGTCCCCCATCTGCACCCAGGCCCGGTTCATGGGGCAGGTAGCAACTTCCTCCCCACAGGGTGGGCTGCCTCTCCTTCACTGCATCCAGCAGTGTCTCTAGTTCAGCATTGGAGAATCGGGGTGAATCAGGGTGCCACTCTTCTTGCTGCCATCTTGTTGGCTGGGATGGTTGTGTGTGGGGTTTGGAGTGCTCATGTGCCGCTGCAGCTTGTCAGCCTCCTGAGTGTCAATTCCAACTCCAGCGAAACACACATTGTTTTTCATTGGAATCGATCGTGTGCCACGTGTTGCCGGTGCTAGCCCAATAACAGTTGGTGAATTGCTCCGGGAATGTCGCCAACTTTGCGGTGGGAGAAGTCCAGTGATTCAGTCCAGGCGACAACACTCAGTTTCTGAAATGGAGAATCCCACCATTAATCTTTGATAGCGCAGCCCCCCTTCGATCCTACACTGAGAGTGAGGGCCTGGATTGTGTTCAAGGCTTTGGAGTAAGACTTGAAATCGATTACCTCCAGACTCGGGGGTAAGTCCACTATACCCACTCACTCAGCCATGGTCCAATAGTCCAAAACAATCACCGCTATAAACCAGTTTAAAATCATGTGCCCTCCCTGCACTCAGCCGACTTAATACAACAGCGGTATCAGGTTCACTCTGGTTTACAAGCTCCACTTGATGCTAGAGACACAGGCTTAATTAAAAATGCCAGGTAGTGGTCAAGTCCACATTTTTCCAGGGATGTGCGTGCTCCAGCTTGTTTATATCTTTCATCCATTCATTATTTTCCAAAACAGAATAGCCTCTGGCAATAATCCCAGCACGAGAATGCCCTGTGTGTGTTTGGCTGCTACACACACACACACACACACACACTCTGTGTGCACTCAGCTTTTATTCATTCAATGGTATTGTTGCTGAAGCAAAATTATTTTAAGTAGCTGGAAGGCAGAAGTCGCACTTGTGAGCAAGTTATTCAGACAGGACAAAGAGGGATGTACGATGACATTTAAGGATCAAAATGAGTGGATTGTTGGGGGAGGGTTGTTGAAAAGAATCTCAACAAATACACTCAGAATTCATGTATGCGGGTTGAGAGAGAGAGAGATCACTTAAGTATCACACATACAGGCAGAGAGAAATACAACACTTAAACATACACATACAGGCAGAGAGACAGAGAGATGTAACAAGTATTACAAATACAGGCAGCGAAAGAGAGAGAACACGTAAACATCACAAATACAGGCACAGAGAGAGAGAAAACTTAAACATCACACATACAGTCGGAGAGAGAGAGACAACACTTTAACATCACACATATAGGTCGAGAGAGTGACAACACTTCATCATCATACATACAGATGGAGAGAGAGAGAGACAACACTTGAGCATCACACATGCAGGCAGAGAGAGAAAGACAACATTTAAACATCACACATACAGGCAGAAAGCGAGAGACACAACTCTTAAACATCATACATACAGTCACAGAGAGAGAGACATCACTTAAACATCACGCATACAGACAGAAAGCGAGAGACACAACTCTTAAACATCACACATACAGGCAGAAAGCGAGAGACACAACTCTTAAACATCATACATACAGTCAGAGAGAGAGAGACATCACTTAAACATCACGCATACAGACAGAAAGCGAGAGACACAACTCTTAAACATCACACAAACAGGCAGAAAGCGAGAGACACAACTCTTAAACATCATACATACAGTCAGAGAGAGAGAGACATCACTTAAACATCATGCAAACAGGCACAGAGAGAGAGACAGGAAACTTAAACAACATCACACATTCAGTTGGAGAGAGAGAGACAACACTTGAACACCACACATATAGGTGGAGAGGGAAAGTCAACACTTTAATATCACACATACAGGTGGAGAGAGAGAGAAAGAGACAACACTTAAACATCACATGTATAGGTAGAGAGAGAGACAACACTTCAACATCATACATACAGGCAGAGAGAGAGACAACACTTGAGCATCACACATGCAGGCAGAGAGAGAAAGACAACACTTAAACATCACACATACAGGCAGAGAGAGAGACAACATTTAAACATCATACATACAGTCAGAGAGAGAGAGACATCACTTAAACACCACACATACAGGCAGAGAGAGAAATACAACACCTAAACATCACACATACAGACAGAGCGAGAAATACAACACTTAAACACCACACATACAGGCAGATAGAGAAATACAACACTTAAACATCACACACACAGACAGAGAGAGAAATACAACACCTAAACATCACACATACAGACAGAGGGAGAAAGAGTCATGGCTTAAACATCACACATACAGGTGGAGAGAGACACTTCAACTTCACAAATACAGACGGACAGGGAGAGACACAATACTTCAACATCATAAATACTGGCAAGGAGACCGAGATTAGGGACAGAATTTTAACTGACCTGCTTTCAGAATTTTACATGTCCTGGTGCCTGATTTAGGCAGCCTCGAATGGCCTGACTCAGTATCCAATACCTTGCAATTATGCAACATTGATTTTGAAAATTGATCCTCATTATGTCAATTGTATGTCCATAGAAAGGGCGCAAGGTCTGCTTTCTACTTCAATACAGCATGGTAGCACAAGTGGATAGCACTGTGGCTTCACAGCGCCAGGGTCCCAGGTTCGATTCCCTGCTGGGTCACTGTCTGTGCGGAGTCTGCACATTCTCCCCGTTTCTGTGTGGGTTTCCTCCGGGTGCACCAGTTTCCTCCCGCAGTCCAAAGACATGCAGGTTAGGTGGATTGGCCATGATAAATTGCCCTTAGTGACCAAAAAGGTTAGGAGAGGTTTTTAGGTTACGGGGATAGGGTGGAAGTGAGGGCTTATGCGAGCCGGTGCAAACTCGATGGGCTGAACGGCCTCCTTCTGCACTGTATGTTCTATGTTCTATAGACGCACTGCATACTCACATTATAACTCAGACTATGAATTCACACTGTAGCAACATTGTATGTTCCAGCTACATATTCATCCCATGTCTGCATCCTATATAAACATTCGCTACAATCTAACAGCATGTTGTCGCTATCCTGCCACTGTGTACAGCAAACCGTCTAATCGTGGTATTCACCCCCTTCACTAATAGGCTCTACTGAAAGAAGGCATCAAGTTAGCTTCAATGACATCCTGCAAGGACGAGAGCAGCAATGTTATAAGTTGAGCTCCACCTCCCAGTTCTACTCCAGGTTACACACCATCCCCACCTTTACCATCGATGCTCTATCACAGTCCACGGGCACCCTATCCAGCAGCACCGTGGAAGTATCTTCACCCACATGGTTCATAAAGAAGATCCATCATCATCTCTCCGAGAGCAACCAGGGCTCGACAATAAATGTCAGCCTTGCACAACCATGTCCCGAGAACGAAAGTATTGTAAGCATTGCGGGATCGTGCAGCCCTTTTATACAGCAAGATGTATGCATGTAAATACAGTTGTTCAGCCTACTACATTGTGAGTATGTGTCCTCAGTATTGCTGAGCTACCTAAGTGTTCTGTTGGCTGTGTCCATCCAGATAGCGGTAGCACAGTGGTTAGCATTATCGCTTCACAGCTCCAGGGTCCCAGGTTCGATTCCCGGCTTGAGTCACTGTCAGTGCAGAGTCTGCACGTTCTCCCCGTGTGTGCGTGGGTTTCCTCCGGGTGCTCCGGTTTCCTCCCACAGTCCGAAGATGTGCAGGTTAGGTGGATTGGCCATGCTAAATTGCCCTCAGTGCCCAAAGGAGTTGGGTGGGGTTGCTGGGTTACGGGTATGGGGCGGAGTTCGGGGCTTAAATGGGGTGTTCTTTTCAAGGGCCGGTGCAGGCTCGATGGGCTGAATGGCCTCCTTCTGCACTGTAAATTCTATGTTCTACCTCGCACACCTCTGAATTAAGTCTTGCAGCTTGAGGCTTTGAGGAGTTAAGAGTTGAGACACTTGGCACAGAACATCCAGCCTTTGGCTTGCCCTCGTAACCACGGTGTTGTTACAGTATCAGCAATTTACATTCCTCCAGCACCTTTAACACAATAAAAATGACAAGGTGCTTCACAGGACAAACACAACACCAGGCCAAAAGGAGAAATACTCGGACAGGTGACCAAATGACTGGTCACGGTGGTAGGTTTTAAAGAGTGCTTTAAGGAGGAGAGAGAGTAGTTTAGGGGGGTAGAGCTTATGGTCTGGATGGCTGCCATATAACACAGACAACTGGGAGATGGGGAAGGGGCTGTACCACTGCCGGCGGTTGCAGAGGGAAGGTGGGCGAGGCTATCCATGGAGAATTTTGAGCACACTGGTGGGAATATTAAAATTGAGGCATTGGTGGACCAGGAATGTAGGCCAGGAAGCACAAAGGTGATGGGTGAATGGAACTGGCTGAAAATTAGGCTATGAGTAGTAGATGGTTGATGAAATGAAGCTTCCAGTCAACGGAGATCTCCAGGATGGTGATGATGGGAATTCAGTTACGGAAGGTTGTGGAGTGAGGTGTTGGTGCTGGGTGACAATGCCCTAATCTAGAGATGGGGCCTCAGCTTCATATCTCATCCTGAGTACCGCATTGAATTGTCAAACCTTTTTCCATCTGGGACCTCTGCTCAGTCTCTATCTGTCCCTCTCACTCTGTCTCTCACTCTGCCTGTCTCTCTTTCTCATTCTCTCTGTCTGCCTTTATCTCTCTCTCGATGTCAGCCAAGCTTTGTGCTCGAGCCTCTGGAATGGGTTCTGTATTCATGACATTTGAACTCAGAGGTAAGACTGTTTTTGTAAAACCCTTTCATAGGCTGGCAGCATTGCTGGCTGTGCCAGCATTTATTGCCCAAGTCTCATTGCCATTGAGAAGGTGGTGGGGAGCCACCTTCTTGAACTGCTGCAGCCTACCTGGTGTAGGTACACCATAGTGCTGTTAGGAAGGGAGTTCCAGGATTTCGACCCAGATACTGAAGGGGCAGTGTGATAGTTCCAAGTCAGGATGGTGTGCAGCTTGAGGGAGAAGCTTCAGGTGGTGATGTTCCCATGCTTGGTTCTTACAGGTGAACACATTGCTGCCACTCTGCGTCAGTACTGGAGGGAGTGAATGTTTAAGAAGGTGAGTGCGGTGCCAATCAAGTGGGACTGCTTTGTGCTGGATGGTGTCGAGTTACTTGAGTGTTGTTGGAGCTGCACTCATCCAGGCAAGTGGAGAATATTCCATCACACTCCTGACTTGTGCCTTGCAGATGGATGGTGGCAGGTTTTGGGGAGTTGGGAGATGAGTTACGCACTGCAGAATTCCTAACCCCTGAACTGCTCTTCATGCAACAGTATTTATGAGCCTAATCTAGTTCAGTTTCTGGTCAATGGTAATCCCCAAGATTTTGATGGTGGAGGGATTCAGCTGCACTAAAGTTGTTGATTGTAGAGGGGAGATTGTTGGTTTCTCTCTTCTTGGAGATGGTCATTGCCTGGTACATGTGTGGCACAAATGTAACCTGCCACTTGTCAGGCCAAGCCTGGATATTGTCCAGGTCTTGCTGCATATGGACATGGACTGCTTCATTATCTGAGGAGTTGAGAATGAACATTGTGCAATCATCCGCAAACCTCCCCACTTCTGACCTTATGATGGAAGGGAGGTCATTAATGAACCAGAAGATGATTAGGCCTGGGACACTACCCTGAGGAACTCCTGCAGTGATGCCCTGGAACTGAGATGATTGATTCCAACCACCACAACCATCTTCTGTTGTGCCATCTTCCAACCAGTGGAGAGTTTTCCCCCTGAAGCTTGTCAATGTTATTGCCGCTGGTCCATAGCTGGCACCTATCTAACTTGCTGTAAATTCTATCATTCTCTGTCACCCAGACACTATTAAATTAAAAGTGTAGGTAAATTGTGTTAATGTTGTTGTTTATCATTTAGGTGAGCTCAAATATACGTGGCCTATCAACGGCAATTGAAACAACAAATCACAGCTGGAGCCAAGGCTGATGAAACAATTTCACTGTCATTGTGTAATATTTAATGGTAGTTTATGGAGCGTAATGCCCTGGTTGTTTATGATATGACCCAAGCATAACAGAAATCAGCATGAGACAGACAGTGCGTCTGTCGCACACCTGTGACTGTGTATGCGTGTGTGTGTGAATGCCATCCCGTTTGTGTTGTGTGTATATGTGTGTGGGTGTGTGTCATATTTGTGTTGTGTACACATGTGTATCTTGTGTGTGCACGTGCGTGTCGTATTTGTTTTTGAAAATAAATTTAGAGTACCCAATTCTTTTTTTTCCAATTAAGGGGCAATTTAGCGTAGCCAATCCACCTACCCTGCACATTTTTGGGTTGTGGGGGTGAAACCCACGCAAACATGGGGAGAATGTGCTAACTCCACACGGATAGTGACCCAGGGCTTGAACCCTGGTCCTCAGTGCCGTGAGGTACCAGTGCTAACCACTGTACCACCGTGTTGCCCTTGTGTGTTGTATTTGTGACGTGTGTGCATATGTGCATGTCGCGTGTATTGTCCCTGTGTGTGGTGTTTGTACTATGTGTAGGTGTGTTTGTGTGATCTTTGTGTTGTGTGTGTGTTTGTGAGAGTCATGTTTGTGTGTTATGTTTCTGTTGTGTGTCTACGTATGTGTATGTTTGTGTGTGAATGTGTGTTATGTGTACGTCATGTTTCTGTTGTGTGTATATGTGTGTACCGTGTTTGTCTCATGTATATCTGTGTGCATGTTGCATTTGTGTTGTGTATATATCAGAGTGTGTGTCATGTTTGTGTTGTTTATCTCTGTGTGTGTTCTGTTTGTGTACTATGTATAATCATGTACGGCATGTTTGTGTTGTGTATATCTGTGTGTGTTGTATTTGTGTTGTGTATATATGGGGCACGATAGCACAGTGAGTAGCACTGTTGCTTCACAGCTCCATGGTCCCAGGTTCGATTCCCATTTGTGTCATTGTCTGTGCGGAGTCTGCACGTTCGCCCCATGTCTGCGAGGGTTTACTCCGGGTGCTCTGGTTTCCTCCCACAGTCCAAAGATGTGCTGGTTAGGTGGATTGGCCATGCTAAATTGCCCATAGTGTCCAAAAAAGGTTAGGTGGGTTTACTGGGTTATGGGGATAGGGCGGAAGTGTGGGCTTGGTCGGGTGCTCTTTCCAAGGGTTGGTGCAGACTCGATGGGCCGAATGGCCTCCTTCTGCACTGTAAATTCTATGATTCTATGATATATCAGTGTGTGTGTGTGGTGTTTGTGGTGATGTACATCTGTGTGTCTTGTTTGCATATCTATGTGTGTGCCATGTTTGTGTTGAGTGTATATCTGTGTGTGTCGTGTTTTGTACATATCTGTGCATGTTGTGTTTGTATTGTGTGTGTATCTGTATGTGTTTCATGTTTGTGTCGTGCTTATATCTATGTATGTCGTGTTTGTGTTCTGAGTATTTCTGTGTGCATTGTGTGTGTTGTTTTTATGTTGTGTGTGTGTCCTGTTTGTGTTGTGTGTATATGTATGTGGGTGTGTGTCGTGTTTCTGTTGTGTCCACATGTGTGTGTCTTGTGTGCATGTGCGTATGTGTGTAGTGTTTGTGTTGTGTGTGTATATGTGTGTGTATGCTGTTTGTGTTATGTGCATATGTATGTATCAATCCTGACCAGGTCACTGACTGTGTGGAGTTTGCACATTCTCCCCATGTCTGTGTGGGTTTCATCCCCACAACCCAAAGATGTGCAGGTTAGGTGGATTGGCCACGCTAAATTGCCCCTTAATTGGAAAAAAATTGCGCACACTAAATTTATAAAAAAAGAAAAAAAAGTGTATATGTGCGTACGTTTGTGTCATGTTTGCATTGTGTGCGTGTTTGTGCGTATTTGTGCTGAGTGTGAATCTGTGTGTGTGTGATGTTTGTATTTCTTGTGCCGTGTATCACATATGTGCATTATGTTCGTGTTGTGTGTGCATATGTGTGTGTCTTGTGTATGTGTCTGCATATATGTGTGAATCTTGTGTGTGCAGCGTTTGTGTTACGTGTATATGTATGTGCGTCGGTTTGTGTTGTGTGTGTGACATTTGTGTTGTGTGAACATGTGTGTGTCGTCTTTGTGTTGTGCGTTTATGTGTTTGATGTGTGTGTGTGTGTCGTCTTTGTGGCTGTTTGTGTGTGTGTGTTTGTTGCGTGTGTTTTTTAATGGAGCAACTGCACCCCCCAAATGAACCCTTGGGACAATGACTTTGGGAGAGAGGTGGATGGCCAGGGGCTCAACAACAATGACAGCTTTCATTTATATCGCACCTTTAATGGTGCAATGTCTCAGGAACATTATTGGACAAAAATGAATACCCTGCCCAAATAGAAGATATTAGGAATGGTGATCAAAAACCTGGTCAAAGAAGTAGGGTTCGGAAAAATCTTAAAGTGGTATGGCATAGTGAGCGAATAGTGAGCACCAAACAGCAACTAGTGGAGACAGCCACTAATGGTGGGTGAAAGATCAATATGGGGTCAGAACTGAAGGAACACAGAGTTCTCCGAGGTTGTATAGCTGGAGTAGGTTGCGAAATGCAGTGGTATCAGGCTACAGCGAGGTAAAACTATCAATGGACAAACACGGCGCATAAAGAAGAGGCAAACATTGAGGAGCATTGTGGGCTGGATTCTCCGCCGGCAGAATGCTCCGTTTTGCCGGCACCCTGGGGGTTTCCCAACGGCGTGAGGCTGCCCCACAATGGGAAAGCCCATTGACCAGCTGGCGAAACGGAGCATCTCGCTGGCGTGCTGAGCCAGAAATGTGGTGCGGCAGGGCGGAGAATCCAGCCCTTTCTTTTTAGAAATTTAGAGTACCCAATTATTTTTTTCCAATTAAGGGGCAATTTAGCGTGGCCAATCCACCTACCCTGCACATCTTTAGGGCTGTGGGGGTGAAACCCACGCAGACACGGGGAGAATGTGCAAACTCCACACGGACAGCGACCCAGGGCAGGGATCGAATCCGGATCCTGGGTGCCGTGAGGCAGCAGTGCTAACCACGGAGCCATTGTGCAACCCCTACATAGAGGAACATCGGAGCAGCATTTAACCCTGCCAGCTTTCAAGTCATATCAGTCACGGCTCAGTGGTAGATTCCTGTCTGAGATCAGGAGGCTGTGGGTTTGGATCCCACTTCAGTGACCTGTGTGTGAATTCTAGTCTGACACTCCATTACAGTACCGTGGGAGTGCTGCACTCTCAGAGGTGCTGCCTTTGGGATACAGCATTAAACTGGGGTCCTGGCTTCTCTTGGGTGAATGTAAATGATTGAAGAGGAACTGGAGAGTTCTCCCCGGTATCCTGGCCAATATTTGTCCCTCAGCCAGCAGCAGTAAAGCAGATTATCTGGCACTCTCAAGTTGCTGATGGTGGGAACTTGCTGTACACATACTGACTATTGTGTTTCCTATATTCCAACACTTCAGAAAGCCCTTCATTGGCCGTAAAGCACTTTGAGACACTTAGTAGTTATGAAAGGTAGATCTAAATCTAAAGTTTTGTTGCATTGTGTGTTTTCTTTCCTTTATTTTCATTCATTCAGGAGATATGGGTGTCGCCGTTTGAGAGGCTATGTGCTGATTGATGAGACCATCAATTCACAAGACACGTGATTGGAAGTGAACAGTGGTTTTAATAGTCTTACAACAGAGCCTGCCTGCGACGAGATGAACTGGCAGCAGGCTCACGACTGCAGAGCTTTATACATCCGGTTAGCGGGAGGAGCCATGGGCCGAGCCAAGGGTGGAGCCCAGTACAAACTCCTCATCTCCCCCTATGGGCAGAGCCGCGCAACGGCTCGTATACAGAGCCCACAAGGACACAATATATATAATACAGCACAGTGTGAATTACTAGGTTTATAATTCACCACACTGACGCCGGGACTGAATCGCAGGACTTTTACGATAGCGATGGGGGTGCGAATGCCAGGCATGCAAATAGGCCAACCAGTGCGTCACGTGGAATTAGTGCAATGTAAACTGACTCTGGCATATGATTTGTCGTGGTCGGGATTGGCACTGGAGAGCCTGACAAGCTGTAACTGCATACAAGCACCCCACACCCCGCACACTCTCATTCCAGCCAAGAAGATGCCACCTTGGAGAGTGGCCCCGAGATTTGCAGATGTAGAGCTGGAGACATTGCTGGTGTTGTGTTATGCTTCTTCACGTAGCATAAGCTGCTTCCTTGATGTATACTCTGACAAAGGAAGGTTCAGACTTGGAGATAGGTTTAACATAGTTATTGAGCAGTTAACAATTCTCCTACTTGCATTCGACTCTCCTGCTAATCTAACTATAGTAACTCAATCTAACTAACAAGTCTGCTCTAATCCATGCGATGGGTGTGATGCTTCCCTGATCTGCCCCTGTATCTCTGAGTGTCACCTATGGAAAAAGGAAGAGCATGTGTGCCCTGTCCTTTTTTATGGGTAGCCCCCTTGAGATAGTGTCACCTCTGGGTGTGTCTTGACTGCCCATTGGTCGTGTCCTAACTTACTGACCTCTTGGTTGAATGTCTGTGTGTCATGATGTCTCTGGTGCTCCATCTAGTGTTTATTTAGTCCCAGTGTATTTACATTAACCCCTTGTGTATTTACAGTGATGCATATCACCACAGCTGGATGTAGTGGAGGAAAGGTGGGACACCCTGTTCCCCAGGATGGGATGGAGGCTGCCACCTGTCGTCGTTAACAGGGCCTGGGTGCAGGTGGCAGTGGCCGTGAGCGCCGTGGACCCCATGGCCAGGACTGGGCAGCAGTCCTCCTCAGGGCGGCCAGGTGAGCCACCACCTCCGTGCCCTTGACACCATCCCTGTCCCACATGCCTCTGCCCCAGGCCTCTGCCCCTACCCCATACGGTCCCCAGCAGGCGGACCGGTAGGCAGTGCCGGCCCAGGATGGGTAAACCCCAGTCCAGATGTGCTGAGCCACCACTTCCATGCCCCTGGCATCAATCACGTCCCACACACCCTGCCCTCCACCATGCATGCTCTTCCCCCCCCCCCCCCCCCCCAAACGGTGATAGCACCCCACCCGACGGCAGCCCCTCGCACCCCACCCTGCACCACATGCCAACACCTATACTGCCCGCCGTGGCCTGGTGCCCTGCACACACAGGCCACTAGCTGCAGACCCCCTGCATTGCCTGCATCCAAGAGTCTCACTCTGTACATTATCTGCCCCCCCCAGGAGAAGGTAGCACACAACCACAGGGAGCGGGAAAAGTTTGGAGGGGGCTCACAGGACCTGCGGTCCCTCATTGCCACGGGGCAAAGGGTATCGGATCCAATGGCACCCTATCACTCCCACTGGTACCCTGGCACCTTGGCACCGCCAACCTGGCACCTTGGCAGTGTTGCACGGGCACACTGCCAGGCACAAGTGGCACTGCCAGGCTGGCAGGGGTATCACCAGTGTGCCAGGTTGCCCATGCCAGTGTTCAGGCCTGGAGTGCTTTGCCCATAAGAGGTGGGGTGAGTGGGGTTTGAGGATCGTGGAAGGGGTAATATGTGTGCAATGTGAGGGGATCCAGAGGGTGCAGACGGGTCGCTGAGGGGGGTTGAAAGATTGGGGCAGCCTTTACAACGATGCCCCAATCTGCAAGTTGCAAACTCAACAGGATATTCCTCGCCAAGGCTAAAATAAAGGACAAAGTGTCATTAAATAGCGGGATTGGCACCGAGAAACACCCACTTACCCCGTCCAAAACAGGGCTCTGTTTTTGTTCCGATGAATCGTGCCCAGGGATTTTTCAGCTCCCTGAGAAATGAAAAGCACAAGGCTAGTGGGACAGCAGTTAACTGAATAGCCAGTCATCGGACTCAGTAATGTGATCAGTTTAGCAGTGTTGCTACTGAAATACTGGGTGGGATTGGGGTGGGATTGGGGTGGGATTTCCCGCCCCCCCGCCAGCTTTGTCTGGTCCCGCCAAAAGCCAATGGACTAGTGGCTGGGCTGCTGAATCTCCTTCGGTGGGTCCCGCCATGACAAGGCTGGAAAATCCTAGCCAGTAAAGTGTGGTTATTTTCGGGTGTCTCTGCGAGAAATACGAGTTGGGTGAAAAGCACCAAGAGATGACAGAACAAAACTATTCACATGTATGCCAGTCCCAAGCAAGGAGCCTTTCAGTCAATCAAGTGGTAACTCTTCACTGGTTTATGTGTCTGCAAAGATATTGGTGGGTAAAGGAATATTGGGAAATTGAATCATCTTATTGTGTTTGTATTGAGATATTTCCAGCCTCTTGGTCTGGTGCAATATAGTTAATTTTTATTTTTAAAATAAATATATTGGGCGGAATGCTCCGTCTCACTGCGTCACATTTCTGTTTCGGCCAGTTGGGGACGGAGAATAGCGAGGTGGGCCTCAGGCAATGGCCTGAGGCGGTTGATACCTGCGTGGTGTACGCCCTGTGTACGCCGCTTTTCGGGGGGTGGAGAATAGCGGAACCGGCGGCCGTCCCAATTTTGTGTGGGAAAACAGATTCTCCACTATTTCAGCCCATGTATTTTAGTGATGTGGGATACATGTTGGCCAGGATTCTGGAGAGGACTTCTCCACACCTTTTCTTTTTTTATATGTAAATTTAGAGTCCCCAATTCTTTTTTTCCAATTAAGGGGCAATTTAGTGTGGCTAATCTACCTAACCTGCACATCTTTGGGTTGTGGGGACGAAACCCACGCAGACACGGGAAGAATGTGCAAACTCCACAGGACAGTGACCCAGAGCTGTGATTAATAATGGGTCCATGGCGGTGTGAGGCAGCAGTGCTAGCCACTGCGGTACCGTGCCGCGCTTCCGCCCTTTTTCAAGGAGGGATCTTTTGCTTCGGCCTGAGAGGATAAACAGAAACTCACTTTAATACCTCATTTGAAGGCTGTACCCACCGCTCCCCTACTAACACTGCCACCACAACACTCCCCACGCCCCACCTCTCCCTACCCACCCCCCAACAAGTGCTGAAAGGTTCAGCATATGTTTGATGAACATATTCGGTGCTGCGCTAGGAGTTTCATCAGAGATTTTGCGTTTGGGGCAGCACGGTGGCGCAGTGAGCAGCACTGCTGCGTCATGGCGCCAAGGTTACAGGTTCGATCCCGGCTCTGGGTCACTGTCCGTGTGGAGTTTGCACATTCTCCTCGTGTTTGCGTGGGTTTCGCCCCCACAATCCAAAGATGCGTAGGGTAGGTGGATTGGCCACGCTAAATTGCCCCTTAATTGGAAAAAATGAATTGGGTACTCTAAATTTATTTTTAAAAAAGAGATTTTGCGTTTATCTCTCTGCAGTGTGACCTGACCCCATGACTTTCAGCCACAGAGGAATGAATGCTACCACTGAGCCACGGTCAATGCATGAACGTGAAGGTAAAGATTGAAATATAAAAATAATCTTCCATCAATTATCTCAGAGCAAGTACTGCTAGAAAGATGTGATGTGACAAATGTAGTCAAAAGGGTAAATGACAGCTCACGTGTGCAGTGTTTAAAGTAGAGACAAGGAAGTCCTGAGAGGAACTCAACCGAACGAAGGGTTAACAATATTCTTGAAATGATTTAAGTGCAACTGTCCCAATCTGGAAAAACCCTCCAGGACCTCATCATTGCCTACCTACATAGGGTCTTCTGCCCCTACAACCCGCCACAATACCTGCATTTCTTCAAATGTGGCTTCCTTTACATCCCCAAATACCTCACTCCAACATTGGTGACCATGCCTTTTGCTGCCTGGGCCCTAAGGTCTGGAATTCCCTCCCTTGCTGTCTCTCTCTCTCTCCTCATTTAAAACAACAACTTTGACTGAGCTTTTGGTGATTCACCTTACTATTTCTTTACGTGACTCCGGCCTAGATTGGCGAAAATAACCGACGAGGCCAAAATCTGGAAGTCGCACCCCCTGAACACGGCACCTATCATTTTCCTGGGGACGGGAATGGGTCCAGGTCAGGATATGCATATGAACATTTCACAGGGGCAGCTGCCTCTTTTCATGCCTGAGTTTGGTGTGAGTGGTGTCTGAAACCCAGCGTGTGAATATTAGACCTGATAGAAGCAGTTCTCAACTTTATGGGTTCCTTTGGATAGCCAGGGTAGCCTTTTGGAAAGGTATGGTACAACTCTGGATATGGTTCCAGGCCACTTTTGGAGGAAGCCAGTCCCCTGTGGGAGAGGTAAAATTCCTTTTGGATTTATAAGTGTGGCCATGAGAGGATATAAAAAGAGCACAAACTCATTGAAACTGTCAAAACCAGCTGTCAAAAGTGTCAAGATGAACTGTCAAAGAAAGCTGTCAAGGCATTTTAAAGTCCTCCCCTTGAACTTTAAAAAAAAATTATCATAATTGTTTGCTGTTCCTTTCTGTGGGTTGACGTAAGCCTTAGAGTTTCCATTACTAGATTAGTGCTGCATGATTGATTTCACAGCAGTCTGTTATCACAATTGGGTGCCTGCCATTTCACAGTTTGATTGACATCTCCAAGTGGTTATGGACTCTTTAAAGTGGGACTATGAAATCCAGGGCGGGAGTCTCCATTACAGAGACTATGGGCTGGACTCTCCGTTGGTGGGATCCTCCATTTACCCGGCAGCACACTCACATCTGCAGATTTCCGAACGGTCTGGGGGTGCCCACAATCGGTATCCCCATTGGCTGACGGCCGTGACGGAGAATCCCACTGCTGATGGGGGCGTGCCATACCTGAAAACGGGGGCGGTGGGACGGAGAATCCTGCCCTATTTTATTTTTGTAAGGAATTGTTGAAGTTGAAGGAATGTAATGTATTAAATAGTTTTTTAGTAATGAGAGTTTTTAAAAATCTTTTTACAGTAGATCCTTGGAACTTTATTTTATTTCAGCATGAGTCATAAGGTTTGCCCATGGTGAATACTGGGTGAGTTAGAATGGTAGGTGTAAGGGAAAAGAGTAGTGAGTGCGTGGGGGAGGAATGGGTTTGTATAATTTGGCACTAGGTTGGCGTAGGGGTGATAAAGGGTCATGGGAGCAGGTAGGAGCATATGTTGGCACAGGGGCCAGAAATGGTCATGGGGTTGGGCAGACGGCATGAGGTGGCATGGATTGGCATGTGAGTGTGTGGGTAATGAGGGTGTTTGAGGGGTGAGTGTTGTGATATGTTCTTTCATTTTTAAAATTAATCTTCAACACAGTGCCAGAGCACTGAGGCCTTCCACCCAGCCTGCTTCCGCACCCAGCATCCCCACATTCATTCCAGGATCGCCGGCCTGACTCCCAGGAAGTCCACATGGCAATGAAAATTTGACAATTGATCAGACGTTTATAGAAGTCGAGTTTCTGGAGCCAGGAATTCTCTAAATCCATTGTGGAGACGAAAACCTCAGCCTCCGGGCTGGGTAAATTTCCCAATATGCTCAGCCAGATGACGAGGCTTACTGCCAGCATGAAGGAAGTCGGTACGTCGGGTATGGGTATCAGGGGCATTAAGTGTATCGGAGACAAGGGAAACCAACATTTTGTTTAGCGCCATTCAACATAGGGCAAAATCTCAAGGCTTTGTCTCGAGGTGTATTCAGATCAAAATTAAACGTCGAGACAAAGAAGAGTTGTGAGGAAGGCTGATCAGAAGCTCAGTGAAAGTAATGGGGAGCACGGGTGGCGAGAGTGATGGAGCGGTGAAGGGGCTGAGAATTTTGGAATGAAGAGCCGAGGTGGCTGAAGGCATGGTCACCTATGGGAGGAATGTACAAGGCCAGAGTTTAAGGCGATCGTACGGCTGCAGGAAATCCTGAAGAAATCTGAGCAGCAGAATAAGAATTTTAAATCAAAAGCACTGGAGAATTAGGAGCCAATGTAGGTCAGAGTGCACAGGGGTGATGGATGAGGGTGTGGGATAGGGTACAGGCAGCAGAGCTTCAGCTGAGCTCAAGCTCAGGGAGTGCAGGAGGCTCACCAGAATGACACCTTCCAACTTCCAGCCCTTTGACTGGAAGGAATGGAGGCACATCCAGGATTGGATGTCGGACATGCAGCCTGAAAGCACAGGGGCAGCAGAGAGCTCAACAGAGATAGCAGAGGCATAGAACTAGGCGCCGTCAGTGTAACCGTGAAGGCTAACCCCATATGACAGCCATTGCAGTCTCTCTCTGACATTCAGCTTCCCTGCTGGGGTAACCAGATAGTTATCTGCAGCAGACACAGGTGATTTTCCTCCTTTCTGACTAAGGGCACCGAGGTTAATTATATTGCCCCCTTAGTTCCCCGCTGGCTGACATGAGAAAGTTTAGCACAGATCAGGGACTTTCCAAGCAAACTAGGCAGTGCGTTACCCTTTTAAACATCAGAGTGCTGCTGTGACCCATGACCTCACTGTTCAATTAAAGCTTAAGGTTGGAGCTCCTCTAAACAATGACCTTTATCCCGGAGATAAAAACTCTCAGAAAGCTCTGTGCACACCAGCCCAGCCTTATTCAGGCAGCCTGCAGGGCTCGGGTTGAAGAAATGGAAAAGTGCCACAGACCTCTGGCTGGTCTGCACACTTATATCGCCAAATACTTTGACTCATGGTGCTGGTCAAACATCCATGTGTGTGTGCAGAAGGATTCAGTCACCCTCTGGAGAAGACAAAGAGGGCTCCTTCCCCTGTACCCACAGCCACCCTCCCCTCTGCCCACTTCAACTTTTGCGGTCTCTGTGACCTCTGACCCCATCTTCTCCGACCTATGACCTTTCCGCATTTTACCCAGATTTACAATGAGCACTTATTTTGACCAGATGCAGTAAATCAGCCAAGCACTGAACAAGAGAACTGCTTATTAAGTTTAAGTTCCACTCAGCTAAAGAATCCAAGACAGAATTAATACCCTTGCTTGATATCCACTCTCTGTAGCTGTACTGTGTTGGAAAGATTCACCCTATCCAGTTATAAGTTCTCCATGGAGGGGGTGGGGGGGGGGGGGGGGGGGGGGGGGGGGGGGGATAGCTTTTTGCAATGCATAGAAAAAGCAAAGCAGCAGAATACGTTTCTTTCTGAAGGTGCTGCCCAGTCTGGTATTAAGGCCATACTCACCTATGAGATCCCAGACCTTTGCTGAGATACTTGGTTATGTCAATGAGCAGTACAGGTGGTGTGTTAGCCTTCAGTGTCTTTGGGTAAGAAAGAGGAAAGGAAAGATTGGTCAACTTGCCCGGTCCTGATCATTGGTGGCAACTGCCTCAGCTTGGTAGCATACTTGTTGCTAAGTCAGAGGACTGTGGTTTCCAGTCCACTCCAGAGATTGGAATACACAATCGGCTAACCCACCCAGTGCAGTTGCGATGAGGTGCTGCAATGTTGGAGGTATCACTTTTTGGATAAGATGTTAAACCAAGGGCTCGACTTCCATCTTAAATGGACATAAAGGATCCCATGGCAATATTTCAGGTTACACAAGAGTTTCCTCTGCTCCCTCCCCCGGATTCCTGGCCAATATTCTTCTTTTTTAAATATTCTTTCACGGGATGTGAGCATCATTGACTAGGCCATCCTTTGTTGCCCTTGAGAACACGGGCGGCATCCTGGCACAGTGGGTAGCACTGCTGCCTCACAGCTCCAGGGACCCAAGTTCAATTCTGGTCTCGGGATGACTGTCTGTGTGGAGTTTGTATGTTCTCCTATGTCTGCGTGGGTTTCCTCTGAGTGCTCCGATTTCGTCCCACAGTCCAAAAATGTTTAGGTTAGGTGGTTTGGCCATGCTAAAATTGCCTCTTAATGTCCTAAAATGCGCAGGTTAGGTGGGGTTACAGGGATAGGGCAGGACGGAGGGCCTAGAGAGGGTCAGTGCAGCCAGAGAGGGCCAAATGGCCTCCTTCTGCACTGTAGGATTCTATGATTCTATGGTGGTGAGCTGCCCTCTTGAATCGCTGAAGTCCATGTAGTGTAGGTACACACACTGTGCTGTTAGGGAGGGAGTTCCAGGATTTTGACCCTGCGACAGTGAAGAAACAGCGATGTATTTCCAAGTCAGTGTGACTTGGAGGTGAACTTGCAGGTGGTGGTGCTCCCATGAGTCTACTGCCCTTGTCCTTCTAGGTGCAAGAGAACTTAGAAGGTTTGGAAGGTGCCGTTCAAAGAGCCTTGGTGAGATGCTTCATTGCATCTTGTGCATCGATGGTGCAGGGAATTAATGTTTAAGTTGATAGATAGAATGCCGATCAAGTGGACTGCTTTGTCCCACCTCATAAGTGTTGTTTGAGCCACATTCATCCAGGCAAGAGGAGAGTATTACACCACATTCCTGACTTGTGCCTTGTAGATGCTGGACAGACTTTGGGGAGTGAGGAGGTGTGTTCCTCATCATCGTACCATCAGCAAGTTTAGCTACAATGCACTCTGTCCCTTCATCCGAGTCATGAATATGAATTATAAATAGATGAGACCACAGTACTGATCCCTTTGGCACCCCACTGGTTAGAGTTTCCCAACCTGAAAATAACCTGACCCTCTGTTTCCTGTTAGTTAGCCAATCCTGGTCATATATTACCCCCAAAACCATGAGATTTATCTTGTCTAGTAACTTTAAATTGTAACACCTTATTGAATGCCTTTTGGAAGTCCAAATATTCACCATCCACTGGTTCCCCTTTATCCATCCTATTTGCTCAAATAATCAATATTGATGTCTCCTTATTTGGTCTGGAGCAGATTTTTACCTGACTGTACTCCTATTAAGCACCTTGGGCTGTTTACTAAATTAAAGGCCCTATATAGATGCAAGTTGTTGTTGTAATTGAATGAACATGACAGAAGAACACTGTGAGGAATGTGGTTTAATATAATGCAAAAGTGCAACTGACTATTCTGCCAGGTCCTCATGTTTCCAGCCACCAAACATAATTGGTGTTGCCTTCAAAGATGGAAACCTCTTCTCAATGCCTTTCAGAGTGTAGTCGTTGCTGCATTATGGGAAGCACGGCAGCTAATTTGCGCACCAAAGGGATCCACAAACAGTAATGATGTAAGTGACCAGATCATCTGTTTTTAGATTGTTTGAGGTGATAAACATTGGCCAGGATTCCTGGAGAGGTCTTTGCTTTGAAATAGTATCTTGGGATCTTTAGCATCCACTCGAGAGGGGAGGCGGGGAGGAGGGAGGGGAGGGGGGGCTCGCCTAGGCATCTCATCTGAAAGACGGCACCCCTGACAGTGTAGCACTCCCTCGGTGCTGTGAGGTTGTGTGACACTTCCTTTCACCCCCCCCCTCCCCCATTTTAGTTTTTTAAAGGCGCTTAAAGTAAAGCAGTTAACTCCTACATCAAAACAGCAGAGGGGAGAATTAATTGCGAGCACATTAACCAGTTGATAAAATTGCTGGTGGTATTTCTTTTTTGTTTGAGTTGGCTCAAGGTTTCCGAGCAATCAATTAGAAAAGCATGACAGGTTTTTTATTCCGCTGGTTGGACACTCCTAAACTTTGATGGACACTAAATGTAGGATTTCTGTTATTTAAGATTCAAAACTTTTTTTTTTAAACGGAGCTGAAAGATCCCTGAACAGTGTTAAACAAAAAGCGTCTCTGGGAAGACACCTGGATACTTATGAAAATTCCCCAGTTATGTTCACCATCACAGATACACACTGGTTGTCTCTGAGTAATGACTTAGTAATTGAAGCCTATAGGGAATAGCTGTTATTTTCCCTTGCCAAGATCAGCCCCTTCTCTTTCAGACTGTCCCTGGGGCAATGTGTTCAGTTTTATAACACCCCGACTGTCTGTCTGTACACAAGATCCCTTCATAAATAACTTATTAGTGGCTGGACAAAGGCCCTACAGTCGTCCTGGAGACGGCTAATGACCACTCTTTTCTTTGTTGCTCCTCTCCCTCCCCCTAAACAATTTGATAGAAGAGGCCCTGATTTAGGCCCATGCTTTCAAATAATCCTCCCTTCGATACAGATTCCAGCCTTTCTTGAGCTCCAGGAAAGCAAAGCTAAACTCAATGCCGTGCAACTTTCTTTGCTGAATATGGAACAGGGCTAGGAAGTGATATGGGAAACTGGAAAGATAATGATAATAATAATAATAATAATAATCGCTTATTGTCACAAGTAGGCTTCAATGAAGGTACTGTGAAAAGCCCCTAATCGCCACATTCCGGCGCCTGTTCGAGGAGGCTGGTACGGGAAAGATATATAAAACTCTGTATCATTACTCTTACTATATAAAATCTCGGTGCCTCTAAATCTCTCACATTCACTCTAATTATACAGAATCCCAATAGATCCAATACCCTTCCTTATTCATTCATATCGAATCCCAATGGGCAGAATCCCTTCCTATTCAATTTTGTCAGACAGAATCCCAATGGACAAAACCCCTTCCCATTCACTCTGAACATACAGATTCCAGTGAAGCAAATCGTTCCCCATTTGCTCCCATTATACAGACTCCCAATGAACCAAATCACTTCCTATTCATCTTCATTGGGCCTTGACCTGTCCCTTGTGCTGTATTTTTGTTTTGTAAATGCAATTTTCCAGCTCTCGGCCTTTTCAGTTCACCTTTTTCCGCTCAGCACATCTTCTTCTGGTGAAAACTTCCTTTTAATGGTTTTGACTCCAGATTGTGTTGCTGTTGCCCACATACTGACTATATTGCCCACAATATAAACGGACCGAGGTGTGAACATTACAAATCACTCACCGTTGATCATAACAAACCCTCACCGTGGCAAATCCAGACCTGAGGCTGTCAGGCAGAAGTGGTAAAACAAAACTTGATTCACTCCAGATAATATATTTTAAACAAGGAGCCCGGGAATTCACTTGGGTTTCAGGAGTTATTTAGTGAACTGAGCTGATTCCCAAGAAAAATTCTAGTTCCACATGTGCAGGAAACAAAAGGCAATAATGTCCCCCACCATCTCGGGCTTGCAAGTGTCCAAATATCCGACGAGGAAGTCCCAGGGGTTAACAGTGCTTTACTTCCCTCCTCTAAAAATTGTTTTAAGGAGTCAGTTTGATTTTAGTTGAAGAGGAAATGTTTGAAATGGATTGCCCGAGTGGAAATTACTTATAGTCATCCCGAATGTAGATCTGGATCTAATGAAGGTAGGAGTGTATTGACAATGAAGTAACAAAGTCCATTGTAGGCAAATTTGCTGATGCTACAAAGATATGTAAGAAAGAAAATTGTAAGGAGGACACAAAGTTTGCAATAAGTTAAGCAAATGGGAAAAAATTTGGATGGTGGAGTATAGAATCCATAGAATCCCTACATTGCAGAAGGAGGCCATTCAGCCCATCGAGTCTGCACGGGCCCTTGGAAAGAGCACCCCACTTAAGCCCACACCTCCATCCTATCCCCATAACCCAGTAACCCCACCTAAACTTTTGGGCACTAAGGGTCAATTTAGCATGGCCAATCCACCTAACCTGCACATCTTTGGACTGTGGGTGGAAACCAGAGCACCTGGAGGAACCCCACGCAGACACAGGGAGAACGTGCAGACTGCACAGTCACCCGCGGCCGGAATTAAATCCAGGTCCCTGTAGCTGTGAGGCAGCAGTGCTAATGATAGTGCCACCGTGCCATCCATATAATGTGGGGAAATGCATGGGTTGTTCACTTTGGCAGGAAGAATAGAAAAACAAAACATTATTTAAATGGAGAGAGACTGCAATACAGAGGGATCTGGACGACCTTGTACTTTAATCAACAAAAAGTTAGCAGGTACAGCAAGCAATTTAGGAAGGCAAATAGTATGTTGACATTCATTGCCAAGGGGGATGGAATATAAAAGTGAAGAAGTCTTCCTACAACTGTTCAGGGCATTGATGAGACCTCGCTGAGACTACCGTGTACAGTTTTGGAACCCTTAGTTAAGGAGGGACAGGCTTGCATCAGACAAAGTTCAGAAATGGTTCACAAGGCTGATTCCTGGGATGAAAGAATTGTCTTATAAGGAAACCGTGGGTAGCACGGTAGCACAAGTGGGTAGCACTGTGGCTTCACAGTGCCAGGGTCCCAGGTTTGATTCCCTGCTTGGTCACTGTCTGTGCGGAGTCTGCACGTTCTCCCCGTGTCTGCGTGGGTTTCCTCCGGGTGCTCCGGTTTCCTCCCACAGTCTAAAGACGTCCAGGTTAGGTGGATTGGCCATGCTAAATTGCCCTTAGTGACCAAAAAGGTTAGGAGGGGTTATTGGGTTACAGGGGTAGGGTGGAAGTGAGGGCTTAAGTGGGTCGGTGCAGCCTCGATGGACCTAATGGCCTCCTTCTGCAGTGTATGTTCTATATTCTATGTTCTATGTTGAGCAGGTTGGACATGTGCTCATTTGGATGAATGAGAGGTGATCTTTTAGAAACATTTTTTTAAAATTTAGATTACCCAATTCACTTTTTCCAATTAAGGGGCAATTTAGCTTGCACATCTTTGGGTTGTGGGGTTGAAACCCACGGAAACACGGGGAGAATGTGCAAACTCCAGACGGACAGTGACTCAGAACCGGAATCGAACGTGGAACCTCGTGAGGCAGCAGTACTAACTCACCGTGCCACCGTGCTGCCCCCTCTTTTGGAAACATGCAGGATTCTGTGGGGACTCGACATGGTAGATACTGAGAGGATGTTTCCCCTCGTGTAAGAATCTAGAACTCAAGGGTCACAGTTTCAAAATAAGGGCTCTCCCATTTAATTGAAGGTGATGAACCTCTCAGAGAGTCGTTAATCATTGGAATTCACTATCGACCAAGAACAGTGGTCATTGAGTGGATAAGAGTTAGACAGATTTTTGAGCTACAGTGAATCAAGGGTAACAGGAGGGAGTCAGGGAAGTTGTGTTAAAGCCACAACCAGATAAGCCATGACTTTATTGATTGGCAAAGCAGGCTCGAGGACCAAATGGCAAATACTTGCTCCTATTTCATAAGTTGTTATGCAGGTTAAAGGGGAAAATATCAGGGAGGATCCTAAAAGAGAGAAAGAAGGGTAGAAGATTTTAAGGATGGAATTCCACAGTTTAGAGATCTGCAGGCATGGCCACCAATGTTAGAGTGAGTGGAGTGGAGAATGGACAAGAAGCCAGAGTTGGAGGAATTCAGAGATTGCTGAGCTGTAGAGCTAGAGAATATTACAGAGATAGGGAGAGGTGTAGCCTCTGAGGAGTTTGAACCCAAGGATAATGGAATGACCAGTGTCGTTGTGAGTATCAGGGGTCCAAATTGTTGTGGATGTGTTTGTGATATTTATTGAGCGGGGCGAAACTGGGTTCCTTTTGTTAGCTCTCTGTTCCAAAGCTTTGGAATATTCTCCGTAAATATTTCATCCTTTCTCCCCTCATTTAAGGGACTCCTTACATACCTACCTCTAACATGATAACAAATAGGAATTCAAACAGATTTTTCTCCCTCCTTACTCCATCCAGCCACACTCCATCCAGAAGAGGATTGTTGACATTATTGCCCAGCCAGGTGGAAAATACCCAACTCGGCACATTCAGACATGGGATTCGGGGCAAGGTGCAGACTGGAGTTACTAAATAACAGTGTGAGGGAGCTGGATTAACATCAGTAGAGATACAGTCAGTAACACAGGGGGCTGGGGGAGGGGTTACTGAGTGACAGTGTGAGGGAGCTGGATTAACATCAATAGAGATACAGTCAGTAACACAGGGTGCTGGGGGAGTGGTTACTGAGTGACAGTGTGAGGGAGCTGGATTAACATCAGTAGAGATACAGTCAGTAACACAGGGGGCTGGGGGAGGGGTTACTGAGTGACAGTGTGAGGGAGCTGGATTAACATCAATAGAGATACAGTCAGTAACACAAGAGGCTGGGGGAGGGGTTACTGAGTGACAGTGGGAGGGAGCTGGATTAACATCAATAGAGATACAGTCAGTTACACAGGGTGCTGGAGGAGGGGTTACTGAGTGACAGTGTGAGGGAGCTGGATTAACATCAATAGAGATACAGTCAGTAACACAGGAGGCTGGGGGAGGGGTTACTGAGTGACAGTGTGAGGGAGCTGGATTTTCATCAGTAGAGATACAGTCAGTAACACAGGGTGCTGGGGGAGGGGTTACTGAGTGACAGTGTGAGGGAGCTGGATTAACATCAATAGAGATACAGTCAGTAACACAAGAGGCTGGGGGAGGGGTTACTGAGTGACAGTGTGAGGGAGCTGGATTAACATCAGTAGAGATACAGTCAGTTACACAGGGTGCTGGGGGAGGGGTTACTGAGTGACAGTGTGAGGGAGCTGGATTAACATCAGTAGAGATACAGTCAGTTACACAGGGTGCTGGAGGAGGGGTTACTGAGTGACAGTGTGAGGGAGCTGGATTAACATCAATAGAGATACAGTCAGTAACACAGGGTGCTGGGGGAGGGGTTACTGAGTGACAGTGTGAGGGAGCTGCATTAACATCAGTAAAGATACAGTCAGTAACACAGGGTGCTGGGGGAGGGGTTACTGAGTGACAGTGTGAGGGAGCTGGATTAACATCAATAGAGATACAGTCAGTAACACAGGGTGCTGGGGGAGGGGTTACTGAGTGACAGTGTGAGGGAGCTGGATTAACATCAATAGAGATACAGTCAGTAACAGGGTGCTGGAGGAGGGGTTACTGAGTGACAGTGTGAGGGAGCTGGATTAACATCAATAGAAATACAGTCAGTAACACAGGGTGCTGGGGGAGGGGTTACTGAGTGACAGTGTGAGGGAGCTGGATTAACATCAATAGAGATACAGTCAGTAACACAGGGTGCTGGGGGAGGGGTTACTGAGTGACAGTGTGAAGGAGCTGGATTAACATCAATAGAGATACAGTCAGTAACACAGGGTGCTGGGGGAAGGAGTTATTGAGTGACAGTGTGAGGGAGCTGGATTAACATCAATAGAGATACAGTCAGTAACACAGGGTGCTGGGGGAAGGAGTTATTGAGTGACAGTGTGAGGGAGCTGGATTAACATCAATAGAGATACAGTCAGTAACACAGGGTGCTGGGGGAAGGAGTTATTGAGTGACAGTGTAAGGGAGCTGGATTAACATCAATAGAGATACAGTCAGTAACACAGGGTGCTGGGGGAGGGGTTACTGAGTGACAGTGTGAGGGAGCTGGATTAACATCAATAGAGATACAGTCAGTAACACAGGGTGCTGGGGAAGGGGTTACTGAGTGACAGTGTGTGGGAGCTGGATTAACATCAATAGAGATACAGTCAGTAACACAGGGTGCTGGGGGAGGGGTTACTGAGTGACAGTGTGAGGGAGCTGGATTAACATCAATAGAGATACAGTCAGTAACACAGGGTGCTGGGGGAGGGGTTACTGAGTGACAGTGTGAGGGAGCTGGATTAACATCAATAGAGATACAGTCAGTAACAAAATGATTGTGAAAGAAAGTGAGAGCGAAAGAGACTGAAAGACTGAGGAAGTGAATTTTCTTCGGATGACACCATGCAAGGAAGAGTTGTACGTACAGGCCAGTTTTGAAATTAAGGACAAACGTGAGAGTTTAAAGAATATTGGTGCTGCATAGTCCATGAAAGGGATGAACTGGCTACAATAAATTCCCCTAGTCTGGTTGAGGGCTTTGTGGTTTGGACTTGTTTCCCCCTAAGGCCTCTGCACAAAAGCTTGTGCTTGAGTCGGGCACTGTGCAAACAAGCATCCTGCAGAGGACACAGATCACTCCAAACTGATTGGCCAGGGGCTGTGACTCCAATCTGGTATGTGTGGTCAGGTTGTACACTGTCTCATGAAGTGGCCTAGACACTTGGACGGTTGAACAATAACAGTTTATTTGGAACACATAACTATACACATATATTTGGGCGGTATGGTAGCACAGTGGTTAGCGTTGGCTCTCCACAGCTCCAGGGTCCCAGGTTTGATTCCTGTCTTGGGTCACTGTCTATGAGGGGTCTGCATGTTCCCCCCCGTGTCTGTGTGGGTTTCCTCCGGGTGCTCCGGTTTCCTCCCACAGTCCAAAGATATGCAGGTTAGGTGGATTGGTCATGCTAAATTGCCCTTAGTGTCCAAAAAAAGATTGGGTGGGGTTGCTGGGTTGATGGGATGGGGTGGAAGCTTGGGCTTGAGTAGGGTGCGGGCTTGATGGGCAGGATGGCCTCCTTCTGCACTGTAAATTCTATGATTCCATGATTCTATATGGGACACAGTTCTGAATAGGTGCGAACTTCATGATGACTTCTCCCGGACTCATTCCTATTCCCACGTGATTCGCTACATCATAATGTCGGCAATCCTCTTTCCCCAGTACCACATTACCCCTTACAGTCCCAAACATCCTAATACTAAACCTTCCCCAAGTCTTTATCCAAATGTATTTATTTATTTATTTTTAAACATTTTTTTATATTTCGCGTACGCAATTTTTTCCAACGAAGGGGCAATTTAGCGTGGCCAATCCGCCTACCCTGCACATCTTTGGGTTGTGGGGGTGAAACCCACGCAGACACGGGGAGAACGTGCAAACTCCACACGGACAGTGACCCAGAGCCGGGATCGAACCTGGGACCTCAGCGCCGTGAGGCAGCAGTGCTAACCACTAGGCCACCGTGCTGCCTATCCAAATATATTTATTTATTTATTTTAGAAAATATATATTTTTATGCTTCGCCTTTTTCACATTTTCTCCCAAATTTACACCCAACAATAAACAATAATCAGTAACGGATGTAGTGTCAATCCCAGTGTCAACAACAATCCCATCCTCCTACCAATCCTCCAAACATTAGCCCGCATGTTAACATAAACAAATGACAAAAAGGAATCAGGAATCACCCATAGTCACCATTAACACATACAGTCCCCCTCCCCCAACCCCCCCATCCCCCCCCCCCCCCCCCCACTAATGTTCAATGTAATCCAATTCTCGAAAGTGCATAATGAATAATGGCCATGAATTGTAGAATCCCTCCGTCCTTCCCCTCAGTTCAAATTTGGCCTTCTGAAGTGTCAAGGATTCCAGCAGGTCCCCCCGCCACGCCAGGGCACAGGGTGGAGAGGTTGATCTCCATCCCAACAGGATCCGCCTTCGGGTGATCAACGAGGGGAAGGCTACAACATCTGTATCCCCAGCCGTTTCCAACTCCGGCTGGTCCGACACCCTGAATATGGCCTCCCGAGGGCCCGGGTCCAGTTTCATATGCACCACTTTAGATATTACCCTAAAAACCTCCATCCAGTAATCCTCCAGCTTTGGACAGGACCAAAACATATGAATGTGATTCGCACCCCCCCGCAACGTTTACACACATCTTCTACCCCCTCACAGAGCCGGCTCATCCTCACCCTTATAAGGTTTGCTCTATACACCACCTTCAGCTGTATCAGCCCCAACCTTGCGTACGAGGCGGAGGTGTTCAGCCTCCTGATAACCTCACACAGAACCCCTCCTCCATACCCTCTGCCAACTCTTCCTCCCACTTTGCCTCGATCCCTTCCAGCGGCGTCTTCTCATCTTCCAAAATAGCCCCGTATACCGCCGATACTACCCCTCCTCCAGTCCCCCTTCTCCAATAATGTGGAAGCCGGCTCTACTGGGAAGCTCTGTATCTCAGTTCTGGCAAAAGTCTCGAACCTGCATGTATCTAAATATCTCCCCCAGCTCCAGCCCATACTTCGCTTCCAGCTCCTTCAATTCTGCAAACCGACCCCCAAGAAACAAATCTTTTAGTGTCCCAATTCCTTTCTCCTCCCATCTTTGAAAATTTCCATCCCACTTCCCTGGCTCAAATCTATGGTTCCCCCGAATCGGCATTTCCCTTGACAGTGCCCGCGACCCAAAGTGCTGTCGAAACTGCCTCCAAATTCTCAATGAAGCTATTATTACCGGACTCCCTGAGTATTTCCCTGGAGCCATCGGGAGCGGCGCTGTTGCAAGCGCCTTCAATCCCGACCCCCTACAAAAACTCTCCTCCATTCTGACTCATTGGGAGTCAACCTCTCTGACCCAGCTCCGTACCTTCTCCACATTCACCGCCCAGTAGTAATACATCAGGTTCGGAAGACACAAACCCCCTGCCTGCCTTCCTCTCTGTAGCAGCACCTTTCTAACTCAAGCCACCTTCCCTCCCCATATGAACGAGGTAATCATCCCTCCAATCTCTCTAAAAAAATGCCTTTGGCAGGAAAATCGGCAGGCATTGGAAAATAGACAGAAATCATGGCAACACATTCATTTTAACCGCCTGTACCCGACCAGCCAGTGACAGAGGGAGACCACCCCACATTGCCAGATCAGCTTTCACCATCCCCACCAAACTAGAAATGATGTACCTACGGAACCCTCCTAATCCTGAGCAACCTGCACCTCCAGGTATCTAAAGTGAGTCCCTACCCTACGGAATGGCAGCACCCCCCCCCCCCCCCAACCCTGCCCCCACCCCTGGACAAGACACCACAAACTATTCACTCTTGTCTAGATTTAATTTGTACCCCAAGAAAGACCCAAACACCCGAAGCAGCTCCAGTATTCCCTCTATTGACAAAGTCGACTCCGTCATGTACAATAAGTCATCGGCATATAAGGACACCATATGCTCTATCCCACCCCCGCACTATCCCTTTCCATACCGCCAAACTTTTTAACACGATGGCCAACAGCTTAATCGCGAGTGCAAACAGCAGGGGGGACATAGGACATCCCTGCCTTGTGGAGAGGAAAGTATTCTGAACTGATGTTATTTGTGCGGACACTGGCCCTCGGCGCCTTATATAACAGCTTTACCCAGTCCACAAATCTTGGTCCAATGCCAAACCGCTCCAGAACTGCCATCAAATACCCCCATTCTACCCGGTCAGATGCTTTTTCGACATCCAATGCCACAACCACCTGTTTCCTTCCCCTCCGCCGGTGCCATAACAACGTTCAATACCCGCCTAATGTTTGAAAAGAGTAGCCTCCCTCTCACAAACCCCCTCTGATCTTCACCTATCAACTTCAGGAGGCACTCCTCTAGCCTACCTGCCAGTACCTTCGCCAATATCTTTGCGTCCACGTTTATAAGTCCCCCTCCCCTAGCCTCGGGTACTCCAGCCCATCTAGAAATTCCTGCATCTCCCGGCCTCCCCCAGGTGGCTCTGACCTGTACAACCTCTCATAGAATTCCTTAACGACCTTGTTAATCTGATCTGGATCTACCACAAACTTCCCTGCCCTGTCTCGCACCTGGACAATTTTCCTTGCCGCACCGTCCCTCCGGAGCTGACCCACCAACTCTCGTAAACTGCCCCCCTTGCTCACCTCAATTGGCGTACCACCTTCCTGGTCGGTAGTTGGTCAAAGCTCGCCTGGAGTTCCTTCCTCTTTTCCAACTGCGCTGGGTCCCTATCTTCTGCATACCTCCTGTCTACCTCCAGCATCTCATCCATTACTCCTTCCATTCCAACCTCTTCTGTCTGTCTGAACGAGATCACCTCACCCCTCAACACCGCCTTTAAAGCCTCCCAGACAACTGCCTTCAACACCTCACCCGTGCAGTTTAAACCTACATATTCCTCAATTGCTTTTTCAATTTTGTCACAGAATCCTCGGTCCCCCAACAATCCCACACCTAACTTCCACCCTGGTCTCTGTACCACCCCCTTCTCCAATACCATATCCAGCCAATGCGGAGCATGTTCTGATTTTGCAATTGCGGAGTACTCCGACCCTTTAACCCCAGCCAGCACCACCTTCCCCACCATGAGAAAGTCGATCTGCGAGTCCACCTTATGGACTGCTGAGAAAAACGAGTACTCCCGCTCCCTCAGGTGCAGAAACCTCCAAGGGTCCACCCCTCCCATTTCTACCATTAGCCCAGCCAGCGCTTCACCCCCTGATGGGACCAGCGAGCGTGGCCGTGACCTGTCCAATCTTGGCTCCTGCACCATGTTCCAGTCCGCCCCCGCGCCCCCCCCCCCTCCCCCCCCCAACCACCACTATAATTATGTGTATGTCCAAAACAGGGATGGCTCCAAATACCTTCTTCGGGAATCCCACGTCATCCCAATTGGGATCATATACACTTGCCATCGCCACTAGCCTCCCCTCCAGCTCCCCTGTTACATTCACATATCTACCCACCTGATCTGCAACTATCTTCTCCATTTGGAACCGTACCCTTTTGCTGACCATTACCGCTACCTTTGAGCTCTTCCATCAAATCCAGAACGAAACACCTGGCTAACCCAGCCCTTCTTCAGTCTCATTGATCCTTCACCCTCAGGTGAGTCTCCAGCAGCCTTGCTACATCGGCCTTCAAACCTTTCAGATGCGCAAGCACCCGTGACCACTTGACTGGGCCTCCCAGCCCCCTCAGATTCCATGTGACTATCCTAACTGGGGATCTCTCAGCGCCCCCCTTCTTATCCACCATCATCATTATACCGCGGGCCCTGCCCCATGAACGTGGCCCGTACCTTTCCATTATTAACATCGAACCCCCACCCCCTCCCAGAATTCCCCGTGCACTTATCCTCAGATAAATCTCACCCAGTATCGATCCTCTCCCCGCCACTTGCTCACCTCGTAGGCCCATTGAAACCTGCTAACCAGCCTCCAATGTCCGCAGTCCTCTTCGCACCACACCTCCGTTCACTAGCCAACTTTAGTTAGCTAGCGCCGGTGGTCCCCGCCCTAAAAGGCATACTGTCCCCTCCCACCCAGTCCCAGAAGAAAAAGAAAAACAATCTAAGCCATACAATTCAATATAATAACATTAACCATTGCAAAAAAAAGGAACAAAAATGCCAATCAAAACTTAAACTCGATAACAATGTGAAGTCAAGTAAGTAAGTAAGTTACAATACAGGTCAGTGAAAAGAAGGTTATAACATTTATACATTTTCCAGCTCCCCAATCACACTCGATGATCTCTCTTCCAGCTCCACTCCTCACATCTGCCCCAGGCCTTCTGCCTTCACAAACACATCAACTGCCTCCACTGTTTCAAAATAAAAATCTTAATAATAATAATAATAATCACTTATTGTCACGGGTAGGCTTCAATGAAGTTACTGTGAAAAGCCCCTAGTCGCCACATTCTGGCGCCTGTTCGGGGAAGCCGGTAGGGGAATTAAACCTCCGCTGCTGGCATTGTTCTGCATTATAAACCAGCTATTTAGCCCACTGTGCTAAACCTGCCGTTGTACGTCATCCTCAGTGTCGCCTTCACTCGGCTGAATGCCGCTCGTCTCTTTGCCAACTCCACCATCAAGTCTGGTTAATCCAAACTCTAGCACCATCCCACTGCACCTCCCGCTTCTGCTTCGTCCAGGTTAACACCTTCTCCTTCATGTGGTATTTATGGAAGCAGATAATTACTGCTCTCGGCAGCTCATTTACTTTCGGTTTCGGCCTTAACGGCCGATGAGTTCAGTCCAGTTCATACCGGGAGGGGTCTTCACCTCCCCCATCAACTCCGCCAGCTTCTTAGCAAAGTACTCAGTTGGTCTTGAGCCCTCTGCCCCTTCGGGCAAGGCCATAATTCTCAGCAGTTCTCTAAGACCTTGAGCTTTGCTCGGAGTCCTCTGTTGACCTCCACCACCCTCTGCAGTTCATCCCTCGCCGAGGTGAGCTGGTCGCTGTGCTGCGACATGGTCTCCTCCACTTCCTTCATCTTTTCACCCTGTTCTCTCACCTCAGCTGATGTCTTTGCCACGGCTATCCTCACCAGGGCAATTGCGTCCTCCAACAATGATCTCAGTGCGACCGTCATCTCCTTCCTCAATGCCTCCATGTGCCTCGCAAACTGCTTCTCCAGCTCCACAGCCATCACCTCGGTCATCTTTTCCACTGTAAGTAGTGCGGCCCCAGCAGACGGTCCGGCCTCCGCCATCTTGTCAGCACTTTTACTGGTCCTCTCATTCGGTGGCGAGCCGCGTTTCCCCCCTTCTTCACAGCTATTTTTGGTATCCCTTACCCACTTCGTATTTTTCTCCTTCTTTCTTCAATCTCGAGATAAATAAATAATAAAATAACAAAATTTTTTAAAAAATAATTAAAACATTAAAAAAAAAATTCAAAAATCAAAGTTCAAAAAATCTCTTCCCCTGAAACCGGACTTCAAACATCCCACACTCCGGCACCTGATCAGGTACAGATCTCAGGTTCTGACAATTCAGAATGTCCAATTCACCTAGCAGTAAAACCCGTTGCCCGTCCCTCAGGCTCCAAAGGCCGAAGAAATCCCGACCGACGAAACAAAGGGAAAACCCCCAGAAAACGATGAAATGACTCCGACTGGCGGGAGCCCATCTTCAGCGCGACTGCTCCTCTCGCGCTGCATCCAAATATATTTATAATAACATTGATGCACAATCAATGGACACGAAACGCAGATGAAGTCCGAACGATAGGCTTTAATACACAAGACGTGTACCCAGCAGCAGACGTACAGAAGAAAGGCCGACTGCCGGGAAGCACGAGTTCTTATATACTGCCTCGTAGGCGGAGCTACCTACCTCTCAGCCAATCGGCTGAAAGGCACATGACTTACCTGGGCCAATGGGCAGCGAGTCCTCTGCACCAATGGCAGCTCACACTTCCAGGTACCGTAATACCCCTAGTCATACTACCACAAACATTTACATGCTACCCCTTCTCTCCCCCCTGAAGTGTGCATTACCAGATTCAGGTAGTCTGGAGACTTTATAGCACTGCCAGATCTTTTTATCGTACGTGGTGTTTCAAATACTCGGGTGTCAACATCTGATTCGCGTCTTGCACCCCTCAGACTTGTATTTATCTTTGTTAACACTCTGTCTTCCTCGGCCAGTTACCATGGGCTAATCCCTCTGGGGTGTATGTTCGCTTTGTTCAGTCATCGAGTGGACTCGGGTTTTCTTTCTTGGTAGGGTTTGGCATGTTCTTCGAATAAATTGAAGGTTTACCAGTAATAATCTTTATTGCCACAAGTAGGCTTACATTAACACTGCAATGAAGTTATTGTGAACATCCCCTGGTCACCACACTCCGGCGCCGGTTCAGGTACACTGAGGGAGAATTCAGAATGTCCAATTCACCTAACAGCACGTCTTTCGGGACTTGTGGGAGGAAACCGGAGCACCCGGAGGAAACCCACGCAGACACGGGGAGAACAGTGGCCAAAGAAGGGAATCGACCTTGGGATCCGGATGCCGTGAAGCAACAGTGCTAACCACGCCGCCCTATGTTTGTATGTTCCTCTTCCTTGAGATCAACTTGCAGCTTGGTGTCTAATGCTGTGTTCTGTTTCTTCATGTTCACTTGTGTCCCTTGAGTTTTGGCTTGGTGTGTTGACCGTTACTTCCCTCCTGCTTCAGGATTGACTTCATGTTCTGCCTGTGAGCTTGAAGCCCCAGCTTCATTGCTGGAGTTTTTTCTAGTTCCGTGACAGCAGCTGTTTGACTCTGAAGTTCGAGCTCAGGGTTCTGCTGCTGTTCCTTCTCCTCCGTGTCTTCTATTTTCAATATGTTGGTGCTCATCTGGACGTTTCCCTGGTCTGGCCAAAGCAGAATATTTTCTGCCAGCTCCACAGCGGCTGGAATAGCTGCCTCTACAAAGAGTAAGGGCAATTCCGAACAAAGTCCCAATGTAGAATATAAGAACATAAGAACTAGGAGCAGGCGTAGGCCATCTGGCCCCTCGAGCCTGCTCCGCCATTCAATGAGATCATGGCTGATCTTTTGTGGACTCAGCTCCACTTTCTGGCCCGAACACCATAACCCTTTATTCCTTTATTCTTCAAAAAATTATTTATCTTTATCTTGAAAACATTTAGTGAAGGAGCCTCAACTGCTTCACTGAAATTCCATAGATTCACAACCCTTTGGGTGAAGAAGTTTCTCCTAAACTCAGTCCTAAATCTACTTCCCCTTATTTCGAGGCTATGCCCCCTAGTTCTGCTTTCACCCGCCAATAGAAACAACCTGCCCGCATCTATCCTATCTATTCCCTTCATAATTTTATATGTTTCTATAAGATCCCCCCTCATCCTTGTAAATTCCAACGAGTACAGTCCCAGTCGACTCAACCTCTCCTCATAATCCAACCCCTTCAGCTCTGGGATTAACCTAGTGAATCTCCTCTCCACACCCTCCAGTGCCAGTCTGTCCTTTCTCTGGTAAGGAGAGCAAAACTGGACACAATACTCCAGGTGTGGCCTCACTAACACCTTATACAGTTGCAGAATAACCTTCCTCATCTTAAACTCCATCCCTCTAGCAATGAAGGACAAAACTCGATTTGCCTTCTTAATCACCTGTTGCACCTGTAAACCAACTTTTTGCGACTCATGCAACAGGACACCCAGGTCCCTCTGCACAGCTGCATGATTCAATATTTTATCATTTAAATAATAATCCGTTTTGCTGTTATTCCTACCAAAATGGATAACCTCATATTTGTCAACATTGTATTCCATCTGCCAGACCCTAGCCCATTCACTTAACCTATCCAAATCCCTCTGCAGACTTCCAAATCCTCTGCACTTTTTGTTTTACCACTCATCTTAGTGCCGTCTGCAAACATGGATACATTGCCCTTGGTCCCCAACTCCAAATCACCTTTGTAACTTGTGAACAATTGTGGGCCCAACACTGATCCCTGAGGGACACCACTAGCTACTGATTGCCAACCGGAGAAACACCCATTAATCCCCACTCTTTGCTTTCTATTAATTAACCAATCCTCTATCCATATTACTACTTTACCCTTAACACCATGCACCATTACCTTATGCAGCAACCTTTTGTGTGGCACCTTGTCAAAAGTTTTCTGGAGATCCAGATATACCACATCCATTAGATCCCCATTGTCTACCACTCTGGTAATGTCCTCAAAATGTTCCACTAAATTAGTTAGGCACGACCTGCCCTTTATGAACCCATGCTGCGTCTGTCCATGGGACAATTCAACAAGATCATGGCTGATCTTTTGTAGACTCAGCTCCACTTTCCGGGCCAAACACCATAACCCTTAATCCCTTTATTCTTCAAAAACGATCTATCTTTACCTTAAAAACATTTAATGAAGGAGCCTCAACTGCTTCACTGGGCAAGGAATTCCATAGATTCACAACCCTTTGGGTGAAGACGTTCCTCCTAAACTCAGTCCTAAATCTACTTCCCCTTATTTTGAGGCTATGCCACCTAGTTCTGCTTTCACCCGCCAGTGGAAACAACCTGCCCACATCTAATAACAATGACTGACTTGCGGGCTGAGGTAAAGTCACAAAGAATGTTGTATAGCTTACAACCTGAATCCTGCAATGAGATTCCATTCCTGAGTATAAAGTATCATTGAGATAAACCATCTGAACCATTCAATTAGATTCCAGCTTGTTAATGGGCAACAAAGAGATGGTAGACCAGTTGAACAATTACTTTGGATCTGTCTTCACTAAAGAGGATACAAATAACCTTACGGATATACTAGGGGACAGAAGGTCTGGCATGAAGGAGGAACTGAAAGAATCCTTCTTAGTCAGGAAATTGTATTGGGGAAATTATAGGGATTAAAACCCAATATGTCCCCAGGGCCTGACGCTTTGCACCCCGGAGTATTTAAGGAAGTGGCCCTAGAAATAATTGGCGCATTGGTGATTATTTTCCAGCATTCTACAGACTCTGGAATAATTCCAATGGTAGCTCATGTAATCCCACTTTTTAAAAAAGAAGGGAGAGAGAAAACAGAGAATTATAGACCAATTAGCCTGACATAGGTGATGGGGAAAATGTTGGAGTCAATTATTAAGGATGAAATAACTGAGCATTTGGAAAGTGGGAACAGGATTGGCCCAAGTCAGCATGGATTCACTAAAGGAAAATCATGCTTGACAAATTTTCTGGAATTGTTTGAGGATGTGACCAGTAGAGTGGACAAGGGTGAACCAATGGATGTTGGGTATCTGGACTTTCAAAAGGCTTTTTACAAGGTCCCACACAAGAGATTACTGAGCAAACTTGAAGCTCACAGTATTGGGGTTAATGTATTGACATGGATAGAGAGCTGGTTGGCAAACAGGAAGCAGAGAGTGGGAATAAACGGGTCTTTTCAGAGTGGCAGGCAGTGACTAGTGGGGTACCGCAGGGTTCAGTGCTAGATCCCCAACTGTTCACAATACATTAATGATTTGGATGAAGGAATTGCATGCAATGGGTGGGATTCTCCGTTAGCTGATGCCGAAATCGGGAAAGGCGATTGGGTGGAGAATTGGTTCCGACGTCGAAATCGCAGCAGGCGCTGATTTCACGTCAAATCGCAATGCTCCAGCACCTTGACAGTGGCGTCAATGCGTTATAAGTACAAGTAGTTGCTGTAACAGCCCTCTACAATGGGAATATATGAAACTTTAGGGGAAGGAAGCCATCTTGTTTTCTTCCTAAAATGCTGATGCAACAGTAGTGGGGTTGACCAATCAAAGCAATCCACCCCTATCAATGTGCCTGCAACAGGCCCAGACATGAGGTAAAGAGCTTTGGGAAACAGAGGCCAGAATTTGACACTCTCCCCACCCACCCCACTTCATTCCCAGTGGGTTCTGAGGTAAGGGTGGGGGCATAATTAGAGTTCTTTAAGAAACAAAGAGGTACTTTCATTTCCATAGTGTCCTTCATGACCACAAGACATACCCAAGTGCTTTACAGCCAATGAGGTAGTTGTTACATGTAGTCACTGTTATAATGAAAATAGTAAGAAGTCTTACAACACCAGATTAAAGTCCAACAGGTTTGTTTCAAGCACGAGCTTTCGGAGTCCGGCATTGCTTCGAAAGCTAGTGTTTGAAACAAACCTGTTGGACTTTAACCTGGTGTTGTAAGATTTCTTACTGTGCTCACCCCAGTCCAACGCCGGCATCTCCACATTATAATGAAAATAGCACAACAGCCAATTTGCGCAGAGAAGAATTTCATAAACTGCAGTGAGATAATGACTAGATAAAACATTTTTTGTGATATTGAACTTGGAATATATTGTGAGGAAGAACTTCCCTCCCCCCCCCCCCCCCCCCCCCCCCCCCCGCTCGTTTCCATTAGTGTCATGGACCTCCTAAATCCTCCTGAGAAAGCTGGTGCCTTGGTTTATTGTCTCACCTGAAAGATGGTAATTTGCAACACTTCTTCAAATGGGGCAGCACGGTAGCATTGTGGATAGCACAATCGCTTCACAGCGCCAGGGTCCCAGGTTCGATTCCGGCTTGGGTCACTGTCTGTGCGGAGTCTGCACATCCTCCCCGTGTGCGCGTGGGTTTCCTCCAGGTGCTCCGTTTCCTCCCACAGTCCAAAGATGTGCCGGTTAGGTGGATTGGCCATGATAAATTGCCCTTAGTGTCCAAAATTGCCCTTAGTGTTGGGTGGGGTTACTGGGTTATGGGGATAGGGTGGAGGTGTTGACCTAGGGTAGGGTGCTCTTTCCAAGGGCCGGTTCAGACTCGATGGGCCGAATGGCCTCCTTCTGCACTGTAAATTCTATGATCTAAATATACCCGAGATTATATATATTCCGTGCTCAGGTCTCTGGAATGGGGGTCTCCGGAATGCATGCCTTTCTGATCCGAAAGTGAGAAACTGATGCCAACTGAGGCGAGACGAGCTTTATTCTGGATCCAACTTCAGTTGATCCAAAAATATGGAGACACTCCCTGTCTCAACGTCGATGGCTTCAGCACTATATCGCAGGATTAGATAGTTCCAGAAGCAACCAACCTTAAAAGCATCCCAGGATTCAACTAACTACAATGCCAATGTCAACAATAAGCGAATTGACAGCCGAGAATATCATGGGCATTATCTTAGGCGCAGGATGAACTGAGGGCCTCCTGTTTAACAAGGTGGAACGACATGTTAGGCTTCACCGGACAGCACTGCTATCAAGAGGATTGTTAAAGTGGAAGAGTTTTTTGACAGGTCATAAAGAATGAGCATCAAATATCATCCATGCCCAAGCTCCAGACAGTTTATACACACACACACATTCACACACACACACATATGGGACAGGATATTAAACAGCCCCTATTAAATAGGATAGAATGTCAAAAGCACCAAGACCACATTTTTAAAAAGTAATACACTCTCAATGTCCCCGGTAAAAAAAGATTTCACATCATTTGGAACGCCCCCCCCCCCCCCCCCCCCCCCCCACCCCTATTATATGGGCATTATGTGATTCTGTTAAGTTGGGTGTTGCCTCAGCAGAATTTCCTATTTAATTCAAAATCTTTAGGGGTTTGTGTCGTTTCGCACCCTGTGCCAAAGGACAGATTATGGCTGCAGATTGCATCTACAAGGTGCATCGCAAGGATAAGTGCTTGGCCCTGAGCTATTAATAATTCACATTAATGACTAAGATGAGGGGGACAAGTACAACGTATTCAATTTTGTTTACGATAACAAAGTTGTGTGATAAAGTAAATTGTGAAGACATGCAAAGGCAGCGGAGGGATATGGACAGATTAAGTGGACGGGAAAAACACAGGGCAGATGGAAGTTAAGTATGAAGTTAGGCATTTCGGAAAGAAAAATAGAAGAGCACAATATTGTTTGAAAGGTTACGTGGAGAGTTTAACATGCAGGCACAGCAAGCAATGAGGAAAGCAAATGGCATGTTTGCCTTTATTATAAAGGGATTGGAGTATAAAAGTGAACAAGTCTTATCACAAATGTACAGGGCATTGGCATAAGACCCTGTATTGAGTACAGTCTTGGCCTGTCTATCTAAGAAAGGATATATTTGCTTTTGGTGGCGTGCAGCAAAAGTTCAGTAGTCTAATTCTTCGGAAGAGGGGGTTGCCTTATGAGGAGAGATTGAGTTGACTGGGCCTACATTCCCTTGACTTCAGAAAAACAGGGGTGGGGGGGGAGATTAAATGTGGAGGCACAGTCTCAGAATACAGGGTTGGCCATTTCGGACTGAGAATTGGAGAAATTTCTTCACTCAAAGTTTTGTGAGTCTTTACAGCTTCCTTCCCCCAAAAGGCTGTGAGTGCTCAGTAGCTGAATGTATTCAAAATGGCAGTCGACAGATTTTGGGATATTAAGGGAAAGAAGAGATATGGGCACATCAGAGGAAGATGGAGGTGAGATCGAAGATCAGCCTTAATCCTATTAAATGACTGAGCAGACAACCGATTCCAACCAAAGCTTCAAATGTTCTTCAGGTGGATGTTGAAGATCCCTTTTTGAAAAATAAATTAAGAGTACACAGTTCTTTTTTTTTTCAATTAAGCGGCAATTTAGTGTGGCCAATTCACCTATCCTGCGCATCTTTTGTGTTGGGGGGGGGGGGGGGGTGAGACCCATGCAGCCATGGGGAGAATGTGCAAACTCCTCACGGATAGTGACCCAGGGCCCTCAGCTCCATGAGGCAGCAGTGCCAACCACTACAGCCACCGTGCCGCCCAATGATGTTGAAGGTCCCAAAGCACCATTGGAAAAGAGAAGGATAGTTCTCCCTGGTGTTCTGACCAATATTTAACTTTCAATCAACGTCACTAAAGATGACGATTTGAACATTTATTTTATTGTTTTTTCGGGATCTTGCTGTGTGCAAATTGCTTGCTGTGTTTTCTACATTACAACAGTCACTACACTTCAAAAAGTACTTCATTGGCTCTATACTGGTGCCCAAAGTTTGTGAAAGATACCATATCAATCCAAGTTTTTATTTTATTTCGATGCTCCCTCAAGGTGTTACCTGGGTTTCTCGTAGAATATAGAGTGAGTGAAGGTTTGTTAGATTGATTCCCTACCCTATTTTCTCTCCATAACATGTGCAAATTGAACTTTCCTTTGTGCTACTGAAAAGGACAATAGAGCCAATCACTCAGATAGAGGATATCTTTCTTCATCCTAATTTGAGTTCTTTTTCTTCAAATCGAAGGTAGCAGGGATAATCCAGGAAACAATAGGCCGGTGTGCCTCACATCGGCAGTAGGTAAATTATTGGAGAGAATTCTTAGGGACAGGATTTATCCCCATTTGGAAACAAATGGACTCATTCGCGATAGACAGCATGATTTTGAGAAGGTGAGGTCATGCCTCACTAACTTGATTGAGTTTTTTGAGGAGGTAACAAAGATGATTGATGAAGGGAGGGCAGTGGATGTTGTTTGCATGGACTTCAGTAAAGCCTTTGACAAGGTGCCTCATGGCAGACTGAGACAAATTGTGAAGTCATACGGGGTCAGAGGTGAGGTGGCAAGATGGATACAAGATGGAGGCAAGAGGTAGCAGTGGAAGGGTTTTTTTCTGAATGGAAGGTTGGTATAGAAAGTCAGAGAGATCTGGGTGCGCAGATCCACAGATCTTTGAAAGTGGCAACACAAGTGGACAAGGTAGTCAAGTAAGCATACGGAGGGCAGGACGGTGGCACAGTGGTTAGCACTGCTGCTTCACGGCGCTGAGGACCCAGGTTCGATCCCGGCTCTGGGTCACTGTCCGTGTGAAGTTTGCGCATTCTCCCTGTACTTGCGTGGGTTTTGCCCCCACAACCCAAAGATGAGCAGGGTAGGTGGATTGGCCAAGCTACATTGCCTCCTAATTGGAAAAAATTAATTGGGTGTTCTAAATACAGAATGCTTGCCTTCATTGGACGGGGCATCGAGTATAAAAACTGGCAAGTCATGCTACCGTTTTTATAGAACCTTGGTAAGGCTGCACTTGGAATATTGCACACAATTCTGGTCACCACACTACCAGAGGAATGTAGAATCTTTGGAGAGGGTGCAAAGGAGGTTTACTAGGATGTTGCCTGGTCTGGAGGGTGTTAGCTATGTGGAGAGCCTGAATAAACTTGGACTGTTCTCATTAGAATGATGGAGGTTGAGGGGTGACCCGATAGAAGTCTACAAGATTATGAGGGGCATGGATAGAGTGGATGGGCAGGCACTCCTTCCCAAGGTGAAGTGGTCAGTCACCAGGGGGCATAGGTTTAAGGTCCATGGGGCAAAGTTTAGAGGAGATGTGTGAGGCAGGTTTTTTACACAGAGGGTGGTGAGTGCCTGGAGAGCATTGCCAGGGGAGGTTGAGGAAGCAGATACATTAACGACATTCAAAAGGCATCTTGACAAACACATGGTTAGGATGAGTATAGAGGGATATGGCACAAGGAAGTGCTGAAAGTTTTGTCCAAGGGTGGTATCATGACCGGTACAGGGTTGGAGGGCTGAAAGGCCTGTTCCTGTGCTGTATTGTTCTTTATTGTTCTTTAGGTGTCAAATTAATTGAATTTTGATTCTTTTTTGTTCTGATAAAGATCGAATTATCACCTATTGGTAGGCGGAAAGTATCGGCATTCTAATTATTCACAACTGAAAGCAAGCCTAATCTAAATATGGCCGTAATACAGCTTCCAAAAATGCAAGGAATTTTACCTTGTCGGTTTAAGGGCACACATGCTTACATTTCAGCTGCAGGATAATACTTTACATGATAATCTTCTCCTGTACTTATAACTATCCTTGTGCCTAGATGCACTTCCTGTCAGCATCTTCAATTATAACATCTCTGGTACATATTTATAATGGTAATACGAATGTAAACTTGTCACGCTGAAATGTTGCCCCTTGGTGTCAGTGGAGGTACAGCAGCATCACTGCTGGCCGGAGGGGGTAATTACAGCGTGACGGGTTTACATTGGCAATTTCCATTTTAAATGTGGGCCAAAGCATTTCTAATGGAAATATAAAGAGAAAGACAGAACATATAACTTTAAGATAGGGACTGGAATGCATCTGAGTGCCTAGAAAAATTATCACCCACTCCTTTAACCCAATTTCAATTGAAGACTATATTCTGAGCAAAACAATCAGAGGGTGTTATCATAGCACGTCAAGTTTACATGGAAAGCTTCCAATACAACTGTAGACATCAGAATATATATTAGGAGAAAGTGCAAACAGATGTCTGACTGTCAACATATTATATAATGGCAGGTGCCATGTTATTGGTCTCACTATGGTAGCAAGGATCAAACATTTAATTAGTTAAAGAAAAAACTTAAAATAAACACAGTTTTCCTCACAGCTTAACAAAAGGTGCAAACCTTACTTCAGAACTTTACATCTGCAGCAGATGTTTGCAATAAATCTTTAACAGAAATAGTGTGACTAATCTGGGGATAAAGTAAAATTGTTATAAAACTCGAGTTGTAAATTGGAAACATCTTTTCCCATCTCTCTTGTCATTGCTTCAGCGTATCTATCCACAGTTTTATCACCAGAGCTTAAACCGTTTATGCCCCCCACCCGGAAGCATATGTTGTGAAAATGTCCAAACCCCAATTCAGAAGCAGATACCTGTCCACATTGGAGAGATTTTGCATTTTAAGGCCTTTGGTTGCTGCCCTGCTACACCACATTCCTTTCTACATCAATTTCTCTTCTTTTAACTCTTTAAGGACACACTCAAAGACTTACAGTGACAGAGATAAAAGAGCTTGTGTTTACACAATGGGATAAATTTTCCCATTACTCCTGTTATAATATCTTGCTACTCCTGGTAGCATGTTATATTATTGGGTTAAGTAATGTATGTCATTACTAACTGTAGATGATTTTGAAGAACACTCTAGCCTTCAAAGTAAACAAAAAGAATTTATTATGTAACAATAAAACTAATAAATGAGTTTGACACTCCACTGAATTAACTTTAGCCATAAAGTAAGGATAACTAACTGTACAAACTGGTATCTAAGCTACAGGTGGTGTCTAGGCTGAGATCTGGTAACCCCTGCATGGAAAGAGAGCTGAAAAAAGAGCTCGGGCTTCTGGGAACTCAGTTATATAGTGGATCTAGTGGGCAGGACAGTGGCGCAGTTGGTTAGCCCTGTTGCCTCACGGCACCGAGGCCGCAGGTTCAATCCTGGGTCTGGGAGTTTTGAGTTTGGACATTCTTCCCGTGCTTGCGAGGGTTTCGCCCCCACAACCCAAAGATGTGCAGGGTAGGTGGATTGAACAAGCTAAATTGCCCTTAATTGGAAGAAAAAAAATGAATTGGGTACACTAAATTAAAAAAAATATATAGTGGATCTAGTAATGCCCTCTAGTCATAGTGTTACAGCTAATTACAGGGTGATTAACCCTTTAGTTACATGTCTGTCTACATATCATTACAGCACCCGCCACATGAAACTTCGCCGGACCATTTTGACGGACCATTTAAAAGCCCTTTGACCTCAGGTGGGAATTTTCGGTCTCGGGGAGGGCGTGACCAGAAAATCACGCCCAATGTGTTTCATGACCTCAGGCTATCCCAAAGCCCTTTGCAGCCAATAAAATGCATTTTGTAGTGGTAATGTGGAAAATATGGCAGCCAATTTGGACAAAGTAAGCTCCCACGCACTATATTGAGATGATGGGCTGATGGTCTATTTTAGTGATATTGGTTGAGGGATAAATATTGACCAGGACACTGGGGAGAACTCCCTAATCCTTCTTCAAAATACTGCCATGGAATTTTTTAAGTCCACCTGAAAGAATAATCAGGGCATTGGTTTAAAATTGCGAGCCCAAAGATGGCTCCTCTGACAGGTGCAGCACTCCCTCAATACTGCACAGGAAGGGTCTATAGAACCATAGAATTCCAACAGTACAGAAGGAGGCCATTCGGTCCAACGAATCTTCCCTGATCCTCTGAAGGTAGACCCTATTCTAGGCCCACACACCTGCCCATAACCTAAACTGCACGTCATTGGACACGAAAGGACAATTTAGCATGGCCAATCCACATAAACTGCACGGGCGGAATTCTCCGCTCCCCACGTGGCGTGGGAGAATCGTGGGAGAGCCTCCCGACATTTTTTATGCCCCCCTGGCGCCCCCAGCGATTCTCCCCCCCCCTCGGAAAAATCACCGCTCGCCATTTTTCACGGCGAACGGTGATTCTCCCGTTTGGGGCATCCAGGGGCCCGATTGGGACGGGAGCACCGCGACTGTGCTCCGGAGGGGACAGGCCCGCGATCGGTGCCCACCGATCTCCGGGCCTGCGTCCAAAATGGACGCACTCTTTCCCCTCCGCCGCCCGGCAAGATCAAGCCGCCATGTCTTGCCGGGCGGCGGTGGAGAAAGACGGCATGCGTGGGTTTGCGTCGTCTGCGCGCTGATGTCATCCGCGCATGCGCGGGTTCCTGCGCATGCGCGGGTTCCTGCACATGAAGCGGATGATATCCACGAAGCTCCATTCGTGCGTCATTTCCGGCGGCCGAGGTCGTGGCCGGGAACGACGGGGGCCCGCTCCTAGCCCCCCGGGTGGGGGTGAATTAGGTGCGGGGAGCGGGCCCTGAGGCCGTCGTGAACCATAGCCGAGTTCACGACGGCCTCCGCGATTTGTGGAGCCGGCGGAGAATTCCGCCCTCCATCTTTGGACTGTGGGAGGAAACCGGAACACCCAGAGGAGACACACACAGACACAGGGAGGAAGTGCATAGAGAGTCTTCCAAGGCCAGAATTGAACCCGGGACCATGGCACTGTGAGGCAGTAGTGCTAACTGTGCCACCGTGGACCAGTCTGGATTACATGGCTGAAATCCCTGGAGTGAGGCTTGAACCCACAACTTTCTGATGATAAGGCAAGACTCAGATCAACCAATTTTCCCACAGAAAGCTGGGTTTCACTACGTCCCAGTCTCAGCCTGATTTCTGGTCCTTCACATACACTTCCATCAAGGTTACACTGGAATGTGAATGCAAACATTGGGCTGATGTTGCATTGGCCCAACATCATGCTGGCCCACAGTCTCTTAGCAATGTTAATGTTTAATTTCCCACAGTGCTGCTTACAATTGGAGATTAAGCATGAGTGCACAGACAGAGCAAACAAAACCCAAAGGCTAGTTTCCACGGGTTGCCCTAGTACTGCTGATAGCGCAACACCGACGAAAACTTGAGGGCAATTGCTCCTTCCAGCTTCTTAGCTGAACCTCTCTCTGCTCTATTAGAAATAGGCTAATACAGGGTTATCTCGGGTAGCAGGTTGTGAGTTGAAGGAACACTCTCGAGGTTCACCATCACCAACAGTGTGTCCTGGTCCACTCACGTTGATGCAACAGTCAAGAAAGTCCAACAATGTCTCTACTTCCTATGGAAGCTAAATAAATTTGGCATGTCTGCATCGACTCTCACAAACTTCTACAGATGTGCGATAGAGAGCATCCTGTCCGGCTGCATCACACCCTGGTATGGCAACTGCTCGGCCCAAGATCGCAAGAAACTGCAGAGTGTGGTGAACTCAGCCCAACGCATTATACAAGCTTGCCACCCTCACATTGATTCTATCTACACCTCCTGCTGCCTCAGGAAGGCAGACAGTATGATCAGAGACCCCTCCCACCCAGGCTTTGCCGTCTTCCAGACCGTTCCATCAGGCAGAAGGTGCAGAAGTCTGAAGACTTGCACATCCAGACATAGGAACAGCTTCTTCCCCACAGCTACCAGACTCCTCAATGACTCCCCCTCGGTCTGATCTGTTCCCTGTAAGAACACTATTCACGACGCCCTATGCTGCTCTTGCTCATGTATTTGCTTTGTTTGGCCCCTTGTTCCACACTGTAACCAACCACTGTTTGTTGATGTACCATTTGTCAATGTTCTCTGTTGATTATTCTTTTGTCTACTATGTACGTACTGTGCACGTTCCCTCGGCCGCAGAAAAATATTTTGCACTGTACTTCGGTACATGTGACAATAAATCAAATCAAATCAGTTCTGCTTGACTCTTTAGTGCAGTGCTGAGGGGGTGCTGCATTGCCATGGGTACTGTCTTTTGGATATGACACCAAGCCAGTCTAACCAGCTCATCATTATCCAGATTTTTGGATTCTGAAATCACATCTGGGCTAGTTTGAAGCAATAGTGTCAGCCAAGGTTGGGCTGAGGAGAGAGATTGACATTTTGAAGCCTCGAATCAGGGGAGTCACTGCAACAAAGCAAACATACAGGTGGAAATTCAATGCTGGCTTAGAACATCTTGAACAGAAAGTCCTCAACCTTTTTCTCTTTTTGTTTAATAATGTTTTATTGAGGTATTTAAAAAAAATTTGTAACAGTGACATGAACAATGACATCAACATGGTAAAATAAACATTTCCCCCACCAGCCCAACCTTCACGCACCTCAACCATACAACAACAATCCATCCTGTCCCCCTCCCTTGGAATACAGCATCTGCTGACATTTTCATTTTCCCCGAGAAAGTCGACGAACAGCTGCCACCTCCGGGTGAACCCTAACATTGACACTCAGCCATGTCACCAACCCAGGTCTCTACACTCGGGGACTTCGAGTCCCTCCAGATTAACAAGATCTGTCTCTGGGCTACCAGGGAGGCAAAGGCCAAGACGTCAGCCTCTTTCACCCCCTGAACTCCCGTATCTTCCGACACTCCGGATCGCTACCTCCGGACTCGTCATCACCCGTGTTTTTAGTACCGTGGACATTGCCTCAGCAAAATCCTGCCAAAACCCTCTAAGCTTCGGGCATGCCCAAAACATGTGGACATGATTTGCTGGGCTTCCCGTGCACCTCGCACACCTGTCCTCTACCCCGGAAAACCTGCTCATCCTAGCCGCTGTCATGTGTGCCTGTGGACTACCTTAAATTGTATCAGGCTAAGCCTGGCGCATGATGAGGAGGTATTAACCCTGCTTAGGGCATCCGCCCATAGCCCCGCCTCTATCTCTCCTCGTAGCTCATCCTTCCACTTGCCCTTAAGCTCCTCCACCGGAGTTTCCTCCGCCTCTGAAAGCTCCTGGTAAATATCCGATACCTTCCCCTCTCCCACCCAGGTACTGGAAAACTGGAAACTACTCTATCCTGTATCCCCGTGGCAGCGGAAAGGCCAGCACCTGTTTTCTCAGGAAGTCTCGTATCTGCAAATACCTTAAACCATTACCTGCTGGCAATTTGAATTTATCCTCCAAAGCTTTCAAGCTGGGAAAGCTCCTGTCTATAATTAGATCCCCCATCCTTCTAATTCCTGCCCTCTGCCAACTCCGGAACCCGCCATCTAGTCTACCCGGTACAAACCTGTCGTTATTATCAATTGGGGTCCAAATCGATGCTCCCTCCCTCTCTTATATCTCCTCCATTGCCCCCAGATCTTCAGAGCCGCCACTACCACCGGACTTGTGGAGTATCGAGCCGGCGAGAACGGCAGAGGTGCCGTTACCAGTACCCCCAAACTGGAGCCTTTCATGACGCCGCCTCCATCCGCTCCCATCTCCCCCCCCCCCCCCCCCCCCCCCCCACACTACCCACTTTTAATCATGGCTATATTAACCGCCCAGTAGTAGTTGCAGAGGTTTGAGAGCACCAACCCATCCTCCCCCAACTGCGCTCCAGCAACACTTTCTTCACTCGCGGGGTGTTACCCGCCCACACAAAGCCCAAAATAATCTTATTCACCCGCTTGAAATAGGCCTTAGGGATGAAGATGGGGATGCACTGAAATACAAACAGAAATCTGTACCCTCCCCGCCAGTGATAGCGGGAGCATGCCCCATTTCTTCAAGTCCCCTTCCATTTGTTCTACCAACTGGGATAGGTTTAACTTGTGTACCTCCCATTCCCGGGCCACCTGGATTCCCAGATATCAAAAGCTCTTCCCTACCATTCTAAGCAACCTTTTTCTCTTTTAAGCAACTGGAATGTGGACATGAGAGCAGTCCCATTAACACAAACATTTTTCTTTGACAATTTATTAGGTCCCAACAACCTTTTCACATTAGTGTGCCATAGGATACTGCATGTGGGCCTCAAGGTGACTCAAATAACCAAATGGACCAATTGCTCACCATGAAGTTATTGAAGGCTTCTGTCTAATGGGTTCAATGAGGCAACCTTTTGATCCAAGCTGGCAAGTATAAAAGAAAGAGTGAAGAGGGTAAGGCCATTTGGCCTTTGATAGCTCCTGCACCCATTACTATATATAGTCTGCTCCAATTTAATTCCCACTTTGGGTGACTGTGTGGAGTTTGCAAGTTCTCCCCTTGCCTGCGTGGGTTTCCTCTGGGTGTTCTGGTTTCCTCCCACAGTCCAAAGATGTGCAGGTTCGGTGGTTTGGCTATGCTAAATTTCCACTTAGTGCCCAAAGATGTGTAGGTTAGATGGGTATTGGGAGAGAGTGGGATAGGCTGCTCATTCAGAGAGTTGGTGCAGATCCAATGGGCTGAGTGGCTCCCTTCTGCACTGTGGAGATTCTGTAGATTTTTCTATGGATTGTGTCTGCATCTGTGCATTGATCACCCTCATCCTCCAGCTCCACGCCTTGTAGCTCTCCTTTGTTTCTGCATCTGTGTGCTAATTACCTCACTCTACAGCTCCTCTGCTTGTCGCTCTCCTTTGTGTCTGTCAGGCACGTGGCTTCTTTCTTAACTTACTTCTTAGTGGTACTCATTTCAGACCAAGATTTGGCAAGTCACACACTCCAATATTTCTTATTCGCCAAAAAATTACAACAAATCCCTTTACAATTGATACAAACTCTTACAAGTCCCTCTCAAACAATTTTTAAAACAGATTCCAGAGAGCTTTTAAATAAATTACAAATGTTCTAATTGTGCTGCTTCAAAACTTGTCCTATGCACCTTGTGGCTGATGTATTTCCCACACTAAAACAGAGACTAAACTCAAAAATTCTTCATTTGATATGAAACACTGTAGGACATCCTGGGGATGTGTAAGGCACTGGCTAATTGCAAGTTCTTCAGCTCAATGGTCAACGACCTTCTTTTTCAAGAAACGTCAATATACTCTGTGCTACTTATTCCACAAATATGATCCTGGCACAAACCATGCCAGAAATGTGGACACTCAGCGAGACCTTGGTGTCCTTGTGCTTCCATCGCTGAAAGTAAGCACGCAGGTACAGCAGGCAGTAAAGAAGGCAAATGGTATGTTGGCCTTCATAGCGAGAGTATTTGAGTGTAGGAATTGGAAGGTTTTACTGCAATTGTACAGGGAATTGGTGAGGCCACACCTCGAATATTGTACGCAGTTTTGGTGTCCTTATATGTGAAAGGATGTTCTTGCAATGGAGGGAGTGCAGTGAAGGTTTACCAGGCTGATTCCTGGGATGGCAGGACTGTCATATAATGAGAGATTAAGTCAGTTAGGATTATATTCATTGGAGTTTAGAAGAGTGAAAGGGGATCTCATATAAACCTCTAAAATAATAATAGGATTAGACAGGAATAGATTCAGAAAGAGTGTTCCCGATGGCGGGGGAGTCCAGAACTGGGAGTCATTATTTGAGAATAAAGGGTTAACCTTTTAGGACTGAGGAGAGAAGAAATTGCTTCATCCACGGAGTGGTGAATCTGTGGAATGCACGACCACAGAAAGTAGTTGAAGCCAAAACATGTGTGTTTCCAAGAAGGAATTGGATATAACTCTTGGGACTGAAGGCGTCAAGGGATATGGGTGGAAGGCGGGATTAGGATATTGAATTTGATGATCATCTATGATCATATTGCATGATGGAGCAGGCTTGAAGGGCCGAATGGCCTAGTCCTGCTTCTATTTTCTATGTATGTTTCTATGTGTGATAAATTGTCCTGTATTACAAAGAACATATGTGATACTTATAAATGTGAATTTAGGTGGTCTTGCCCATTTCTCATAGGTATTTAACTAGCTTGCACCCTATTCATCTCTCCTTTGAAAGTCTTTCCTTTTTCATCCACTGTTTTATCCATCAAAATGCATTTCCAATCAACCTGCCTCAACTTTTAGACCCCAAAATGTTGCCCTTTTCCAGTCTGGGATCTTAATCAGCAAATAATTTTTATCCTTTTCTAACATAATATTTGCACCTCTTTATATTATGATTGCTATTTCCCAACTGCTCCCCCACTCTGATGTTCTCCACCTGCCCTGCCTCATTTCCCAGGACCAGATCCAACACTACCCTGGTAGGACTGGAAATGTGCTGCTCCAGAAAGTTCTTCTGTGCACACTGCAGGAATTTCTCCCCTTTCATGCCTAACACTCTATCCTTCTCCCAGTCTACCTTAGGTAATTGAAATCCCCAACTACCCTACTTGTCCAACAGCTTTCCATAATCCATCTACAAGTGCTCTCTTCTGCTTTCTCCCGACTACATGTCGGTCTATAATAAATACTCCAGAAGGTAACCGCTCCCTTTCTGTTTCTCACCACCAGCCGTGTATATTCTAATTCAGGAACTGCATCTTGTTCAAGGGCTATGATATTATCTTTGACCAAAATTGCGATATCTCCATTTTCATCAACTCTGTTTTTACCAAACACCTTATAACCCTGGATGTTATGTATCCAGTCCTGTTCTGTCTTGAGCCACGTTTCTGCGAATGCCACAATGTCAAATCCCTCTCGAGCAATTTCTGTTTCCAGTTGCCCGATTTGGTTCACTATTCTCCATGCATTTACATACATACAATTTAATCCTGCCCGTACCTCTTTCTTGCCCTTTGGGAGGCGACTATTTCTTTGTTCATTGTCAACACTCAAGCCTTCCCGCGCTTCCTTTTCCCTATTCCCCATCTTCTCTCTTTTGCCCTCATTGGTACTTCTAAAACTAGGCCCATTAGTCAACTAAGCCTTACAGTTTAAATTTTAAATCATAGTCAGCAATGAATGTGTTTTTTTTCGAAGAGAACCACATTCTGGTAGAAGGGCCAGGTGCGGTCACAGGGTTTCTTCAGGAAGACTCAGATTGTGAATGTACAAAGCATGAAATGGTATGTCGGCCTTCATAGCGAGAGGATTCGAGTGTGGGAATTGGAAGGTTTTACTGCAGTTGTACAGGGAATTGGTGAGGCCGCACCTCAAATATTGTGTGCAAAAGCACGAAACAATAGTCAATCGTAGGCAAAGTTTGGAAGGTTCAATCGGGGTTACTTCATCCATGAAAGGCCTGTTTTAAAAGAAAAGTTACTGGTCATATTTATTCAATAAAATAACTGAACTCTCCCCAGAGTAAAAGGTATCTGGAGCTGAGCAAAACAAAATTGTGGTCAAGCTCGGTCTCCAATCATTCCGTTGATTAAGCTGGCAATTCAGTTGCTGAAGTCAGACTTTGGGTTTGACGAAGCTGAGGTGGAATTCAGACAGACTGGAACCCTGGGAACGCCAGCACATATTGAGCATTAGAGTGGACAGACTCAAGATCAGTCCCTAACAAAAGAGTGTCTGGAATTTGTGAATGGAAAAATTGAACACGGAGCAATTTTGAGCCCCTCAGATAAAGAGCAGCACTCGAGAGGGATCGATGAATGAGGCCTCAGGACACACAAGCGATGTGCCCCGACATATTGCGGATAATTATGTTCCGAGTTTATTTTGAACAAATGTTGCACTGTGTTTGAATAGCTCCTATTAAATAATAACCTTTCCCAACATATTACAGGTGAATATACAAAGCTAGAGTTGCAATAAAAATTCCACGTTTTGCTTCTAGTCTTGGCTTGGGTCCCAATGATTTTCCTTGATGTGCAGTTTATCTTTCCCAGAACTACTAGTTGCTACCTACTGCAGCCTGCAATTTGCCATTTGCGACAGGCTCTTTTTACAGAGTGCGTGCAGTTTGAGTGGATGTTTGTCCAATCATACCAACTTTGCCTAAAAACATGACTCTGATCTGCCTGGAGCTCACCTCTTTCACCTTGCCACGAGTTACAACCTCCGTGGGGGAATCCAAGAACATCCATGGGGAATCCATTGGGGTGGTTTAACACAGTGGGATAAACAGCTGGCTTGTAACGCGGAACAAGGCAGCAGCGGGGGTTCAATTCCCGTTCAGGCCTCCCCGAACAGTCGCCGGAATGTGGCGACTATGGGCTTTTCGCAGTAACTTCACTGAAGCCTACTTGTGACAATAAGAGATTATTATTATTATTAATAAGAACAAAATAACCAAATCCACTGAAATACTCCCAAATGAATCCAAGATTCCACTGATCTTTTTAAGAAATTGCAAAATTTCCTTGCCCGACTGCTTATGGCTCAAAGGTTGTCCCACTTTCCCCTTTCCCCTGGAAAAAGTAAAGCTTTACCATAGTAAAGTTTTCTTTATAAGGCGCTTGAAATGCAGCAAATTCTTAACACCTTAAACATTTTAACATCTGACATATTACATGTAACACAGGTAACAACAATAAGATATCTTATTTCCACAATAAACTTCATTACTGTGGCAGTCACCACTGTTTGTGTAATACTTGTATTAGAGATAATACGGTAAGGCTCCTGTACTACAGGTACTGTGGTAGATCCCTGCCTGCTGGCTCCGCCCAGTAGGAGGAGTATAAATGTCTGTGCACACCGAGCTGCTCCCATTTCTGGTAGCAGCTGCAGGAGGCAATACATCTCTGCTTAATAAAGCCTCGATTACTCTCTACTCTCGTCTCGTCGTAATCGATAGAAAACAATTAAAAATAGACTATATTGATTTAAAATCTTATATTATGTAATCCAGTACATTCACATAGAACATAGAACAGTACAGCACAGAACAGGCCCTTCGGCCCTCGATGTTGTGCCGAGCCATGATCACCCTACTCAAACCCACGTATCCACCCTATACCCGTAACCCAACAACCCCCCCCTTAACCTTACTTTTCTTTTAGGACACTACGGGAAATTTAGCATGGCCAATCCACCTAACCCGCACATCTTTGGACTGTGGGAGGAAACCGGAGCACCCGGAGGAAACCCACGCACACACGGGGAGGACGTGCAGACTCCGCACAGACAGTGACCCAGCCGGGAATCGAACCTGGGACCCTGGAGCTGTGAAGCATTTATGCTAACCACCATGCTACCGTGCTGCCCCTAGCTTTAATACATTGCTGCCCTCCTTTGTTCTTTAAGCTCACAACAGGACATCCACAATCACCTTGCTTCAGCCTGCAGCAGGCACACATTTTCGTGTAAATGGCCAGAGCATTAAACTCCACTGAAACAGCCTTTGGCTCTTGGTTTTGAACTTTTCTAAGAACACCAGGGAGTTGTGGTCTGTAGAGACTTGTACTTTGGGATAGCATTATTCGTGTTGCTTTTTTAAAAATCTGTATTGGAATTTGTACAAGCGGGACCCTGGATTAGCATTTGAGAGGGGTGCAAAGATTTTTCAATCTGCTTAGTCTGGTTGATTTTATAAAGAACAACATTGCTGATTGCTGGCAAGCCTTTTTGCTTCTGGGTACTGGCAGCTGTGAATTGGACTCGAAGGAAAAATCCCTGTCATATTGCTTCTTATCCTCTGGACTCAGCAATTTCCTTTGTTCTTCCTTAATGCCAGACATTTTTTTTTAAATTTAGAGTACTCAATTAATTTTTTCCAATCAAGGGGCAATTTAGCGTGGCCAATCCACTTACCCTGCACATCTTTGGGTTGTGGGAGCGAAACCCACACAAACACGGGGAGAATGTGCAAACTCCACACGGACAGTGACCCAGAGCCGGGATTGAACCTGGGACCTCGGCGCCGTGAGGCCGCAGTGCTAACCCACTGCACCACCGTGCTGCCCTTTAATGCCAGACATGAAAGTGCCATCAAGGTTTTCACTTTTTAATTCAAACACTGAACTATTCTGTTCATCTTTTACTCCTGGTCTCAATTTTCTTCCTCGTCTGCTCATTTTTTAATGTCCAAGTCATTGAAAAATGTTTCAACCAGCAAAACAGTTGATTCATCCTCCATAACAATTGAATTCACCTCATCATGTTTACATTCAGCATCATTCTTAACTTTGAGCTCTTCCCTCTGGTTTAACCCTTTAGTTTTCTTTCCCAGGGGAGGCACATTTAACACTGTCTCCTTTTGTACAAATAGTTACTTATTCTGTTGAGTAAAATCCTCTTTAGCTGCTTTACGAATTTTACTCAGGTTACTTTGTGCAAGTGTAGAGCAACCGTGTTGCGCCCAGGTAGATAATGCGAGTGCCCCAAATCGGGCTCCATGCCAGGCACAGGGCTGACCACCAGTCACCTTAAGCGATCTGGATGTCTCCCTCGCTGGATGAGATTGAGGTCTTCAGATTTAAATGAGCCATTAGGGCACACGCAAGACCTCGCCAGGGTGCCACTTAGTCTGCACAAACATGAACCAGGTTTAACAGCACCTTGGGGGGTCTCGCAGGCCATTGGATATCCCCGGGTGATTTGGGATAAGGCAGTGTAGTACCCTGGCCAGGGTGCTAGAGGCACTCCCAGGGTGCCATGCCAACAGTGCCAGGTGCCCGGGTGCCACATTGTCACTGCCATGGTTGGGGCTGGGGGAGGGGGGGGGGGGGGTAGGAGGGGCATCATTACCCATTGCCGGGGGGGGGGGGGGGGGGGGGGAGGTTCCCAGGGGCCTCAACAAGGGTTGAAGCAGGGGTTAATAAAGTGGCCTGAAAGTGGGGGGGAAGATAGGGGCTGCTGTTCAAAATGGCGCCCCGATCTGCGAGCAGCCGTTCCTGTTGGTGAGATCAGCTTGCTAGCAGAAAATCTCACTGCGTGTGATCTTCCTGGGGAGAAACTCCCCAAAAAAACTTGCCAACAAATACGGCATCACTTTATACAGCGGTGTGATTCTCGAGGCTGTGGTTGCTGAGAAACACCCCATCAAATGCACTCAAAAGCGGACTTCAACATTTGTTCACTGAATCACGTCCTTTGATTCTCAGTTAAGAAAGCTTGATATTGGGGCAGCACGGTGGCCTAGTGGTTAGCACAACCGCCTCACGGCGCTGAGGTCCCAGGTTCGATCCCGGCTCTGGGTCACTGTCCGTGTGGAGTTTGCACATTCTCCCCGTGTCTGCGTGGGTTTCACCCCCACAACCCAAAAATGTGCAGAGTAGGTGGATTGGCCACACTAAATTGCCCCTTAATTGGAAAAAATAATTGGGTAATCTAAATTTAAAAAAAAAAAAAAAAATTTAAAAAAAAAAAGAAAGCTTGATATTCAATTTTTTTAAATCATCTTTATTGTCACAAGTAGGCTTACATTGCAATGAAGTCACTGTGAAAATCCCCCAGTCGCCACACGCCGGCGCCTGTTCGGGTACACAGAGGGAGAATTCAGAATGTCCAATTCACCTAACAGCATGTCTTTCGGGACTTGTGCGAGAAAACCGGAGCACCCGGAGGAAACCCACGCAGACACAGGGAGAACATGCAGACTCCGCACAGACAGTGGCCCAAGACAGAAATCGAACCTGGGATCCTGGAGTGTGAAGCAACAGTGCTAACCACTGTGCTACCGTGCTGCCCCTTTAGGAGTATCCAATTCATTTTTCCAATTAAGGTCACCTTTTCCATTTTACTTTTCTTCCTCCCATTAGTTATACTCCAGCAAGAGCGATTGCCTCTTCATTTTGATGTTTCAATGTACGTTCATGAACACATATTCTTCCTCACAGCTCTATCGTCTCATCACTAGACTTAGCTTTTCCACTTTTCTTCAAACCATGTTTTAAAAAAAATAAATTTAGAGTACCAAATTCATTTTTTCCAATTAAGGGGCAATTTAGCGTGGCTAATCCACCTAGCCTGCACATCTTTGGGTTGTGGGGGCGAAACCCACGCAAACACGGGGAGAATGTGCAAACTCCACATGGACAGTGACCCAGGGCCGGGATTCGAACCCAGGCCCTCAGCGCCGTGAGGGTTGTAATCTTAGGATTACCCCCTGTGCCATGTGCCAGTGAGGCTAGAAATAGGAAGGTAGAGCAGGTAAACACGTGGCTAAACAGCTGGTGTAGGAGGGAGGGTTTCCGTTATCTGGACCACTGGGAGCTCTTCCGGGGCAGGTGTGACCTGTATAAGAAGGACGGATTGCATCTAAACTGGAGAGGCATAAATATCCTGGCTGCGAGGTTTGCTAGTGTCACACGGGAGAGTGTAAACTAGTATGGCAGGGGGTGGGCACCGGAGCAATAGGTCAGAAGGTGAAAGCATTGAGGGTGAACTAGGAAATAGGGCCAGTATGGCTCTGAGGAAGAGCAGACAGGGAGATGTTGCTGAAAACAGCGGGTCTGATGACTGAAATGCATATGTTTTAATGCAAGAAGTATAACGGGTAAGGCAGATGAACTTAGAGCTTGGATTAGTACTTAGAACTATGATGTTGTTGCCATTACAGAGACCTGGTTGAGGGAAGGACAGGATTGGTAGCTAAACGTTCCAGGATTTAGATGTTTCAGGCAGGATAGAGGGGGATGAAAAATGGATGGTGGATTTGCGCTACTGGTTAGGGAGAATATCACAGCTGTACTCTGGGAGGACACCTCAGAGGGCAGCGAGGCTATATGGGTAGAGATCAGGAATAAGAAGGGTGCAGTCACAATGTTGGGGTTAACTACAGACCTCCCAACAGCCAGCGGGAGATAGAGGAGCAGATAGGTAGACAGATTTTGGAAAGGAGTAAAAACAACAGGGTTGTTGTGATGGGAGACTTCAACTTCCCCAATATTGACTGGGACTCACTTAGTGCTAGGGGCTTGGGCGGGGCAGAGTTTGCAAGGAGCACCCAGGAGGGCTTCTTAAAACAATATGTAGATAGTCCAACTAGGGAAGGGGCCGTGCTGGACCTGGTATTGGGGAATGAGCCCGGCCAGGTCGTAGAAGTTTCAGTAGGGGAGCATTTCGGGAACAGTGATCACAATTCAGTAAGTTTTAAAGTGCTGGTGGGCAAGGATAAGAGTGGACCTGGGGTGAATGTGCTAAATTGGGGGACAGATAATTATAACAATATTAGGCAGGAACTGAAGAACCTAAATTGGGGGTGGAAGTTTGAGGACAAATCAATATCTGACATGTGGGAGGCTTTCAAATGTCAGTTGAAAGGAATTCAGGACCGGGCTGTTCCTGTGTGGAAGAAGGATAAATACGGCAAATTTCAGGAACCTTGGATAACGAGAGATATTGTAGGCCTCATCAAAAAGAAAAAGGAGGCATTTGTCAGGGCTGGAAGGTTGGGAACAGACGAAGCCTGTGTGGAATATAAGGAAAGTAGGAAGGAACTTAAGCAAGGGGTCAGGAGGGCTAAAAGGGGTCACGAAAAGTCATTGGCAAATAGGGTTAAGGAAAATCCCAAGGCTTTTTACACGTACATAAAAAGCAAGAGGGTAGCCAGGGAAAGGGTTGGTCCACTGAAGGATAGGCAAGGGAATCTATGTGTGGAACCAGAGGAAATGGTCGAGGTACTAAATGAATACTTTGCATCAGTATTCACCAAAGAGAAGGAATTGGTGGATGTTGAGTCTGGAGAAGGGTGTGTAGATAGCCTGGGTCACATTGAGATCCAAAAAGACGAGGGCGTCTTGAAAAATATTAAGGTGGATAAGTCCCCAGGGCCTGATGGGATCTACCCCAGAATACTGAAGGAGGCTAGAGAAGAAATTGCTGAGGCCTTGACAGAAATTTTGGGATGCTCACTGTCTTCAGGTGATATCCCGGAGGGCTGGAGAATAGCCAATGTTGTTCCTTTGTTTAAGAAGGGTAGCAAGGATAATCCAGGGAACTACAGGCCGGTGAGCCTTACGTCAGTGGTAGGGAAATTACTGGAGAGAATTCTTCGAGACAGGATCTACTCCCATTTGGAAGCAAATGGATGTATTAGTGAGAGGAAGCATGGTTTTATGAAGGGGAGGTTGTGTCTCACTAACTTGATAGAGATTTTCAAAGACGATTGATGCAGGTAGGGCAGTGGATGTTGTATATATGGACTTCAGTAAGGCCTTTGACAAGGTCTCTCATGGCAGACTGGTACAAAAGGGAAAGTCACACGGGATCAGGGGTGAGCTGGCAAGATGGATACAGAACTGGCTAGGTCATAGAAGGCAGAGAGTAGCAATGGAAGGGTGCTTTTCTGATTGGACGGCTGTGACTAGTGGTGTTCTGCAGGGATCAGTGCTGGGACCTTTGCTGTTCGTAGTATATGTAAATGATTTGGAGGAAAATGTAACTGGTCTGATTAGTAAGTTTGCAGATGACACAATGGTTGGTGGAATTGCAGATAGCGATGAGGACTGTCAGAGGATACAGCAGGATTTAGATCATTTGGAGGCTTGGGCAGAGAGATGGCAGATGGAGTTTAATCCAGGCAAATGTGAGGTAATGCATTGTAGAAGGTCAAATGCAGGTAGGGAATATACAGTGAATGGTAGAACCGTCAAGAGTATTGACAGCAGATAGATCTAGGTGTACAGGTACACAGGTCACTGAAAGGGGCAACATAGGTGGAGAAAGTAGTCAAGAAGGCATACGACATGCTTGCCTTCATTGACCAGGGCATTGAGTATAAGAATTGGCAAGTTATGTTGCAGCTGTTTTGAACCTTAGTTAGGCAACTCTTGGAGTATAGTGTTCAATTCTGGTCGCCACACTACCAGTGGAGGCTTTAAAGAGGGTGCAGAAGACATTTACCAGGATGTTGCCTGGTGTGGAGGGCATTAGCTATGAGGAGTGGTTGAATAAACTTGGTTTGTTCTCACTGGAACGAAGGAGGTTGAGGGACGACCTGATAGAGGTCTACAAAATTATGAGGGGCATAGACAGAGTGAATAGTCAGAGGCTTTTTCCCAGGGTAGAGGGGTCAATTACTAGGGGGCATAGGTTTAAGGTGCGAGGGGCAAGGTTTAGAGGAGATGTGCAAGGCAGGTTTTTTTACACAGAGGGTAGTGGGTGCCTAGAACTAGCTGCCGGAAGAGGTGGTGGAAGCAGGGACGATAGTGACATTTACGGGGCATCTTGACAAAACATGAATAGGATGGGAATAGAGGGATACGGACCCAGGAAGTGTAGAAGATTGTAGTTTAGATGGGCAGCATGGTCGGCACAGGCTTGGAGGGCCGAAGGGCCTGTTCCTGTGCTGTGCTTTTCTTTGTTTTTTGTTCTTTGATTCTGGGTTGTTTGGTGTGAGGGTAGGATTGATTACTGCCATGTCTTGGGGTGCCAGTTGCCTGGGCCCAGGTTGTTTAGTGAAGATGGCATGCACTAAGTCGGTATTCCAAGCTTGTTGTTGACAAAGTTGTCTTGTAAATGAGGATACTGATCCTATAAATGTCACTGATATAATTATTAAATAAACAAAGAACCTCCTGATTATCTAGAGGCTAAATGAGTGTCGCTGTTGTTTCATGTATAAAGAGAGCAATCTTCATCAGCCAGTGTGTACTCAGTGAGAATCTTTATTGAACTGGCTAGAACTGGCAGTCATATGACCCGGGCAAACCACTAAGTCAGGCAGTATAAAAGTAGCATTTCCAAAACCCAAACATCCCCTTTCTCATATGAAAAATTACTTTAAAAAAAGAGACAAACATCCCTTTCACTTGCGAACAACACATTTGCACGCACAATCCTGTGTGACTTTCAGCTACCCATTATACACCCACTGCTCTCATGCATTACCAACTGTTTGTTCTGCAAGTCAGCCTCTGTGCAAGCGTTTCATACATAAGCTTTAAATCGTGCAGGTTTCTTTTTTTTATATAAATTTAGAGTACCCAATTCATTCTTTCCAATTAAGGGGCAATATAGCGTGTCCAATCCACCTACCTTGCACAGCTTTGGGTTGTGGGGGCAAAACCCACGGAAACACGGGGAGAATGTGCAAACTCCACATGGAGTCAAGATCGAACCTGGGACCTCGGCGCCATGAGACTGCAGTGCTACCACTGCGCCACCGTGCTGCCGTTCGTGCTGGTTTCTTAATGGCCCATGTGCGTGTTGGCATTGACTGTGCATCTGCGTATGTTCCCATGGTACTTGCTGTCTTGTTGACTGTTTATTCCATTCCACTTGTTCAGGACATGTGAAACTCTGGGATTGCTGGTAATTCTGTACTCAGTACAGCTGGTGGGACCCCTTCTCCTTGACCGTCTGATTGCTGTGAAGGAGCAACCTCGCTAGTTGAGTGTATGTGGCGACAGTTGTACCTGTATATCTGGTTGAGTTTTTTCAGCTCCCACTTTGAGTTGCCAACTGTGGAATTGGGAGTCATTCTTTCCTCCTTGTACCTTTATGTTGTGTCGGAAATTTGTTTGGTCAGATCTTGCACAGCTTGGTTCATTGAAGACTTCAGTTTATCGCGCATTTTCAAAAGTATAGACTCAGCTGGAATCTTCTCCTTCAATTCTTCCAGTTCAGCTCTGATGCCAACATTTTCCTTCAGCTCATACATTTTGTAACACTGACGTAGTTGGCAACCACCTTGTGCTTTATTTGCATATTATCTCTGATAGAGTCCACGGATGGCAGGATCGCAACACTGGACGAACTGACAGAGAAATTTTGGCTAGCCAGGGGGAACGAGCTACGGTATCTGCAGCTCAAAAACTTCTTATGAAAGGAGACAAGGACGTACCCACAACCGCCACAACAGACACTACTGGAAGACCTACTGGATGCAAGTATCCTAGATAAAGGGAACTGTAGCGACATGTATGACTGACTGGTAGAAAGGGCCGACACCGTACTGGACACAACAAGAAAGAAATGGGAGGATGACCTGGGGATTGAGATAGGGTGGGGACTCTGGAGCGAAGCACTGCATAGGGTCAACTCCACCTCCACGTGCGCAAGGCTCAGCCTGACGCAACTAAAAGTGGTACAGAGAGCCCACTTAACAAGAAACCGTATGAGTAGGTTCTTCCCGGAGGTGGAGGACAGATGTGAATGGTGCCAAAGAGGCCCGGCCAACCACGCCCACATGTTCTGGTCTTGCCCCAGACTTGTGGAGTACTGGACAGCCTTCTTCGAGGCTATGTCCAAAGTGGTGGGGGTGAGGGTGGAGCCATGTTCGATAATGGCGGTCTTCGGGGTTTCAGACCAGTCAGATCTATTCCTGGGGAGGAGGGCGGACACCCTTGCCTTTGCCTCCCTGATCACCCGCCGTAGAATTCTGTTTGGCTGGCGGTCAGCAGCACCGCCCAGAGCTGCAGACTGGCTGTCCGACCTCTCGGCATCTCTCCAAATGGAGAAAATCAAATTCGCCAACCGAGCTGTCAGACGACGGCTTCCACAGAACGTGAGAGCCATTCACGCAACTGTTCCGGGACCTGTTTGTGGCCAACAAACAAGAGGAAGAATAGCCGGGTGGCCAAGAATCAGGGGAAAATGGACGGGAATCGGGGGAAGGTAGCCGGGGGGGGGGGGGGGGGGGGGGGGGGGGGGGTTTAGGGGGGCTACGGGTTCGTTATGGGGGTTTGTTCTCATGGTTTTATGCTTATTTCTTTTTCTTGTTAATTTATTGTTTTTGTATTGGAGGGGAGGGGTTACTATTTTTCTCTGTTGTGATAAAATTTGTTGTTGAAAACTTGAATAAAAATTATTTCAAAATTTTTTTTTAAAAAAAGATAGAGCTAGGCACCGTAGGGGGTGGGGGTTGGGTGGGGTGGGGGGGATGAGGGGTGTAGGGGGTGAGTGCTTCATTGTGATGGTGTGGGAAGACTGGGTCATGTGGGGTAATGTCTATTTAATTGTTATTCTATATTCTCTTTTTACACTATGTTAATATTCACTCTAGTTAGTTTTGTTATTATTGTTATTACTGTTCTTTTATGAAAAATTCTGCAAAACCTGAATAAAAATACTTTTTTAAAAAATCTCTGATAGAGTCGAGTTTTATTCATAGTTTTATTCATATAGGGGCTAGTTAAATACATATAACTAATAGGCAAAATATTAAAAGTGTCTCAACTGTGGGAAGCCAGGCATTTTCTCATACAATCAATTAACCATTGTATTCCATTGTATTCAGTACTGAGAATGGATTGCTTTCTGACTAATCAACTAATGAATTTTAGCTAGGTCTCTGCCAAGCTATGAAACATGGCAGGTGTGAGAAAACACATCTAGTATTTCTCCTAAGACTGCACAAGCAGATGCTAAGCTAGTTTTGATGGGCACCAGTCAATCGTCAGTAATGTCCAATGTTTGAATAACAAGTTATCCTCTAACTTGATTTAGCTCAGTGGGCTAGACAGCTGGTTTGTGATGCAAAACAAGGCCAGCAGCACGGGTTCAATTCCCATGCCAGTTTACCCGAACAGACGGCGGAATGTGACGACTAGGGGCTTTTCACCGTAACTTCATACTTGTGGCAATAAATTATTATTATGTAACAGACATTCATTTGAACAAACCAGGAGGCCTCAGCTGAGAATTAGAACCCAATGAAAGGTTCGGGGGGGGGGGTAAACCAGAGATAAGAAATCCCTTAAAAGTAGGGATCATGGCCACGGTCATTTGTTCCAGAATTTTTGAATCATCTATCGTTTGTGTTTAAAGTGATTTATTTTATGCTTATGCTTTTTGCCATGTGCTTGACCTTTTTATATAATGTTTGATATTTTGTTACTAAGTTTTATTCAGTTCTTATTCAAGTGTTTACCAGTGAGTAATTAACAATAAAGTCATATTTTTGACACCTCCCACCAACCGGTTGGACTACCAATTCTTATTAGAAGTTAAATTAAGAGTCCCAACAGTCTCCCTCTGTCGGGCCATCTGTCTCCCTTGCTCTGGAGTCTTTCATTTTGTTCTCTGTCAGGTATTTTTGTCCTTCCTCTGGGATCTTTTTCTGTCCTTTCTCTGTTCGCACGTTCAGGGTTACCAGCCCAAGTTTTAGACATGTTCCATCTGAGATGACTGGTCATTACATCCGATCTATGATCTGGAATCCGAGGCCTTCCTTCTTGCCATTGCATTGGGCTACCAGACTTATCCATCCTCAATCTTAGTGCAGAGGAATTTACTTTCGGATCATTTCGCATAAGTCTGTGAAGGTCATGGTACACCAGAGTCGATCTGACAATTCCTATTCATTTGACACTCTCCTACTGGAGACATCATTGTAAGTTACAAACCATTTGTCTCATATATTTGATGGGACTAACTGTTGTACCATGTATAGTTCTTCATCAGATTTGTCTGCTGATGTCCCTGCAGTGGCCATCCTTGTTGATTTATTTTGTTTATTTCTGGTAAAGCACTTGTGTGTGAAATGACTTTAATTCCTGCACTTTTACCACTGCTTTCCCGAAGATGGGTACCTCGTCATTTCCTCAATCTTTACATCCTGCCCTTTGTCTGCAATTTCTCTGCTCTTTCTGCTTGGACTGTCTCTCAGCTTAATTCACTTCCTGGTCTGCTTTAGCTGATGTTTCACAACTTCTGCATTTCAACACACATCTATTTCTTTCTTTAGCATCAGACTCTCATCATTTAGTAAACCTGCTCTCACCAAGGTGGTCTCTCATTTCGAATATCAATCTATCTTTAATCAGATCATCAGTAGCACAGTGGTTAGCACTGTTGCTTAACAGCTCCAGGGTCCCAGGTTCGATTCCTGGCTTGGGTCACTGTCTGTACGGAGTCTGCACATTCTCCCAGTGTCTGCGTGGGTTTCCTCCAGGTGCTCCGGTTTCCTCCCACATGTCCCAAAAGACGTACTTGTTAGGTGAATTGGACATTCTGAATTCTCCCTCTGTGTACCCAAAGAGGAGCCGTAGTGTGGCAATAGGGGACTTTCACAGTAACCTAATTGCATTGTTAATGTAAGCCTACTTATGAAAATAATAAAGATTATTATTACCTCTCAGCTATCCAGATTCAATTGCTAGCTGCCTTGACATATCATTCAATGGTCTCTTTTTCACTTTTAATTCTAGTATTAAATAAATAACCCTCATATGTAACATTTGCTCAGTATTCAAAATGTGCATTTAAGGTTTTCAAAATCTCAGTTGTCTTTTTGGTTGCTATTTGTTAGATTTAGAGCGGTATACACTTTTGGGCAACACCTGGAATACGAACAGTTTTGGTCCACACCTTGAATACTCTGAACAATTTTGATCCACACCTGCAATACTCTCAACAGTTTTGGTCCACACCTGGAATACTCTGAACAGTTTTTCTCTCCTTATCTAAGGAAAGATGTATCGGTATTGGAGGCAATTCAGAGAAGGTTCATTAGTGTATCTCGGGTATGGAGGGATTTTCTTTTGAGGAGAGGTTGAGTAGGTTGGGCTTGTACTCATGGGAATTTAGAAGAATGAGAGGCAACTTTATTGAGACATATAGGATTACTAGGGGGCTTGACAGGTTAGATGCTGAGAGGATGGTGCCTCTTATGGGAGAGTCTAGGACCAGAGGGCATAATCTCAGAGTGAGCGGCCGCCTATTGAAGACAAAGCTGTCACAGGTAGGCTTACATTAACACTGCAGTGAAGTTACTGTGAAAAGCCTCCACATTCCAGCGCCTGTTCGGGTACATGGAGGGGGAATTCAGAATGTCCAAATTATTTAACTGCGCGTCTTTCTGGACTTGTGGGAGGAAACCAGAGCATCCGGAGGAAACCCACGCAGACACAGGGAGAACGTGCAGACTCCACACAGACAGTGGCCCAAGCCGGAATCGAACCTGAATCCCTGGCGCTGTGAAGCAACATTGCTAACCCCTGTAGCCCTACGCCATTTGGCGTAGGGGCCGGCGTGGAGAAGGCAGCCACTGCGCATGCGTGCATTGGCGCCGGTGCTACTGCGCATGCGTGGGCCGCTCCAGCACCGTGTTGGCCCCCTGTGTCCCGGAGAATCAGGCGCCAAAAGGCCTGTTGACGCCGGAGTAAAACACTCCCGTTTTCACGCCGGCATCAACACTTAGCCATGCGATGGGAGAATCCCGCCCCATGTTGGAAACTAAGCAAAAAATGGCCGCAGCTACCAGACCATCATTGTGAAAGGGCTGAGGCTAACTTGCCAGACAAGCAAGGCAGGCGGAGAGGGTGGCCCTCAAAGTCTTTGTTGTATGCTAGCCACCTTGTCTGCTGCCGGGAGGCCGCTTCCAGGCAGCTGTTATGCCGCCACCCCTCCCCACCATCCCTCCTGTTAACGACCTGGTTAGCTATTCTGTCCTCTGTTTGGCCTCCAGGAAAATGGCTTGTGGGTAAGGAATGGGAGGTATAAGCTCGCCCATCTCTGTTCCTACACTCATTTTGGGTGGAAGTCCTACCCCAGAATTTCCACTGGCAAGAGGGACCATAATCAGAGGACACAGATTTAGGATAATTACTAAAAGAACCAGAGATACAAGGTTGTTTTTTGTCACACAGCAAGTTGTTAAAATCTGGAATATTGAAATAGGGGAAAATTGAATAGGATATATACTTGAAAAGGATGAACTTTGCACGGCCATAGAGAAATGGAGTGTGACCAATTGGATAGCTTTCATTGAGCTAGTACACACAATGGGAGGAATGGTCTCCTTCTGCCCCAATTAGTGCCCAGCTACTTGCATTTGTGGAGGAACTTTAGCGTGGAAAATTGCCACAAGGTACTAGTCTCCTCAGTTCAGAGAGTTTGATTGCTAACATTTCTCCCCTTCAGCCTAGTCGCCTTTCAAAATTGAACCTGCTTCCACCACTCTTCAGGCAAGTGTATTCCAGATCATAACAACTTGCTGGATTAAAAAACAGTCTCCACAGTTTTCCTCCGGGTTCCTTGCCAATTGTCTTAAATCTATGTCCACCAGTTACCGAGTCCCTCCCACCCCCGCCAGTGGAAACAGTTTCTGCTTGTCAAAAAAACACATGATTTTGAACACATTAAATATCCCCTTAATCCTCTCTGGTCGATGGAAAATGGCCCTCGGTTCTCTGGTCAGTTCTTTTATTATCTGTGGGGGCGCAGCATGTGACAATGGCTCGAGATTTTTCTCCCCTCACACTTCTGTTATATTTTGGCTTGCTCTGCTCAAAGAGCTCTGCTGTTTTATCACAGCTTTGCATGACACAGAGCAACAGCTAACACAATCCAGATGGGTCACTCCAGTCAATCTGCTGCCAATAAAGCACTCGGGGAGCTGCTGTCTGGTGAGGAGATAACTACCAAAATAGCTGGAAAGTCGGTGGGGGTGGTTTGAGGGGGGGGGGGGGGGGGGCGTGGGGGGGGAGGGGGGTTGTGAGAGGGTGAGTAGGGGGGTGGTGGCGGCGGACTTGGGGAGGGAAAGCAAATATTTCTGACTCGATCTGAGTTGGTAGATTGAAGTTAAAGGGCTGGCGAGTATGTGGTTTAGCATAACACTCGGAGCACAGGTTGAATTCCCACCCCGGCTGAGGGAGACTCAGGGCCTGCAACATGTCTCACGTGGAGTGGTTCTCATCAAGCTATATAACCAAGGGTTCAATAGAGAGCAATGCCTGTGGCCCCTTGTAGACTATGGCTTAATAGTCTTTCCCTGAGCGCAGTGGAGGCTGGACTGTTGAATATTATTTTAAAGTTGAGTTTAATAGAGTTTTGATTGACAAGGGAGTCAAAGGGCGGAGGGAAATAGACAGGAAAGTAGACACAATCCAATTGGCCATGATCTTATCAAATGGCGGAACAGGCTCAAGGGGGGGGAGGTGAAAGGCCTACTCCTGCTCTTAATTTGTATGTTATTTTGTTTGCATGTTTGTATGAGAACTCTGCATTTCTGACTCTGGCCTATTGCTTGCCACCATTGGCAACCATGCCTTGAGTTACCACCCTCTGAAACCCCCACTCTAAACACCTTTTTTTCTCTCTATCTATTCTCCTTCAAGATGCTGCTTAAAATCAGGCACTTTTCCAAAGAAAAGTTGGTGCTGTCAAGTTCTTGTGCACTAGCCGGTAGGAATGATACACACCAGAACATCTAGTTCTTGACTAGTTAAAATAATTCATTATGAAATAAATGTGTGGTAAAGATAACTGGAATGAATATATTACAAACTACTAATGCTAAGGAATTATCCTCGAGCTCTGCAAGTATGACCATCCACCAACACGACTTACTTCCCACTCCCCAGGCACAGGGTCACATGGTAGGTGTACACTGCCACCTGCTGACTGGAGGTCGTGCATTATATACAACGTTGTTTATGCATATCATCACAGGTGCCTTGGCCAATATTTATCCTCAAGCGGCCACGATGACACAGTGGTTAGCGCTGCTGTCTTGGTTACGGGGATAGGGTGGGGGAGTGGGCCTAGATGGGGTGTTCTTTCAGACTCAGTGTACCGACTGGCCTCCTTCTGCACTGTTGTAGTTCTATAATTCTATGATCATCAAAACAGACCTGAACTTGAAGTTTGCACATTCTCCCCATGTCTGCGTGGGTTTCACCCCCACAACCCAAAAAGATGTGCGGGTAGGTGGATTGGCCACGCTAAATTGCACCTTAATTGGAAAGAACAAATTGGATACTCTACATTTATAAAAGAAATGAATAGCGGTGAGGAACTCAGCAGCTGAGCCGGCAGGAAACTCGCTAGAAAAACCCGCCACAAGTGAACTTAGAAAAGTTCTGGGAGAATTGGCCTCATGATTTCCTTTTGGAAGGTACACCACAGCAACAACGTGCATTTGTATGTCTGAAACATAGAAAAATGTCCCCAAAGCCCTTTGCAAAATATTGGATGGGACCTTTTGGCCCTTCCTGCTGGTATCTTCCGATCCCACCGATTGTGCCGCGCACCAACACCGCCCACCTCCCCCCAGGCAGGTTCCCTGGTGGCAGAGGGCACGGGCCACACAAAACCCTGTGGACATCGGCAGGACTGGAAGGCTCCCCTGCCGGCCAATGGCAGGCCAACTGCGCCAGCAGAAATCATACCACGGGGCAGGAGCATAAAGTGCGCCGATTGTCCAATAAAAATTGACACAGAGGCACATTAGAACGGTGGCCAAATTCTCAGTAAAAGAAGTAAGCCTTAATGGGCTTTTCAAAGGAAGAGAGTGGGGTAGAGAGTCAAAGAGGTATCTCGAGTCAATTCCAGAGCTTCGGCCCCAGACACAAAGTCTTAGCCACTAGTGGTGGAGCTATAGACAGGAAGTCAGAGCTGGAGGAACATCGAGAACTCAAAGAGTTATAGCTCTGGAGGAGATTACCGAGGTAGAGAGGAGTGAGGCCGTAGAGACATTCAAACACAAGGGAGGGAATGATAGATTTGTGCCAATGAACAGAGGGATGATGGGTGAATAGAATTTGATGTGAGTAAGGATACGGGAACTGAGTTTTGGGTGATCTCAAGTTGAAGGCCAGGGACTAATAGGAGAGCATTAGATGTTTGGAGTTAATAAAAGCATGGAAGAGGGTTTCAACAGCAGATGGTCTGCACAGGAGGAAACAAACTAGGTTGAAAAGGTGGATATAAGTAGGCCTGATGTTGGAGAGGATATGTGGTAAGAAAATCTCAATTCAGAGTGAAAAAGGATGTTGAACGTCACCAGTTATTCAGATGAACACAGCTTGAAGGACCTCTACTCTGCTCTCATCCTCCCCCACTGCTCAGTTTTCACTCTTTTTTCTTCTTCTCTTCCAGCTACTGGATTCATTAATAATACTGTATTCACTAATACAGTAATAATACTGACTCCAGTGATTTCATGTGTCCTGTCAACTGGCTGTTCAACCACATTGGTGGAGGAGCAGCAAAGCTGAACCACTGATCCTGGCCCGCAGCACCCACACATTCAGGGAGGGGCCACTTGGTAACATTCATGCCACACACAAGTGCCAGGCAATGACCATCCCTGCTATCATAATCCTGGGGTTACCATCAACCGGAAACTGAACTGGACTAGCCATCTGAATACTGTGGTCACTCAAGGCTTATTTCAATCTCAGAAGTAACAAAACCCTTGGAAGTGTAAATGTAACAAACATGTCCAGCAGCCAGGAAAACCTGCCAACTCCTTCATTAATGAGTTGTACAGAATGGCTAACATGTCATTGTGATCACTGTCACTGTCATTGTGATCACTGATGTGGAGATGCCGGCGTTGGACTGGGGTGAGCACAGTAAGAAGTCTTACAACACCAGGTTAAAGTCCAACAGGTTTGTTTCAAACACGAGCTTTCGGAGCACGGCTCCTTCTTCAGGTGAATGTCAACTGGCTGTTCAACCACATTGGTGGAGGAGCAGCAAAGCTGAACCACTGATTATGGCCCGCAGCACCCACACATTCAGGGAGGGGCCACTTGATAACATTCATGCCACACACAAGTGCCAGGCAATGACCATCCCTGCTATCATAATCCTGGGGTTACCATCAACCGGAAACTGAACTGGACTAGCCATCTGAATACTGTGGTCACTCAAGGCTTATTTCAATCTCAGAAGTAACAAAACCCTTGGAAGTGTAAATGTAACAAACATGTCCAGCAGCCAGGAAAACCTGCCAACTCCTTCATTAATGAGTTGTACAGAATGGCTAACATGTCATTGTGATCACTGTCACTGTCTTAAGACTGTCACATTCACCTGAAGAAGGAGCCGTGCTCCGAAAGCTCGTGTTTGAAACAAACCTGTTGGACTTTAACCTGGTGTTGTAAGACTTCTTATTGTGATCACTGTCACTGTCATTGTGATCACTGTCACTGTCGTTGTGATCACTGTCATTGTCATTGTGATCACAGTCAATGTCATTGTGAGCACTGTCACTGCCATTGTGATCAATGTCATTGCTATTGTGATCACTGTCACTGTGATCACTGTCACTGCCATTGTGATCACTGTCACTGTCATTGTGATCACTGTCACTGTCATTGTGATCACTGTCACTGTCATTGTGATCACAGTGACCTGAAATCTGAAATAATCAAGGATAGAATAGTTGTAGGAGTGGTGGACAATGGACTATCAGGCACATTTCAAGCCAAGGAAGATCTAACCCTTGAGATCTGAAATCCGTTTGCAGCACAGATCCATAGTATGGGGGGGGGAAGCAAATTAGGTTACAAAGTAGGGAAACTGCACAGAAACAGGCATACCTCTGTCTGGGACTGCGCCACATCACATTGCAACTGTGCCACCACCTTCTGGTTCTGTGCCACATCAGCCAGTGACTGCGCCATCCCCCTCTGGCACCGGACCACCTCCCCCTCTGAGTCTGCGCTACGTGGGCCAGCGTCTGGGCAATGCCGCCGATGCCCTCAACCATGACCCGCTGTGACTAGGCCACACTCAGCAGCGCCACTGTAATGTCCAGGTAGTTCAGGCACATGGCTGCCTGTGAGGGGGTAGCCCTGTCCCGGGTCTCGGCCACTGCCTGCACAGAATGCCCCAAGCCTTGGACATGCTGATCCATAGCCAAAACAGTCGCCCCCCAATGCTTCCACCACGGCCTCCACCCATGCGATGTTGGCCTGGGTGACACGCATGGCTGCTATCACCTCCTCCTGTACGCTGTTGGGCTCCTCCACCTGCAGATACTGAATGCTCATCGGCATCCCCTAATGTAGTCCCTGGCTCTACGACTGCATCTCCACAATTGATGGGACTGTCCGTTCCAGATGCCTGAAAACTGTCTGAATGGCAGCTAGTCCCCGAGTTCAGCCTGCCCTCCAACAGACCTCTCCCTCAGGAGTTCCTACTTCCACCTGATGTACCGGGTCAACTGTGTGGTGCGCACCAGATAGCGTCCCAGGAGCCTCTCCACTGAAGTGCCTGACCGAGGTGAGTGTCCCTGGGATGGTGGAGGGTGTTGGAGACAGCTGTGACGGGAAGTCACTGTCATCCTCCAACCCGAGCTCCAGGGTGGCCTGGGTCTCATGTCTATGGCTCGTGTACGTGTCGGTGCCCTCGTCGCTGGTCGGCGCCTGGGACTCTGGCTGGGGCTGTGGGTGGGGAAGGGGCCACCAGAAGGCTGGCAAGACAAGAAGCATGGTTAGACTGCAAACTGGGGCGGGGAGGGGGGGTTGCTGGTGTGAGTGTGTTAGGGAGTGAGGTATGTGGGGAAGGGAGGGGTGTTTTGGAGGGGGAGTAGGGGTGGTGATGTGGAGCGGGGTGTGGGGAGGTGTGAGAGTGGGGATGGTGCTGGGGGGAGGGGTTGACACACGTGTCATGGGGAATCGCACTGAGAGTCTCATTTCCTCGACCGACGCCGACCTCCACCCGGCGACAGGCCTTTCCTCAGGCCCGCCAACCAATTCCAGGGCCCTCTGCTCTGCCACGATGAGGGGTCGCAGGTCCAGCAGTTCCTCTCCAGTCTTCTCCAACTCTCGGCAGTTATGGTTGGCCTTGTCCTGGGGAGAGAGCAAACAGAAACCGCAGTGTTTTCAGCCGGATGCATGCAGCCCAGAGGGTGGGCAGCTAGTGCTTTCAGTGGTCAGGGCACCCGGCCATGGCGACCGGTATGGGTGCAGGCTTGTGGGGCGGGGAGGGGGGGGGGGGGGCAGGGCGGTAGGGTTATGGGTATACCAGGGTAACAGTGCTGCCCACTCACCCAGGCCGCCCTGAGGAGATCGTGCAGTTGCTTTATTTTTATAAATTTAGAGTACCCAATTCATTTTTACCAATTAAGGGGCAATTTAGCGTGGCCAATCCCCCTACCCTGCACATCTTTGGGTTGTGGAGGTGACACCCAGGCAAACACAGGGAAAATGTGCAAACCCCACACGGACAGTGACCCAGAGCCGGGATCGAACGTGAAAAAGTCGCCGGTGCCCCCGCACCGATTCTCCACCCGGTGGGGTCTAGCAGCGGCGGCGGATAAAACTCCCGGCGTTCCCGACATAAACGGCCGGAGAATTGCCAGGTCCGTGGACGCACATGTGCACAGCGATGACCTACAGTGGTCGTGCCGTACAACATTGCGCCGGCCACGCACGGACCTGGGCGGCCAAAGGTTTCCCTCTGGACCCCCCCCTCGCCACCCCAGGACCAACCCCCCTTCAGCCCTCTCCAAAGTCCCCCCTGCCAGCAGCACGGCCCCCCACCCCCCACCCCCCACTGTGGAGGCGCTGGACACAGTTCGCAGCCACAACGCCGGGTTAATGATAACCGTGCTTGTGTGTGTCGGTTGGATACGTGCAGGTGGCAGGATCCCAGTGCCGTGATGGCATTCCCGTTGTAATCCAGGAGTTTGCTGGCAGCTGGAAGGGCCGTGGGGAGCCTCTTAATGCGTCTGAAGTCTGTCTGTGAGAGGAGGTTGGCAGAGGCACCTGTGTTCAGCTTGAACTAGATGGGGCAGTGGTTGACCTTCATCACTGCTCGCCATTCATCCTTGGAATCCACAGCTAGGATTGATTGGACTTGCGATGTGTCCGGTGTTTCATATTCACACCTTGTAATAATGCCCACATAGTAGGCATTGTCCAGGCATTCATCATCTGGATCCGTTGCACTGCCGGGATCAGAATCCTGTAGGCGTTGTTGCACACCCCGGATGCGCCGTCGTCGGAATTGGGAGCGCTGGCTCCTGACTGGTGGTGCAGATCTGCACAGGGCTGCATAGTGGCCTGGCTTCCCACAGTTTAAACATTGTCTGCCTCTTGCAGGGCAGTGTTTCTTTAAATGGGTGGTGCCACAGTTTGAACACATCATGATGTCGGCGTCCTGATGCTCCGTGCGTCGTTGCACATGCGCAGTGCGGTCCTTAGACGTCTGCACCTGCGCAGTGCGGGTTTCGGCCGCTTTGTTATCTCGTTCGTATCGCGCATGCGTCAGGCCCCGGGAAGAGCGAGCGAAATGGCCGCTTTCGTCAATGTTGAGGCGCTGCGTCCGGGAAATGGCTAGTTTATAATTTTCTGCCGTTTTGTACTGGCAATAGCGATTTTTAGCGTGCTTATGCACTGTGCATGTTTCAATCGCGACTGGCAGGATCATAACTTAATCTTCAGTAACTGCTCTCTCAGAGGATCAGCATGAACTCCAAAAATGATTTGGTCTCTGATCATGGAGTCAGTGATATCTTCAAAGTTGCAGGATTGCGCTAGCAGTCTAAGGTTAGTTAAATATGAGTTGAAGGATTCGTCTTTACCTTGCAATCGCTGCTTGAATATGTAGCGCTCAAAGATTTCGTTGGTGTCCACCTCACAGTGGCTGTCAAACTTGTCCAGGATGGTCTGAAACTTTGTCTTGTCCTGGTCTTCAGTGAAGTGAAAGGAGTTGAATATTTCCAAGGCGTGATTACCCGCTGTGGTGAGGAGTAGAGCTATCTTCCGTTCATCAAACGCATCATTGAGGCCTGATACTGCGACGTAAAGCTGAAATTTCTGCTTGAACGTCCGCCAGTTGGCACTGAGATTGCCGGAGGTCCTGAGCTGGTGAGGAGACGGAATCTTCTCCATGGTGCCAATATATATTCGCTGGTCGTCATGGATGGTGCTGAGTTGAACTAACTAGATTGAACAGACTCCTGGTATCATGTTGTGTTATGTAATTTGGAATAACACAAGCTGCCACTTGATGTAGTTTTGAGTAAAAGATGCTCCAGACTTTGAAGTGAGTTCAATGTGTTTTATTGAGCTATTAGCATAATTCGCAATGAGTTCGACTCTCTGCTAATCTAAATGTAGTAATCAGTCTGAACCAGCCTTGCTCTAAGCCACGTGCTGGGCTGTGATGCTAAGGATACACTCTGTCTCACTCTGTAGATGTTGGTCTGTGGAAAGAGGTGGGGTGTGAGTGCCTCATCCCTTTTATAGTGAGATACCACCCCTGAGTGTCCTGACTGCTCATTGGTCATGTCCTATTCTATATGTTCATTAGCTGCATGTTTGCATATCATGACAATTCGATCATAAAAGGTTCCACGGTTCAAGGCCAAAGGGCATGATAACGGGACAAGTGAAGAAACGAAAGATGTGCCAAGAGGAGGTGTGGTTAGCAAAATGGCTGCTGTCTGAACACAAAGTGAAGAGGGAGAAACACAAACTAGCAAATGGGTACAAACCAAAATGGGACAAGCGGTCATGATGCAAAATTGCTGAACTCAGTGTTCAGTCCAAACGGCTGAAAGGCTCACAGAAAGGTGAGGCGCTGTTCCTTGACTTTGTGTTGAGCTGTGTTTTAACTCTGCAGCAGGCCGAGGATAGAAAGTGATTCTAATGCCTGATGGCCAGCTCTCAGCACGCACGTTGACAGCTGTATCTGAACAGGAATAACCAGATTTTCCAAACTGGATGTTGTTACCTGGGAACAGCTGTTAACTGTTGCAAAGCAGTTGATCAGCGTGACTCGGTGCCAATGCTGACTCAACAATGAGAAAATTCAAATAAAGAGATTTCTTTCGGTCTTGAAGAATGAAATGTTGATTTTTCTAAATTGTATTTTCAACAGTTTGCCTTCATGCATTGGTTTTGATAGCATCACAGAATGACAAGGTACAGAAGGAGGCCATTTGATCCATTGAGCGCGATTCAGCGGAAAGTTAAAGTCCGCTAATGGCGTGTTTAGCGGGGTGTTTAGCGGGGTGTTTAATGGCGTGTTTAGCGGGGTGTTTAATGGCGTGTTTAGCGGGGTGTTTAATGGCGTGTTTAGCGGGGTGTTTAATGGCGTGTTTAGCGGGGTGTTTAGCGGGGTGTTTAATGGCGTGTTTAGCGGGGTGTTTAGCGGGGTGTTTAATGGCGTGTTTAGCGGGGTGTTTCTCAGCGGCACAAACACTGGGAAACATCCCGTTATCCAACACAGTTGTTTTTTGGCCTTGGGGGAGCTGTTCCCCACCGGGGCCATGGCAAGCTGCTCTCGCCAACAGAAAACGTTTCTCTCAGATCAGGGCGCCATGTTGTCAGGCAGCCCCAATCCCCCCCCCCCCCCCCCCCCCCGCCCCTCACCCTTTCAGCCTCCCTCCCCCACGTTTGTGAGCCCTCCCACCTCTCCCGACGAACCATCGGGAGGCCTTCGGGACCACACCCCCCCCCGACAGTGTCAGCCTGGCACCTGGGAACACTGGCACTGCCATCCTGGCTGTGGTGAATGTGATTCACACTATATATAGTTGCCAATATCACTCCATGTATATATGTTCGTTATCTACCCATTGTAAGTGCAGTTGCACTATCCGACCACCAGGGGGAGTCGCTCTGGGAGTACGCGAGAGTTTGTACTGGGCTCCTCCCTTGGCTCTGCCCAGGACTCCTCCCCCTGGGACCGATGCATAAAGATCAGTGCCTTAGAGCCAGCCTGCCAGTTCACCTGAAGTTCAACGACGAATAGGCTGGCTCTATTGTAAGTGTATTAAAGCCTTGGCTCTTGAGTGACAGGGGTTATCCACTGCGGCCGTGGTTGACGCCTATATGGAGGCCACAGTGGACAACGCCCCTCTGGTACTGTGCCACTTCTACCAGCATCTGGTCGATGCTGCCGACTCCCTCAGCCATGGCCAGTTGTGACTGGGCCACGCTCTGGAGCGCCGCTGCAATGTCCAAGAGCCCTGGTATATACATGGCTGTGAGAGGGCAGCCCTGTCCTGGTCGCGGCCACTGCCCACACAGAGAGCCCCCAGGCCTTGGACATCTTAATCCATGGCCAAAACGTTCACCCCCAAAGGCCTCCACCACGGACACCATGCGGTGTTGGCCTGGGTAGCACACATGGTCAGCACCACCTCCTGCTCCTGCACGTGGTTGGACTCCTCCAACTACACCTGCAGGTGATGGATGCTCGCTGACACCCCCTCATGCAGTCCCTGGCTTTGTGACTGCATCTCCACAATCGATAGGACTGTCCATTCCAGCAGCCCAAAACCCATCTGGACGGCATTTAGTAGTCGGGCTGCCCTCCAACCGTCATCCCCTCGGGGGTTCCTACCTCCACTTGCTGTACCGCAGCACGTGTGTGGTGCACACCAGATGGTGCCCCAGGGGCCTCATCACTAACATGTCCAACTGAGGTGAGTGTCTCTGGGATGGTGGAAGGTGTTGAAGACAGTGTTGGGAAGTCAGTGTTGCCCCGGACCCATGCTCCAGGGTGTCTCAGGCTGCAGGTCGAGGGCTCCCGTCGCTATCTGTGTCCTCTTACTTGCTGCTATCAACTTAGGGATGGGGTTGTGATTGGGGTTGGGGGCGTGGAACACCAGAGGGCCCCGCCTCATCACCAGGAGATACTGCAAAACATGATGCATGATTGGATCGCAGGTTAGAGTGGCAGGTGGTGGAGGTGGTGGAGGGGGTGTTGGGGTGGCGGTGGGATGGTGGTGGTGGATGGGGGGTGTAGAGGTGGTTGTTGGGGTGGCGACCCACGTGCCATGGGAAACCGCAACTCAGCAGTGTCTCACTTGCTCGCCCGATGCCAATCTCCGCCGGTGACTGCCCTCTCTCTGGGCCCACCGATCAGGTCCAGTGCCCGCTGCTCTGTTGTGATGAGGGGCCACAGGTCCGGTGGTCTCCCTCCAGTCTTTTCTATCTCCCAGCGGTTGTGAGCTGCCTTCTCCTGCGGAGGTGAGGGCGACAGACAATGAAAGTTTTCGGCAGTGGAATGCATGCAGCACACCGGGTGGGTAGCTGTTGGCCTTTGTGGTCAGGGCATCCGGCTATGGCGGCCGCTATGGGTGCTGGCAGGTGGTGCAAGGTGGGGGTTCGGTCGCCCTCCAGGTGGGTGGGGAGGGATGAGGTTACGGACGTGTTAGACGGGGTTGGTGCCTGGGGCACAGTGCTGCCTACTCCCCCTGGCAGCCCTGATGAGGCTGTACAGTTTTTTCCTGCTCTGCTGGCCGGTCCTGGCGGGGTTGCCAATGCAGCTCACAACCTCTGCCACTTAACGGTTTGTGAATTGGTCCAGGACCCAGCGTCAATTTTGCTGTCACAGAAGTCCACCATTTTGTCCCGGTTTCAACACTTTGGGCTGGATTCTCCCGGCGGGGGGTTGGAGAATCCCACCCCCTTTTCCTGAGGGGCGGAAGTCCAGCCCTCAGCTTGTTAATGCCGCTGCCAGCATATTACCACCACGGGGCAGCCCTTTTTAAAGTCAGCGGCCTAACGACTGGGGTGGCAAGCAACATGCCCCACTCTGTAAAATTCGCACCATTGTGCAAAAAAAAAAGGCCTTGACAGGGAGGATGGGGGGAGCATGTTTCTTCTTGTGAAAGAATCAATATCTAGGGGTCACTGTTTAATAATAAGAGGTCGCCCAGTTAATATGGAAATGAGGCAAAATGTTTTCACTCGGAAGGTTGTGAGTCTTTGGAACTCTCTTCCCAAGAAGGTGGCAGAAGCAGAGTCTTTGATCAGCCATTATCTTATTAAATGGTAAGAAGTCTTACAACACCAGGTTAAAGTCCAACAGGTTTGTTTCAAACACGAGCTTTCGGAGCACGGCTCCTTATTAAATGGTGGAACAGGCTTGGGGGGCCGAATGGCTGACTCCTGCTTTTTGTTCGTATGCTGTTAACAGACCTGACACTGGGCTGCATTTGGGGCATAGAAACAGGACTCAGGCCCTTGATCCCATTCCGCCATTCAATTAGAACATGAACATAGAATTTACAGTGCAGAGGGAGGCCATTCGGCCCATCGAGTCTGCACCGGCTCTTGGAAAGAGCACCCTACCCAAGGTCAACATCTCCACCCTATCCCCATAACACAGTAACCCCACCCAACACTATGGGCAATTTTGGACACTAAGGGCAATTTATCATGGCCAATCCACCTAACCTGCACATCTTTGGACTGTGGGAGGAAACCGGAGCACCTGGAGGAAACCGGGTATTAGATCATTGTTTATCCTTATCTGAACTGCATTTACCCATCTTGGTCCATTACCTAAGAAAGATTTAACAATCTCAGTTTTGCAACCTTTTAATTGAATAGCAATTAATGTTATTCAATTTAAAATTGCAAAATAGAAATTGCTTCATGGATTACTGTCTTTTCCTTCCTATTTTAAAATGCGCAAGTGAGATTTGAACTCACGTTTACTGGATTCATCAGTCAAAGTCTCTGAACGAACAGCACAGCAACCTTACCAGCATGTTACCATACCCTCCCGATCTCCGGCTTCTCATTCCTGAAACTTGTCTGAATTCCAGGTGAGATTATCGTCAGGTCTGGCTGTGATTTCCCTTCCATTAAACATGGGCTGTCAACATTCACGATGCACACACGCATAAACAGCAGGGGCTGTTTAGCACAGGGCTAAATCGCTGGCTTTGAAAGCAGACCAAGGCAGGCCAGCAGCACGGTTCGATTCCCGTAACAGCCACCCGAACAGGTGCTGGAATGTGGCAACTAGGGGCTTTTCACAGTAACTTCATTTGAAGCCTACTTGTGACAATAAGCAAATTTCATTTTCATTTGAAGTTAGTGTTACCTGGTAGTGTACTGGTCTCCATAGATCCTTACAGTGAAGAAGGAGGCCATTCGACCCATCGTGTCTGCACCGACCCTCCAAAAGAGTCTGCATAAACCCTTAGGTCCACTCCCCCGCCCTCATCTGCCCTATCTCCGTAACCTAAATTGCACATCTTTGGACACTAAGGGGCAATTTAGCATGGCCAATCCATCTAACCTGCACATCTTTGGACTGTGGGAGGAAACAGGAGTACCCGGAGGAAACCCACGCACACACGGGGAGAACGTACAAACTCCACACTGGCAGGCACCCGAGGCCGGAATCGAACCCGAATCCCTGGCGCTGTGAGGCAGCAGTGCTAAGCACTGTGCCACTATGCCACCCAACAACAAGTCGACAATGAATGTCTACAGAACTGGACTTTTGAAAAATTATTTATTCAGACATGGGTGTCGCTGGCATTTTTTATACCCATCCCTAATTGCCCTTGAGAAAGTGGTAGTGAGCCACCTTCTAGAACCATGACAATCCATGTGGTGTAGGTACACACCCACAGTACTATTTGAGAGGGAGTTCCAGCATTTTGACACATGGACAATGAAGGAACAGAAAAATCATTCCAAGTCAGGACGGTGTGTGGCTTGGAGGGGAACTTGCCGGTGGGGTTCCCATGCATCTGCTGCCCTTGTCCTTCTTGGTGGAAGAGGTTGCGGGTTTGGAAGGTGCTGTCGAAGGAGCCTTGGTAAGTTGCTGCAGTGTATCTTGTAAATGGTACACATGGCTGCCTCTGCGTGTCAATGGTGGAGGAAGTGGATGGTGGACGTGATGGATGAGGTGGCAATTATATGGGCTGCTTGAGTGTTGTTGGGGCTGCATTCATCCAGGCAGGGGGAGAGTATTCCATCACACTCCCAACAGTGGGCAAGCTTTGGGTAATCAGGAGGTATTTGTTCTCAAGACGTGGGCAGTCCTGGCAAAGTTGGCATTTATTGCCCATCCCTAGTACCCCTGGAAAGGTGATGGTGAGCCGCACCCCTCCCCCCTCCCTAGCTTCTTGAACTGCCGCAGTCCATATGCTCCGAGAGTACTGTCAGGTCAGGAGATCTAGGATTTTGATACAATACTGATAAGGAGCGGGTGATACATGTCCACGCCAGGATGGTTTGTGACTTGGAGGGGAACTGGGAGGTGATGGTGTCGCAGCCTCATGAAGCCTTAGTAGTAGCCCCGGCACATGGGGTCATTGCTGAGGAGCAAAAGGGAACCTCTGGCCTACAGCAGAAAAATATTTAAAAAATTTGCGGGGCTGGGAATTGCAGGGGAAAATTCCTCCGGGGAAGTTGCTGGGAACACGGACTCACGCTCACGCTCCTGCTCACGCCCAACTCTTTGGCCCAAGGAGCCTTTTCTCTCAAGCATCAGCATTTGGAAAGAGCACCCTACTTAATTAAGCCCAGGACTCCACCCTATCTCCGTAATCTAGTAACCCCACCTAACCTTTTTTGGTCACTAAGGGCAATTTATCCTGGCCAATCCACCTAACCTGCACATCTTTGGACTGTGGGAGGAAAATGGAGCACCCAGAGGAAACTCTCGCAGACACGGGGAGAAAGTGCAAACTCCACATAGTCACCCGCGGCTATAATTGAACCCAAGTCCCCGGAGCTGTGAGGCAGCAGTACTAACTACTTTGCCACCATGGTGCCTCTGAGAGTTTGCCTCCCTTCAGCTGGCAGCTTCCCCACATGGCACCCAACCGCCCCATTGGCAAAATGCCAATGGCAATGTAAAATGGCCCCAAATTGTATATACTTTTCAGAAGCCTCTCTGCCTCTCAGCCCACCTTTTGGGAGCTGACTATTCGTCCTCTTCCTCATCCCCCTCAGATGCTGCTTGATCTGCTGACTACCTCCAGCATTTTCTCTTTTTCTTCGTTGGATCGAACCGATGTCTTCCATATTTGAGCAAAGCTCCTGCTCGAGTGAAATGAGACCGATGAAACGAAAATCGAGCCAGGCACCGAACAGCTTGCGATGCAACTGACCCGCGCTCGAGAAACCAATTATCACTACTTAAGCCCTATTTTGCAGCAATTAACAGGGAGTGACCCCATATCGAACGGCCTCCCGTGATTCTTCAGCCTTCCCAGCAAGTGGTCACGCTGGTGTCGATTAGTACTCATTTTGAAAAACGTTAAACTGGCGGAAGGGCTTCTGTGGGGAACTGAGGAGGTGAGTAGCCATCTTTGCTCACAGGCAAAGAGCCCGGGGGCGCAGTGCTCGGTGGGGGGTGGGAGTCACTTGAATGGGAGGGCCACCTTCCGGAGAGCTGGGCCGCCATGCAAGGGGGTGTAGGGGGAGGGGGTAGGGGGAGGCGTTAGGGGGACAACTGCATGAGGTACCACCATGCCAATCCCTGGATCATGTGTACCCATTCAGGGGGCAACCTTAGCTCCTGCCCGTCACTGACCACCCATAACCCCCACCGACTGCCGAGGCATCTGGCCGTGCGGCTGATGGTTATTGCTAATAGTTGTGCTATTGCTGACAGTCGTGGTTAAGTGAGCACTTCATACAACCCAAGTGGATTCCCATGGGTAGGCCAGGCTATGTAGCATGTGGGAGTCATTGCCTAGCATCCCAATCACACCCTGATGCATGGGCACTGTGCTTGAACACTGCGGAGGCAAGACCACAGACACAACAGCCAACATCCAAACACCCAGGGGATGGGACACAGCTCCGGGGACATGTCCACGACCAGAGTGTGGGTGAGTGCTATGGGAGGGGGAGATGGGCCAAGGGTTCGGGGGTTGGTCCACAGTGTGGACGAAAGTGACAGAGGCATCATACTGCTTGTGTTCAAGGATTTTTAATATGTCACAGGTGTCCAACAATGCTCCACTCTCTCGATGGTGCCACCCCACTGTCCCCACCACCCACTCAACCAGCCCCACCAACTACCTTTACTCCCCCCACCACTGCCCTCTCCCCCCCCCCCCCCCCCCTCCCCTGGTGCCTTCTGTGATCCTCAACATGTTTCACCTTCCTAACTCTACCACTACGTCTAGGTGTGTCCCCAGGATGCACATCTGAGGTGGAGGCAGTCAGCTGATTACCTCATCCCGTGGCCTTCGATATCCCTGGCGGGCATCCTCTGGGGGCTCTGGGGCTGGAGAGCCCGGCTCACTTGTGAACGGCACATGCACAGCCGTGCCACCCTGTCCCATGTGCTGACCTTGTGACGCAGCCTCAGCAGAGGGGTGGAACTCGGGGAAGCTGGTGGCCACCGTCGCCACTCCATGGGATGGGTCCGGGTTGGCACCCAGTTGCATCTACCACGGCTCAGTGCCATAGGGCCCAGGGTTCACCTCAAAACAGAGGGGCAGCTGGTTCGATCCCCAGTTGCCCCTGCATCATCTGGCTCTGCCAGCCCTGGCGGCTCCCCATGATCTGCACCAAGGTGTTGACACCCTCATCGACGATCCTCAGTGACTGGGACAAGCTCTGCAGCACACTGGACATTCCCATCTGAGAGCGGGACATGTCCTGCAGAACCACATCAAGGTTGGCCTGGTACTGGGTGACATCCCCCAGCGAAGTGAACATTCCGTTGAGACCCTCAACCATGGCCGTCACTGACTGACTGATGCTTGGACACCTTCACTAATGGTGCCGACGTCGTGCATCAGGCTCTCCACTGCGGTCGCCACCCTAGCAGTGTTGGCCTCGGTGCCATGCATTGCCGGTGACATCTCCTGCTCCTGTAGCCTTTGGGACTCCGACAATCGACTATGGACCTGTCGCTGACATCTCCCTCTGAACGTCCCGGCCGCACCCTAACGTCTCCATCAGCTCCGGGTATCAGAGGCTCAGCATCAGGCTGAGACCCAGCTGGGTCCTAGGATCCAGCAGATGTCCGACTGCTGTCTCGCCTGGGGGTTCCTGCCTCCTCCTGATGTACATCATCAGCAGTGTGGTGCTCACCAGATTGTACCCCAGAAGCCCGATCACTAACATTTCCCACCGAGGTGCGTGTATCTGCGCTGGTGGAAGGGGGGATGACAGCTGTGACATGTCGATCGTGGCATCCTCTTCTGAGGTGTTCTCCTGGGAGGCAGGGGAGGGGCCCCCCAGGATGTTCTGGCGCTGTCGGCTGGAAGACTTGAGGGAGAATGGACATGTGGCCAGTGGGAGGGAAGGGTCAGTCAGTAAGGCAATAACTTCTCATGTGTGACAGGTCCTCCGGGTGGGTTCTCACCTCTGCAGCGTCCGCCAGCCTTCGCATTGGTGACCACTCTGTCCTCGGTCACCCCCCATCACCTACAGAGCTCGTTCATCAAAGGTGGATAGAATTTGTATGTCTGGCACCCCTCTGTCCGTCTGGGCCCTCTCCTGGCGATTGTGGGAGAGCTTGTCCTGCAGAGACACAAAGAGGGTATTGTCAGCTGCACACGTGGTGCATAGTGGTGGTGGTGGGGGGGGGGGGGGGGTGTGTGTGAAGGAAGGGCTTGGAGGGGGGGGGGGAAGATTGAAGGAAGAGGGAGATGAAGGGAGGATTGGGGGATGGATGCTCCCATGGGGCCAGAAAGGTCTCAGCGGGGAGGGGGGGGGGGGGGCAGTTTTTGTCAACTCACCCATGCTGCCCGGTGCGGGTCAATGACCTTCTTATGGCACTGGAGGCCAGTCCTCCTGGGCACACTCCCCGAGCTCATGGCCGCCTCCACCTCATCCCAGGCAGCACTGGCTGCCCTCTGACTGACCCTCCGAGACCCTTGGGGGAACAGGACATCCCTCCTGGCCTCCACCCAATTGAGGAGCCTCCCCATCGCCAAATCTTGGGGCCTGTCGTCTTGGAGCCATGGCTGCGAGCTGAGTGGGGTTGGCTGTGTAAGAGCTGTTTATGTGCTGCTCCACCTTGTCTGCGGGGGATAGCGAGCGCGGTCCTGATGAATCAGCTGCCGAGCCTTAATTTGTGGCAAAAAGCCTGTGGGGCCTCATTAAGTGAACTAATTAACGTCGAATTGTGTTGCCGGCCTCGCTGGGCCAAGCGCCAGGAAGCTCGCTACCACACTTAGAATCCTTCCAGAGAATCGTGCCCATAGTTTCCTTACCTCCTCCCAGGTGCTGGAGACAAACTTATTTTCATTCTCTTTTCCTTCAGCTGTTTTTCACGTGTAAATTGAGTGATTGCTGCTTCTTTCACAATCAGAAAGTATTATGACCAGCAATTTGTTTCTTTAACCTGTGGAACTGGTTTTCTGTACAATGCCGATTCCAGCCACGTGCAGCAAAGAATGCGGAATCCATTGCAACCCAGAGGCATTGTTGAAACCAAAGTAAGATAACTCAGTCAGCTTGTGTGCTTTCTACTGACTTGAGGTCTGACAGAACTTCCTGGACAACACAACCTTCACCCAGAGTCTATCCTATCCAATTCCCTATTGATTCCGTGTGATTACTTCTTGGTTGTAGTCAATTAATCCAACAAAAAAGATATAGCACTTACCTGGACATCACCGTTTTCCCAGTCTCAATGATGATCCAGTTTTCCCTTCAAGCCAGGGGGTCTAATCAAGGAATCAAACAATTTAATGCAGCAGTTAAATTACTGAGATGCAGTGACTCTCCAGCTGCCGACTACTTTCTTTCCTGCTGCATTACCATAGAATCCCGACAGTGCAGAAGGAGGCCATTCGGCCCATTGGGTCGGCACCAACCCTCTGAAAGAGCACTCTACTCAGGCCCACTCCTCCACTCTATCCCCGTAACCCCATTGAACCTGCACATCTTTGGACACTAAGGGACTATTTAGCATGGTCAATCCAGCTGCCCTGCACAACTTTGGACTGTGGGAGGAAACCGGAGCACCCGGTGGAAACCCACGCAGTCACTAATTTTGTGCAAACCATTCCACAAAGACGTGGCAAGCCACAAAAATACTGACGTCATCACCTTCCTAACCTGGATACTTCTTCAGACATTGCCTTGTGAAAAATAGGGCATGGGAATAATGACAAAGAATGGAGTGCTCACACTGTTAGTCCTCACCTTCAGAATAGCTCTGAAAGATCTTGGAGAATAAATGTAGTGTCGTGCCGTTCCTTCCAGAGTATTCCATCTCCGACAGGTACAAATTTTTAAAAAAGCTAATGATATCTTCCCTGGGCTGTGGTGAAGTTCACACTCCATTCATTCATCTCTAAAACTAGAGGTCTAGAAGATAGCAGGGTGGAGATATTGCGAGAGTTACACAAATCCCTGGTTAGATCACATCCGGAATGGGCAGGGCTTTCCTCTCCCACTCGCGGCATGTTTTGGAGCGTCGAAGGTGGCCAGCCAGCGGTGGGATCTTGTACACAGTGGTCAAAACTTTCTGTCCCTTTCTGCCAATGGGATCTTCCAGTCCTGCCATAGGCGAGCGCGAGCCACAGAAAAGGCTGTTGACATCAGCGAGGCTGGAAGATCCCGGCCACTAATAGGCCACCTCCACCGCGGCAAAACACACTGCAGGGGACGCGGAACATCCTGCCAGAGAGTGGGGAGAACGTGAAACTCACTTCCACAAGAAACAGTTGCGGTGAACAGCATCAGATGTATCTAAGAGAATACTGGATAGGCACATGAAGGAGTAAGGAGTAGGAAGATTGGTGAGGGGTGAGAGGATAATTGTATGGAGCATAAACAGCACCAAGGCTAAGTCAGGCAAATGGCCTATATCTTTAACTACCCTGCAAATCCATAAACTAGTCTTGTATTCCCTGGATTGAAGAAGGAAAAGGAGAGATTTGATTGAGGCTTTTAGGATTTGAAAGGAATTCATAAAGTAGATTGTGGAAAATATTTCCCGAGTGGTGGGATAGTTAGCATAAAGGGATGGTGTGGAGATGCCGGCGTTGGACTGGGGTGAGCACAGTAAGACACCTTACAACACCAGGTTAAAGTCCAACAGGTTTGCTTCGAATCACTAGATTTCGGAGCACTGCTCCTTCCTCAGGTGTTCATTTGAGGAAGGAGCTGTGCTCCAAAAGCTAGTGATTCAAAACAAACATGTTGGACTTTAACCTGGTGTTGTAAGGCTTCTTACTGAGCATAAGGGGATGCAGCTTAAAAACAGAGCTTGGTCATGAGACGCAAAGTTCGGAAACACCTCTGTGTGCAAACTCTCACCAAAAGTAGTAGATGTTAACTTAATTAGTAATCTTAAATCTTGGACTGATGGATTTTTGCTGGACAAATTGGTATCAAGGGCTAAGGAGCCAAGGCTGGTGGTTAGAGTTACAGATCAGCCATAATCTCATTGAATGCCGGAACATTTTCGAGGAACTGAACAGCTCATACCTTAGTTTACGTCCATGAGTCAGATGTGGCTCAATTCACAGCATTCTTTCCTCTCCACCAGAAAGCTGTGTGATCAAGTCCCACTCCCATGATCTGACCTCAAAATCTCACAACAGTGCGGCAATGTTGGAGGGGACTATTTTCAGATGTGGATTTTAAACAGCAGGTGGGTGAAAAAACTTTCCTGATTTTCATTGTTTGTCCATCGGTATCCTCAGCTGCCTGGACTGTCGACCAGTGGAATTCCCCCTCCCCCCATCCCCATACTCTCTGCTTTAATATACTCCTAATAATGATCACTTTGACCATGTTTTGAGGCATATTTCCTAATATTGCCTGATGTGACCTGGTGCTGATATGCATTTGGACATTTTTTACTACATTAAAGGTGCTACATCAATGCAGCTTGTTGTTGATTAACCCTTCTCTGTGTTTAAGGAGGCTGACTGAGTTTCATTCAATGGTCATGACTGGTGAGTGATTCAGCTGTAAAACTCTCTTCCAACCTGTGATAAGCATCACTGTAGATATACAAGGGGTTAATGTAAGTACACGTAGACTAGACAGACACTAGAGGGAGCACCAGAGACATGACACACAGACACTCAACCAATAAGTCAGTAAGATAGGACACAACCAATGTGCATCCACGATACACAGAGGTGACGCTACAACATCGGGGCATTATACCAACCCATATGTAAAGGACACAGCACACATGATCTTCCTCTTTCCAGTGGAGACACTCAGTCAGTACAGACACAGGGTTGATTCAACATCACACCCACCACCTGGATTGTAGCAGACTGGTTAGTCCGTCTGAGTAGCTATAGAAGGATTAACAGTAGTGGCGAATCCGAGTAAGAAAATTGTAAATAGTTTAATAAACGTGTTGAAGTTATCTCCATGTCTGAACCTTCCTTTATTGGAGTGAACATCAAGGAAGCAGCTTATGCTACGCCAAGAGCATATCAAGACATAACCCAAGTCCAGTTCCTTGTACTTTCTGACTGTTACTGTGACATCATGTGTCTTGTGGCCTCCATCCAATCTCTGGAAACTCCGATGGGGCCTGACGACATGAGCATCCAAACTTGGGGCATGATGCCGATGATCGTCGGAACGGAGGATCATCCCATATTGGTCCTAGGGTCTCATTATCGTAATGCCAGCTTGCAAGCACTTCAAACAGACAAGTCTTGGGGGGGAATGTGTGTACAGAGGCAGTCAGGAGAGGGGTCAGGAGACTTCTGGTGGTGGCCATGGAGTGTGTGGTCGCCCATTGGTGGTTCCTGCTCAAGGTGGATTTTGTTGGTCCTTCTACACCCGTGAGTGCCCAGGGAAGGGAATACTCCTCTGGTGAGGTCAGTGCATGGATCAGAGGACATACAGTCCTCTCACATTCCATGTGATTAGCCACAAAAAAGAGAGAGCAGCTGGAGAAAGAAGGTTTTCATAGTGCGCCACAAGTTAAGATGGCGGCGGGCAAGGGGCAGCGCTGCCCGTCCAGTGGTCGACGGGGCAGCTGGTGGAGTTTTTGAACGGAAAATTCAACAGCAGACGGAAGAGGCTTTGGAGGATTTGGCCACGGTGGCGGAGCTGCTCAGAGCTGCGATTGAGAGAGTGGAGCAGAGACTGGAGGCTCAGGGCCTGGTGACCCAGAAGGTGGAGGAGGTGGTGGGGGAGCATCAATCTGAGGATCATTGGGCTGCCTGAGGGCATCGAGGGAGCGGAGGCTGCCAAGTGTGTGGCGAGGATGCTGGAGAGGTTGGCAAGGCAGACCAGGAAATGGACCTGCAAAGGGAGTGAGCTATGGGTCTACGATGCGGAATTGACGAAGGCGAGGGCTGGGTTCAACCAGATAAAGCCCACCTTCTTTCAGAAGGGGGGAAGTTTGGAGTATTGTTATCTGCTCACCTTTGGATGACACATTAAAAAATAGGAGTTTTATTTTGACTCAGCAGCGGAGGCGATGGACTTTATGAGGGACCAAGGATTGGAAGGAGTGTGAATAAACTTAACTTTGGACAGGAGCCTTGTGTTCATTGTAAGGTGAAGTGAAATGAAATGAAAATTGCTTATTGTCACGAGTAGGCTTCAATGAAGTTACTGTGAAAAGCCCCTAGTCGCCATATTCCGGCGCCTGTTCGGGGAGGCTGGTACGGGAATTGAACCATGCTGCTAGCCTGCCTTGGTCTGCTTTCAAAGCCAACTCTTTATCTCAGTGTGCTAAACCAGTCCCAGGTGTACAGGATGGGTAGTTTAGGGTCGTTCTTGATGGTCGAGCAGTGATGATGAGTGTGCCTTTTGTTTTTCTTTGTTTTGTAGCCATCTAAGATGGCCACCTGCAAAGGACCATGGGAATTATGGCCAACCCAGGACTCAGACAGATACATAGCCTATTTGTATCTAAAACACAGGTAACCAGACTTGACCGAAACCCCTGCTCGTTGACATTTCAATGACCCATTTTCCCAGGACAATAGAACTCCAATCAAGCAACCGGTACAGCCACAGACTGACCGGCGCCACTCACTTGCTCAGAAAGCACAACTGCCAAGTCAATGACCGCTAAGGATCCCCCCCGCTACCAATGCACCCGCCCCTTCATTGGCCGAAATTGAAGACAGTGATCAGAGCCCTGTCAAACTATTAGGTCCAAGGTTAAGGACCGCCCCAAAGAGCGCGAAATCCCAGGGGGATAAAAGAGAGCACAGCCATATGTTCTGCCTATTTTGGATCTGCCCTGTGCCACCCAATTGCGGCAGCAACAGCCAGTTAAGTTCAACACCAACGATCGCTACCTGACAGATGAGCCCAACAGAGACAGAGCCACTTTCTTTGAACCAGTCAAGTGAAATCCAGATAAAGGCCTTGATCCATTTGCACAGTGCCGGTTGCCGTGAAGTTAAGTATAGGTTATTGTAGCTGATAGGTGCAGTTTAACCCGTAGTAGATATTGGGCGGGATTCTCCCCTACCCGGCGGGGTGGGGGGTCCCGGCGCTGAGGAGTGGCGTGAACCACTCCGGCGTCGGGCCGCCCCAAAGGTGCAGAATCCTCCGCACCTTCAGGGGCTAGGCCGGCGCCAGAGTAGTTTGCGCTGCACCGGCTGGCAGGATTAGGGCTTGAGTCATGCCAACCGGTGCCGAACGGCCTCCACCAGCCGGCGCGAGTTGGCGCATGCGTGGGAGTACCAGCGTGTGCTGGCGTCATACCAGCTCATGCGCAGGGAGGGTTCATCTCCCCGTAAGCCATCACGGAGGACCACAGCGGCCGACGCGAAACAATAGAGTGCCCCCATGGCACAGGCCCGTCCGCGGATAGGTGGGCCCCGATCACAGGCCAGGCCACTGTGGAGGCACCCACCCCCCCGGGGCCAGATCCCTCCGCACCCCCCCGAGGACCACAGAGGCCGCTTGCGCAGCCAGGTCCCGCCGGCAAATACTGGGTGTAACATACGCTGGCGGGACTGGCCGAAAACGGGCGGCCACTTGGCCCATCGCGGGCCGGAGAATCGCCGGGTGGGCCGCTGCTAGTGGCCGCCGATCGGCACGGTGCGATTCCTGCCCCCGCCAAATCTCCGGCGCCAGAGAACTCGGCAGCTGGCGGGTGCGGGATTCACCCCCCACCCCCCCCCCCCCCCCCGGTGATTCTCCGACCCGGAGGGGGTCAGAGAATCCCACCCATTGTGTTTGCATGTTGAGGTAAATCCTGTGTATGCAAATAAACCATCTTTTGAACTAACTAACTGGTTATCTGGTCATTTGATCGATATAAGGGAAAGGCTTGTGGTTCACTGAGATAAGTAAATAGAGCAACAGTTTGTTGATGGTGGGGTGGACTGGAGGACTGAGGGGGAGTCAGAGGCCTTGAGCGGTGGCTACCATGCTAGCTGGGTGAGCTAGTTAATAGGAGTGAGGTGGGATTGTCAGGAGGAAGGCATGGAAGAGGGAATGGAGGTGTTTTTTTGTTTAAGGGTGGAGGGGGGAGGGGAGTGGGAGGGTGGCTGACATAGGTGTGGTTGGTGTGGCGCAGCTGGGAAGGAGAGATGGGGGCGGATACCCGAGGGTAGGTCTGGAAGGGCCTGTCGCTAGCTCTAAAAAGGGTATGGATGATCAGCAGGGGAGAGGGGCTAGTCACATGGAACGTGAGAGGACTGAATGGACCGGTTAAATGGTCGCGTGTGTTCACACATTTGAGGAGTCTGAAGGCGGATGTGTTTTTTTTTTACACCAGACACACCTGAAGTTGGGGGTTCAGACGAGGCTGAGGAAGGGATGTGTGGGGCCGGTGTTCCACTTGGAGCTGGATATGAAATCAAGGCGGGTGGCGGTATTGGTTAGTAAGAGGGTGGTGTTTGAGGTGGGGAGCACTGTATCCGATCCAGGGGGAGGTATGTGATGGTCAGTGGGAAAGGATGCCGGTGGTCCTTGTAAATGTTTGTGGACCCGGAAATGGACCTGGGAAGGGAGTGAGCTATGGGTGTTGGGGAAGATTGTGGACCTGGACATGCATCGGCTGATTATGGGGGTTGATTTATATCGAAATCTGGTCCTGGACCCAGGTCTGGACCGGTCGAGTCCGATGACATCGAGGGTGTTGGCAGTGGCTATGGAGTTGAGGGGGTTCATGGAGCACTTGGGGGTGGGTTGGGTATGGGGAGGACGACCCATGGAGGTTTGGGAGGCCGAGGGTGAAGGAGTTTTCATACACCTCCGGTGTGCACTGGGTGTATTCCTGGATTTATTTCTATGTGATGAAGAAGGCACTGCTGGCGGGTGTGGCCGACTTGGGTTATTCAGCGATTCTGGTTTCTGACCACACGCCGCATTGGGTGGATTTGTAGGTGGGTCAGGAGGAGGCCCAACAGCCGGAGTGAAGGTTAGATGTGGGGCTGTTGGTGGATGGGGGGTGTGCGGGCGGCTGCTGGCTGTTGTTCAGGGTTATGTGGAGTTGAACATGGGGGAGGTCACAGCTGCCACGCTATGGGAGCCACTCAAGGCAGAAGTTAGAGGGGAGTTTGTTTAGATTTGTGCATACAGGGAGATGGTGGAAAGTGAGGAGAGGGCAAGGCTGGTAGATGGGATATTGGGGGTGAATCAGAGGTACTCAGTGGCGCCGGAGAGGGGGTGGGGGGGTTGCTGAAGGAGAGGCAGAGGCTCCAGATGGAGTTTGGCTTAGTGTCTACATGAAAGGCGGTGAGGCAGTTGTGGAGGACCAGAGGGGCAGTTTATCAGTATGGGAAGAAGGTGAGTAGGATGCTGGCCTATCAGTTGAGGAAGCAAGCAGTGGCGAGGGAGATTGTTAGGGTGAGGGACGAGGGGGGTAACGTGGTGATGGATCTGGAGGGGGTGAATGGGGCATTTGAGGCCTTCTATCGGAGGTTGTATGAGGTGGTGCCCCTAATGTGGCGGTTCCTGGATGGGTTGGAGTTCCCCAAAGGTGGAGGGGGATCATGTTCAGAGCCTGCGGGCTCCGATTGGACTGAAGGAGTGGATGGTTGGCATGGGTGCAACACAGGCAGGGCAGGTCCAAGGGCACGACGGGTTCCCGGGAGAGTTTTATAAAAGGTTTGGGGCAGAACTGGGGCAATTGCTGGTGAGGACGTATAATGAGGTGAGGGAGAGGGGGGGGGAACTCCCCCCCTACATCGTCGCAAGCTCCATCTCCCTGATTTTAAAGAAGGATAAGGACCCGGGAGCAGTGATGGTCGTACCACCCAATATTGTTATTGAATGCCATGCCAAGCTGTTTGTGAAGGTGCTTGCATCGTGATTGGGGACTGTGTTTCGGGGGTGAAAGGGAAGGACCAGACGGGTTTTGTGAAGGGAAGGCAGTTGTCGGCGAATGTGCAAAGTTACTTAATGTGATTATGATACCCTTGGAGGGGCAGAAGGTAGAGGCGGTGATGGACGCGGAGAAGGCTTTTGATTGGGTGGAGTGGACATATTTGTTTGAGGTGCTGGAGCGGTTTGAGTTTGGGCGGGGGTTTGTGGATTGGGTCCGGCTGCTATATAAGGCGCTGGTGGCATGTGTACAGATGAACTGAGTGAACCTGGGGTACATTGGGCTACATCGCTGGATGAGGCAGGGATGCACACTCTCCCTGATGCTTTTTGCCTTGGCGATAGAGCCGTTAGCAATGGTGCTTCGGGCACTGAGCAGTTGGAAAGAGATTGATCGCAGGAGGGGATGCGAATTACAGGGTGTAGCTATATGCCAATGACTTATATATTCCGGACTCGATGGACAGTGCTGGGGGTATTATAGTGATCTTGGGGGAATTGGGCCGGTTTTCAGAATATAAATTGTATATGGCAAAGAGTGAGATGTTTCCAATCAGCGGCAGAGGGCAGGAAAGGAGATTACGGGAGTTACTGTTCAGGGTGGTGGAGAAGAGCTTCAGGTACCTAGGTATTCAAGTGGTGAGGAGCTGGGCCCAGCTGCATAGATTGAACTTGTCTCGATTGGTGGAGGGGATGAAGGTGGATTTTAAGAGGAAGGACATTTTGATAATAATAATCTTTATTGTCACAAGTAGGCTTACATTAAAACGGCAATGAAATTACTGTGAAAATCCCCCAGTCGCCACACTCCAGCGCCTGTTTGGGTACACTGAGGGAGAATTCAGTATGTCCAAATGACCTAACAGCACATCTTTCGGCACTTGTGGGAGGAAACCGGAGCACCCGGGGGAAACCCACGCAGGCATGGGGAGAACGTGCAGACTCTGCACAGACAGTGACCCAGCGGGGAATCAAACCTGGGACCCTGGCGCTGTGGGGGGGGGGGGGGGGGGGGGGGCAGTGCTTGCATTGCCGAATTTGATAAATTATTACTGGCCGGCAAATATTGCGATGGCGATGAAAAGTTGGTCTGGGGATGGCTGGAGGTGGCGTTGTGTGGGGGATTGAGTTTTAGAGCTTTCTTGTTGTCGCCTTTGCCGTTCTCGTTGGCTAGGTACTCCATGAGCCCAGTAGTGGTATCGGCCACAAAGGTGTGGGATCTTTTGGTTGGCAGCACTTTTGGTTGGAGGGTATGTCCTTGTGGGCATCGATCTGCGACAACCATAGGTTTGTGCCAGCGAGGCTGAATGCAGGTCCCGGGTGGAAGCAGGTGGGGATTGAGTATTTCTGGGACTTGTTTATAGGGGGCAAATTTGCGGGGCTGGAGGGGTTGGAGGAATTGTATGAGTTGCCCAAGGGGAATGGGTTTAGGTACCTGCAGGTGAGGGAATTTGTGAGGAGAGAGCTGCCGTCCTTCCCGGGGCTGCCGCCTCTGGTGTTGCAGGACAAGCTGTTATTGGAGAATGAGATAGGGGAGGGGAAGGTGTCGGATATTTATAAAGAACTGGTGGAGAGGGAGGGAGCCCCTGTGGAGGATATTAAGCACAAATGGGAGGAGAAACTGGGAGGGGAGGTAGGGACCGGGATATGGGCAAGAGGCCTTGCGGAGGGCCTTGTCACGTGCGAGGTTAAGCCTCATCCAGCTTATATGACGGTGGCGAGGATGATCAGGTTCCTTTCAGGGGTGGAGGATAGGTGTGGGCGGTGTATGTTGTGGGGGGGGGGGGGGGGGGGGGAAGCCACAAAGCACATCCACATGTTCTGGTGTGTCCAAGACCGAGGGAGTTCTGGCAGCGGTTCTCGGACGTGATGTCTGAGGTGCTGGGTTGAGGGTGGTTCTGAGTCCGGAGATGGCGATGTTTGGGGTGTCGGAAGACCAGGAGTCCAGGAAGTGAGAGAGGCCAATGTATTGGCTTTTTCCTCCCTGATAGCCCAGAGATGGATTTTGTTGAGTTGGAGGGATTTGGAGCTGCCGAAAACAGGAGCGTCGGTGAGTGACCTGGCCAAATTCCTGAGACTGGAGAAGGTCAAGTTGGGGGTCGGTAGAGGGGTTCTCCCGGAGGTGGAAACCGTACATCGATTTCTTCAAGGAGAATTGAGGTGTCAGCGAGGGGGAGGGGAAGGTTTATTGAGGGGGGAGGGGTAAGGGGGTTAAAATGGGGAAGGCGAGGCATGGCGGTGCGTTGGTTTCAGGGGGGTTGGAGGGCTGTGGTTGTTTATTGGGTTGATGTGTTGTTCTTCTGATATTCTGTGTATTTTTGTTAAATGCCTGAATAAAATTATTTTTTTAAAAAGGAGAGGGAGCCAGGTGTGGCTGTGGTAGGGAGGCAATTGAATCACTGAAGTTATTTTTGACGTGCGTCACAGTTTCTCGAGAGATCAATTAAGAGTCTTGGGAAATGGAGAATTGCAACCTAAAATGATTCACAGAGGCCAGAGGACGGATGAAGTTATGAATACTAGTGAGACATTACAAGGAATTGGACTTGGACTAGAATAGAATCATTATAGTTTTACGGTTCAGTCACTCGCCAGCCACGAGCATTGACTGAAACGTGTAACCCTCCTTAAACACAGATAAGGGCCGATAATGTTGGTAATTAGTCATAATCCATCAGGAAGTTCAGACATCTTTCTCCATTAGAGAGAGACAATGAGTTATATATAGCTTCAGAGACACCAAGGTAAGGTGCTCATTCCAATAATTGTATGGTGAGGAAGGATAAGTCTGAATCTAGCCGCACATTAAAACTGGTTTATTTCCAAGACAGCAAGTCACAGACTCTACCAATTCTCAGGCACCCAGATTGGTTTAGATTCTCTTTCAATGATTCCCGAATAATTCCCCAATTAGAAGAGCTGTACTTCATTACCAACTTAAAGCATGTATTCTATTGCAACATAATTTCAACATTAACACAAGGTCGGAGACAGAACTCTGTGATCTGCCACAGTCGGTATGGGGAGTAAACCTGGGGCGTTGGCATCATCCTGCATCGCACTCAAGTCATCTACTGACCAAACCTATATTTACATAGCACCTTTAATGTAATAAAACGATGAATGGAATTTCAACACAAAGCCGTGTAAGGTTATATATGGACACAAGGCCAAACCCGTGGTCAAAGTGGTAGGTTGGAAGGAGGAGTTTAAAAGATAGAGTTAGCGAGGTGGAGAGGCTAGGGGAGGGAATTCCACAGTCTGTAACTGAAGGCACTGATGCCAATGGTCACGCGATGAAAATTGGGAATGTTTAAAAGGCCAAAATTAGAAGAATGCAGAGATCTTGTAGGGTGTATGAGGGACGATGCCATGGAGAGATTTGAGAAGGTTCAGCATTTCAAAATCAAGGCATTGCCAAACCAGGAGTCAATGTTGGTCAACGGGCAAAGGGGTGAACATGACTTGGTGCAAAGTAGGGTATGGACAGCTGAGTATTTGATGCCCTGTAATGTCAGAAGGATTGAGGTGTAGATCAGGAGTGCAAGCCCCATCATGCTTCACAGATCATGGGCTGGATTCTCCGCACCCCGACGCTAAAATTGCGTTCGGCGACGGGGCGGAGAATCCGTTTTCCTGCATGAAGTCAGGACCGCCGCCGGTTTCGCAATTCTCTGCCCCACCTCCCCCGAAAATCGAATCGACGTACGCGTGGAGAACACCGCGCCGAGTATCCACCGCCTCAGGCCATTGCCTGAGGCCCGCCCCACGATTCTCCGTCCCCGACCGGCCGATTTCCCGACGGCATGGTTCTAACATGGTCCCACCGTTGATGATACTCGCGTGGCCACTGCGGACTCAGTCCGGGGTCGCCACAGTCGGGGGAGGGCCGATCGGAGGGCAGGAGGAGCTTCATTCAGGACTGGGGGCTATGTGCGTGGGTGGTCCGGGGCGGACGAGCATCCGATCTAGGGCACTATTTCGGCAGTCCAGGTCAGCGGGCTGAGTCCGCCATGGAGCACGACATGGCCGCGGCCTCTGACCCGGAAGTGCAGAGGAGCCGTATCGGCAGCTAGACCTGCGAGCTCCACGACAGCTGCCTGCTAGCCCCCAGCAAAACGGTGAATCCGTGGCCTTTTAACGCCAGTTTTCCTGACGTAAAAGACCACAGTTTTCACAACGGCATGGGGACATAGTACCAAAAACGAAGAAATCCAGCCCCATGCTTTAGTGATGGTGGCTGATCGATATATATTGTCCAGGGCACCAGAGAGAACTCCCCTGCTCTTCCAACAGTATCGTGGGACTATTTACATCACCTGAGATGGCAGACAGATGCTGGGATCTTCTGGACCCGCCCACTGTTGAGATCCTCCAGTGTCCCGCCAAAAGCCAATGGACCTTTGGCTGTCCCACTGCATCCACAGGTCCGAACGTGGTGGCACCGAAAAATGCCGGCGAGAGCCTTGGTTTAAAATCTCGCTCGAAAGGCAGCATTCTGGCTGGGTGAATGCGGGGGAGGGACGTAGGTTGAGACAGTATAATAAAGAATGCGAGAGGGCGACAGAGGAAAGACGGAGTGAGGTGAAACTTTCCACCATTTGCTGGGGGTGGGTCCTGAGGTGGCGCGATGAGTCGGAAAAGTATATTTGCCGTGTAAGAGGAACTAAGGCGGAAGGAACGTGACTGGAAACAAATGAGGCCTATTTACGTGGCCCTCACCAACTTACCAGGTGTTGAGGGCCGGACTCAGCTATACGGAATTGGATTATTGGCCAACCCTACCACTCGCGCTATAAAACAACATGTTCTCCTTTGTTTACCTCCCTCTGTCCTCAGACAACCTCCCGTGACTGCACTGAGCACTTAGCGCTCTGTGTTTACATCTGTTCCCCAGGTTTCAGTCCCTTGACAGCTAGCCAAAGGCAATTCCCTTCCCCCACACCATCATCGCTACCACCACCATCACCACGCCCCAAGCCTGCAGCCAAACTTTGCGTACTTGTTGACATTTGAGAGTAAAAAAAAAGCTCCAGCTTCTGCCAGTCGTAAAATCAACAGAGTGTAAATCTCAGAGTAGCTGAGATCAGCAGAAGGCTGCTGGGGGCAGGGGGAGGTCAAGGCCGCAGTTAAAAGGAGTTGAAAATATTATTTGTTTCACTTCAAAAAACAGGGCTTCGCGATTCAGCCAATTCACTTCTCTGAACCCAGGGGACTGACCCGTCAGCTGGTTTGAATTTATTTGTGCTGGGTTTAAAAATAATGTTCTCCAACAAGAAGTTCCTGGTCACGCAGTAATTAATAGATAGTCTCGATCTCCAATCTCCCTCCCTACCCCCACCTCCCCACACCTCTGTCTCATTCGCTGTCTGATAGTCTCTCAGGGAATTGCGCAGGAATCCCTACAGTGCAGAAGGAGTCCATTCGGCCCATCGAGTCTACACCGCCCCTCAGAATGCGCACCTTACCTAGGCTCACTCCCCTGCCCTATTCCTCTATCCGCATAACCCTACTTTACCATTGGACATTAAGCGACAATTTAGACTAGCGAATCTACCTAGCCTGCATATCTTTGGACTGCGGGAGGGCGGAATTGTGGTGCAGTGATTAGCACTGCTGCCTCATGGTGCCGAGGACCTGGATCCAATCCCAGCCCAGGTCACTGTCCGTGTGGAGTTTGCACATTCTCCCCATAGCTGCGTGGGTCTCACCCCCACAGCCCATAGATGTGCAGGGTAGGTGGATTGGCCACACTAAATTGCCCCTTAATTGGAAAAAAATAATTGGGTACTATTTAAAAAATTTTTTTTTTTAAATCTTTGGACTGTGGGAGGAAACCCATACAGATAGTCACTCAAGGCTGGAATTGAACCGGGGTCTCTGGCACTGTGAGGCAGCAGTGCTAACCACTGTTCCACCCTAAGAGTCCAGGGGGTACGGCCTATAATAAGCAGATCAGAAAGACATTTTGCTGCTTAACATTGCATCTCCTTCTCACTCTTCCAACTTCTTCCATCAGGCAGGAGATACAGAAGTCTGAGAACGTGCATGAACAGACTCCAAAACAGCTTCTTCCCCACTGTCACCAGACTCCTAAATGACCCTCTTATGGACTGACCTCATTAACACTACACCCTGTATGCTTCATCCGATGCCAGTGCTTATGTGGTTACATTGTATACCTTGTGTTGCCCTGTTATGTATTTTCTTTTATTCCCTTTTCTTCCCATGTACTTAATGATCTATTGAGCTGCTTGCAGAAAAATACTTTTCACTGTACCTCAGTACACGTGACAATAAACAAATCTAATCCAATCCAATCTCTCCCGGTTAACCTCTTCTTTTTCATGTTCCCTACTTCCCTCGGTCTCTGCCCTCTTCTGTTGCACTTTCCCTGCCTCTCCCAGCCATGCCCTCTCTCACACTGATGCATGATCAATTGCACAAAGACGAGAGTTGAATACAACTGAGGCTTTATTGCTCTAAGATGTGTGGCCTCCCACAGCAACTGCCGAAATGGCTGCTGCACGGAGGACACATATATTTATACTCCGCCTACTGGGCGGAGCCAGCAGGCAGGGACTACCATTGTACCTGTAGTACAGGTCCTACCATACATCCGCTAATATAGGTGCAACAGTGGTTTACCACATTCACCCCCTGTTAAAATTGGTGGAGGATTATATACAGCAACTGAATTTTACATATACAATTTTTGTGAGAAAAAAAAATGTCTTTTGAAGTCCAGTGGACCAGTTAGAGATTTAACCGGTCCGGGGCCTTGATGTGCCGCTGGGAGCGACGCAGTGGTGGCGGCGATGCCGATGCTGGTCTGGTCTTCGGTGACTCCTGGAGTGTGCCGAAATCCTCTTCATCCTCGGGTGTGGCAGGGGGAGGACGGATGGACCCGGGGGGGGGGTTGCTGCTGGGAGCGCCGGGGGAGGGGAAGGTGGTGCTGGGCCGGAGGGGTGTGTGTGGGGGGAACCTGCTGGTGCCAGGTCCCTGAGGGAGACAGTATCCTGGCGTCCGTCGGGGTATGCCAAGTAGGCATACTGGGGGTTCGTATGGCGCAACTGCACCCTCCCCACCAACGGGTCCGCCTTGTGGAATCGGAAATGCCTATGGAGAAGGAGCCTGGAGCTGCGAGCCAAGTTTGGAGCGACACCCCGGATGTGGACTTCCTGGGGAAGGCAAAGAGACGTTCATGGGGTGTGTTGTTAGTGGCAGTGCACAGTAGTGACCGGATGGAGTGTAGTGCATCAGGGAGGACCTCCTGCCAGCGGGAGGCCGGGAGGCTCCTGGACCGTAAGGCCAGTTGGACGGCCCTCCATACCATCCCGTTCTCCCTCTCTACCAGTCTGTTTCCCCGGGGGTTACAGCTGGTTGTCCTGAGGCGATACCCCTGCTGAGCAGGAACTGACACAGCTCATCGCTCGTGAATGAGGATCCCCTGTCACTGTGGATGTAGGCGGGGAAACCGAACAGAGCGAAGTTTGTGTTTCGGGCTTTGATGACGGTGGCAGACATCATGTCGGGGCATGGGATGGCGAAGGGGAATCTGAAGTACTCATCGACCACACTGAGAAAATACGTGTTACAGTCGGTGGAGGGGAGGGGCCCTTTGAAATCCACGCTGAGGCGCTCAAAGGGGCGGGAGGCCTTCAGCAGGCACGCACGGTCCGGCTGGTAGAAGTGTGGCTTGCACTCTGCACAGACCTGGCAGTCTCTGGTGATTGTCCGTACTTCCTCGATGGTGTAGGGCAAATTGCGGGCCTTTATAAAATGGTACAACCGTGTAACTCACGGGTGACAATGGCTGTCATGCAGGGCCTGGAGTCGGTCTACTGAGCTTGCCGGAGCGATACAAAATCTTGTAATTGTAGGTGGAGAGCTCGATCCTCCACCTCAAGATTTTATCATTTTTGATCTTGCCCCGCTGTGTGTTATTGAACATGAAGGCTACTGACCGTTGGTCAGTGAGGAGAGTGAATCTCCTGCCGGCCAGGTAATGCCTCCAATGACGCACAGCTTCAACAATAGCTTGGGCCTCTTTTTCGACGGATGAGTGCCGAATTTCTGAGGCATGAAGGGTGCGGGAAAAGAATGCCACGGGTCTGCCTGCCTGATTGAGGGTGGCTGCTAGGGCAATGTCTGATGCGTCGCTTTCCACTTGAAAGGGCAGCGTCTCGTCTACTGCGTGCATCCCTGCCTTGGCGATATTGGCTCTGATACAGGCGAAGGCCTGTTGAGCTTCGGCCGTCAGTGGGAAAATGGGTGGACTGTATGAGTGGGCGGGCCTTTTCTGCATAGTTTGGGACCCACTGGGCGTAGTACAAAAGGAACCCCAGGCAGCGTTTGAGGGCCTTGGGGCAATGGGGCAGGGGGAGCTCCATGAGGGGGCGCATGCGGTCGGGATCGGGCCCCAGAACTCCATTCTGGACCACATAGTGGCTTAGCGGTTCGTGCTGAACACGCACTTCTCCTTATTGTAGGTGAGGTTTAGAAGAGTGGCAGTGTGGAGAAATTTGGCAAGGTTGGCATCGTGGTCCTGCTGATCATGGCCGCAGATGGTGACGTTGTCCAGGTACGGAAAGGTGGCCTGCAAACTGTACCAGTCGACCATTCGGTCCATCTCCCTTTGGAGGATCGAGACCCCGTTGGTGACGCCAATGGGAATCCTGAGGAAGCGATAGAGGCGACCGTCTGCCTCGAAGGCCGGGTATGGACGGTCCGCTTTACAGATGGGGAGCTGGTGGTAGGCGGATTTGAGGTCTACCGTTGAGAAGACCCGGTACTGTGCAATCTGAATGACCATATCGGATATGCGTGGGAGGGGGTACGCGTCGAGCTGCGTGTACCGATTGATGGTCTGGCTGTAGTCCACGACCATTCTGTGTTTCTCCCCAGTTTTAACGACTACCACTTGGGCTCTCCAGGGGCTGTTGCTGGCCTCGATGATGCCCTCCCGAAGCAGCCGCTGGACTTCGGACCTGATGAAGATCCTGTCCTGGGTGCTATACGGTCTGCTCCTGGTGGCGACGGGTTTGCAATCCAGGGTTAGATTTGCGAAGAGGGAAGGTGGATCGATCTTTAGGGTCGCGAGGCCGCACACAGTGAGGGGTGGTAGGGGCCCGCCGAATTTCAGGGTGAGGCTCTGGAGGTTGCACTTGAAGTCCAGGCCGAGTAGCAGGGCAGCGCTGAGATTAGGGAGGACATAGAGGCGGAAGCTGCTGAATTCTACGCCCTGGACCGTCAGTGTGACCGTACAATATCCCCGGATCGCCACGGAATGGGATCCGGAGGCCAGGGAGATTTTTTGATAGGCGGGGTGTACCGCGAGGGAGCAGCGCCTTACCGTATCCAGGTGGCTGAAGCTTTCGGTGCTCCCGGAGTCCAGCAGGCAAGAGGTCATGTGTCCGTCGATCTTAACGCTGGTCGATGCGGTGGCCAGGTTGTGCGGACGAGACTGGTTGATGGTCAGTGAGGTGAGTCGTAGTTGGTCGTCACTGGTGTTGGATGATGGGGTGCCCGGGGGTGGCACAGGTCCTGGAACGCTGGTGGTGCCCATGTGCCATGGGGGAGACAAGATGGCGGCGCCTGAAGATCTTGGGCCTCACGTGGTGGGGGTTGAAAAAGATGGTGGCGCCAATGGGCCGCACGTGTTGCGTGGAGGGGAAGATGGCGGCGCCCACTGGCCGCGCTTGGTCTAAGGGGGAGAAGATGGCGGCACCCACTGGCCGTGCGTGGTCCAGGGAGGTGAAGATGGCTGCGCCCATTGTCCGTAAACGAGGGGGGTTGGGGCGATAGCGGCGACTGCGCAGGCCTGGCACACCGTGGCGAAGCGCCCCTTCTTACCGCAAGCCTTACAAAGGGCAGCGCAGGCCGGGCAGCGTTGGCGGGGGTTTTTCTGCTGCCCGCAAAAGTAACATTGGGGACCCCCGGGGTTTACTGGCTGGCGTGTGGGGCAGGCGTATTGGCTGGGTAAGGCCCCTGCTGGGGCGGCCGTCTGTGGGGTCCACGATGCATAGGAGGGGTGGGCCGTGCGGCTGGGGGGGTGTAGGCCTGAACATTGCGCGAGGCGACCGTCATAGAGAGCACTAGTTTCTTTGTCTCAGCGAGATCGAGCATGGCCCCTTCTAAAAGTTGCTGGCGTATGAGGTCCGACCCAATCCCCGTAACAAAAGCGTCCGCATAAGGAGGTTTGAATGTTCAGTGGCCGTAACGGCCTGACAGTCACAGTCCCGGACTAGTGGGATTAGGGCCCGCCAGAAGTCTTCTATGGACTCATCAGAGAGTTGAGAGCGAGTGGCGAGCACGTGCCTGGCGAAGAGCGTGTTCGTCTTCTGGGCGTAATTTTCTTTAAGTAGCGTCATGGCTTCGGCGTAGTTTGGCGCGTCCTGGATCAGCGGAAAGATGTTGGAGCTCAACCTCGAGTACAGTATCTGTATTTTCTGAGCCTCCGGAACAGGGCTTGGCGCCGGGTTGATGTACACCTCGAAACAAGCTAGCCAGTCCTGAAAGTCCTTTTTGGCGTCGCTTGATTGTGGATCCAGCTGCAGGCGATCCGGCTTGATACAGAGGTCCAACTTCTGAAAATCTTAGAGCAATAAATTGATGCACGATCAATTGCACAAAGACGAGAGTTGAATACAACTGAGGCTTTATTGCTCTAAGATGTGTGGCCTCCCAAAGCAGCTGGCGAAATGGCTGCTGCACGGAGAACACACATATTTATACTCTGCCTACTGGGCGGAGCCAGCAGGCAGGGACTACTGTCGTACCTGTAGTACAGGACCTACCATATATCACCTGATATAGGTGCAACAGTGGTTTACCACACACACTCTGCTTCCCTCTACTACACATTCCCTCTCTACCTATCTCTCTCACACAAACATATGCTCTACAATTGCTCCCATACTCTCTCAAAGAACAAAGAACAACGAAAAGTATAGCACAGGAACAGGCCCTTCGGACCTCCAAGCCTGCGCTGACCATGCTGCCCGTCTAAACTAAAATCTTTTACACTTCTGGAGTCCGCATCCGTCTATTCGCATCGTATTCATGTATCTGGCAAGATGCCTCTTGTTATCGTCCCTGCTTCCAACACCTCCTCCGGCAGCAGGTTCCAGGCACCTACTACCCTCTATGTAATAAACTTACCTCGTGCACGGGGAGAAAGTGCAAACACCACACGGACAGTGACCCAGGGCTGAGATCAAAAATGGCCTCGGCGCTGTGAGGCAGCAGTGCTAACCACTGTACCATCTCCTCTAAACCTTGCCCATCGCACCTTAAACCTATGCCCTCTAGTAATTGACCCCTCTACCCTGGGAAAAAGTCTCGGACTATCCATTCTGTCTATGCCCGTCATAATTTTGTAGACCTCTATCAGGTCGCTCCTCAACCTCCTTTTTTCCAGTGAGAACAAACCAAGTTTATTTAACCTCTCCTCATAGCTAATGCCCTCCATACCAGGCAACATCCCGATAAATCTCTTCTGCACCCTCTCTAAAGCCTTCACATCCTTCTGGTAGTATGGCGACCGAATTGAACACTATTAAGTGTGGCCTAACTAAGGTGCTCTTCAGCTGCAACATGACTTGCCAATATTTATACTCAATGCCCCGGCCAATGAAGGCAAGCAAGCCGTATGCCTTCTTGACGACCTTCCCCACCTGTGTTGCCCCTTTCAGTGACCTGTGGACCTGGGCACCAAGAACTCTCTGACTGTCAATACTCTTGAGGGTTCTACCATTCACTGTATATTCCCTACCTGCATTAGACCTTCCAATGCATTACCTCACATTTGTCCGGATTAAACTCCATCTGCCATCTCTCTGCCCAAGTCTCCAAACGATCTAAATCCTGCTGTATCCTCATCGCTATCCGAAATTCCACCAACCTTTGTGTCGTCTGCAAACTTACTAATCAGACCAGTTACATTTTCTTCCAAATCATGTATATATACTATGAACAGCAAAAGTCCTAGCACTGACCCCTGCGGAACACCACAAGTCACAGCCCTCCAATCAGAAAAGCACCCTTCAATTGCTACTCTGTGCCTTCTATGACCTGACCAGTTCTGTATCCATCTTGACAGCTCACCCCTGATCTCGTGTGACTTCACCTTTTGTACCAATCTGCCATGAGGGACCAAAGGCCTTACTGAAGTCCATTTAGACAGCACCCACTGCCCTACCTGCATCAATCATCTTTGTGACCTCCTCGAAAAACTCTATCAAGTTAGTGAGACACAACCTTCACAAAACCATGCTGCCTCTCGCTAATATGACCACTTGCTTCCAAATGGGGGTAGATCCTGTCTCGAAGAATTCTCTCCAGTAATTTCCCTACCACTGACGTAAGGCTCACCGGCCTGTAGTTCCCTGGATTATCCTTGCTACCCTTCTTAAACAACGGAACAATATTGGCTATTCTCCAGTCCTCCGGGATATCACCTGAAGACAGTGAGGATCCCAAGATTTCTGCCAAGGCCTCAGCAATTTCCTCTCTAGCCTCCTTCAGTATTCTGGGGTAGATCCCATCAGGTCCTAGGGACTTATCCACCTTAATATTTTTGAAGACGCCCAACACCTCGTCTTTTTGGATCTCAATGTGACCCAGACTATCTATACACCCTTCTCCAGACTCAACATCCACCAATTCCTTCTACTGATGCAAAGTATTCATTTCGTACCTTGCCCATTTCCTCTGGCTCCACACATAGATTCCCTCCCCTGTCCTTCAGTGGGCCAACCCTTTCCCTGGCTACCCTTTTGCTTTTTATGTACGTATAAAAAGCCTTGGGATTTTCCTTAACCCTTTTTGCCAATTACTTTTCGTGAACCCTTTTAGCTCTCCTGACCCCTTGCTTAAGTTCCTTCCTACTTTCCTAATATTCCACACAGGCTTCGCCTGTTCCCAACTTTCTAGCCCTGCCAAATACCTCATTTTTATTTTTGACAAGGCCTACAATATCTCTTGTTATCCAAGGTTCGCAAAATTTGCCATATTTATCCTTCTTGCTCATGGAACATGCCGGTCCTGAATTCCATTCAACTGACATTTGAAAGCCTCCCACATGTCAGATGTTGATTTGCCCTCAAACATCGTCCCCCAATCTATGTTCTTCAGTTCCCACATAATATTGTTATAATTAGCCTTCCCCCAATTTAGCACATTTACCCTAAGACCTACTGAAACTTCTACCAACTGGCTGGGCTCATTCCCCAATACCAGGTCCAGTACAGCCCCTTCCCTTGTTGGACTATCTACATATTGTTTTAAGAAGCCCTCCTGGATGCTCCTTACAAACTCTACCCCCTCCAAGCCCCAGCACTAAATGAGTCCCAGTCAATATTGGGGAAGTTGAAGTCTCCCATCACAACACCCCTTTTGCTTTTACTCCTTTCCAAAATCTGTCTAACTATCTGCTCTTCTATCTCCTGCTGGCTGTTGGGTGGCTTGTAGTAAACCCCCAACATTGTGACTGTACCCTTCTTATTCCTAATCTCTACCCATATAGTCTCGCTGCCCTCGGAGGTGTCGTCCTGCAGTTCAGCTGTGATATTCTCCCTAACTAGTACCGCAACTTCTCCACCCCTTTTACATCCCCCTCTATCCCGCCTGAAACTTCTAAATCCTGGAATGTTTAGCTGCTAATCCTGTCCTTCCCTCATCCAGGTCTCTGTAATGGCAACGACATCATAGTTCCAAGTACTAATCCAAGCTCTAAGTTCATCTGCCTTACCTGTTATACTTCTTGCATTGAAACATATGCACTTCAGGCCACCAGTCCCGCTCTTTTCAGCAACATCTCCCTGTTTGCTCTACCTCAGAGCCATACTGGCCCTATTTCCTTGTTCTCCCTTGAATCATTTCACCTTCTGACCAATTGCTCCGGTACCCACCCCCTCTCCCTCACTTTCTCCCCTCTCCTGCACAGTCTCTGACTCTCTCCATTCCTCTACTGCACACTCTATTCCTTGTGCACATTCTCCATCCCTCCATCACACTACCTATCGCTTCCATACACTCTTCAAGCAGACCTTAAAGTAGGCAGCCAGCACTTTTTGAGTAGATGTCTTATTAAAAGTGTATAAAAGGAGGTAAATGCAGGAAACTCTGTCCAATTTATGTCTTTGTATAATCCCAGCTCCTACCAGTGCTCAAACTATTCAGAAATGGAGATTTATTCTGAGGCTAAAATGACTCCATAAATATCTTCCGGTCTGCTGACCGCCCCCCCCCCCCCCCCCCCCCCCCCCCCCCCCCCCCGACCCCCCCTCCCAACCCACACTCACTCTCAACACTCCTTTAAACCACCATTTCTCATTCAGAGAACTCACTGAATATACAGCCCATTCCGCGGCCTTGCCCCACAAAGTCAGCAATCTATTCACCAGCATCAACTGTGAGTGGAATTGATTTGGAGAAACAAGTGTGAAAATGGTTTGGGCATCTCACAGGCAAATTTGGCCACGCAGTCTGCTCAATCCAAATCGTATCAGCCCATTGAGTACCAAAGTGATATATGGCCCAACCATCTTGATGCCTCAGAAACTCACTCCCTCTCTCTGGACCATTTTTGGATTGTTTCCTCTCTCACCTTCTCCCTCCTTCATGGACTACTGATCATCTCTCTCCCTCCCTATCTTGCACTTGCCCCTTTCACATCTTTTTGCCTCCTGCTCCCTCCCTCATGGCCTCCTTCTCCCAACTTCCTCCATCCATCTTGTCTTCACTTGAACTTTCACATTTCACTCTTCCCCTCCCTCAGGGCCTACTTAACTCTCACTCTCTCCCTCCCTTGATCACATCCTTTCCCATCACTCCCTCCCTCCGAACTCATTCCCTCTCTCTCCCTCCTTCCTTCTCCGGTCCTTTCACCTTTCAGTCTCTTCTTCCCTCGAGCCCTTTCATCCATCACTCTCTTACCGCCTTCCCCCAACCTCTCCCTCATGTCCTTTTCCCTCACACTCTCTCTCCCACAGGTTTGCAATTCTCACCCTAATTCTATTCCTAGAATTCGGTTAATTCGGTTCCCCGTTGGCGGGACTGTAAGATCCCGCCAGTACGAACGGCCGGAAAATCCCACTGACAACAACAGCATCAGTTGTCAGAGTCTCATTTCAGGGATTTTCTCAAAGTCCATTACAATATTTAAAAGATTATATTCACTGCGAGGCCTCAACACCAGCTTTGTATTGTTTATTCATGTGTTGAATGTAAATACAGGACCTGGCTTCGGAGGTGATCATCAGCTGGAACCATTTTAGAAAAAGAACAAATGATATTTGAGCCAAATGTATCCAAGTTCAACCATCGCGTCCTTCTATTTCTGTCCAGTTCTTAAACATACTGATGGCATCATTGCTTGCTGGCTGGGGTTACTGAGCCACAGTGTGATGGTGTTGGATTAACATCAGTATAGATACAGTCAGTAACACAGGGTGCTGGCTGGGGTTACTGAGCCACAGTGTGATGGTATTGGATTAACATCAGTATAGATACAGTCAGTAACACAGGGTGCTGGGGAGGGGTTACTGAGTGACAGTCAGAGGGAGCTGGATAAACATCAATAGAGATACAGTCAGTAACACAGGGTGCTGGAGGAGGGGTTACTGAGTGACAGTGTGAGGGAGCTGGATTAACATCAATGGAGATACAGTCAGGAACACAGGGTGCTGGGGGAGGGGTTACTGAGTGACAGTGTGAGGGAGCTGGATTAACATCAATAGAGATACAGTCAGTAACACAGAATGCTGGGAAAGGGTTACTGAGTGACAATGTGAGGGAGCTGGATTAACATCAATAGAGATACAGTCAGTAACACAGGGTGCTGGGGGAGGGGTTACTGAGTGACAGTGTGAGGGAGCTGGATTAACATCAATAGAGATACAGTCAGTAACACAGGGTGCTGGGGAGGGGTTACTGAGTGACAGTGTGAGGGAGCTGGATTAACATCAATAGAGATACAGTCAGTAACACAGAATGCTGGGAAAGGGTTACTGAGTGACAATGTGAGGGAGCTGGATTAACATCAATAGAGATACAGTCAGTAACACAGGGTGCTGGGGGAGGGGTTACTGAGTGACAGTGTGAGGGAGCTGGATTAACATCAGTAGAGATACATGATGGAACCATCAATTCAGCGAACATGTGTAGTTGGATCTGAACAGAGGCTTTAATACACTTACAACAGAGCCAGCCTATTCATCGTTGAACTCCAGATGACTGGCAGGCTGGCTCTAAGGCACTGATCTTTATACATTGGTCCCAGGGGGAGGAGTCCTGGGCGGAGCCAAGGGAGGAGCCCAGTACAAACTCTCGTGTACTCCCAGAGCGACTCCCCCTGGTGGACGGATAGTGCAACTGCACTTACAATGGTGGATAGTGAACATATATACACGGAGTTATATTGGCAACTATATCCAGCATTGATCTTACAACGGGTAGATAACGAACATATATACATGGAGTGATATTGGCAACTATATATAGTGTGAATCACATTCACCACATTCATCCCCTGTTAAAAAAATTAAGTCCAGCGGGGGTGATGGCTCAAAGAGTCAGTCTGTCCGGTGGACGAATTGTCCGTTTTGATCTGCGGAGCACCGGGGTTGCAGCCTCTGGCGGTGGCTGGGCGGGCGTCGCGGTCTGGGGTATGGTTGCCGGCTCCAGGGCGAGTCTTGTCCGAGCCTCATACACCTCCTGGTCAAATGGTGACTGGGGGCGTGGGGGGCGGGCTGGTGCTGGCGCTCGGGACTGGTGGGGTGAGCTCGCAGAATCAGGGACGCAAGGGGGCGGCCGCATAGGGAACGGGGAAAGGAGTTCCTCGGTGGGGGTAAATGGGGGGCTGGATCCAGCGGGTGCCAGGTCCCGGAGGGATACTGTTTCCTGGCGACCGTCCGGGAACTCAACAAATGCGTACTGTGGGTTGGAATGAAGCAGGCGCACCTTTTCAACAATGGGGTCGGTTTTGTGCGCCCTGACGTGCTTCCTTAGGAGAACCGGGCCTGGTGTCCTCAGCCACGCCGGAAGTGAGATCCCTGTGGTAGTGCCCCTGGAAAAAATGAAGAGCCGCTCGTGAGGGGTTTGGTTGGTAGCTGTACACAGGAGGGATCTAATTACGTGGAGCGCGTCAGGGAGGACTTACTGCCATTGGGAAACTTCGAGCTTTCTGGACCTGAGGGTCAGTAGGACGGTCTTCCAGACCGTCGCGTTCTCCCTCTCCACCTGCCCGTTCCCCCTGGGGTTGTAACTGGTAGTCCTGCTCGAGGCGATGCCCTTGTCGAGCAGGTACTGACGCAGCTCGTCACTCATAAAGGACGCACCCCGGTCGCTGTGCACGTAGCTGGGGTAACCGAACAGGGTGAAGACACTATGCAGGGCCCTAATGACTGTGTGGGAGGTCATACCGGGGCATGGGATGGCAAAGGGGAATCGGGAGAACTCGTCAATAATGTTAAGGAAAGGGCAGCACGGTGGCCTAGTGGTTAGCACAACCGCATCACGGCGCTGAGGTCCCAGGTTCGATCCCGGCTCTGGGTCACTGTCTGTGTGGAGTTTGCACATTCTCCCCGTGTCTGCGTGGGTTTCGCCCCCACAACCCAAAAATGTGCAGAGTAGGTGGATTGGCCATGCTAAATTGCCCCTTAATTGGAAAAAATAATTGGGTAATCTAAATTTAAAAAAAAAAAAATAATAATGTTAAGGAAGTAAATGTTTTTGTTAGTGGAGGGGAGTGGCCCTTTGAAATCGATCGCAAGGCATTCAAAGGGCCTAGAAGGCTTGACCAGGTGGGCCCTGTCTGGTCTATAGAAGCGCGGTTTGCACTCCGCACAGATCGGGCAGTCCCTGGTGACCGCTTTTACCTCCTCGTTGGGGAAAGGCAGGTTTCGGGCTCTGATGTAGTGGGTGAGCCGGGTGACCCCTGGGTGGCAGAGGTCATCGTGGATGGCTTTTAGGTGGCTGATTTGCGCGCTGGCGCATGTCCCGCGGGATAGGGCATCCGAGGGCTCATTGAGCTTCCCCGGTCGATATTTGATATCGTAATTGTAGGTGGAGAGTTCAATCCTCCACCGAAGAATTTTGTCATTTTTAATTTTGCCCCTTTGCGAGTTGTCGAACATGAAGGCGACCGACCGTTGGTCGGTAATGAGGGAGAACCTCCTACCTGCGAGGTAGTGCCTCCAGTGTCGGATAGCCTCCACGATGGCTTGTGCTTCCTTCTCGACTGAGGAGTGTCGGAGTTCTGAAGCGGATAGGGTACGGGAGAAAAATGCAACGGGCCGCCCTGCTTGGTTTAATGTGGCTGCTAGCGCTACCTCTGAGGCGTCGCTCTCAACCTGAAAGGGAGTGGATTTATCCACCGCCCGCATGGCTGCTTTGGCGATGTCATCCCTGATGCAGCTGAAGGCTTGGCGCGCCTCAGCAGACAGGGGAAATAGTGTGGCCTTGAAGAGTGGGCGGGCTTTGTCCGCATATTGGGGGACCCACTGGGCGAAGTACGAAAAGAGCCCCAAGCACCGTTTCAGGGCCTTGGGGCCATGGGGTAGGGGGAGTTCTACCCGTTCCGGGTCTGGGCCCAGGACTCCGTTCTCCACGACGTAGCCGTAGGGCTAGTCTGTATGTGCGGAACACACATTTCTCCTTGTTATATGTAAGGTTTAATTTTTGGGCCGTCTGGAGAAAACGGTAAAGGTTGGCGTCATGGTCCTGCTGGTCATGGCCGCAGATGGTAACATTATCCAGATACGGAAACGTGTCCCGCAGCCCGTACTGGTCTACCATTCGGTCCATTGCTCGTTGGAACACCGAAACCCCGTTAGTGATGCCGAAGGGAACCCGGAGGAAATGGAAGAGGCGGCCATCTGCCTCGAACGCCGTATAGTGGCGGTCCTCCGGGCGGATTGGGAGCTGGTGGTATGCAGACTTCAGATCCACCGTGGAAAATACCTGATATTGGGCGATCTGGTTTACCACGTCTGCGATTCTGGGGAGGGGATACGCGTCTAGGAGCGTAAAGCGATTGATGGTCTGGCTATAATCGACGACCATGCAGAATTTTTCCCCGGTCTTGACGACCACCACCTGAGCTCTCCAGGGACTGTTACTGGCGTCTATGATCCCCTCAGTGAGCAGCCTTCGGACCTCCGTTCTGATAAATACCCTATCCTGCAGGCTGTACCGCCTGCTGCGGGTGGCTACTGGCTTGCAATCTGGAGTGAGATTGGCGAAGAGAGGAGGGGGGGGCGATGCGCAGCGTGGTGAGGGGGTGGAGCCTGAGCGTAGGCCGCAGCGCTTCGGGCCCCGCGGGCCTGCTGGTGCTGGGGGCGATATTTTTGGACTGTTGGGATGTTGAGGGCTGGGGCCCTTCTGCCGAGGCACACTTTAGCATAGTGGCCTTTCTTCCCGCAGCTGCTGCAGGTCGCGGATCGGGCTGAGCAGTGCTGCCGTGGGTGCTGGCTTTGTCCACAGAAGTGGCAGGCTGGAGCACTTGAATAACTGGTTTGGGGAGCTGAATAGTGGCAGGCTGGAGCAGTTGAATAACTGGTTTGGGGAGCTGAATAATGGCAGGCTGGAGCAGTTGAATAACTGGTTTGGCGAGCTGAGTAGCTGGCTGGGGGAGCTGAGTAATTAGCTGGAGCAGCTGGATAGTTTGAGTAGTTGACTGGGACAGTAGGGCGACCGACTGTGGCAGCACGATAGCTGGGGGGGCCTTGCGGCACAGGCTGGGGGGGTCCTCAGGTCGGGGGCCCATGCGGGGTTAGCGGGAAATGAGTTGAGGCTGCGGGAGGAAACTTCCATTGTGATAGCAGCCTCTACGGTAGTCCCTAAGCCCTGGGCCCCATTTTCTAATAGTCTCTGGCGTACATAGCTAGATCGAAGGCCCGCTACAAAAACATCCCGCACAGCAAGCTTCCTATGTTCGGCCGCGGTTACGGCCTGGTAATTGCAGTCATTTGAGAGATTGTTCAACTCACGTGCAAATTCAGCTAAAATTTCAGTAGCCTGTTGTCAGCGAGTTGTGAACACATGGCGGGCAAAGACCTCGTTCATGGGCCTAATATACATTTTGTCCAAAATCGCCAGCGCTGCGGTGTAGGAACCAGCTGGATTTAGTTGTGTAGAAATTCTGTGGCTTACCCTCGCGTGCAGTGGGCTGAGCTTTTGTTCCTCCGTAGTTTCAGCGGTGCTGATCTCGGCCAGGTAGGCCTTAAAACATTTCAGCCAGTGGCAGAAGGTTTCTTTCGCCTCTGCATCCTGCGGATCGAGTTCTAGACGTCCTGGTTTTAGAGCAGATTCCATGCTTTACTTCGGCAGCTTCTTCAGTGTATTAAATTGATGGAACCATCAATTCAGCGAACACGTGTAGTTGGATCTGAACAGAGTCTTTAATACACTTACAACAGAGCCAGCCTATTCGTCGTTGAACTCCAAAAGACTGGCAGGCTGGCTCTAAGGCACTGATCTTTATAGATCAGTCCCAGGCGGAGGAGTCCTGGGCGGAGCCAAGGGAGGAGCCCAGTACAAACTCTGGCATACTCCCAGAGCGACTCCCCCTGGTGGTCGGATAGTGCAACTGCACTTACAATGGTGGATAGTAAACATATATACACGGAGTTATATTGGCAACTATATACAGCATTGATCTTACAACGGGTAGATAACGAACATATATACATGGAGTGATATTGGCAACTATATATAGTGTGAATCACATTCACTACAATACAGTCAGTAACACAGAATGCTGGGGGAGGGGTTACTGAGTGACAGTGTGAGGGAGCTGGATTAACATCAATAGAGATACAGTCAGTAACACAGGGTGCTGGGGGAGGGGTTACTGAGTGACAGTGTGAGGGAGCTGGATTAACATCAATAGAGATAGAATTTGTCCTAAATCATTAAACACCTTGTGTTGATTTTGAACCAAAGTTGTACAGATTATCGGGCTTTTCTGGGACCCCTGAAGAGGAATGGTGGGATCTTCCAGCCCTGCTCGCTGGCATATTTACCGAAGCCGCTAAAATGAATGAAAACCATTCAGAGCACCCTGTGTTACTGACTGTATCTCTGATTACCAGCCCTCAGAAGCCATGTGCCCAAATTTCTTGGCAGGCATATGGCCTTTGTTGCACTGTGCTTAATTTAGCTTTAATACACATTCACTGGCTTCAAATTATAGTGTACGCAGAATGGATGCCAGCCGTCACTCAGTGGTGGAACACTTGCCTCAGAAATAGGCTTTGCAATCAAAACCCCACAAGTAATCGAGGCTGACGTTGCTGCCTCAGTACTGAGGGAGCTCTGTCCTATCAGAGAGGCTGCCTCATAGGTATTAAGCTGAGGATGTCTCACTCTCTGGTCTGTGTGCGTGAATCTGTGTGAGTGTGTGCATCTGTGTGTCTGAGTGTGTGTGCGTGCATACATGTGAACCTGTGTGTGTGTATCTGTCTGTATGAATATGTGTGCGTATCTGTATGTCTATCTGTGTGTGTGTGTGTGAATTTGTGTGTGCATGCATATGAATCCGCGTGTGAATCTGTGTGCATGTGTATATGTGTAAATCTGTGTCTATGTACACGTGTGTATGTCTGAATCTGTATATATCTGTGTGCATGTGTGAATCTGTGTGTTTATCTGTGTACATGTGTGTGTGTGAATCCATGTGTGTGCGTGTGTATGTGAATCTATGTGCATGTACCTGTGTGTGCGCATATGTGTGTGTGTGCATGCATGTGTGTCTGTGCATGTGTGTATATGTGTGTGCCTGTGCATGTGTCTGTGTGCATGCCTATGTGCATCTGTGTGTGTGTCTGTGTGCATGCATATGTGTATCGGTGTGTGTGCCTGTGTGCATGCGTATGTCTGTCTGTGTATGTGCCTGTGTGAGCACATGTGTGTATTTATGTATCTGTGTGCGTGCATGTATGTGTTTGTGTATGTCTGTGCGTACGTGTATGTGCGTGTGTGTATCTGTGCGCCTGCATGTGTGCCTGTGTGTGCGTGCAAGTGTATGCGCGTGTATATCTGTGTGCATGTGTATGCGTCTGCATGCCTGCACGTGTGTCTGTGTGTTTGTTTGTGTGTGTGTCTGTGTGTGCGTGTCTGTGTCTGTGCCTGAGTGTGCGTATGCGTGTGTGTCTGTTTGTGTGTATGTCTGTGTGTGTGTGTCTGAGTGTGCGCTTGTGTGTGTGTCTGTTTGTGTGTATGTCTGTGTGTGTGTGTCTGAGTGTGCGCATGTGTGTGTGTCTGTTTGTGTGTGTGTGCATGTGTACAGCTGATATGAAGAAAAGCAAGCCAGTTCTCCCTGGTGTCCTTGAGAATATTTATCCCTCGACTAACATTATTAAAACAGTAAGAAGTCTGACAACGGCAGGTTAAAGTTCAACAGGTTTGTTTCAAACACTAGCTTTCGGAGCACTGCTCCTTCCTCAGGTGAATGAAGAGGGAGGTTCAGATGTGGAACTGACATTTGCACGTTCTCCCCGTGTCTGCGTGGGTTTCCTCCGGGTGCTCCGGTTTCCTCCTACAGTCCAAAGATGTGCAGGTTAGGTGGATTGGCCATGCTAAACTGCCCTTAGTGTCCAAAGATGTGCAGGTTAGGTGGATTGGCCATGCTAAACTGCCCTTAGTGTCCAAAGATGTGCAGGTTAGGTGGGGTTACGGGGCAGCGCAAGGAAATGGGTCTAGGTAGGGTGCTCTTTCAGAAAGTTGGTGCAGACTCAATGGGCCGAATGGCCTTCTTCTGCACTGTAGGAATTCTCTGCAGTGTAGGAAAAAAGAAAACCATTACTTTTAGATCAGAGACTACAACTATTCCATGTTGGTAGTGATCATCATAGAATTTTATCATAGTATTTACAGTGCAGAAGGAGACAATTCGGCCCATTGAGTCCACACCGGCTCTTGGAAAGAGCACCCTACCCAAGGTCAACACCTCCACCCTATCCCCATAACCCAGTAACCCCACCCAACACTAAGGGCAATTTTGGACACTAAGGGCAATTTATCATGGCCAATCCACCTAACCTGCACATCTTTGGACCGTGGGAGGAAACCGGAGCACCCGGAGGAAACCCACGCACACACGGGGAGGATGTGCAGACTCCGCACAGACAGTGACCCAAGCCGGAATTGAACCCGGGACCCTGGAGCTGTGAAGCAATTGTGCTATCCACAATGCTACCGTGCTGCTCTAGAATCACACGATCCCTACTGTGCCGATAGAGGCCATTTGGCCCATCAAGTTTGCACCAATCCATTCTGCCCAAAACCTAACGTAACCGGTGATGCTCCACATAAACCTCTTCCCACCTCTTTATGCTAGCAGTGCATGCCTGCCCCCCCCCCCCCATGTTAAAATGTGAATATTTTAAAAATTAGGATGAAAGCAGCTTTGTTAAGATTCTCCCATGCACAGGCCCGATTTTCACAATAAGAATATCCTTTAATAAATGATATTGTCCAACTTAACCCCTGATAACTCAACTTCATTACCCTAACCACTGTAGAACCTTATTATTCAATGTGCCCTCTGGTTTCCCAATGACAGCATCCGTTGAATCCTGCTGGTATTTAATTCTATGAATCACACATATAGAACATAGAACATACCTTCTTGTTACCCAGCAAGAAATGACTTGATACATTTTGCGGTGTTGCTGTTGATTAATCAGAGGAACTGCACATAGATAGGGTTGAACCCTGATCCAGCAGCCCCTGGCAATGCTAAAGGGTCACTTCATTGTATGATGGGCTCTTTTCCAGATGGGACCGAAAGCCATGTTGACCGACACAGAGAAATGTCAACTGATCAACGATCCATCGTGAAGGACTACTTCCATCCTTGGATATAATGGAAATGAGATCGGCAACACAACCTACATTCTTATTGGCCTACTCTCAGGCTGTTGTGCAATTAGTCACTAAGAGATGCGTGGAAGGCCCTGAATCACCATTCCCTCCCAAGAAACAACTTGTATTAAAGCATCCTTCATGTGGTAAAACATTCTGAGGTGATTCACAAGAGTGATCGCCTGGCCACAATCTGACACTGTGCCACACAAGCAGGTAATTAAGAGGAAAGGTGATCAAAAGCTTGGTAAAAGAGGTAGGTTTTAAGAAATGGAGAGAGAGGCGGAGAGGTGGAGAGGTTTAGGAAGGAAATTCCAGAACTTGGGGCCGAGACAGCTGAAGACACAGCCACCGATGGTGTAAATGAAACCAGGGATGCCATCTGAATTGGAAGAGTGCCAAGCGCTTGGATGGGAATCAGGGCTGAAGATGTCTTCAGAGATAGGGAGGTGCAAAGCCCAATGAGGGGTTTGAGCAGACGGGTGAGAATTTAAAAATTCGAGGCTGGGACAGAATTTGAGGCTTGTTCATTGCATCCAAAATCTGGGTGTCTGTTCCGAGGCCTCAGAATAGGGAAATATTCCATGTTGGCAAGTTCATGCGGCTGCCAAGACCAAGAATAGACCCAGCCCTTGCAATGACCCAGCACATGGTGGCGGCTGCATTGTATATGTATGGAGGTAAATGCCCTCACAGCTATTGTGGAGGACTGCCACAAATAAACCTGACCACATGAACCATCGGCAACAAAGCCACAGCCTGGTCAGGACCACGAGAAATATAATCACAGTAACACTGACAGCTATGGCTTCTGTTTATGTCAAGGTTCCCAATTTGCCATTGTGATCTCCCGGACTAAAGGTGCGTGAAAGAGATTATTGTCCAGCGCAGAAAAGGAGGCCACTTGGCCCATCGTACCTGTGCAGGACTATTGGCCCCACTCATGTTGTTCTTTCCCCACAAGCCCTGCAATTTGTCCCCTTCAGATGTATTTGCATTCCTTTTTGAAAACTGCTATTTAATCTGCTTCCAATATCCTTTTGAGCACTGCACTCTAGCTTGTTGCGTGAAAGGTAATCTAAATTCGCTGTTGGTTCTTTCCCTTCAAAATGCCAGTATTGACATGATGAGCTGACTGGCCTACTTCTACCCTACCTAAGTCTATGTTCCTTCAGTCATCTCTTGAAGATGCTGGGCCATGACATCTCTCTATCTAAGCGGCTAGCTACGTTCATGTGTGTAGGCCTATCTGGGTAGCTTTTCAACAATGGAGGAGGGACCAGACTCATCTGACCTTGTTGTCATGTTCATTTTGGACAACCACTGACCTGCTGGAGTCAGTGCTGGCCTAGGATTAAATAAGGCAGTTCCAGGTCTGCGTAGTTTTATTGATATAAGTGTTGCACCATAACCTGCAATTTCCGTAATCGTTCAGACGTCTGTCTAAGGTTGTCAACCCTCCAGGATTGGCCTGGAGGTCCAGAGATCAAAGTTCAATCTAGCACACTGCTGTGTGCAACCCCGGAGAAAAATCAACAGGCCATTTATAAAGATTGTTGGGTTTTGTTTTGTAATTTTGTTTCAACATTTCTTTTTATCAGATATCCAGATATGAAACATTTTAAATTGCGGAGGGGTGGCGGGGAGGAGGAAGTTGTTTTGTTGAAAGTCAAGCGTCATCCAATTGGGCAATGAGTCTTTATTGTTTCTCAATTGATGTACGAAGGCACAAGATGGGTGGGTTGACCGACGAATGGATGGAGGATGGGGGCAAGTCATGTGATGAAACCTTCAGGAATAGATTGAATCACAGTTGGCAACCCTAAATCTGCCCTTTCTTACAATTAATATTTGGGATGTGAGTGCTGCTGGTACTAAGTGCCCGTTCCCATTTGACCTTGAGAAGATGGTGGTGAGGTTTTTCTTGAACTGTGACAGCCTCTGTGGTGAAGGTAAACCCATCGTGATGTTAGGGAGGGATTCTCAGGAGTTTGACCCAGTGACAGTGAAGGGATGGGAGATGCACTTCTCAGGTGGGAAGGTGTGGTGTGGTGGCATCCCATTCAGCTGCTGCCCAATTGTCACTCTAGGTGTTGGAGGTCACCCATCGAACCGGAGTGGATCCTGAGGCCTAAGAAAAACAAGAAGAAGAGTTGGAAGTCATAGGTTACAGGGAGGTACTATCAAAAAAGTGAGCAACTGCAGTACATCCTGTAGATAATACACACTGTAGCTGCAGCACACCGGTGCTGGAAGGAGTACATATTTAAGACAGTGGATGGAATGCTGAATAATGTTGCTTTCTTATTTCAGAGTTGACTGCTTAAATAGGCAAATCCCTTGACCTCTAATGCACTTTACGATGGCATCTATTTGCAGTGGCAGAGATCTCTAAGAGGATATCACTAAAGTTGTCAATAATGTCTCCAGTTGACAGCAGTCAAAAGGTTGAGGGTTCAAGTCCTACTCCATAATATTAAGTAGATTATCTAGGTTGAAACTGCAGTGTAAAACTGAGGGAATGCTGCACTGCTGGAGATGCCTTCTTTTGAGAGAGACATTAAACATCTCAGACGAATCTGGAAGTGTTATTTCGAAAGAAGGGAACAGGGGAATTCTCCCAGCTGCCCAGACCTGGGGGGAAATAGTTGAACTTTAAGTAGATTACTGACTCTCAACAAATTGACATTGGTTTGAAAGAGCTGAGATATTTCTAGTCCCATCAGGCATAAACAAACCAGGGCCTGTGAACCATTTCTTGCAACAACACCCCCACCTACATTGGAATGAGGCAAGAGATAATGGCTGCTTTGCACTGATAACAAGTTCAAGAATATTATGTACCCCATCAGGCAGATAAGCTTCACAAAACAACCCAGTTTTCCAGCGAATTGAGCGACAATGCCAATAATCTGTCCATCATCTGTACGACACGGGCCCTTATTTACAAAGCAGTCTCAGCCTAAATCAACCAACTGTTTCTTTATTGCTCCAGATGACCTCTTTACCAGTGGATTTACCACAAGGGAGGGAAGATCCACACTACAGGGCTGGATTTAATAGAGGTGACAGGGCTCTTGGCCATCTGCTGGACAGCCAGAGAGAGCCCCACTTGCCTCGTTGTGGGAAAATCCATTGCATCATGTGTCACTCAGGCAGCTAATTGGCCAGGGCTGAGCCTTCCCTTGGAATCCAGGACCCCGGGGGCATAGGTCCAGCCTGCACGAACTGCCCACCAATCAGAGGCTAGCAGCTCTATTAACTGGCAGCGCCACTGGGAAGGCAGTGCCTGCTGCCAGTACAACACCCACCCAATACCTACAATTGTCACTGGACCCCAGGCCACAGGTGAGTGATGGCGGGGTGGGGGTCACGGAGGGGGGGGGGGGGGGTGTCAGTAGCAGTGGCAGAGGGGGTGGCTCTTAGCAGGCACCCCTCCTTCCCTGCCTCCCCCCCCCCCCCCCCCAACCCCAAACTCCCCTTCCTGATGCTGGTTTCCTTGATCAGTCACTGAGTGCCTTTCAATGAGGGACCCTCGCCCTGGAAGCCTGCAAGCAGCCCCACATGGGTTCACTCATTATGACCCTCGCATGGGAGTGGGCATTAGTTTCCATAGTCCCCAGGAAGCATGGTGGCACAGTGGTTAGCACTGCTGCCTCACGGTGCTGACGAGCGGGGTTCAATCCCGACCCGGATCACTGTCCGTGTGGTGTTTGCACATTCTCTTCCTGACTGTGTGGGTCTCACCCCCACAACCCAAAAAGATGCGCAGGGTAGGTGAATTGGCCACACTAAATTGCCCTTAATTGGGAAAAAAAAGAATTGGGTACTCTAAATTTATATATTTTTTAATTCCATAGTCCCTGAGGACTATTGGTTGCCCTCGCCTCTCAGGCGATTTAACCTGAGAATCACCACCCCTCAGGCAAGGGGCAAGTTTGGACAACCTCAGGCAGTTGGGAATTGAATCCAAGTTGTTGGCCTCGCTCTGCATCACAAACCAGCTGTCCAATCAACTAAACTAAACTGGGCCCCCTCCAATACATGTCGCAGAAGCCCAAGACCAGAAGCCAACCTTTCAATAACCTGATGGAATGTGATCAACAAAACCAACATGAGGTGTTGATATGGTTAATTGAAATTAAAGAAACTTGCCTTCAACCCTCAGGGCAGTAGTATGACAGGACATTAAGATGTAAGAGGCCTTTGGAGCTGGGTTGATGTGGGTAGGTATGGAGTTAACTGCTACTGAATCCTTTAAGAGTCTTCCATGCTTTGCAATATTATTGACCACACCGTGGCCAAAGCAAGTTAAATTTACAATAAAAACTGGAACACATATTATTACAATAATCGTATGGTTTAGACATAATCTCTTATTTGGATGAGCACCACAACATTTCAGTGCTGTGGCATCCAGTTATAGCCACCTTTTTCTCTTCACACAGAAGACATTTGACAATCAAATTTGAGAGCAGCAAACACAACACAATTAGCTATTGCATCTGGGCTAGTGGAGAAACACCTGAAGCTGCCCCTCCACAGGTTAATCAACGATCTTCGCTCACGTGCATGGTGTTCACAGACACCAAATGAGCAAGGGTGTATCCTCAGATGCCAAGAGCGATTGCAAACATCCTGGATCTGAAGCCTGAACAGAAGGACTGGAAGGGACGGAGAGTATTGAATCATCAAAAATGTTAAGACTGCCACATGCGCTCTGAGGAGCATGAGGGTTAAAAGCTGGTATGTGCAGTATACGCTGTTCGGCATAGCAAAGGTTAATGTTGGACTGGAAAATAGCACCACCTCACATTGTGATGTAGAGAGTCACATGATGGTAGAAGTGTGTGGAGAGAACAGGGAAAACTCAGCAGGTCTGGCAGCATCTGCAAGGAGAGAAAACAGAATTAACGGGCAGGATTCTCCATCCCGCCAGACCCGGCTGCCGGCCAATGGGGTTTCCCATTGTAGCCACCCCCATGCCATTGGGAAATCCGCGGGCATAAGTGCGCTGCCGGCCAAGCCGAGGATCCCGCTGATGGAGAATCCCGCACAACATTTCAAATCCATCTGACTCTTCATTAGAAGCAAAGAGACAAAGAACGTGTTAGATAGTAAACTGTAGCTGGGAGAGATTGCAACAAGATGCAGCAAACCTTGGCTGGATTTCTCCGGAATTCTCCGGGCGGGACTCTCCAATGATGGGGCCATGTCCCCACGCCCGCGAAAAAACACGTGCAAATCACTCTGGATTTACCTGGAGTAAGTCCGGGGTGATTCTGTGATTTGCAGGCGGCTAGTAGGGCCCTGGAGTGCTCCTAACAGCTCCGGCTGCCGATATGGGGCCCTGCACTTCCGGTCGGGGGTCCGCGCATGCGCACAGCGGGGGGCCCCCGGCGCGACATGGCCGACCTACACCACGGACCGGCATCGAAAACATAAGCACCCCCCTAGATTGTGCGTGCCCGCGAATTGGTGGTCCCCAATCAATAGCCTGCCCATCCTGGAGGCCTCCCTCCCCTGTGAATGATCCCCTCGCCCCCCGCCCCACCAGGGCGGCCGCGGACTGAATCCGCAGCCGCCACGCCGAGTGCCCGCTGGGTGAAACCATGAGGAGAACCACGCCGGCGGGAACACGGCCATCTGCACCTGGAGAATCACTGCGGGGGCCTCTTTCAATGGCCCCCGACTGGCGCAGCGTCGGCCACGCGCGCCGATTGGCGATGATTCCCTGTGGATCGGAGAATCGCAGGAGCGGCGTAGGACCCGATCACAGGTCTGATGGACATTCTCCGCCCCCACTCCCAGGGCGATTTTGGCACGGAGACTCGGAGAATCCCATCCTCTGTTCCTGCTGGCAGCATCCCCCCCCCCCCCCCCCCCTTCATGGGTTTTCCAGCGGCGTGGGTGGCTCCAATGGGAAAGCCCATTGGCAAGCGGAAGGAGTAAAGAATCTCGCCACAGGCGATCCACCGAGAAACACGTGGCTGGGGGACTGGACAACCCAACACTTTCTGATCAAAATAAAGGTGGCCAGGTGTGGGAGGTAGGGGAGGCTCTTTGCATTGAGATAATGCATGTATGGGAGTTTAAGTTGGAAGAGAAATGTTGGTCTAAGGTTGCTGAACTCAATTTTGAGGCCTGATGGCTATAACCTGCCTAATTGGAATATGAGGTGCTACTCCTCCAGTTTGTGTTGGGCTTCACTGGAGCACTGCAGCAGGCCAAGGATGGACATGTGGGTACGAGAGTCTGTGGAGAGAGTCTGATAAGTCAACATGAAGATAGCACCTAGATAGGGCTGTTCCTTTAGAGATATATCTAAACGTGTGTTTATATAATAAGCAGTATATGTTCAACCGCAGAAACCTTCAGTCCTCCAAGTGAGACCATCAAACAACCTTACAACAGTCTCTGTGAGCCAACTAAGCCTGTTAGCCGCCACCCCACCCCCCCCCCCCCCCCCCCCCCCCCCTCCGCCAACCCCCAGGTTTGTTGCCAAGAGACTGCCTCCCACCATCCAAACTGTTCCCTGCCACCTGCGGGAACCTGGAGACCAACTGGAATGCCCAGTCAGCCTCCCTTCACAGGCCCCAATAGGCTGTGAATGACTTTAACCGGCTGCCTGCTGCCATGGTGACTGACCACCTGAGTGCAGAGACCATGGGACTTAAGCCTCAGTGAGAGTCAACTTTCGGGAGAGAAAATTGGACAGGAAAATATAAAGCTTGTTTTTTTCCTCTCTGCTCAGTTAGAAAAAAAAGAACGAGACGTGAACATTGCAAGCCACATTTATTTTCCCTCAATTGTCCAGCAGCAAGTCTGGCCCGATTATCCTGCAAGAAACTGCAAGAGCGCATTTGTTTGAAACAATGAGGCCTTTATCAGAGTTTAGCCACATCAAATCGGGAGTATCTTCTTCAGTACACCCTCCGCAAGAACTTCCCTGCTGTTCAGCGCCAGTTCTGGGACGCAGGCCAGGCAGTACAAACAGCTCTAGTCACACTCCATTAATCTGGCTCAGGGACTTCTCTTCAAGCCAAATTAATTAGTACACGGTACTCCGCCCGGTCTGTGCTCTCAGTGCGATTGCTCATTTCCCCACTGACCCATGAATTCTGTGTTCACAGAGCCGGGGATTCATTTCTTTCATTAAGTAAACCTTGTTCCAATAGGAACAACCAACTGAGCTCACAATCTCTTTGTACCGATCCTCGCTGCAGTGGTTGAAAGTCGCCATAGTCCCTGAGGATCAAAGGGTACTTTCCCCTTTGAGGGGGAAGAGCTGATTGGTGGTGATTGAACCTGAGTGTCACCAAACCTCAGGCGAGAGACAAGGTTGAGAAGGTCGAGCATTGTTGAATAACCTCAGCCGGTACGGGAATTGAACCCGTGCTGTTTATCATAGAATTTACAGTGCAGAAGGAGGCCATTCAACCCATCGAGTCTGCACCGGCTCTTGGAAAGAGCATCCTACCCAAGGTCAACATCTCCACCCTATCCCCATAACCCAGTAACCCCACCCAACACTAAGGGCAATTTTGGACAGTAAGGTCAATTTATCATGGCCAATTCACCTAACCTGCACATCTTTGGACTGTGGGAGGAAACCGGAGCACCCGGAGGAAACCCACGCACACACGGGGAGGATGTGAAGACTCCGCACAGAGAGTGAGCCAAGCCGGAAACGAACCTGGGACCCTGGAGCTGTGAAGCGATTGTGCTATCCACAATGCTACCGTGCTGCCCTGTTGGCCTCGCTCCACGTGACAAACCAGCCGTCCAGCCAACTGAGCTAAACCGAACCCCCCAATGGATATCTTAGTGGATAGCACAACAGCTGACCTATCACGCTGTAAACATCGCAAAACATGTTAAGGTGTTTTGCAGAAGCATAAGCAGAACTTGCCACAGAGCCAGGGATGGATTGGTCAAAGAAATTGGTTTTATAGAGGTCTTAAAGAAGGAGAGAGAGAGCGAGGGGGAGAGAAAGTAGTGAAGCAATGAGAGTTAGGGAGGAAATTCAAGAGATAGGGGCCTTGGCAACTGAAGGTATGGTTACCAATGTTGAGGAACTGGGAAGGAAGAGTCTGGAAGAGGAGGAATGCAGAGATCTCAGGAGAGCTGGAGGAGTTTACAGAGATGGAGAGGGATGAGACCAAGGAGGAATTTGAACACAAGAAAGAGATATTTTTAAAATTTTGGCCTTCCGGGATCAGGAGCCAGTTTGCGTCAGAGAGCACAGGGGTGATGCCTGAACGGGGCTAAGTGCAATTTAGGGTGCGGACAGGAGCTTTTTGAGTGAACTTAATTTTTAGAGATTGTCGGAAGAGAGGCCAGCCAAGGAAAGACTGGAATCGGCAGGCCTGGAGGTAACAGAGACGTGGGAATTACAGCAGAGGTCAGGGTCCAAGTCGGCACAGACACAGGCAGGTGGAATTGGGTGGTGGTGGTGCGGATGTGGGGTCAGGAACTCAGCCAAGGGTCAGACAGGGCAGTGAGATTGTGAAAAGCCTGGTTCAGTGTCAGACAGTATATATATACATGGATAGGGATGGAGTTGGTGGCAAAGGATTGACGTTTGTGGAAGAGACTATGGGCGGGATTCTATGAGCCCACACCGGTTCGGAGAATCGCCGTTCACGACGGAAAGTTCACGCCGGTCCGACGCCGTTTGCAATTCTCCGAAGAAGTGAAAATGGCGTGGCCGTGAAAGGCGCCACCACGCGGCCCGGAGAATCGCCTGAGGTGGTCCGCTGAGCGATTCTCCGGGCTCCCGGTGATACTACGACCAGAATGGGCCGAAGTCCCGTCACGCTGGCGCGATTCTAATGTGGTATTAATAAAGCGACAGCCAGTCATGCTGGCTGACAATGCGGCAGCAGGAGGTAGGCGTCGGCGTGGGAGGGCTGGCAGGACGGGCACGTCCATGACTGGGGGGCGAGGGGTGGCCCTCCAGGTTTGGGGGAGGGGGCATGGGATGGACAGCCCCGCCGGCCGGGAACGGCCCGCCATGGCAGGGCGGTGCCAAAGCCATGGATGCCATTACGGCGGCCAGGCTGATAGGCACCGACCCCGGGCACTGGCTGAGCACAAGCCTCCCGGCCATGCGGATGGGTACTGGACACCCCAGGGGGCGGCCCTCCCAGCCAGCAGAACCGACCGGCGGGTAGGTCCAGGGCCGCACCCACAGCAGCCCCCAGTGAAGGCAGTATCATTCTACAGTGGCACTGGCAGGATGGACGGGCAACAGGAGTCGGGGCACCAAGTGTGCGGGAGCGGTGGGCAGCATGCGTGGTGGGGGCATAAGCTGCCAACCAGGGTGGCCATGTAGCCCATAGCATCTGGTTGTGGAGGGGGGTCATGCGCCATGGTTAAACTTGTTGCTTACCCCCCACCCCCTGCAGATCATAATGTTTGGGCACCAGCCAGCGATGTTGGCCACCATGGCCGGGGCCGCTGCCCTGCATGCAGCCCTGTGGCAGCGTCAGAGCAGGCGGCTCAAAGAGGTGGCGGAAGCTGCAGCAGAAGGATGGGCTGCAGAGGGCCAGGTGGCACACGCTCAGGCTGAACGGCCGCCCGCCCGACAAGAGGATGAGGAGGAGGACAATGACGAGGGCGAGGCACAGGATGAGGATTCCGATGAGGATGAGGAGGGGGAGAGGGGGGAGGAGGAGGTGCTGCCACGGCGCCGGAGGTGCCCGATGAGGCCTCGTGTCTACCGGCGTTGCATGTCCTTCGATGACTTCTCAGGCAGGGCATGCAGGAGGAGACTCCGGATGACCCGGCGGGAAACCGTCGCCCCTATCTGCCACTTGATGGCACACCTGGCACCGTGTGGGAATGGGGGAGGACATGCTCTCCCTGTGGACGTCAAGGTGATGGTCGCCCTAAACTTCTATGCCACGGGGTCATTCCAATCGCCAACTGGTGACCTGTCCGACATCTCCCAGGCATCAGTGCACAGGTGCATCCGTGCTGTGACGGACACACTGTAGGACATCGCGGAGCACTACATCCAGTTCCCTGTGGACCGGGCCCACCAGGCTGCCTGGGCAGCGGGCTTCACTGCCGTGGCCAGGATACCCATGGTACAGGGGGCGATCGATGGGGTGCACGTCGCCCTGCGGCCATCATTGGAGAACAGGGACGTGTTCATGAACAGGAAGGGGTCCTACTCCATGAACATTCAGGTGGTCTGTGACCACCAGATGAAGATCCTGCATGTCTGCGCCGGTACCCAGGCAGAGTGCATGACTCTTTTATCCTGGCACAAACGTTCATCCCCGGCATGTTCGAGGGACACCCCCCTCCCCAGCTGAGGGGCTGGTTGCTGGGCAACAGGGGTTCCCCATTGCGGTCGTGGCTAATGACACCTATACGGAGGCCACAGACCAACGCGATGCCCATGTTGTGACCAGGGGTGTGGTTGAGAGGTGCTTTGGGCTGCTGAAGATGCGCTTCAGGTGTCTGGACCACTCTGGGGGGGCCCCTCCAGTACCCGTCGGAGAGGGACGGCTGCATCATTGTGGCCTGCTGCGTCCTCCACAATATAGCCCAGCACAGGGGCGATGTGCTGGAGGAGGAGGAGGAAGGGGAGGCAGAGGGGCAGGAGGAGCACGAGGAAGGACACGCCTCTCCAGATGAGGAGGATGGGGGGGGGGGGGGGGGCAATTGACGGGACATGGGGGCTAGATATGGACGGGAGGCTGCACAACGCCACCAGCAGGGCCAGCGAGCACGGGAGGCGTTGATCGCCGCACGTTTCACCAACTACGGGGGTGGCGGTTTGCTGAGCAGGGGCATTGACACCACTGTACTGTACCACCTCACCACCCACCACCCCCATCTCCCACAACACCCCACCCACTGTACTGCACCACCTCACCACCCCCATCTCCCACAACACCCCACCCACTGTACTGTACCACCTCACCACCCACCACCCCCATCTCCCACAACACCCCACCCACTGTACTGCACCACCTCACCACCTCACCACCCCATCTCCCACAACACCCCACCCACTGTACTGTACCACCTCACCACCCACCACCCCCATCTCCCACAACACCCCACCCACTGTACTGTACCACCTCACCACCCACCACCCCCATCTCCCACAACACCCCACCCACTGTACTGTACCACCTCACCACCTCACCACCCACCACCCCACAACACCCTACCCACTGTACTGTACCACCTCACCACCCACCACCCCCATCTCCAACACCCCACCCACTGTACTGTACCACCTCACCACCCACCACCTCCATCTCCAACACCCCACCCACTGTACTGTACCACCTCACCACCCACCACCCCCATCTCCCACAACACCCCACCCATTGTACTGCACCACCTCACCACCCACCACCCCCACCTCCCACAACACCCCACCCACTGTACTGCACCACCTCACCACCCACCACCCCCATCTCCAACACCCCACCCACTGTACTGTACCACCTCACCACCCACCACCCCATCTCCCACAACACCCCACCCACTATACTGTATCACCTCACCACCCACCACCTCCATCTCCCACAACACCCCACCCACTGTACTGTACCACCTCACCACCCACCACCCCCATCTCCCACAACACCCCACCCACTGTACTGTACCACCTCACCACCCACCACCCCCATCTCCCACAACACCCCACCCACTGTACTGTACCACCTCACCACCCACCACCCCCACCTCCCACAACACCCCACCCATGAGCCTCACCTCCCCCACCCATCCACCACCCCCATCTCCCACAACACCCCACCCACTGTACTGTACCACCTCACCACCCACCACCCCCACCTCCCACAACACCTCACCCACTGTGCTGCACCACCTCACCACCCACCACCCCCACCTCCCACAACACCCCACCCATGAGCCGCACCTCCCCCACCCATCCACCACCCCCATCTCCCACAACACTCCACCCATGAGCCGCACCTCCCCCACCACCTCACCACCCACCACCCCCACCTCCCACAACACCCCACCCATGAGCCGCACCTCCCCCACCCACCCACCACCCCACCTCCCACAACACCCCACCACTGTACTGCACCACCTCACCACCCACCACCCCCATCTCCCACAACACCCCACCCACTGTACTGCACCACCTCACCACCCACCACCCCCATCTCCCACAACACCCCACCCACTGTACTGCACCACCTCACCACCCACCACCCCCATCTCCCACAACACCCCACCCACTGTACTGTACCACCTCACCACCCAGCACCCCCACAACACCCTACCCACTGTACTGCACCACCTCACCACCCCCACCTCCCACAACACCCCACCCACTGTACTGTACTACCCACCACCCCCATCTCCCAAAACACCCCACCCACTGCACTGTACCACCTCACCACCCACCACCCCCATCTCCCACAACACCCCACCCACTGTACTGTACCACCTCACCACCTAACCACCCACCACTCCCACAACACCCCATCCACTGTACTGCACCACCTCACCACCCCCACCTCCCACAACACCCCATCCACTGTACTGTACTACCCACCACCCCCATCTCCCAAAACACTCCACCCATGAGCCGCACCTCCTCTACACCCCCATCTCCCACAACACCCCACCCACTGTACTGCACCACCTCACCACCCCCATCTCCCAAAACACCCCACCCACTGTACTGTACCACCTCACCACCCACCACCCCCATCTCCCACAACACCCCACCCACTGTACTGTACCACCTCACCACCCACCACCCCCATCTCCCACAACACCCCACCCACTGTACTGTACCACCTCACCACCCACCACCCCCACCTCCCACAACACCCCACCCACTGTACTGTACTACCCACCACCCCCATCTCCCAAAACACTCCACCCATGAGCCGCATCTCCTCTACACCCCCATCTCCCACAACACCCCACCCACTGTACTGCACCACCTCACCAGCCCCATCTCCCATAACACCCCACCCATGAGCCGCACCTCCCCCACCACCTCACCACCCACCACCCCCATCTCCCACAACACCCCACCCATGAGCCACACCTCCCCCACCACCCACCACCCTTAGCTCCCACACTGCTGCATGCACACCACCCCTCCATCACACATTCACCTGCGGCACAACGGCTGGGCTCATGTTGTTGCTTGTGGAAGCCGGTGTGCTCCATGCCATGTGGGATAATGACAAACCGCTCTGCGATGAGCTCTGAGCTCGAAATCATGAGACAATGTCTGACTCATGGCCACAGTTACACCCTCCACCTGGGTGGTCCCTGTATGCGTGCTAGACACTCCATCACATGGCCCTGTTGAATTGCTGGGGGTGGGGTGGCATGGACGTCCGGGGGGCGGGGGGCACATTACACCCGCCGGGGCTCAACGTTCCATCACTCCTCAACCACAGTGGCACTCAGTCCCCTACGCGTGAGTTTAATTAGAAATGTTATATACACATGCCCTAGCTCCTATAATTAAATTGTGCCTTGCACACGTATCAACTTATTAGGCCCTACCACTACGTCCCTGTGCTTCCCCAGACGGTACAGCAGGAGTGGAGGCGGACTGCTGAGACTCCTGCCCCATGACTTGGCTCCCAGTTGGCACTCGTTTCCTGGGGCGGCCCAACCTGGATGAGCCAGGCTGCTCTTCGGGCGTCCTAGGTGGCGTGGTGCCACCCTGTTCGGCCCACTGTCCACCAGATGCACCAGGGATGGAATGGGGGGAGTCCGAGGTACCGCGGTGTTCCTCGGTAGGAGTCACCGGCACGGGCCCCAGAACCTTCTCCTCCCTCGGGGTGCCCGGTGGCCCTCGATCCTCTCTATGGGACGAGGGTGCAAGCGGAGACAAGCGGAGACAAGCCCCAAGTTACCACCGACACCTGGCACTGAGAGTCGTGGAGGCCCGCTGTGATATCAACCAGGGTCTGGATGTCAGCAGCGATGGAGCTCAGGGAGTGGGCCATCCCTGTCTGGGACTGCGCCAACTCCCTCTGGGCCTGTGCGACACCATCCAGCACCTGGGCAATGCCGCCGATGCTCTCAGTGATGGCCTGCTGAGACTCGGCCACGCTGCGGAGTGCCGCTGAAATCTCCAGCTGGCTCTGGCACATGGTTGCCTGTGAGAGCCCATGAAGCCTCATGAAGCCCCATGCCATGCATAACCTGACCCATGGCCTACACCGTTGCCCTTATTGCCTCCACTGTGGACGCCACCCGTGCAGTGTCGGCCTGGGTGGCAGCAATGACCGGCACCACCACCTGCATCTGGACCCGGATGGACTCCTCCACCTGCATCTGCAGCTGCTGGAAGCCGGCCGTCATTCCCATGTCTAGTCCCTGGGTGTCTGACTGCATCGGGTCTCTGGGTGGGTCTGGTATGTCCAGGAACCTGGGAACCGTCTGGGCGGCAGCTTGTTGCTGGGGCTGGTCTGCCGTCCAACCATCCGGCCCCTCAGCTGCTCCTACCTCCACCTGCTGTACCGGGACAGCTATTTGGTGCGCACCAGTGAGTTTCCCTGAAACCTCATGGGCTTCAGTAAGGCCTTTGGCAAGGTCCCTCATGGCAGACTGGTACAAAAGGTGAAGTCACACGGGATCAGGAGTGAGCTGGCAAGGTGGATACAGAACTGGCTAGGTCATAGAAGGCAGAGAGTAGCAATGGAAGGGTGCTTTTCTGATTGGAGGGCTGTGACTAGTGGTGTTCTGCAGGGATCAGTGCTGGGGCCTTTGCTGTCCGTAGTATATATAAATGATTTGGAGGAAAATGTAACTGGTCTGTTTAGTAAGTTTGCAGACGACACAAAGGTTGGTGGAATTGTAGATCGCTATGAGGACTGTCAGAGGATACAGCAGGATTTAGATCATTTGGAGACTTGGGCGAAGAGATGGCAGATGGAGTTTAATCCAGACAAATGTGAGGTAATGCATTTTGGAAGGTCTAATGCAGGTAGGGAATATACAGTGAATGGTAGAACCCTCAAGAGTATTGAAAGTCAGAGAGATCTACGTGTACAGATCCACAGGTCACTGAAAGGGGCAACACAGGTGGAGAAGGTAGTCAAGAAGGCATACAGCATGCTTGCCTTCATTGGCCGGGGCATTGAGTATAAGAATTGGCAAGTCACGTTGCAGCTGTATAGAACCTTAGTTAGGCCACACTTGGAGTATAGTTTTCAATTCTGGTCGCCACACTACCAGGAGGATGTGGAGGCTTTAGAGAGGGTGCAGAAGAGATTTACCAGAATGTTGCCTGGTATGGAGGGCATTAGCTATGAGGAGAGGGTGAGGGGATCGGGAGGGGGGCTGGGCTGAGGGCGTGGAGTGGAGTGGGGGGCTGGGGTGAAGGTGTGGCGGGGGGCTGGGGTGAGGGGGTGGAGTGGGGGGCTGGGGTGAGGGTGTGGAGTGTGGGGCTGAGGTGAGGGGGTGGGGGGCTGGGGTGATGGGGTGGGATGGGGGGGCTGGAGTGAGGGGGTAGAGTGGGGGGCTTTGCTGAGGGTGTGGAGTGGGGGGCTAAGATGAGGGGGTGGGGGCTGGGGTGATGGGGTGGAGTGGGGGGCTGGGGTGTGGGGGTGGAGTGGGGGGCTGGGGTGAGGGGGTGGAGTGGGGGGCTGGGGTGAGGGGTGGAGTGGGAGGCTGGGGTGAGGGGGTGGGGGCTGGGGTGATGGGGTGGGGTGGGGGGCTGGGGTGAGGGGGTGGAGTGGGGTGCTGGGGTGAGGGGGTGGAGTGGGGGCTGGGGTGAGGGAGTTGAGTGGGGGGCTGAGGTGAGGGGGTGGAGTGGGGGGCTGGGGTGAGGGGGTGGGGGCTGGGGTGAGGGGTGGAGTGGGAGGCTGGGGTGAGGGGGTGGGGGCTGGGGTGATGGGGTGGGGTGAGGGGTTGAGGGGTTGGGGTGAGGGGTTGGGGTGGGGGCTGGGGTGAGGGGGTGGAGTGGAGGGCTGAGGTGAGGGGGTGGAGTGGGGGGCTGGGGTGAGGGGGGTGGGGGCTGGGGTGATGGGGTGGGGTGGGGGGCTGGGGTGAGGGGGTGGGGTGGGGGGCTGGGGTGAGGGGTGGAGTGGGAGGCTGGGGTGAGGGGTGGGGGCTGGGGTGATGGGGTGGGGTGGGGGGGCTGGGGTGAGGGGGTGGAGTGGGGGGCTGGGGTGAGGGGGGTGGGGGCTGGGGTGATGGGGTGGGGTGGGGGGGCTGGGGTGAGGGGATTGAGTGGGGGGCTGGGCTGATGGGGTGGGGTGGGGGGGCTGGGGTGAGGGGATGGAGTGGGGGGCTGGGGTGAGGGGGGTGGGGGCTGGGGTGAGGGGGTGGGGTGGGGGGGCTGGGGTGAGGGGGTGGAGTGGGGGGCTGGGGTGAAGGGGTGGAGTGGGGGCTGGGGTGAGGGGGTGGGGTGGGGGGCTGGGGTGAGGGGTGGGGGCTGGGGTTATGGGGTGGGGTGGGGGGGCTGGGGTGAGGGGGTGGAGTGGGGGGCTGGGGTGAGGGGGTTGGGGGCTGGGGTGATGGGGTGGGGTGGGGGGCTGGGGTGAGGGGATTGAGTGGGGGGCTGGGGTGAGGGGGGTGGGGTGGGGGGCTGGGGTGAGGGGGTGGGGTGGGTGGGCTGGGGTGAGGGGATGGAGTGGGGGGCTGGGGTGAGGGGATGGAGTCAGGCAGGGGAGTCTCACTTGGTGGTACCTCCGATCTGGCAACCGGTAACCTCCCAGTTCTCGGGTCCGCCTGCGAGGTCCAGCACCCTCTGCTCATGGACGGTGAGGGGGTGCAGTACGGGTGGACCCCCTCCGATTTTGTCCCGCTCCTTCAGGTGGTGGGCTTTCTTATCCTGGGGGGGGGGGAACAAACATTAGTGTTAAGTGGTCCGACGCATGCAGCGCAGCTGTTGGGTATATGCTGGCATAGGAGCATGGGGCACCCGGCATGAGGCTGGCATGGGTGGGTGCAGTCCACGTGGGTCAGGGAGGGGGTTGTTCCGTCCTCGTGGAGGGGGTAGTGGTGGTGGTGCCAGGGTCATGTTGCTGAACACTCACCCTGGCTGCCCTCGTTAGGTTGTGCATCTTTTTGCAGCACTGTTCACCGGTCCGTGGGGTGTGCCCCATGGCGCTGACGGCCTGGCCCACCTCTGTCCACATATGCCGGACGGTGCTGCGTGGTTTGTGGTGGTCCCGTCTGGGGCACAGGACTGCCCTCCTCTTCTCCACTGCATCTAGGAGCGTGTCCAGGTCGTGGTCCCTAAATTCGGGGCAGCACTGCAGGCACCGGCCATCTTACGAGCGTCGGCAGTGAGCGCTGCACGCGCAACTTAAGCGACTCGGTCACCGCGTCAATGACACGGCCCGCGTAGCCGACGCCGGTCTGGGGCCACTCCGCCCGTGCTTCTCGCTGCGCCCGTGCTGACCCCTTGTGCAGCGCTGGATCGCTGTTCCTAGCAGCCCGCTGGCGCCATCGTAAAACACTCCGGTATTTACGATGGCGCCAACACTTAGCCGCATCATCGGAGAATCCCGCCCAATGTGCTTTGGTCTTCCCCGGTACTTAGAGGAAATTTGTGCTCGTCCATTATGAGGTGTTGATCAACGACAATTTAAGAGGTATTGGAGAGTTTCAAAGAGGTTATTACTGTTGTTATTATGGCCACATTAAACCCCAAGATTGTATACCTCACTCTCAGTTAGCACTCACGCCCAGCATGGTAGATCATGTCAGATCCCCACATTCCAATTATAACCCACAAAACCCATAGAAGGCTTTCAAACCAGTAAATTACCCAGGGTGTTCTAAGATCTTACTCCAAACTAAAGTGGTTGTTAGGGGATACGCAACTGCCCCCCTCAACAGGCTAAGGGTGCAAAAAATCAGTGAAATGGGTGAATTAAAAACTACTCGAGGAAACCCTTGTTCGTGTCTGGAGAGAGTTAAGGTAGTCCATTGTGAGAGTGTTTTAGGATAAGACACAGTGCAGGCAAACAACCATTAAGCTGTTATTACACAGAAGAAAACTCTTTATAATTACCAGTAATCACAGAGACAGTTTCATCAGCAACCTTGGCCTGTTGATAAGATCTTGGCACAGAGCCTGCAGTCAGTGGAAACTTCTAGTTTGTTTTTATTTACATTCTGACTCAGTCCCTAAAAGTAGTTGCGCAATGCGAGGCTCACTGGTCATTAACCATTTAACTGCTGTGGTGTTGTTGGAATTAAGGACTTATTTCCTCTAAAATGATTGCTGAGAAAAATAGACTCGGAGCAGCCACCAAATGGCGGCCCTTGATGGATATTTTTTCTTTTTAATCTATTTTTACGTGACATCGTGGGCAAGTCCAGCATTTGTTGCCCATCCTTAATTGACCATGAACTGAACATTTTAGGGCCAGTTAAGAGTCAATCAAGTTGCTGTGGGTCTGGGGTCAGATGTAGGCCAGACCGGGTAAGGAAGGCAGATTTCCTTCCCTAAAGGAACCAGAGTGGGGTTTTACATCAATCACTGATGGTTATCACAGTCATCATGACTGAGACTTAATATTCCACAGTTATTAATTGAATTTATATTGCACCAGCCACTATACAGGGATAATTTGAATGCATTTCCCCTGAGCATTAGCCTGAGCCTCTGGATTAGTAGTCCAGTGACATTACCATTACACCACCATCTTCCCTATTTAAGATGATTCAAGGGGCGGTCAGGGTTCCTGGTCCGGGTCGCCCTCCACCTGTGGATTGCACATGTACACAGATGCCAGGGGTGGGTGGCATTGAGATTGGCCCCAGGGTTCACCACATTGGATTAGCTCAACAGTGCTTATTGTCAAGGGTTACCACTCAAGAGTAGTCACTGAAGCAAGCCAGCAGTTCAACATCTGCAGAACCTCATCCCAACACTCGTCAATGTTTCCAATGTCAGCTATGGCTCACTGGGTAGCAGACGTTCTCTGACCTCAGAGTCAGAAGGCTGTGGCTTCACAATCCCATTCCAGAGACTTGGGCACAAAACCCAGGCTGAGTCCAGCAGTGCCGAGGGGGTGCTGCACTGTCAGAGCTGCTGTCTTTCAGGCAAGACATTAAGGCATCTGCGCTATCGGGTTGAGGTAAAGGATCCCATGATACAAGACAGGATTCTCTGAACTCCCCGCGGTGTATTTCTCAGTGGCAGGAGGCGGCCCATCGTTGGCCAGTGAAGGGATCTTTTAGTCCCACCGCTGTCAATGGGATTCACCATTTAATTCACTCCATGCAGGTAGCATGGTGGCGCAGTGGGTTAGCCCTGCTGCCTCACGGCGCTGAGGTCCCAGGTTCGATCCCGGCTCTGGGTCACTGCCCGTGTGGAGTTTGCACATTCTCCCCGTGTCTGCATGGGTTTCACCCTCAGAACCCAAAGATGTGCAGGGTAGGTGGATTGGCCACGCTAAATTGCCCCTTAATTGGAAAAAATTAATTGGGTACTCTAAATTTTTTTTTTTTTAAGTAATTCACTCCATGCCGCTTGGAAACCCAAAATGCCGACTGGAATATCCCACAGGTGTGAACAGCCGGAACATCTTGCCCACTATTTCCAAGAATTACAGTGGTGTTCTCCCTGATCTCTTGGCCAATATTCTACCCTCAACCTAAAAAGGTGATTGATGTGTGCAAATTGTTGCCACATTTCCCTTCAGTACTACCCAACAACAATGTACTCAATTGGCTGTAGAGCACTATCAAATATCCTGAGTTGGTGAAAGGCCCCATATAAATGCATACTCTTCCTATAGAACCTGTTGGCTTCCTAGTTTATATGACTCAGAGATACGGGGCCTAAATTTTCAGGATGGTGCCTGCCATCCAGATTGTCAGTGGGAAACGCATCCTCCCGACCCTTGTAGGCCAGCTGCCATTTTATGCACAATTGAATAACAATTGGCAGCAGGCTGGACTTTGGTCCGCCCTAGGGGATTTGGGAGAGGAGCCATCTTGGTGTCAGGGGCAGGACAAGGGGGGAGGGGAATGTGAGGATCAGAGCTCCCTGATCCCTGAGCAAACCGTGCCCACAGTCTGAAGGGGCCTTCTGATTGTGCCCACCACCACCCCGCCCCCCGCCCCCCGCCACACTAACACTTCCTGTCGGAGATCAAGGATGAGAACCTTTTCGGTTTCCCTCCCTCAGTCATTGGGTGCCCGTCCACCTAAATATTGAGACTGAATGGGAAAAGTGGCCAATTAAGGGTCTTGATAGGGAATGGGTGGGCTGCCCATCCATGGCCCTGCCCACCCCACATTCAAATCATGCCTGGGTCGGGCAGGCGGGATCCCAGAGGGAGTGACGTCAATGCAACGTTACGCTCCTACGACCACAGAAACTGCTGGGGGAGGGGAGCGTATAATTCTGGCCATGAACCCCAAACCTTTGCAGGGCAAACATTAGAGACCATCCCATAACCCGCAAACGGTCAAGAAAGGGTTAATGGAATGCAGCCAGCTGAAATGGGTTAACCTGCACATCATGACTCCTCTTGCCAAGATTGTCTCGTCGTAGGAGGAAAGGATTTCCAGCTACGGATATACTTCAACTCTAGTCATGGTTAATGTTTACCTGTTGAGTTTGGAACAACGTGTTCCTGACAATCTGGATTCAAGTAAACACAGTGTTCCCGAACTGTCAGCAGAGTTACAAATCAACACGGTGCACATAATGAGGATCGTATCAACATTCTCACTTTTAAACTCACATGTACTAAATCTGTTAATAAGAATTAAATTGACACATACAAGATTACTTCTTGAGGGATTGTGTCAACAGAGAGAGATTAAGTGCAACTTGCAGGTAAAATGGGACAAGGTAGAAAGCCCATTGCAATGCCAATTCTGTTTAAAATGCTGACTATTTCATGCACAGGGATGTCTGTCCAGGCCCTAACCACAGAGCACTCCCAATCCCTCCGGTCAAGCACTCTACAAGCCCAGTGGTGGTAGCCACACTCCAGACATGAAACCAACTAAGACAACACTTCGGTCTGACCGCAATGTCCACTATGGCCCCCATCTTCAACAATCAGAGGTTTGCGCCAACCAAAATGAGCACTGTGGTGAAATCACAAAATGACTACTATTCACCAAATGACCACTAGGTGTCTCATTACTATATAAGTGAATGTTAGAATCAGGTGACCTCAGCCTGACTGGAGAGCTGGGAGAGAGGTTGCTTATGCATGATCATACTGTCATTCATCTGTTGTTTTGTATAGCTGATCTACAGTTAGTATAAATAAATAATTTATAGCTTTAGCTACGTGTGTTCTTGTAAAATAATCAGGCCATCTGACAAGAACATTACATGGTACCAGGCTTGGATGGTATTAAACACTAAAAAAACAAACTATCAGCCTGCCACAAGGTCCACAGAGGTCTGAAGATTTTGCAGACTGCCAGGATCAACAACATGGAGTAATTGAAGCCACCAATGAGTCTCAGATTTCATGGTATTGTGGTCAGCAACTGGCGTTTGTTTAAACAACAATTTAATATGTTTCTTACTGCAGTTAATGTAGGAGATCAATCAGATTCAGGTAAGGTAGCAATGCTCCGAAAAATGTCAGGGCCCAAAGCAATTTCTGTGTTTAATACGTTTAAATTTGCAAATGATGGAGATAGTAAAAATTTTAACAAAGTAATATGAAGATTTGATGATCATTGCAACCCCAGAAAGTATGAAATTTATGAACGCTATATGTTTAAATCACGTTTACAGAAGACAGAAGAGTTCACAGATCATTTCATCACTGATTTAAAGTTAAAAGCTAAAACCTGTAATTCTTCTGCGGTGGAACGGTCCATGATTCGGGACCAGATTGTGTTTGATGTGAATGAAAATAAGCTGAGGGGACAGTTGCTGAGGGACTCAGAGCTGTCCTTGGAACAAAGTTAAGATTTGTCAGGCTCATGAGCTAGCAGCACAGCATTCTACAATGTTTCTCAGTAATGGCGGCGTCTTCTTGGAGGAAAGCATTCCAGTTCTCGCTCTTTTTCCAAAAAGGCGGGAAAGTTCCTGCAGCTCCTCTCACACCAACAAATAGGTTCAAGATCAGGCCAAAGTATTTCTGTGTAAACAATGTTGTTGAAGGCACGAATTAAGGCAGTGACCAGCGTTTGGCAAGTTCTGTTCCAGATGCAAAGGAAAAAAAATCACTTTCCTCAGAATTGTTACTCTTAGCTCAACCCCAGATCAGTCAGCACAGTGGAAGACACAGTCTCCACTGATGAAACGTCATTGTTTGTTGGTGTAATAACAGAGACATCAAAAAATTCTCCAGAACTTAAAAAAATGCAAACTGATGTTCCATTTAAAATAAATGCGGTTGATGAGAACAAATGGCTGCTACCACTTGAAGTGAACGGTACAGTGGTCCACAATTGAAGTTAGACACTGGTGCCAAAGCCAATTTAATCAGCAAGACTGATTTTTTAAAAATCAAAAAAATTAGAAGGAATCACAAAATATCTCTGAGAGATTATAATGGTTCAAGCATTAAATATTATGGTGCTTGTGACCTGAGTGTTTCGGTGAAGAACACAGTTTATTCCGTCCCATTCTGTGTTGTATCTGAGGGCTTGGATTCATTATAAGGTGATCAGTCCTGCGAAGAATTAGGCCTAGTGGAGTTGGTATATAGCATCCACAAAGGATTGGATCAACACTCCAATGATTCTGAGAACAGTATCAGCAAATTTAGTGATATGTTCACTGATTTTAGTGCACTACCATTCATAGATCATAGAATTTACAGTGATGAAGGAGGCCATTCGGCCCATCGAGTCTGCACCAGCTCCTGGAAAGAGCACCCTACCCAAGGTTAACACCTCCACCCTATCCCCATAACCCAGTAACCCCACCCAACACTAAGGGCAATTTTGGACACTAAGGGCAATTTATCATGTCCAATCCACCTAACTTGCACATCTTTGGACTATGGGAGGAAACCGGAGCATCCGGAGGAAACCCACGCACACACGGGGAGGATGTGCAGACTCCGCACAGACAGTGACCCAAGCCGGAATCGAACCTGGGACCCTGGAGTTGTGAAGCGATTGTGCTATCCACAATGCTACCGTGCTGCCCACCAACACACAATTTAAAGAAGATGCATCATCTAAAGCACCGATACAAACTATTAGTAGTGAAATTGCTGAAGATGTAGATCTGCATACCAATCGCATTTCTACCCTACCACTTTATCAGATACAAAACCACAAGTTATCAAGAAGTTAGAAGAACCTACCAATGGGGTAAGTTCCATGGTATGTGTGAAACAAAGAAATGGTGATTCTAGTATAGGCATGGATCCCAAAGATCTTAATGAAGAAAGTGTACATATTGTAAAACAATTATTTCAGAAAGCAATGGGCAGCCAATCTGATCCATATCTCACAAAATCACGTTACAAAGCATTACCATTGTCACATGGTCGATCGCCAGCAGAATAGAAGGTTGCGGACCACACTTCCATACTTGGGAAAAAAGGAGGAGAATGCAGTGCTACTGCAGGAAATGCAAAATATTACACCAAAACATAAGCAGTTCTATGATAGAGTTCCCAGAACTTTACCACCTCTGAGTCTTGATGACATTCATCAATATCAGGATGAAGTCACTGGAAGGAAATCATAGAATTGCATGGCTAGAGCACAGAAGGAGCCCATTCTGTCTGCCATGCCCACCCTAGGTTTCTGCAAGAACCTCTCAGCTAGTCCCATTCTCCAGCTCTTTGCCAGTAGCCCGACCAAATGTCTTCACTTCAGGTACTGAGCCAATTCCCTTCTGAAAACCACAATTGACTCTCAGGCAGTGCATTCCAGATCTTAAGCCCTCGCTGTGTGAAAAAGTTTTCCTTGTGCCGCCATTGTTGTTTTACCAGTCACTTTAAATCAGTGACATCTGGCTCTCCATCCTTGCACAATGGGGACAGCTTCTCTCTGCTCTGTCTAGACCCCTCATGATTTTGAACATCTCTGTCAAATCTCTTTTCAACCTTCTCTTCTCGATCGGCCCAAAGGCCTACTTCTGTTCCTACGTCTCATGGTCTCTGAAGAGAATAGTGCCAGCTTCTCCAATCTATCCACAGAACTGAAGTCCCTCATCCCTGGAACAATCTTGTAAATCTTTTCTGCCTATGCTCTAATCTAAAGCCTTCATAGCCCTCCTTAAAGTGCAGTGTCCAGAAGTGGACACAATATTCCAGTTGAAACTAAACCAGTGTTTTATAAAAGGTTCATCATAATTCCTTGCAAATTGAACCTGCACTGTTAGCCTTGACTCTGCATCACAACCCAGCTTTCCAGTCAACTGGGTTCAACAGCATCCTCTTTAGAAGTTCCGTTTAGATTTGCCTTTCCTCATTTTTTTCAACCAAAAGGTAGCTCTTCACACTCACTTGCATTACATTTCAATTATCACATGTCTGCACTATTCCACCAGCCCATCTATGTTCTTTTAACAATCTTTATTGTCACAAGTATGCTTACATTAACACTGCAATGAAGTTACTGTGAAAAGCCCCTAATCGCCACATTGCGGCACCAGTTCAGGTACACTGAGGGAGAATTCAGAATGTCCAAATTACCTAATAGCACATCTTTCGCGACTAATTGGAGGAAACCGGAGCACCCGGAGGAAACCCACACAGGGAGAATGTGCAGACTCTGCACAGACAGTGACCCAAGCCGGGAATTGAACCTGGGACCCTGGCGCTGTGAAGCAACAGTGCTAACCACTATGCTACCGTGTTGCCCACGTCTATCACTATCCTCCTCACAGTTCACAATACTGCCAAGGTTTGAGTCCTCTGCAAGTTTTGAAGTATCTGCAAGTCCTTGCATGATACAAATCAATGCGAATGTTAGGACCTTTGATGAAAAAATTAGATTACTGGCAGATCTAGATGTGATTAGGGAATGCACCCCATGTCTGACAAATGCCGCTTAATGCAGATGAATGTAGCATTTTGGATGTGGGTGGAACAAAGCATTAACAATGTTGAACGCTTCAATGAGCTAGTTGTTACAGTACATTAATCTCAGAAGGCTCACAACCAAAGCCTCGAGGCTATTGCAAAAGCAAATAAGAGTGTCAGGATGCATTGCCAGGAGAACTATATTGTGGTATAGTGGGAACATTGGAACATTTAGGCCATTTAACCCTTCTAGCCTGTTCTGCCATTCAATGAAATCATAGCTGATCTGTGATCTAACTCCTTAAACCCTCCCTTGTCTCACGTCCCTAATACCTTTGATTAATAAAATCTATCAATCTCAGATCAACATTAATGATTGACTCAGCATCGACTACCGTTTGCAGAAGTGAATTCAAGCATTCTTTGCTTGTAGAAATTTTCCCAACTTCACTTCTGAAAGACCTGGCTCGGATTTTTAGACCACGGGACAAACTTTCACCCCTGGGTCAGGTTCGGCGAGTCAGGTAATTTCCCGGCTTGGCAAACGCGACCTTTTAAAATGTCTGCCCACTGGTTGGATTTTTGGTTGGGAAGGGGCATGCTGAAACAGGAGACGGAGAGTGCGACTCCTGAACGAATGCGCAAGCTGTCGGGTGCGGAGCAGGACTGGGCGCAAGGCCTCGCTCAGTGGCCCGGCACTGTGTTTAAATAAATAAATTATAATAATAAAACCAAAAACATTTCTCCAGCTCAAATTCCTCCCCCCATCACATCCACAACACTCTTTATGCCTCATCCATACAAACCTTTGCAAACGCATTCCTCTCTCAATCAATACATATGACTTATACCTCCTATTCCAATCCATGTCCCCTCTCCCATCCCCAATGGCCTCCATATCCCATCTGCCACCTTAGTGACCCTCTGTCCACCTACATAGACCTTTTGCCCCCAATCCCAACTGAGTTTGTCTCTGCCCAATCCCCATGGCCCCCACACCTCATACGAATTAAGTGCCTACTCATGCTAACCTATGCCCCCCCCCCCCCCCATCCACCACCCTATTTCCTAACACCCTCCATGCCAACCCATCTAGTATCCTTGGACAGTTCCTTGACAGCTTTGACATATCCTGGATAGTTTTGACAGCTTCAACATTTCCTGGATAACTTGTCAGCTTTGATGCATGCCAGAGTGCTTTGTCATGGTGTCATTGGGACATGGGACCCCCTCCAAAGTGGTACATTCCCTCTGAAAAAGGGTACTCTGGTTATCCAAGCACACCCACCAAGGCCTGCATTTTTGCCATGATGGAGAGTCTCTGTGTCATGATGAAAATCCCAGAAATGGTCAAATGTTCAATCCTACCCCTGAACCCAACATTTTCCATCTTTGGTGGGCCGCTGATCCTGCATACGTGATTCAAAAAGGCTACTTGTAGTTTAAATGGACAGGAGTTTGGAATCTGGTGTGTGAATTTCAGAATAGGGAAGTGGAGGTCTGAACCTTATGGATGTTTTTGAATAATTCGGGCACCCCTTTGGAAAGGTAAGGGGCTAGATTTTCCAAAAATGGGGCTATGACCCATGCCAGCATAAAAACACTGGCGTTTCACTCTTGACTTTACTTAAGAAAGTCCTGAGCGATTCTGCTACCTTCAGGGGGCTGGTAGGGCCCCGAAGTGCTCCTCGCAGCTCAGGCTGCGGATACAGGGCCCAACACTTCCGGTCGGGAGTCCTTGCATGCGCACAGCGGCAGCCAGCAGCGGCCGCGCCGTGCTTGATGGCGGACTCGGACCACGGACCGTCACCAAAATGTAGGCCCCCCCGAGATCGCATGCGTCCGCGGATCTGTGCTGCCCGATCGCTCCCCTGGCCATCCATGAGGCCCCTCCCCAGTGATCAATCCCCCCGCCCCCCCCACCAGGGCGGCCACGGACTGAGTCCGCAGCCACCACCCGAGGTTCCTGACGGCTGATACGTGGTTAAAACCACGCTGTCGGGAACTCGGCCAGGTCTGCGTGGAGAATCACGGGGGGGGGGGGGTCCTTTGTCAATGGCTCCCTAACCGCGCCGCGTGGATTGCACGCGAGTGATTCCCGAGCGATTCTCCGGGGACCAGAAAATCTCCGCCGGTCCCGATTTCCTCATAAATGACCATTGTCCGCCCCTGCTCTGAATGCAATTTCGACGTGAGGCTGTGGAGAATCCAGCCCAGATATTCTTTGGATAGGGTCCCATGATACTTTAGGGACAGGTATGATACCCTTTGGGAAAGTGAAGGCACCCTTTGGGATTGGAAAAGTCAATGTGATTATACACACAAAGTTAATGAAACTGGCAAGCTATCAAAGAGTTGTCCAGCTGTTATGAAAATGTCAAAGCTGGCAAACCTGTCAAGGAACTGTCTAAGAATACTAGATGAGTTGACATTGAGGCAGTAAGGGCAAAAGGTGGTGGATAGTTGGGTACGGATTGGAATGTGTTGGCACTCAGTTGGCATAGGGATGTTGGGGTCCATGGTATATGTAAGGGGCACTATGCTGGCATTGAATAAGAGGACCATGGGGGGGGGGTTGATGGGGAGATGGCTTGGCAGAGGAGTTATGGGGGCCATAGGCATTAATTGGGGACATAGGGAGTGTTTGGGAGAGTGAGGACATGAAGGGTGCGGCTGGAGGAATACTTTAGACTTCTGTTATTATCTTTTATTTCTTTAAACACAGTGCCAGGACACAGAGGCAGGCTTTGCGCCAAGCCCGCCTCCCCACCCAGCAGCCTGTGCCTCCATTCTGGGTTAGCCCTCCCTAACTCCTGTTTCAATCGAGAAATCACCCGACTCAACTACCCTGCCCAGGGGACCTCCTCTTACCCGTTCCATTCTGCACATTCTGGATTCTACAGTCCTGTTTTTCCAAGACCTCACTTCAGTGGAGGCACCTGGTGAATGAAATGGCCAGCTACTTCTGCGAGTCGCTCATGCGTGAACCCAGCCCAACTCTATTCCCATCCCCGCAAAGATGGCAAATGCCAGATTCAGGAGCGAAACTTTGCCCATTCGCCATTTCCAGAGTTTTTGCCACAACAGAGAGGTTCTCTGTCGTGGCTAAAATCCGGGCCTGGTCCTGGACTTTCCAATGAGTAGATATAGTTTCTAACAACCCCATCTGTTCCCCTTAATATCTTAAAATGCTGTCATTGTATAAGGCCTTGGATATGATACTATTTCCAGGTTTAATCCCCTCACATTGTGAGTGCTTTAGAACCTCTAGAAATAGGTCAGAGGACAGCCACGAGATAGGTTCTTAGTTTAAATGCCTTATGGACAATGTTAGATATTAGTGAACTGAGGCTTTTGCACTCAGAAAGAGACTTGTAGATTTGTCCATTGATGCACGATCAATTGTACAAAGACTAAGGTTGTATACACCTGTGGCTTTATTGCAGTAAGATGTGTGGCCTCCCACAGCAGCTGGCGAAATGGCTGCTGAACAGAGGACACGCTCCTCCTACTGGGCGGAGCCAGCAGGCAGGGGATACCGGTGAACCTGCAGTACAGGTCCTACCTTACATCACCTAATACAGGTGTAACAGTGGTTTACCACATTCAGCCCCTGTTAAAAATGAGTCCGGTGGGGATGGTGGAGAACTATATACAGTAGTGAATTTATGTACAGTGCTTTATCAGGGAAAAGAAAAAAAAAGTCTTTTGAAAGTCCGGTGCCAGTTAGAGATTCAACCGGTCTGGTGCCTTGACGTTCCGCTGGGAGCGATGTAGCGGTGACGGCGATGTCGATGCTGGCGATGCCGATGCTGGCCTGATGTTGGATGACTCCGGGAGTGTGCTGAAATCCTCTTCATCCTTTGGCGTGGGCAGGGGAAGGAGGGATGGTCCTGGTGGGGTTAATGTTGGGAGCGCTGGGGGAGGGGAGGGTGGCACCGGGCCGGAGAAGTGTGTATGGGTGGAACCTGCTGGTGCCAGGTCCCTGAGGGAGACAGTATCTTGGCGGGCGTCGGGGTATGCCACATGGGCATATTGGGGGTTGGCATAGAGCAAGTGCACCCTATCCACCAACGGGTCCGCCTTGTGGAGTTGGACATGCCTACAGCGCAGGATCGGTCCTGAAGCTGCGAGCCAAGTGGGGAGCAACACCTCGGATGTGGACTTCCTGGGGAAGGCAAAAAGACGTTCATGGGGTGTGTTATTTGTAGCGGTGCACAGTAGTGACCGGATGGAGTGTAGTGCATCAGGGAGGACCTCCTGCCAGCGAGAGGCTGGGAGGTTCCTGGACCGTAGGGCCAGTTGGACGGCCCTCCATACCATCCCGTTCTCCCTCTCTACCTGCCCGTTTCCCTGGGGATTATAGCTGGTCGTCCTGCTGGAGGCGATACCCCTGCTGAGCAGGAACTGACACAGCTCATCACTCATGAATGAGGATCCCCTGTCACTGTGGATGTAGGCGGGGAATCCGAACAGAGCAAAGATTGTGTTGAGGGCCTTGATGACGGTGGCAGACATCATATCGGGACATAGGATGGCGAAGGGGAATCTGGAGTACTCATCGACCACACTGAGAATATACGTGTTGCGGTCGGTGGAGGGGAGGGGCACTTTGAAAGCCACGCTGGGGCGTTCAAAGGGGCGTCCTGGGTCAGCAGAAACACGTTGGAGCTCAACCTTGAGTACAGGATCTGTATCTTCTGAGCCTCCGTCGGAGGGGTGGTCGCTGAGTTGATATAGGCCTCGAAGCAAGCTAGCCAGTGATTAAAGTCCTTTTTGGCGTCGCTTGATTGCGGATCCAGCTTCAGGCAATCTGGTTTGATTCGGTGGTCCATCTTTTAGAAAATCTTACTGCAATAAATTGATGCACGATCAATTGTACAAAGAGTAAGGTTGGATACAACCGAGGCTTTATTGCAGTCAGATGTGTGGCCTCCCACAGCAGCTGGCGAAATGGCTGCTGAATAGAGGACACGCTCCTCCTACTGGGCGGTACCAGCAGGCAGGGGTTACCGGCAAACCTGTAGTGCAGATCCTACCTTACATCACCTAATACAGGTGGAACAGTGGTTTACCACATCCATGTAGACATTTGAATTTGATGCACAGATGGTGTTTCTTCTGGCTGGAAGGTGTAGAACAAGAAATCACAGTCTCAGAGTACAGGGTGAGCGATTTAGGAATGAAGTGAGGAGAAATCGCTTTACTCAGAGGGTGGTGAGCCTGTGGAAGTCTCCACCACATCAGGTTGTAGAAACCAAATCACTGAATGCATTCAAGAAGGAAGTAGATACATTTCTAGACTTTAAAGACATCAAGGGGTATGGGGTGAGCATTGGAATATGGCATTAGGATAGAGGATCAGACATGATTATATAAAATGGTGGAGCAGAGTTGAGGGGCCGAATGGCCTACTCCTACTCTGTTTACTATGTCGGCTTTTCCCTCAGCGAAGGTGGGTCACCATTGGCCGCTGATGTGTTGGGTAAGCTGGGTCTGCGAGGACTGCGTTTACTGCAGCAGTGAGAGAGACAGGCTTCCAACACGTGAAGAAATGCAACTCGATTTTATTGAACTCTTAGCTATCATACATACTTTAACTGTGGGTTGACACTATGCTGAGTTGACTGGAGACCTGAGGCTAACCTGACCAGACTATCTTACTACCACATGGTGTTTGTTCTAGTTGCTGCTCACGGAGGCTGACTGTCTCAGAGGCTGGATCCCAAGAGAGCGGGAAAACTAGTGCCCTCTGGCTTTATAGTGGTCGTGTCCTGTCTGGTGATTGGCTGCTGTGTTCTGTGTGTTCATTGGTCATCCTGTGTGTAAATCACTGCCTGTCTGTGCACCATCATATACTTGTGTGTATATTATGACATATCCCCCCCTTTTTTTACTTTAAAAAAATGTGTATGAGTCAATAAATAGTGAGTGTGTGTAGGAGCCTGACTATATACACAGTACGTGCAAGTATTTCCATGGGAAGGTGTCTAGTGCAGACAGAGGGGATACAACAAATTAGGAAGAAACAATATCTAGAGATGTGTAAACGGATCACAAGGTAATGCAGCATTCAGTCTATGAATTCAGTCTCTGTGGCGGGCAACGAATTCTGGTTGACCAAACGAGCATTTGGCTCTGTTGAGTCAGAGGCCATGCTCATGGATCCTATGGAACACTCGTTTGAGGCGATCGATGTGCTCCTGAGGAGTTGTGGACCAGACAATGATGTCATCGACGTACACCCACACCCCCTCGATGCCCTCCATCATTTGCTCCATTATTCGGTGGAACACCTGCGAGGCGGAGATGATGCCAAAGTGAATCCGGTTGTAATAGTAACGACCAAACGGGGTGTTAAATGTGCACAGCTTTCAACTGGATGCGTCCAGCTGTATTTGCTAAAACCCATTGGAAGCAACCAGCTTCGTGGAAAACTTGGCGTGAGCCATTTCGCTGGTGAGCTCTTCTCGTTTAGGTATAGGGTAGTGTTCCCTCATGATGTTACGGTTCAAATCTTTAGGGTCGATACAAATGCGAAGTTCCCCAGACGGTTTTTTGACACAAACCATGGAGCTAACCCAGTCCGTGGGTTCCGTGACCTTTGAAATGACGCCCTGGTCCTGGAGGTCTTGCAGCTGCTGCTTGAGGCGGTCCTTAAGGGGTGCCCGCACCCGACGCAGTGCATGAACCATAGGTGTGGCATTCAGCTTCAGTTGTAGCTTGTATCGGTAAGGGAGTGTGCCCATACCTTCGTAGATGCTGTGGTATTGTGCTATGATGTCATCTAATTGGGTTTGGAAGTTGAAATCTGGCGAGGCCGTTGCCTCAGGGGGCAACATGGTGTGAACCCGCTGCACAAGATTCAAGATTTTGCAGGCCTGAGCACCAAGCAAGGAAGCTCTGTTGGATCCTACAATTTCAAAATGCAGGGTTGCTTTTGAAGAACGATGGGATACCACAAGCTGGCATGAGCCACTGGCAGCAATGGCATTGCCATTGTAGTCGAGGAGATGGCAGGCCGGTGGAAGAATGCTTGGCTTGACCCGGATGGTATCAAGGTCAGACTTTGAAATGAGGTTCGCTGAAGCGCCGGTGTCCAGCCTGAAGCGTATGCGAGCCTTGTTGACCGTAAGGGTGGCACACCATTCGTCATCCGGATCAATGTTCATCACTGGGAGTTGTTTCACCTTTTTGGCGGAAAGCATCGTATGCTTGGTGATGATGCCCACCAGGAATGGGGATGTGAGGCCTTCGGTGTCGGGATCTGGAACCATGTCGGAGTCGGAGTCTGCAACGGGTTGCTGCACTGACCGGATGTTCCTGCACTGCGGCTGGGATCACTGTGCGTTGGGCAGTTGAGCAGATCTGCACAGGGCTGCGTAGTGGCCAAGCTTGTCACACTGGAGACAGCATCGAGATTTCGCGGGACATTGCCGCTTTAAATGGGCAGAGCCACAGTTCTTGCACGTCATGGCGCCGACGTCAGGACGCTCCATGCACCACCGCGCATGCGCGGTGCGGTCAAACGATGTGCGCACCTGCGCAGTTTAGTCATCGGCCTCGCCGTCCCTTTGGTCGTTGCGCGTATGCACAGGAGCCCGGGAAAAGCCTGTGAAATGGCCGCCCTCATCCAGATTCAGGCCCTGGAGCTGTTTTACGGCCTGCACTCGCTCCGCATCGTGGGGGCCTTTCCTCGCCGTCTCTGCCGCCTTGATGTGAGAGTGCCGGTTATTAGCGTCCTCATGTAGGACGCAGGTCTCGATGGCAATGGTAGGGGTGAGCTGCTTAACTTTAAGGAGCTGCTGGCGAAGGGGATCAGAATGGTCCCCGAAAATGATCTGGTCGCGGATCATGGAGTTGGAAGTGGAGCCGTAGTTGCAGGACTGCGCGAGGGTGCGGAGATGGGTTAAGAAGGACTGAAAAGGTTCATCCTTACCCTGAAGCCTCTGCTGGAATACATAGCGTTCAAAGCTCTCGTTGACTTCGATGTCTCAGTGGCTGTCGAACTTCATCAGGACTGTTTAAAACTTTGTCTTGTCCTCGCCTTCAGCAAAGGTGAGGGAGTTAAAGATGTGGATAGCGTGGTCCCCAGCTGTAGAGAGGAAGAGAGCGATCTTCCTGGCATCCGATGCGGCTTCGAGGTCGGTGGCTTCAAGATACAGTTGGAACGTATGCTTGAAAATCTTCCAGTTGGCACCGAGGTTGCCGACGATGCGGAGCTGCGGGGGAGGGCGGACGCTGTCCAAGTTACCGGATGGCTGATCGCTGGTCAAGGCAGACTATCTCAAGGTAGGTCCGTCAAACTCGAGCATGACTCACTGGTACCATGATGTGTTGGGTAAGCTGGGTCTGCGAGGACTGCGTTTACTGCAGCAGTGAGAGAGACAGGCTTCCAACACTTGAAGAAGTGCAACTCGATTTTATTGAACTCTTAACTATCATACATACTTTAACTGTGGGTTGACACTATGCTGAGTTGACTGGAGACCTGAGGCTAACCTGACCAGACCATCTTACTACCACATGGTGTTTGTTCTAGTTGTTGCTCACGGGCTCTGACTGTCTCAGAGGCTGGATCCCAAGAGAGCGGGAAAACTAGTGCCCTCTGGCTTTATAGTGGTCGTGTCCTGTCTGGTGATTGGCTGCTGTGTTCTGTGTGTTCATTGGTCATCCTGTGTGTCAATCAATGCCTGTCTGTGCACCATCATATACTTGTGTGTATATTATGACAGCTGCCAGAGGGTTCTTCCGGTCCTGTCGAAGTCACTGGCAATTTGCATGGCTCGCCTGTCCCGCCGCCAGAAAACCAACAGTGGAGGGCTGACTTCGCTGGGAGCAGAAGATCCCACTGCAGGAATGTCCTGAAAATTAGGCCTCATGTTTCTACAGGTTGGGGGGAGGGGGGTGCCTGGGGGGGGGGGGGTGCCTGGTAAAATGAGACACAAACACAGACCCAAGTGAGAAGTCAGGAGGCTAAATTAAATTGCCCCTGGGGCAGCATGTGGCACAATGGTTAGCATTGCTGCCTGCGGAGCTAAGGACCTGTGTTCCAATCCCGGCCCAGGGTCAGTGCCCATGTGGAGTTTGCATATTGTATGAGTGGGTTTCACCCCCACAACCTAAAGATGTGCAGATTAGGTGGATAGGCCACACTAAATTTCCCCTTAATTGGGAAAAAAAAATTGGGATTTCTAAATTTATTGAAAGAAATAAAATTTAAATTGCCCCCAAAAATGGGCACCAAGATTGCAATCTGTGATTGACCTGTGCCCGTTAATCACAATGCAGGCAGCTCGCCACCTTTGTGTTGCCGGGCCAGTTAACTGATCTCTGCATTTAGCCTGTACCTAACTGTGCTGTTCATTGGCTGGACACATCAGCAGGCAGCCAATAGCTCAGCAGACTAGCACCACCAACATCACGGCTTAAAGCTAGCCTGGTGCTCTTAAAAAGGGATTGTGACTGGAACAGGTTCTGGAAAGTCTGACCTGAGGAAGAGTGAAGAATGTCACAACATGGGATAGAATGGGCGTTATGGGTTTTGACACTGCACTGGCAGTCTTGGTGGAGAAGGTGAAAAGGAGGAGAGATAGAACATAGAACATAGAACGATACAGTGCAGTACAGGCCCTTCGGCCCTCGATGTTGCACCGACATGGAAAAAAATCTAAAGGCCATCTAACCTACACTATGCCCTTATCATCCATATGCTTATCCAATAAATTTTTAAATGCCCTCAATGTTGGCGAGTTCACTACTGTTGCAGGTAGGGCATTCCACGGCCTCACCACTCTTTGCGTAAAAAACCCACCTCTGACCTCTGTCCTATATCTATTACCCCTCAATTTAAGGCTATGTCCCCTCGTGCTAGCCACCTCCATCCGCGCGAGAAGGCTCTCGCTGTCCACCCTATCTAACCCTCTGATCATTTTGTATGCCTCTATTAAGTCACCTCTTAACCTTCTTCTCTCTAACGAAAACAACCTCAAGTCCATCAGCCTTTCCTCATAAGATTTTCCCTCCATACCAGGCAACATCCTGGTAAATCTCCTCTGCACCCGTTCCAAAGCTTCCACGTCCTTCCTATAATGAGGCGACCAGAACTGTACGCAATACTCCAAATGCGGCCGTACTATTCTATATCTGTAGAGGAAAGGACAGACATATGTCAAAAGGCAGCGGAGCAGTTAGCTTTGCTAGGCAATGCCAGCAGTTGAGCCCCAAGAATACGGATGTGATGCCGCAGCAAGTTCATTGACCTCACACATTTGCTCAAGATCAATGAATGCACCTTTATATCCCATATCCTACCAATTGTACCACTAACCTAAGACACCGCTCAACTCACCACATCCCCATTACTCACCCTCCAACAATCTCTATCAATCATAACTCATATCTTTTTTTTAAAAACTATTTTTATTGGAATTTTTTACAGAAAAGATAACAACAATGAAAAGCAACTATGTAACACCATAATAACTGTAACACCCCCACGACTGTATCAACGCATGTATCACCCCCCCACCCCCCCCCAAACCCAGTAAACAACAAGAAAACGTAAAAATAAATTAAAATTAAATAAACAAACATAGTCATCGTCCCACCCCCCCCCTTTCCCCACCCCCCTCTTCCCCCCCTCCCCCAGGTTGCTGCTGCTGCTGACCCCGTACCCTATTGTTGAGCCAGAAAGTCGAGGAAAGGCTGCCACCGCCTAAAGAACCCTTGTACCGATCCTCTCGGGGCGAATTTGACCTTCTCTAGCTTAATAAAACCCGCCATGTCGTTGATCCAGGTCTCCACGCTTGGGGGTCTCGCATCCTTCCACTGTAGCAAGATCCTCCACCGGGCTACTAGGGACGCAAAGGCCAGCACACCGGCCTCTTTCGCCTCCTGCACTCCCGGCTCCACCCCAACCCCAAAAATCACGAGTCCCCAGCCTGGCTTGACCCTGGATCCTACCACCCTCGACACCGTCCTCGCTACCCCCTTCCAGAACTCCTCCAGTGCCGGGCATGCCCAGAACATATGGGCATGGTTCGCTGGACTCCCCAAACACCTGACACACCTGTCTTCGCCCCCAAAGAACTTACTCATCCTAGACCCTGACATGTGTGCCCGGTGCAGCACCTTGAATTGGATGAGGCTAAGCCGCGTACATGAGGAGGAAGAGTTAACCCTCTCCAGGGCATCAGCCCATGTCCCGTCTTCGATCCGTTCCCCCAGTTCCCCCTCCCACTTAGCTTTCAGCTCCTCTACTGACGCCTCCTCCACATACTGCATTACCTTGTAGATATCAGATACCTTCCCCTCCCCAACCCAGACCCCCGACAGCACCCTGTCACTCACCCCCATCGTGGGAAGCGAAGGGAATCCCTCCACCTGCCGCCTAGCCAACGCCTTTACCTGCAGATACCTGAACATGTTTCCCGGGGGAGCCCAAATTTCTCCTCCAACTCCCCCAGGCTCGCAAACCTTCCATCAATGAACAGGTCCCTCAGCTGTCTGATGCCCGCTCTGTGCCAACCCTGGAACCCCCATCAATGTTCCCCGGGACGAACCGATGGTTCCCCCTTAACGGAGCCTCCATCGAGCCCCCCACTTCTCCCCTATGTCGCCGCCACTGCCCCCAAATCTTGAGGGTAGCCGCCACCACCGGACTCGTGGTATACCTCGTAGGAGGGAGTGGCCACGGCGCCGTTACCAGGGCCCCCAGGCTTGTATCTCCACAGGACGCCCTCTCCATCCGTTTCCATGCTGTCCCCCCCCCCCCCCCCCCCACCATCATCCACTTGCGCACCATCGACACATTGGCCGCCCAATAATACCCCGAGAGATTGGGTAACGCCAGCCCCCCACCATCTCTACCCCGCTCCAAGAAGACCCTCTTCACCCTCGGGTCCCATGCGCCCAAAGAAAGCTCATGATGCTGCTAGTCACCCTCCTAAAAAAGGCCCTAGGGATATAGATGGGCAAACACTGAAAGAGGAACAAGAACCTCGGGAGAACCGTCATTTTGACGGACTGCACACTACCCGCCAGCGATAGCGGCACCATGTCCCACCTTTTAAATTCCTCCTCCATCTGCTCCACCAGCCTGGTAAAATTAAGCTTATGGAGAGTCCCCCAACTCCTGGCCACCTGCACCCCCAGCACCCCCAGTTTTCTGAAACTCTTCACTGCCCTCTTAAATGGGAGTCTCCCAATTCCCTCCTCCTGAGCACCCGGGTGTACTACAAATACTTCACTCTTGCCTAAATTTAACTTATAGCCCGAGAAGCTCCCAAACTCCGCCAACAGCTCCATCACCCCCGGCATTCCCCCTTCTGGATCCGCCACATACAACAGCAGGTCGTCCGCATACAGCGATACCCGATGTTTCTCCCCACCCCGCACCAGACCCATCCACCTCCCTGACCCCCTCAACGCCATAGCCAGAGGTTCAATCGCCAGTGCAAAGTGCAAGGGGAACACGGGGCACCCCTGCCTGGTCCCACGGTAGAGCCTGAAGTACTCCGATCTCCTTCCATTAGTAGCTACACTCTCCATCGGAGCCGCGTAGAGCAGCCTCACCCATTTGATGAACCCCTCCCCGAATACGAACCGCTCCAGCACCTCCCACAGGTACCCCCACTCAACTCTATCAAACGCTTTCTCTGCATCCTGCGCCACCACTATCTCCGCCTCCCCCTCCACCGCCGGCTCACCCCTGGCACACAGTCCTCTATCCTGGTGGCCAGGATCTTCGCCAGCAACTTAGCGTCAACATTGAGGAGCGAGATAGGCCTGTATGATCCACACTGTAAGGGGTCCTTATCCCGCTTCAGGATCAGAGAGATCAGCGCCCGCGACATCGTCGGGGGCAAAGCCCCCCCCCTCCCATGCCTCATTGAAGGCTCGCACCAACAGGGGGCCCACCAGATCCGCATAATTTTTATAAAATTCCACCGGGAACCCATCCGGCCCCGGCGCCTTACCTGACTGCATTTGTCCAATCCCCCTGACTAGCTCCTCCAACTCTATCGGCGCCCCCAGCCCCTCTACCAGCTCCTCTTGAACCTTTGGGAAACATAGCCTGTTCATGAAGCTCTCCACCCCCCCCCCCCCCCCCCCCGCCCCCCATCGGTGGCTCCGACCGGTACAGTTCCTCGTAGAAGTCCCTAAAGACCCCGTTTACCTCTGCCCCCTTCTGCACCACATTCCCACCCTTATCCATCACTCCACAAATTTCCCTAGCCGCATCTCGCCTACGGCGTTGATGCGCCAACATCCTGCTCGCCTTCTCCCCATACTCATATACTGCGCCCTGCGCCCTCCTCCACTGTGTCTCCGCCTTTCTGGTGGTCAATAAGTCGAACTTGGCCTGCAAGCTACGCCGTTCCCCCAGCAACCCCTCCTCCGGTGCCTCCACGTACCTCCTATCCACATCCAGGAGCTCCCTCACCAGTCTCTCCCTCTCCTTCCTCTCCCTCCTTTCCCTATGGGCTCGGATGGAAATCAGCTCCCCCCGGATCACTGCTTTCAGAGCCTCCCAGACCATCCCCACCCGGACCTCCCCCGTGTCGTTGGTATCAAGATACCCCTCAATACTTCCCCGGACCCTCCTACACACCTCCTCATCAGCCAGCATCCCCACATCCAGGCGCCATAGCGGGCGCTGGTCCTGCGCCTCCCCCATCTCCAGATCAACCCAGTGTGGAGCATGGTCTGAAATCGCTATGGCCGAATACTCGGCATCCTGCACCTTCGAGATCAATCCCCTGCTCAGGACGAAAAAATCTATTCGGGAATAAACCCCATGGACATGAGAGAAAAATGAATACTCCCGCGCCCTTCTTCCCCCGCTTTTCTTGGGGAGCTGCTGCAGCCTTTTCCTTTGCCCCACACCGGGTGAACACCATAAATTTCAGGGAATGCTCCTCCAAACACCTTCCCCCACCGGGATTTGTCGAAACAGCGCCGTTTGGGGCCCTCAAATAGGCCCGAAAGTCCTTTAGTAGCGGGAGCTGCCGAACGTGCGGCTTAGCTCCGCATAGCCGCAACTGGAAGTCTCCATAACTCATATCTAACATTAATTTTTTTTGCTATAAATTTAGAGTACCCAATTCTTTTTTTTCCAAATAAAGGGCAATTTAGCATGGCCTCAGATGTACCATGCACATCTTTTGGGTGTGTGGGGTTGGGTCCCACACATACACGGGGGAGAATGTGTAAACTCCACACGGACACAATCTAACATTCATATGCTACGCCTCACCTTCACACACTTCGTATTGCTGTAAGCCTCTCACACACATCTCACAGCCTGCACATACTGCTCGCCAGCACCTCTTATTCTCCACCCACCGAACCCCTCCCTGGACCACAGCCGTATATAGGTGCCTTTTTCCTTTCAGATAACCCAGAAGTGCAACCTGGCCAGGTAGTGGAGGAAGACCAAGGAGAAAGTCACCTTTGAAGCTACCAGCTATCACAATGTGTGTATTTTAGATGCTAGCTAGAGGCAAGATCTGCACATGGTGAGGCGCTCCACAGGTGTGGGTTGCAACCAGGGTAGGGAGAAAGGTGCCAGATCTCTGGAAGCCGAGAGTGCAGATGGATTCCCCTTAGTTGAGCCGAGAGAAGAACATTGAGGGTTACACATAACATGATACTTGGTGCACTGGGAAGTGAGAAAGTCTGCAGCCAGTGCCAAAGGGACATGGTGGAGCCCAACACCAACTTGGCACAACGCCTTGTGCAGAGCTTGGAGCCCATCCCTTCTAATATGGAAGTGGCAGACAACTCCACTTCTACACTGCTGAACTATGATGCAGCACCTAATGTTGATGTCTCAGCTTCCAATGTAATTTAAGCAGCTTCCACCAGTGCTGAGAGATTGTTCTCCTTGTGGGAGAACATGTAAAGTCTGCTTTTTGCCATTTAAACTCAGAGTGCTAGTATGCTGGCAATGGATTTCAGTTTACAAAGGGTCTTGCAGGGTCTCACATCAATCCAACAATCTTCCAACATATTACTCGGACTGCTGAGGCTCTGGCATGGGGGAGTAGCAGAGGCTCTGTGTGAAAAAAAACCTCCTGTCCTCTCTCGTGAAGACAGCATATGCCCTCCTCCCACTGCCACTCTGCTCCTTGTTGTCTCCTGTCAGCCAGCCCAGATTGCTGCTGCCCATGTTAAAATGGTGCAATCCAAAGCCAGGTTTTCTAGGCCCGAACCTGCTTAAGGTGGTTCTCCAAAGCCCATCTGCAGTCTGTTCCAGTAAGCAACCATCCTGCAGCCATTCGGTAACACTGTGTGTAAGCATCGGGATAGACAAAGGCATATGGAAGACAAGCGGTAAAGGGAATACACAAGGTCATTTAGCTGACTTTTGTGTGCAATATGGGATGATTTAATCTATGAATTTTGTTTGGAATGTTTATTTTGTGGCGGCTTTCACTTTTGCATTGTGGTCAGATTGATGGTGTGTTAGTGACAGAGGAGCTTTTCACGGTAACATCATTGCAGTGTTAATGTAAGCCTACTTGTGACAACAAAGATTATTATTATCAGGTGTCGACTGTTAGAGAGGGTGACCAACTCTCATGAAGAAAATTAAGTAACACTTTGGCAATAGGGGTCCATTACAGGGGCTGGGGTGATGGCAGACCTGTGAAATGGGTTTTTCTGTGGGAAGGCTAACAGAGCAGTGAGGGAGGGGGAGGGGTGGCAGGGCTGCGAGAGCACAGCTAGGAACAGATTGTGTCTTGCCCGTATGCAAAATTAAAGTTCCGTTTACGGGGAAAATGGCGTCCCAGATACATGTGGCCTGGGACACAGGACAGTGTGCTCAATTATGAGACAATCCCATAAAATACGTTACAATTGGTCACCCTGCTATTGATGAATGGGGAAGGGTGTTATGGGACAGAATTTCCCATTCAGGGACGAAGCCGCATGGTGGGGTTGGAACGCTGGTCTAACTAATTAGGTTTATCTTGATGTTTCAAGCAGCAGAAAACCCCATCGTCATACCTGGTTGCCATGTTTAAAAGGCGCATGGACATCACACTTACCCACTGTTGAAATAGGAGATGGCAGACTGATCCGAGGGACCCCTGGCCCCACACTCAAAGACGCCTCCTTGGAAGTCCTGCTCAATGCAGTGGAGGCCAGGAGGTTCTCTACCCAGAGGATGGAGGGAGGAGGCTGAATCAATAAACCAACCCAGCTTAGGAGCAAGTCTCAAGGGCGGTCAATGCCCAGGGCCTCCAACAGGAGACCTCCCTGCTGTGCAGGAAAAATATGAATGACCTCTTCCGCTCCTCCAGGGTAAGTTAAACCTCAACTGCTAACACTCTTAACACTCACCTCAGTGAGGCGACATGGGCCTCAGTGACATTGTGATAAGGTGAAGCCTTATGGTCTTAGATAAGGAAGTGCACCTGTAGGGGCGCCGCATCCTCCACCAGCACAGACACAGACACCTCGGTGGGTACTAGATGTACTTCATTAAGTGTCTCACAATCTGGCGGTCACTGCATGGACACGTATCAACAGCAGGAGGAAGCAGGGAAGCCTCTCGAATTGGCTATCAATAAGATGCCGAAGAGGCAGCACGCGGCAGGGAAACATCAGGCAGAGGTGGTTGAGGCCCTCAGCAGAGAGTCATGTGTGGCAAAAAGTCGTCCGTCTGCCCTCTGACGATGTGGGTCCAACCTGTGCGCGTGTGGAGTTCTCCATGAGGAGGGTTTGTAAAGGTCAAGGAGAACCTGGTGCATCAGATTCTGCTGGAGATTCAAACAGACCTGCATTTCATCGTTGTAGCCATGGGTTACTTTGCATAATGGCTACGCAAGAGGGGGACGGGGCACCTCAACTTCCCTCCAGGTGCCCCTTCCCCCCAAGGGGTCAAGCAGGAGCCTTTGGGAACCCAAAGGAGGAGGAGGAGCGGCTGTTAGACTCCTGGGACATCCACTCGGGACTTGGAGGGGGTTTGGCCCTTTGAGATCCCCCTTGCCTGTGACACCTTCAGCTTCATCCTCTGTGACTGCAGAGAGAGCAGCTGGCGCACAGCGGGACAGCCAAAGTAACCCGGGGCCCTCCAGAATCTGGGTCACCAGAGGATGGTCGCTAAGGTCATTCAAGCCAAGAGAGCCAACTGGTCAGCAGGCTGCTTCCAGATTGTTAATCTTAAGATTGTTAAATTTACGACACTTCTGTAAATAGACCACACATGCATTTTAATGAGGTCTGATGTAGTTTAGCTGCGATTCCCAGTGCGTAAGCCTGTACGCCAAACCATTCTCCACCCAAACCCCAACACCCACCCGCCAATCCACCACATCTTCAGAGGGACACCCAGACTCGGTCGATGTTTCCCAGAATCAGGCATATGCAAGGCAGCAAAGATATTTGTCATGATGGATGGGAGCACACATTCCCACCATTATTTTTACACTGGCATGAAACTGACTTTTCAATTCCCACTCCATTGTCCCCCTGCCCATCATTAAACCCACCACAGAGCAGTTTGGAAAATCCTGCCTGTCGTTACCGACGTGGCATCCTGATTAGATCCGTCACAGATGCCCAGGCAGAAAGGGGCTGTCTAAATTGCCTCCTCCCTTCCTCTTATTCCTCAACCCTTTGCTGTTCCTTCATATGCTCCTTCACCTCCGTTTCCCCCCCTACAGCTTGTGGCTGCCTCCTCACGATGGTGAGGTTGTGCAGCATGCAGCAGACCACCACAAACTTTGGGTGGCAAGGCTCCACCAGACCTCTCTTGCATTGAATGCATTCTGCACATTTGAGCGGGGATTACGCACCTGAATCAGAAGCTGTGTTGTCATCGGACAGCCCTTCTAGCCCAGTAGGCACCCTTTACTTTGTCACAGTGACTGAAGCATAGCTGGCACAAGGTGTAAGCCACAGTGTGTAAGCAAGATGATAACTGCTATGATATTGAGCCTTGAGCTGCAGGATTGACCGCTGAAGGCCAACAACAGGGAGTGGATCCTTTTCAGTTCCAATGCGCGGCAAAGTTCAGGTATCGCACACATACAGTGATGTCTATGCAGTCAATGGCCTCCTGTACCATGGAGAAGTCTGCAATCCAAGCTAATTCCACCTGTTTGACTCTAGCCAAGAGAGAATGAAATGTAGTCATCGCTCGTTCTCTCAACAACAGGTCTCAGTAAATTCCCTTCTGTAACAGTGGAGGGTAAACTGCAAAATGTTACAAATGTCTCCACCTCAAACCTGGAATGAGCCAGATGCATTAATGTTCATTGCCACAGTCACCTTCACAGCCACTGTAATGCCTTCCACACCCCATGCTCTCAGGTTGTAGTTGTACCTGCTGCAGGAGGCAGATTTCAGTGAGGCCATCATTACTATAGCAGAAACATTTCACACGTTGTTCCTTTCTGAGGTTCAGTAGAACGATTCTTCCCTGAACAGCCCATGATAAATGCGGCCTCCATCTGAGGGCCTTCTTCCCCAACCTCCTTCTCCCTCCTCCAGAGGCTTGTCCTGCTCTATGTGATCTCTGTCCATTCTCCAAGCCAAGCTGTATTTCAAAGTGCCTCACAGTGTACCAATATCTGGCTGGATCTGCTACCAGTGCACCAATGTCTGGGTGAATTTGGGTACCAGTGTATCAATGTCTGGGTGAACTTGGTATCAATATATCAATGTCCAGCTAAACCTGATACCAATGTATCCATGACTGGCTGAACCTGGTACCAATGTATCAATGTCCGGCATAGACCAGTTGAGTTGAACAACCTGTGTCAGTTTCAAACATTCAATGTAATTCCAGGTAATTTGTTTGATCACCTTTCAGGAGGATAAGGGAAGGGCAGGTCATGGAATAATTTTTTTCCCCTTCCACTAGGCTCCATTACTTCTTGCAGGAGATTTGATGGGTGATGGCTGGATGGATGGGGTCATTAGAACATAGAACATACAGTGCAGAAGGAGGCCATTCAGCCCATCGAGTCTGCACTGATCCACTCAAGCCCTCACTTCCACCCTATCCCCGTAACCCCTCCTACCCTTATATATGCCATGCTGTCATGGCACATATAAACTGCAATCATGTCGACCAAAGCTAGTGAGGGAAGGGGTTATAAGAGGAAATGGTGGGAATGGAGGCCGATTTCTGGTCCTGCCCACATCAGGATCTTCCCATCCTGTCAAAGGTCAGTGGACATATGGCCAGCCTTACCACATACCCCACGCAGAGCACCGCCGTAAAGTCCCGCCGGGAAACTTTAAACTGGTTCATGAGAAACTGATTCTGCCCCTGTGAAGTGCCTTGAGCAGTCTCACTGTGTTAACAAGGCCACAAATTTGCAAGGTGCTAGAGTTTATTTCTAGGAGGAATAGAATTGAATGGCAGCGGAGTTGTGTTGAAACTCGGTTGGGCTACACTTGCACCATTCTGGTTTACGCATGACAAAAAAAGAATACTGGGGCACTGGAGAAGGTGCAAAAAGGATTTACAGCAGTGTTGTCAGAAGTAAGAGATTGTAACTATCAGGAAAGGCTGGACGGGTCAGAGCTCATTTCTCTATTAAAGGGAAGGCTGAGGTGACCGAACAAATGATCAGATGTTTTGATTGGAGTAGACGGAGAGAAGGTTTTTCCATTTGTGCGATGTTCAAAACTATGGGTGATAGATATAAGATAAACAAAAATAAATCCAATGAATAATTCAGGGGAAACTTCCGCATCCAGAGTTATCGGAATACAGTACTCGCTACCACACAGAGTAGTTGAGGCAATTCGAGTACCATAATCAAGGTGTGTAAATTGGCCCAGTGCACAAGACAACCACATTTTTCCAGCTCAAAAATCATGCTTTTACATATATTTGCCAAATAAGTCACCCCAGCCTTCCTTTCAGCCATGACCTGTGATTAATTGTCAGCCTCAATTTTTCACCTCACAGGTGCATCTTTTACTTCCTGTTACCTTATGACTGGACATGAGGAGGGGGGGGGGGGGGATTTTCCAGGCAGTTCTCACCAGCGAGATCTTCTGGTCCCACTCACTGCGAACCTTCGCCACGGATTTCCCGGCAGCATGGGGGGGGGGGGGGGAATTCAATGAGAAATCCCGTTGGCAGGAATGTAATGTGAGAGAAGCCTCGAGCATTAACAAAGGTTGGGCTGAGTGGCCTCTTTCTGTGGTATATTCGTCGTGGTATAAAAGTTGTTGCTGTGCACAAACTTGGCTCAACTTCAAGTTCAGCTGGGGAGTCTGCCTCCTTCCCAGTCGAATAGTCTACAACATTGACTGGCTGGACTCGCAAGCATGGAAAATAACCATTGGGGGCTGAGGGAATTATACAGCAGCTTTGAAGAGACAAATAAATCATTCGGCGATTCACTGTGCAGTCGCTCAGCTTTTTGAGATACACAGATGTGAGAGAGAGTGAGATGCAGTGGGAAAAGGGGTAGAGGCAAGGAAAGAGTCAAGAGTTACAGAGGAGGTAATTGAAAGCAATCACCAGCTTGGCTGCTGAATCATCTCTCCGTGCCAGATCCATTCTTGGAAACGACTTTGTAATCGCTGGTCTTGCTGTTTTAGGGAGACATGAGCTGTACATGGGTGAATTATTTGTCAGTGGATAAGACCGATTACCCAGCGCACGATTAATGACAGATTGATGTCGCAGGGTCGGCTGTACATGGTACATCTCTGGGAGGACTCGAATAACACAGGCACCATTTGTGCAGCTGCACTCTCTGTCAGCGTGGGGCCTGTACTGAGGGGAAACTGCTGACACAGGTATCTGCTAATACACGGAGTTCGCCCTGCCTGCAACCTCACAGCCAGACCGAACCTCTTAAAGAGACACCACCGCTTTGTCACACTCAAATGCTCAGCTAGTTACCCCTGACTTCACCAGTCAAGGGGGAAATAGTGTGGTGAGGGATGGGGGGGGGGGGGGGTGGATAACTGGCAGGTGTAAATAGGGAGGGGGAAAAGAAAGGGAGAGGGCGAGAAAGAGAGGAGGAAATAGCGAGGGGAAGAGAAATAGAGGGGGAATAGAGAGGGGGAATAGAGAGCTGGGAAAAGAGGAAAACCGGGAAGGGAAATAGGAACGAAGGACAGAGGAAAATGAATGATTAATAGAGAGGAAAGAAAGAGAGGGGAATAGGGAGAGGATAATAAAAGAGGGGCCAATATACATTGAGAAAAGGGGGAATAGAGAGTAAATAAAGAGAAAAATATATGTGGTGAAAAGGGGAAATAGAGGGGAATAGAAAAGGCAAATAAAGAGAGGAAAATATCACCTAGAAAAGCATCAAAGCAATCACAAAACATTTCTTTGATATATGGTGGCTGTCAAACAGCTAAGGGGAGCGGCTAATTTGTACATGGCATGATCCCACAAGTATCTCTTTGGCAGGGGAATGAAAACAAGTGAAATATGATTTACAGAGGAACCGTTTATACAGTTTTATCTCCTGTGAAAGGTTGCCCAGGGGAGTGCCTGATAATTGGAGACAAGACACTGGAGGATTAATTGCACCGACTATGAGCTTTGCAGATGTGTCAGCGTTTTGGGCAAGCTCTTTCATAATAATCATATTTGCTGGGGCAAGAATATTGACCAGGACATAGGGAGAGCTCCTCTATTTATCTTTAAAATATTTTGTCTCAGAATCCTTTATGTCAACTTAGAGGGGAGACATGGCTTCGGTCTAACACCTCGCCCAAAAGACAACTCCCAGGGCATCGCAGTACCCCTTCAGCACTGTTCTAAAATGTCCGCTTTTATTATTGAAGTGCACAACATTCTCTCTGATGCGGTAGATTCAGGAAAGATATTTCCCTGGCTTGGGGAGTGCGGATTTTAAGAACCGGGGACACAGTCTCATAAGAGGCCATTCAGGTAAGAGATGAGGAGGAATTTCTTCACTCAGACGAGGAATTTCTTCACTCTGAGATACCAATGACATTGCACGGGCATAGTACGGGAAGATGGCATTGAGGTAGAAGATGAACCATGGTCTACTTGGATGGTGTATCGGGCTCAAAAGGCTGCTCCTCTGTTCTTATAATGCTTTCAAGTGTGCACAGTAAGAAGTCTTACGACACCAGGTTAAAGTCCAACAGGTTTGTTTCAAACACGAGCTTTCGGAGCGCAGCTCCTTCCGAAGGAGCTGCGCTCTGAAAGCTCGTGTTTGAAACAAACCTGTTGGACTTTAACCTGGTGTTGTAAAACTTTTTACTGTGCTCACCCCAGTCCAACGCCGGCATCTCCACTTCAAGTGTGCGCCATGAGATTTGAGCACGCAACCGTCTAACTCAGACTGCACAGTGAGCCACTGCCTTGCAGTTTCTTTCAGTGCCACACAAGCTTTGGGAGGAAGGCTGGGTGGCTTGTGTTTAATGAGTCAGCCAGGGGATTGGATCTCACACATCGCAGCACAGTTTCTGGACTTCATTTAGAATGTCCAGCTTAACAACCCAAACAACATTCAGGAATTTCACTGACCAACGTCCTGGTTGCTTGGATAATTCAGCATGGCCAATCCACCTCACCAAGTCAAACCCAGTCTGTCCTCACACCTGGATGTAAAAGATTCAATTTCACTGCCTTGTTTCCTACCACCTTCCAACACTACACTCCTTTGGCAGCACGGTGGCCTAGTGGTTAGCACAACCGCCTCACGGCGCTGAGGTCCCAGGTTCGATTCCGGCTCTGGGTCACTGTCCGTGTGGAGTTTGCACATTCTCCCCGTGTCTGCGTGGGTTTCGCCCCCACAACCCAAAAATGTGCAGTGTAGGTGGATTGGCCACGCTAAAATTGCCCCTTAATTGGAAAAAATAATTGGGTAATCTAAATTTTAAAAAAAACACTACACTCCTTTATTCACTGCACAGCACCTGCGGTAGGTAGTAATAATAATCGTTATTGTCACAAGTAGGCTTACATTGAAAATAAGTTACTGTGAAAGCCCCTAGTCACCACATTCCGGCACCTGTTCAGGTACACTGAGGCAGAATTCATAATGTCCAAATTATCTAACAGCACGTCTTTTCGTGGGAGGAATCCGGAGCACCCAGAGGAAATCCACACAGACTCCGCATAGACAGTGACCCAGCCGGGAATCGAACCTGGGACCCTGGTGCTGTGATGCCCCATTGCTAACCACAGTGCTACCATGCTGCCCCAGGTGAAGTGTGCTGTTCCTTTTTGATTCCATTGCTGACTTATTGACTGACCATGGTTCCCGTGGACCTTTCACACATCTAGCTGGTTAAATTACGGGATGCAACAGTTGCAGTGGTTGCTACATGTCACGAAGAGCCCTTCACATCTCACAAGCGTTGATAGTGTGCGAAAATCCCCAAACAATAACCACACGATAAAAAGATCTGATTAAATGTACAGCAAACAACCACAAGCCTCAGTGACTGTGGCAAGAGTTAAAGCACTGTCAAAGCAGCTGCGTTACTAGAAACCAACAAAAAAAAAATTCCCTGGCTGCAAATGGAGCCCTTGCTGAACTCAAAGCTTCATAAAATACTACAGCACAGAGAGAGACCAGAGATTAATCTTTAACTCTTGGAGATGCGCAGATTATCCTGGAGATTGGACAACCCAATTCGATCGATTTAAATCAAAACAGAAAGTGCTGGAAATAATCCACAGGCTGGGCAGCATCTGTGGAGAGTGAGAAAGAGGTAACGGGAGGGATTCTCCCCCCCCCCCCCACCCCACCCCATTTTGTGGTGGCAGAGGATGCCCACCATTGGCTGGCAGCGGGACCTTCTGGTCACGCCATTGCAAATAGGGTTTGCCGTTGTTCACAGATATCCGCTTTCAGTGGGACCGGAAGATCCTGCCAGCGGGAACTGCTGGAAAATCCTGCCCAATGTTTCAGGCCCTGATACCCTTTATATTGTCTTAAACTTAAGACTGAGGTGGTATCAGCTTGACTCTACCCTCACTCACACACGCAGAGCCCCAATCACTGCCTCCCTCAGAATCCAGCCAACTGACGGAGTTTTCAATCTCTATCTCTGTCCCAAACTTACTCACCCCTTCCAATGATGGGGAATCAAACTTAACGTAACTATTCCAGGCAGCTGGTCCATACTCCTTCCCTTCATGGTGGCTGCTCTGAGACTCTGAACATTGGCAGACTATTTGGCCACAGTGGGAATCACAGTCAATCCTAACCCAACCCGATAGCCACGTTTTAGTGGGCACCATTGCACAGTCATCATCAGCGGAACCCACATTACCTCCCTGAACTCCCCCCCCCCCAATCTCAACCCCAATGCACACCCCCCCCCCCCCCCCACCACACCCCCACACACACACATATCACAATCTCAGCACCTCCCAAAGTGCGTTGCAGCCAATTAAGTGCTTTTGAACTGTAGTCACTGTTGGAATGTAGGCAACAGATTTGTGCAAAGCAAGATCCCACAGCCAGCAATGTGATGATGACCAGATAGTACGATTTGGTGATGTTGGCTAAGGGATAAAGATGGTCACGGCTACATGGGGAACTCACTTGCTCTTCTTGAAATCGTGTCATGGATTGTTGACATTCACAACAAAGGATCAAACATCTCATTCGGAAGCTGGTGCCTCTGACTGTACAGCACGCCCTCAGCATTGCACTAGAGCAGAGTCAGCATGAACTGAGAGTTGAAGTCTCTGAAGGGAGCTTTGAATCTTTAACCTTCTGATTCTGATGCTGGGGTGGGGATGGCCATCCAACAAACCAAGGCGAACTCTGAGGACTTCAGAGAACAGTCGTCCATCTGCTTACACCCTGGCTGAGATCAGCTGAGCCAGTGCAGAAACAAGCCAGGATCTGCTGCCTTTGCTGGATGAGACTGTCAGGGGCAGAACCTTCTAGCTTCTGCGGAAAGCAGAAAAACAAACAATAAGCCGAACAAAATGGAAATAGCATTGTGAGCAGCAATCTGAAGAATCACATAGCCATTCCGCCTTTGGGTCTGGGCCTATGCTTGGTTGAACTCACTCTGGGTTAACCTTTATGCTCTGTCTCCATTACCCTCTCACCATTCTCACATCTTTGCCAAAGATGCATCTGGCACCTCAGGTGCTTTGGCAAGCTGAGCAGAGCAACCTGCGGTGCAGGGCAGCTGAAAGCCAGCTTCTGTATCAAGACACACTGTAGAGGAAATACTACAGATTGTAATCAGTGCCATTGAAGTAAGATAGAAGTAGTAGCATGCACCTTCATAGCTCCCTGTAAACACTACATGCAAAGGGTAACACATGTTCCTTGGCATAGAGTGAGGCCTGATCAATGCTGATATCCTACAATGCATATTGGAAGCAATCCTTGAATCTAATCAGGAATATAGGAACAGAAGCTGTTCATTCATTTACTCAATTCGCTATTCAACTAGATCATGGTTCATCTCTACTATAGCTCCATCTCGCTGCCTACCCATATACCCTCGCCCAATAAAAGTCTATCTATTCCAGTTTTACTAACTATCCATTGACCACCAGCAACCAAACCCTTTTGGGGCTGGGATTCCAGATTTCCATGACCCTTTCCATGAAAAGTGTACACCACACGGTATAATGTTACTGTCCTTATAAACGACGGTGTTGTCCCTGGCTCTGCCTCAAATTCTGGATGAACAAGAAAGCCATTTTGGAATATCTCATCTTCCTGTCCTTGACCTGGAAAGAAACTTTCTGAACAATGTCTTAAATGGAGAAATCTTTGTGAGGGGGTCAAGGCCAACAGTTGCAGTGTTGCACATAACCAAGTGTGCGAAAGAATTTGAGGTAAAGAGGTGGTCAAGCCCCATGAAGTTAGGGTTTGAAAGGCCAAATGATGGGAGGAGAATACCGACAGCGATATCATATTTCACACAGTGACAGCCCTGAGGTAAAATGGGTAGGAGTTGGTGCAGTGAGCCTGAATTTCAACAATGTGAGAACATAAGTAGAGAAAGGCTCAACAGGGAGAAGGGCAAAAAGTTATGACCAAAGTAATGCTCAAAAGAAGGGAAACATCGATGCTGTAACCTATCATGCTCCCTACACCCACCCCCCCTCCCACCACCCCCGCCTCCTCCATTGCCAGTGTGGATTCAAATTACCCTTCTTCCCTCGACCCCTAAAGCAGGGCTTCCCAGACTGAGGATCACCCCCAGTGGGGACCCAAGCACCGGGGCAGCAATGGCCGCCATGGACCTCGGACTGAGTGTCAACAACTTTGAGGCACCTTTAAAGCTTGGAGTTATTTGTCTATTGGTGGACGTGGCCTAGCGGACATATATTTGAGGCCTGATTCCTGCTGCAAAAAAATAACGTTAAAAAGGTGAGTGTTTCCTTTTTTAAAGAAAGCTACCCCTGCTCAGAATCTAAACACCCCCTCCCTCTGCAGCTAAAGAAAACTGGGAAATACTGACCTAAAGAGTGAAAATAGCGGGCATGATGTTCCCACCACGCTGCGCCTGGCACTGATCTGGGCTCGCCAGGTCGCCTCGTGAGAGAGGATCAAATCGAGATTTGCGCGGGCGAAAACCATTTTGCAATTCGCCTGGCCCGCTCCTGATGTTGAGTTCCGAAACTCACCCATAAATGGCAAGAAACTCATTAAACCTAATTTGCATTCATTTCAATCTCATTAGAGAGATTTCAATCTCATTAGAGAGATTCAAGTTGAATAGAACGGCCTCCCGAGAGTCACCTGACTCCCCAGTGAGAAGTCATGTGACCGTCATTTAGTCCTCCTCTGCAATAATGGGAACCCGGCACAATGGCTACTGAGGGGAGGTGAGTAGTCCTTTCCATTTTCCGTCATGCAGCTCAAGGGATCCAGGTTGGGGGTCACCCTAGCCCGGGGAGGGATGAGGGGCTTTTTTGTGAGGCCTTCAAACCATCTTTAAACATCTTGGAGACCCATAACAGAGGCAACCACAGCTTCAGCCTGTCTGCCCTACCCATCTATGCCAGGAAAAAGCCCTGCTGCAGTCAATTTCACCTCCTTTGACTGTGAACAACCTCTAGCTTCACAGCTAAAGGCTATTTCAAAGGAGGGATTAGCCTGTTGGTTATAATAGCACTTCACACTCCTGAACTCTGAAGTGCTCCTCAAAGAAACAGGTGCCATGTCTGAGAGGATGAGTAGTGGACTGGATGTCCTGCAACTTTTGATGCCTGTACAATGTGCCGATCCTCTAGGAGCACCAGCACCATAGAGGCAGCTGCCAACAATAAAACACTAAAGGGCAGGGCTTCACCACTGAGGACCCTCTCTCGGCAAAAGAGTAAGTGTCTGGGCGAACAGAGGACAACGGAGCATGGCCTCTGTTGCTGGCAGTGGCCTGGGGTCCAGGGTCTCCAGATCTGGCCGGGAGGGAGTGTGCAGAGCAAGGTTTGCCAGCACAACTGGTTTGCTGGCTGGTTCTCTAAGGGAAGGTCGGACAGTCATGGTATGGATGGGAGAGGCTTGGGTGATATGAGGGTCCCGGGATAGAAGACCTAACTGATTGTCAGTCTCTCTCTTTCGCCAATTCCTTCCAAATACAAATATGTTTATTGGAGTCAATCCTGCGGAGGTTACCTTTGCTGTGCTTGTCGCAGCCGAGGCAGGCAGCCACTGAAGAAGGCAGTGTGGTAAATGTGATTCACACTATATACAGTTGCCAATATCACTCCATGTATATATGTTCGTTATCTACCCATTGTAAGATCTATGCTGTATAGTTGCCAATATAACTCCGTGTATATATGTTCACTATCCACCATTGTAAGTGCAGTTGCACTATCGGACCACCAGGAGGAGTCGCTCTGGGAGTACGCGAGAGTTTGTACTGGGCTCCTCCCTTGGCTCCGCCCAGAACTCCTCCCCCTGGGACCGATGTATAAAGATCAGTGCCTTAGAGCCAGCCTGCCATTTCATCTGGAGTTCAACGACGAATAGGCTGGCTCTGTTGTAAGTGTATTAAAGCCTCTGTTCAGATCCAACTACACGTGTTCGCTGAATTGATGGTTCCATCAATTTAATACACTGAAGAAGCTGCTGAAGTAAAGCATGGAATCCGCTCTAAAACCAGGACGTCTAGAACTCGATCCGCAGAGGCGAAATAAACCTTCTGCCACTGGCTGAAATGTTTTAAGGCCTACCTGGCCGAAATCAGCACCGCTGAAACTACAGAGGAACAAAAGCTCAGCCCACTGCACGCGAGGGTAAGCCACAGAATTTCTACACAACTAAATCCAGCCGGTTCCTACACCGCAGCGCTGGCGATTTTGGACAAAATGTATATTAGGCCCACGAACGAGGTCTTTGCCCGCTATGTGTTCATGACTCGCCGACAACGGTCTACTGAAACTTTAGCTGAATTTGCACGTGAGTTGAATAATCTCTCAAATGACTGCAATTACCAGGCCGTAACCGCGGCCGAACATAGGGAGCTTGCTGTGCAGGATGTTTTTGTAGCGGGCCTTCGATCTAGCTATGTACGCCAGAGACTATTAGAAGATGGGGCCCAGGGCTTAGAGACTACCGTAGAGGCTGCTATCACAATGGAAGTTTCCTTCGGCAGCCTCAACTTGTTTCCCGCGGACCCCGTTAACCCCGCATGGGCCCCCGACCTGAGGACCCACCAAGCCTGTGCCGCAAGGCACCCCAGCTATCGCGCTGCCACAGCCGGTAGACCCAGTCAACTACTCAAGCTATCCAGCTGCTCCAGCTAATTAGTCAGCTCCCCCAGCCAGCTACTCAGCTCGCCAAACCAGTTATTCAACTGCTCCAGCCTGCCTCTATTCAGCTCCCCAAACCAGTTATTCAACTGCTCCAGCCTGCTACTTCTGTGGACAAAGCCAACACCCACGGCAGCACTGCTCAGCCCGATCCGTGACCTGCAGCAGCTGCGGGAAGAAAGGCCATTATGCTAAAGTGTGCCTCAGCAGAAGGACCCCAGCCCTCAACACCCCAACAGTCCAAAAATATCGCCTTCCAGCACCAGCAGGCCCGTGGGGCCCGAAGCGCTGCGGCCTACGCTCAGGCTCCACCCCCTCCCACCATGTGCGATCCATCTTGACAAACCTCCACCATGCGGCCGGCCACGTGCGATTCATGGGGGCCGCCATCTTGGACGCCATCTTCATCACCACCCTCCATGTGCGATCCACAGGCCCCAGCTGCATCTCCAGACTCAAACAGCTCATCGGAGGAGTACGACCTCCCCGGGCAGTCACCACATGGCCCGCAACTCAGCGCAGTGATCCTGCATCAAGCTCGCCAGAACGCAGCGGCATCTACTCGACAGGACGCCCGATCAGAAGAATTCGACTCCCCCGGGCACTCACCACGCAGCCTGCAACTCAATGCGGTCACCCTCGACCAATCTCTCCCCAAGCATCTGAGAAATTCGATGACGGATGTCCAGATCAACGGGTACAACACGTCGTGCCTCTTCGACTCCGGGAGCACAGAGAGCTTCATACACCCAGAGCTGGTAAGACGCTGTTCCCTTCCTATTTTTCCCGTCAACCAAACTATCGCCCTCGCTTCGGGCTCCCATTCCATCCAAATCCAAGGCCGCACTACAGCAACGCTAACGATGCGAGGCGCTAGCTATTTCAAATTTAAACTATGTCTTGCCCGACCTCTGCGCGCCACTCCTCTTAGGCTTGGATTTCCAATGTAACCTCAAGAGTCTCACCCTCAGCTTCGGCGGGCCCCTGCCCCCACTCACTATCTGCAGCCTCACCACGCTGCGCATCTCCCCCCCTCCTCTCTTCGCCAACCTCACCCCGGATTGCAAACCGGTAGCCACCCGCAGCAGGCGGTACAGCCTGCAGGATAGGGTATTTATCAGAACGGAGGTCCGAAGGCTGCTCAGTGAGGGGATCATAGAGGCCAGTAATAGTCCCTGGAGAGCTCAGGTGGTGGTCGTCAAGACCGGGGAAAAATTCCGCATTATAGCCAGACCATCAATCGCTTTACGCTCCTAGACACGTATCCCCTCCCCAGAATCGCAGACGTGGTAAACCAGATCGCCCAATATCGGGTATTTTCCACGGTGGATCTGAAGTCTGCATACCACCAGCTCCCAATCCGCCCGGAGGACCGCCACTACACGGCGTTCGAGGCCGATGGCCGCCTCTTCCATTTCCTCCGGTTTCCGGTTGACGGGTGTTCCAACGAGCAATGGGCCGAATGGTAGACCAGTACGGGTTGCAGGCCATGTTTCCGTATCTGGATAATGTTACCATCTGCGGCCATGACCAGCAGGACCACGACTCCAACCTCCACCGTTTTCTCCAGACGGCCCAAAAATTAAACCTTACATATAACAAGGAGAAATGCGTGTCCGCACAAACAGACTAGCCATCCTCGGCTACGTTGTGGAGAACGGAGTCCTGGGCCCAGACCCGGACCGCAGTCGAGTCTTAGAACTCCCCCTCCCCCATGGCCCCAAGGCCCTCAAACGGTGCTTGGGGCTCTTTTCGTACTACGCCCAGTGGGTCCCAAATATGCGGACAAAGCCCGCCCACTCTTCAAGGCCACACTATTTCCCCTGTCTGCTGAGGCGTGCCAGGCCTTCAGCTGCATCAGGGACGACATCGCCAAAGCAGCCATGCGGGCGGTGGATGAATCCACTCCCTTTCAGGTTGAGAGCGACGCCTCAGAGGTAGCGCTAGCAGCCACTTTAAACCAAGCAGGGCGGCCCGTTGCATTTTTCTCCCGTACCCTATCCGCTTCAGAACTCCGACACTCCTCAGTCGAGAAGGAAGCACAAGCCATCGTGGAGGCTATCCGACACTGGAGGCACTACCTCGCAGGTAGGAGGTTCTCCCTCATTACCGACCAATGGTCGGTCGCCTTCATGTTCGACAACTCGCAAAGGGGCAAAATTAAAAATGACAAAATTCTTCGATGGAGGATTGAACTCTCCACCTACAATTACGATATCAAATATAGACCGGGGAAGCTCAATGAGCCCTCGGATGCCCTATCCCGCGGGACATGCACCAGCGTGCAAATCAGCCGCCTAAAAGCCATCCACGATGACCTCTGCCACCCAGGGGTCACCCGGCTTGCCCACTACATCAGAGCCCCGAAACCTGCCTTTCTCCAACGAGGAGGTAAAAGCGGTCACCAGGGACTGCCCGATCTGTGCGGAGTGCAAACCGCACTTCTATAGACCAGACAGGGCCCACCTGGTCAAGGCTTCTAGGCCCTTTGAACGCCTTGCGATCGATTTCAAAGGGCCACTCCCCTTCACTAACAAAAACATTTACTTCCTTAACATTATTGACGAGTTCTCCCGATTCCCCTTCGCCATCCCATGCCCCGATATGACCTCCCACACAGTCATTAGGGCCCTGCATAGTGTCTTCACCCTGTTCGGTTTCCCCAGCTATGTGCACAGCGACCGGGGTGCGTCCTTTATGAGTGACGAGCTGCGTCAGTACCTGCTCGACAAGGGCATCGCCTCGAGCAGGACTACCAGTTACAACCCCAGGGGGAACGGACAGGTGGAGAGGGAGAACGCGATGGTCTGGAAGACCGTCCTACTGACCCTCAGGTCCAGGAAGCTCCAAGTTTCCCAATGGCAGGAAGTCCTCCCTGACGCGCGCCACGCAATTAGATCCCTCCTGTGTACAGCTACCAACCAAACCCCTCACGAGCGGCTCTTCATTTTTTCCAGGGGCACTACCACAGGGGTCTCACTTCCGGCGTGGCTGAGGACGCCAGGCCCGGTTCTCCTAAGGAAGCACGTCAGGGCGCACAAGCCCGACCCCATTGTTGAAAAGGTGCGCCTGCTTCATTCCAACCCACAGTACGCATTTGTTGAGTTCCCGGACGGTTGCCAGGACACAGTATCCCTCCGGGACCTGGCACCCACTGGATCCAGCCCCCCACCTACCCCCACCGAGGAACTTCTTTCCCCGTTCCCTATGCGGCCGCCCTCTTGCGCCCCCGATTCTGCGAGCTCACCCCACCAGTCCCGAGCGCCAGCACCAGCCCGCTCCCTGCGTCCCCAGTCTCCATTCGACCAGGAGGTGTATGAGGCTCGGACAAGAGGCCCGGAGCCGACAACCGTACCCCAGTCCGCGACGCCCGCCCAGCCACTGCAAGAGGCTGCAACCCCAGTCTCTGCAGATCAAAACGGACAATTTGTCCACCGGACAGACTGAGTATTTGAGCCATCACCCCCGCCGGACTTGATTTTTTAAACAGGGGGTGAATGTGGTGAATGTTATTCACACTATATATAGTTGCCAATATCACTCCATGTATATAGGTTCGTTATCTTCCCGTTGTAAGATCAATGCTGTATATAGTTGCCAATATAACTCCGTGTTTATATATTCACTATCCACCATTGTAAGTGCAGTTGCACTATCGGACCACCAGGAGGAGTCGCTCTGGGAGTACGCGAGAGTTTGTACTGGGCTCCTCCCTTGGCTCCGCCCAGGTCTCCTCCCCCTGGGACCGATGTATAAAGATCAGTGCCTTAGAGCCAGCCTGCCATTTCATCTGGACTTCAACGATGAATAGGCTGGCTCTGTTGTAAGTGTATTAAAGCCGCTGTTCAGATCCAACTACACGTGTTCGCTGAATTGATGGTTCCATCAGGCAGCAAGGCCTCCGTAGGATGGAGGTAGAACCATATATTCAGGGTCTTTGCACTGCCAACCTCATGTCTTGACTGGGAGTAAGTGGTGAGGGATCGTTCAAAACAGCTCCCCCATGTTAGCAACGAGGCGTGGGTCAAGCGAATCAGACAGCGAGGGAGCCAAGCATGGCAAGATTCACATCGGGCCTCGTTTCAGGCACGAAGTGCTGGTGAATACAGGTCATGATCTTGCCATTACAGCCAACACGAAAGACCCCGCCGAACTCACCCCAAATGGCATTTTGTAATTTTTTGAGTGAATCATGCCCAATTACTCTACTCTTGAGGAAGTGGATGCGAAACCACTGCATGAATACACACAGTGTTGTGCTTCTGTTGCTGAGCCTAGTAAGTCAGGCCTATGTTTATAATCAGGAGAAGGTGTGCTCAGACCTACTGCAACAGTTTGAAAATTTGAATTCAGATTTTACCGGCATCACTTAAAGGCAGCATGTAGCTAGTAGGTTGTTGGTAAAGACACAGCAGGCTCTCTAATGTACTCCAGGGAACCTGCCGTCGTTATACTCAGTCGGCTTTTAAGTGACTCCTGCCCCTCACACAACGCGGCTCGTTGAGCACCCTCTGTGGATTAGCAAACCACTCGATGCTGCTCGGGGTGGGCATTAAATGCCAGCTTTGCCATATACTGAAGCCCACACCCTGAGAGTAATGGAACAGCCAGACCAGCCCAACAAAAGATTAAACTTTGTTGCTCGGTGTGTTTTATTTCTGACTAACACACTGACCCTCCCCCACCGCCACACACCGCTGCCACCCCTCCCCCCACATCCACCCTACCCCCGCCCAGCTACATGATTTCCTGCTGATTCAGGCACACAGCGGCTGGCCTCCGTCCAACCCGAAGCACAAAGAACACACTTAATCACGAAGATGCTTTCGATCAGCCCACAAGGACTACTTGTTGTGGTACATTGTGGAGAATTTCACTTCAGCTGAGTGCTGCTGCAGGGCAAAGAAACTTAACCCTTGAACGGCCACTTTACTTGGAAAAACTCACGGGCTTGCTTTGTCAGGAAGCCAATTTAAGTCAGGATATCAGTTTCCCTAAGCTGTGTCCTGAAAGGTTCCAGCACGCTCCGGGCCACCCTCGCGTGCACTTTCGCTTATCCAAAATCCCGCTCTCTGCCTCCACACCAAATCCCATTTACCCATCAGCCCTAGCAGCGCTCGATGACCTGGCTCCCCAACGAACAAGGCCTCAAATTTAAAATTCTATTCCCTGTTTTCCAGCCACTCCATGGTCTTACCTCCTCCTCAACTTTGTAATCATCCCCCTTCCCCCCTGACAGTCTGCAACTTTGTGTAAACCTCTGCATTCCTCCATTTCTTGTCTCTCATTCACACCTCATGCCCTTCGCTCACCATTGGTGGTTAGACACTTGCCACTTTGAGAAACTGTTTGGTCACCCGTCCAACTATCTTTTTGCTGATGGCGTTTGTCTAATTATGCCCCCGATAGAGACACGATATGAATGTAACGTGTCGTTGTTGGAAGAGGGGTAACAACCACAAATCCTTATTGCTGCTTGTATAATCCTGAGGTAAAGTGTACATTTGACTGTACGCAGCCAGCAGGTGAGGCGAGGGCTGGGCTTCACTGTGAAGCCCCGCACAGTCAAATACCACATGGATACTCAATAACCAAGTTAATATTTGAAGGGTAGCCATTCGGGTGAGAGAAGGAGTCACTGGGCTGGTTTCTCTGCACCCCGATGCCGAATCGTTCGGCGATGGGGCAGAGAATCCAGTTTCCTGCATGAAATTGGGACCGGTGCCGGTTACGCAATTCTCCACCCCCCAAAAAGCGACGTACTCAGGGAGTACGGTGCGCCAATTATCCTCCGCCTCAGGCCGTTGCCTGAGGCCCGCCCCGCTATTCTCCGTTCCCGCAAGGCCGAATTCCCGACGACGTGGACCACTCGTGGTCCCACCGTCCGTGATACCCACGTGGTGGCAGCTGACTCAGTCCGGGGCCGCCACAGTCGGGGGAGGGCCGATTGGAGGGCAGACTACACTTCAAAGAGTACACTGTCTTCTGGTGGATGGTTGGAGTCAGGGGTGAGGCAGGGTTGGAAGTAGTTTTAAAATAATATTTATTGTCACAAGGAGGCTTACATTAACACAGCAATGAAGTTACTGTGAAAAGCCCCTAGTCGCCAAATTCCGTCGCTCATTCGGGTACACTGAGGGAGAGTCCAAATTACCTAACAGGGCGTCTTTCGGGATTTGTGGGAGGAAACCGGAGCACCCGGGGGAAACCCACGCAGACACAGGGAGAAAGTGCAGACTCCACACAGACAGTCACCCAAGCCCGGAATCGAACCTGGGACCCTGGCGCTGTGAAGCCATTGGTGAGAAAGACACAAAGAAACAGACAATAAAGAAACATTTTAAAAAGTCAAAGCTCAGAAAAAGGGGGAGAGGGACAATCAGAAGCCCACAGTGCGAGATAGAGTGTGAAGAGTGAGAGTGGAAGTGAGAATGGTAGAGAGGGAGTGTGTGGGAGAGAGGGATGCATAATCAAATCCAAACAATATTTAAGTTAATAGAATTTCTGAAAGGGGTGCAGCATTGTACAAACCGCAATATAACTGAACCACAACAGGACAGCATGTCCTATCAGAACCCACAGACACCGAGCAGTCTCAATGCTTAGCAGTTTGCAGCAGCACATTAATATTGAGTCTATCAGCAACAAGCTGGACAGAGGAGTGGTGCCCAAGGTCTGACCTGAGCTTACTTCCCAAGCGATGTCAGTGACCCCCAGCATAGTATGCTGAAAAGTCATCTTACCTTCCTTTTCCTGGTCTGAGTGTAATTGAGAGGACAATGCAGAGGAAACTTTACTCCATATCTAACCCTTGCTGTACCTGACCTGCGAGCTTTTGATGGGACAGTGTAGATGGAAATCAATTCCATATATTTTTTAAAATAAATTCATTTTTTCCAATTAAGGGGCAATTTAACGTGACCAATCCACCTACCCTGCACATCTTTGGGTTGTGGGGGTGAAACCCACGCAAACACGGGAGGAATGTGCAAACTCCACACGGACAGCCGGGACCGAACCCGGGCCCTTGGCACCGTGAGGCAGAAGTGCTAACCACTGCACCACCGTGCTGTCCTATCAATTCCATATCTAACCCCTACTGTACCTGATCTGCGAGCGTTTGATGGGACAGTGCAGATGGAGATCAATCCCATATCTAAACCATGCTTTATCTGCCCTGGGAATGTTTGATAGGATAGTGCAGAGGGAGACTTACTCTGTATCTAACCCTGTGCTGTACATGCAACGGGAGTATTTAGAATCACTACAGTGCAGAACGAGGCCATTCGGCCCACTGAGTGTACACCGACCCTCTGAAGGAGCATCCCACCTAGGCCCCCACCCTATCCCATAACCCCATAACCCCATTTGGCCAACACACCTTTGGACACTAAGGGGCAATTTTAGCATGGCCAATCCACCTAATCTGCACATCTTTGGACTGTGGGAGGAAGCCAGAGCACCTGGCGGAAACCTACGCAGGCATGAGGAGAAAGTGCAAAAACCACACAGTCAGCCATCCAAGGCCAGAATTTAACCTGGGTCTCTGGTACTGTGAGGCAACAGTGCTTACCACTTGATAGGGTAGTGCAGATGGAGACTTACTCTGCACCTAGCCTGTGCTGTACATACACTGGAGTATTTCTTCGGCTCAAAGGTACCATTCCAGATTCTGGACATTAAACCTCAGTCCATCAATGTGTCAAAGGCGCCAAGAGAGGAGGGTTAAAACAGCCAAGGGTAAAAACAAATTTTCAAGAGACATGTTACACAATGTTCTCTGATTAATCACTCTTTTATTTTGTTTTGTTTTCTTGTGCCCTCAGCTATAATCTCCTAGAGTGTGAAGAGAAAGAGAACAGATCGGGACAATAAATAATCACGGGCTTCCCCGCCAAACAGTTTCTTCAAACAATTGCAGTAAAATGGTGTGTTGAATATGGAGTGAATCTCCTTCCACACTCTCCCATCAAACGCTCCCAGAGCAGATACAGCACAGGACTAGATACAGAGAAAAACTCCCTCTGCACTGTCCCAATAAATATTCCCAGGACAGATACAGCAAGGGGTTAGATACAGAATAACGCTCCCTGTCCCATCAAACGCTTGTCCCATCAAACGCTTCAAGAGCAGATACAACAAGGGGTTAGTTACAAAGAGAAGCTCCCTCTACATTGTCCCATGAAACATTTCCAGGGCAGGTACAGCAAGGGGTTAGTTACAAAGTAAAGTTCCCTCTACACTTGGTATAACCTGACTGGAGGCCATGGGGTCTGTACCATTTGGTTCCCCATGACCTCCCCTGAGTATGATCTTCCCAGATGAGTGGATGGAGCTATACCCTTAACCAAGGCTGCTCTGGGACATAAATAGCCCGGCCCAAGTGTGGGCCACGTGTGGGAGACCCTTCAAGTAGTGTGTGCAATGAATAAGTCAAATAAAACCTTTTTGTTCCACTCCATCATTGCTTCCTCGTGGTTGCTTGCCTGGATCTTACAATTCTGTCTCCATCAAACAACCCCAGTGTAGGTACAGCACAGGTTTAGATACAGGGTAAAGCTCCCTTTGCACTGTCCCATCAAACACTCCCAGGCTAGGTACAACACAGGATTATATACAGAATAAAGTTCTCTATAAACTGTCCTCATTAAATGCTCTCAGGGCAGATACAGCATGGGTTAGATATAGTACAAAACTTCCTCTGCACTGTCCCCATCAAACACTCCCAGGACACATGCAGCATGGGGTAAGATACAGAGTAAAGCATCCATCTACACTGACCCTATCAACACTCCCAGGACAGATACAGCAAGGGTGGGATACAGTGTAAAACTCCTTCTACACTGTCCTATCAAGTGCTCCCAGGGTAGATATAGCGTGGGTTAGATACAGAGAAAAGTTCTCTCCATACTATTCTATCAAACAGTTCTGGAGCAGATATAGCACGGGATTAGAAACAGAGTAAAGCTCCTTCTTCACTCTCTCCATCAAACACTCCCAGGACAGGACAAACATGCCGGTAGCTGGAGAGCAAAGTTCCCTCTTTTTTAAAATCTAAGTTTAAAGTACCTAATTCTTGTTTTTTCAATTGAGGGGCAATTTAGTGTGGCCAATCCACCTACTCTGCACATCTTTGGGTTGTGGAGGCGAAACCCACGCAGATACAGGAAGAAAGTGCAAACTCCACACGGACAGTGACCCGGGGCCGGGATTGAACCCGGGTCCTCGGTGCTGTGAGGCATCAGTGCTAACCACTGTGCCCCCGTGCCGCCCTACAGTTACTCAATTAGAGAATGGCTGATCTGTACACTAACTCCAATTTCCTGCCTTAGCTCCATATCCTTGATACCCTTACAGAAAAATTGCACTAAAAATACAAGAGGAGTGACGCAAACTCTGTCTCTCCAGCAGACGGGGCGGTCAACACATCGATGTCCGCCAAGGGTCCAGCCATCTTCCAGATTAATCTGTTCTCGTGAGCGGATGGCAATGGTATTCTATCTGAAGTTGGCAGTGTGTTGCAATAAATATCCAAATTGGTATTCAATGACATCAACGGGATATGACTGCAATATTAGCTCTTTCCCTCCAGGTATGCGGGAAGTGAATCAGGAAGAGGGGGTGGGATTCTCTAATCTCGCAGCAGAGTGTCCACGCTGTCCTGAATGCCGTCGCATTTTACAACGGCATGAACAGGCCGACCCGACGACTACTTCTGGCCCGCAATAGGGGCCAGCACAGCACTGGAGTAGTTCTCGCCGCTCCAGCTGCTGATCCCGGCACGAACCGGGTGCCGCGGGATCCGCACATGCGCAGTGGCACCAGCGGGATCCGCGCGCATGCACAGTGCCTTCCTTCAATGCGCCAGCACCAACGCAACATGGCGCAGGACTACAGGGGCCGGCATGGAAGACACGAGGCCCCCAGCCAGAGAGGCCGGCTCGCCGATCGGTGGGCCCCGATCGCGGGCCAGGCCACATCAGAGGCATCCCCCGGGGTCAGACCTCACCTTCCCCCCCCCCCCCCACAGACCGCCCCGACCCTTCCACGCCAAGTTCCCGCCAGTTGAGAGCAGGTGTGGCCGGCGCCGGCGGGACTCGCCGTTTTCACAACGGCCGCTCGGCCCATCCCGGGCCGAGAATCAGCGGGTTGGCCGCGTAAAGCAGCCCCCGACCGGCGGCATGACAACCACGCCGGCACCAATGATGCCGATTCACCGCCCTGCGGAGAAACCCGTGCCGGCGTCGGGGTGGCGTGGCGTGATTCGCGCTGGTCGCGGTGATTCTCCGGCCCGGCCCTGGGCTGAGAGAATCCCGCCCGCGGTGTTTAAGGGAAGTTACTTCACTTCCCTTGGGGAGGGATAAGGCTCCCTTTCCTTCCCTAACTTCCGCTGAAACCCTCCTGAAACCCCTTTCCTTCGGTGCCAGCTTACTGGTCACTGACACCATCTGGCGGGGGCGCAGTTTGCCAGAGCAACTTTGACATTTTCCATCTCCCCTTGACCCCACTTCACATTAGACCTAGAGATTGAAATATCTCGTTTGACATTACTCTTTAAACTAAAACAATCGGGAGTCCATATGAGGGTGAAATTCTGCAACTGAGGTATCAGTTGTGGATCAGTAATAGCACACTGAACTATAAGGTTGTGAGTTCAAGACCCACTCTAGAAACGTGAGCACATAATCCAGACTGGCACTTCCAAATCTTCCCTGTCAAAAGTGTTGTTTTTGAGAGGAGGCATTAACAAGAGAACCTATCTGCTCTCTCTGGTGGGCAATGTGCTATTCGAAGACGATCTCAACGTCGAAAACGATCTCAATATCTAACACAACTCCACCCCCAAACAACAACACTAAACCCAATTATCTGTTTATGTATCTCATGGCTATTTTGGGGATCGTGCTGTGCTTTTATTGGTTGCCATGGGCTTTTGTTTTATTCATGCACGGGATCAGTTCATCGCTGGCAACGCCAGCATTTATTGGCCAGACACTTCCTGAGATACAACAAGCGACTACACTTCAAAGAGTACTTCATTAGCTGGAAAAGGCTTTGGGATATCATGTGGTTGTGAAAGGCACGATATAACTGCAAGTTGTCATCTTTCACTCCTTCCTTCCCTTCCACCCTTCCCCAGTGCTACTTGATGAAGTAAAGATTGCTAAATAATCCTCCCCTAATCCCCTTAAAAGGATTGGCTGTTTGTGAATGCACATTTATAAAACGACACTGATCGAATGTCTGTGACATGGGAACAGGCTAGTGGAGGTGCACGTTGTCCATGCAATGTCACATCAGACCAATGAAAGGTCTGTTTGGCAAAATGTTGCTGCCCTCGGGTTGCCAACCCTCCAGGATTGGCCTGAGCTCTTCAGGGATTGAAGATCAATCTCCAGGACACTGCTGTCTGCAATCCTTGAAAAAAATCATTGGGACATTAAAAAAGATTGTTGTTTTTTTAAAATTTGTTTGAACATTTCTCTTTACCAGATATTAAAAAGCGGGAGGGTGGGAATGGGGGAAGAGATGGCTGATTGCCTGGCAGTCAAACATCATTCAATTGGGTAATGAATCTTTTTGATTTCCAATTGGTTCTGTACTTTACAAGGATGGGTGTGTTGGCTGACTAATAGATGGTGTGTGCATGGGGTCAGGCCATGTGATGAAACCTCCAAGGATGGCATGGTGACACAGCGGTTAGCACTGCTGTCTCACAGCGCCAGGGACCCAGGTTCAATTCCAACCTCGGATGACTGTGTGGAGATTGGACTTTTTCCCTGTGTCTCCTCCTGGTGCTCTGGTTTCCACCCACAGTCCAAAGATGTGCAGGTCATGTGTTTTGGCCATGCTAAATTGCCCCTTAGGGTCCAAAGGTTAATTGGGGTTACATGGTTACAGGGATAGGGCAGGGAGTGGGCCTCGGTAGAGTGCTCTTTCAGAGTCAGTGCAGATTCGATGGGCTGAATGGCCTCCTTTCTGCACTGTAAGGATTCTATGATTCTAACACATTTCATCAGTATTGGCAACTCTACGCTGCCCTCCACCACAAACAGGATCATGGCAAACCCAGAGAAATGGTTTGTGAAAGATTGGGCGGGATTCTCTGATCCTGATGCTAAATGTTGGCGCCGTCGGAAACGCCGTTGCGTTTCTCGACGGCGTCAACATGGCCTCAGGAGCAGCGATTCTGACCCCTACAGGTGGCCAGCACAGCACTGGAGTGACTCACGGCACTCCAGCTGCCGATCCCTGGCGTCAGATGGGCGCTGCAGATCTGCGCATGCACTGTGGGACCGGCGCGCATGCGCAGTGGAACCAGCACCAATGCGCAGTGGCTCCCTTCTGCGCGCCGGCCCTGATGCAACATGGCGTAGGACTACGGGGGCCGGCATGGAACAAGAGAGGTCCCCAGCCCGAGAGGCCGGCCTGCAGATCGGTAGGCCTCGATCGCGGGCCAGGCCACAGCGGAGGCCCCCCCCCCCCCCCCCCCCCCACCGGGGTCGAACCCCCCACCATGCTGCCCCCGAATGCATGCACGCCGAGATCCCGCCAGGTAAGACCAGGTTAGAACGGCGCCAGCGGGACTCGGCTTGTTTTGCATGGCTGCTCGGCTCACCCCTGCGGAGAATCTCCGGGCCAATGGCGCCAATTCTCCGCTCTCCGGAGAATCGCCGGACCGGCGTTGGGGGTGACGTGGCGCGATTTACGCCCGTCCCGCCGATTATCCGGCCTGGACTGAGAGAATCCCGCCCATTTTGTTTCCTCAACTATGGTGTCCTGTGAAGAACGTCCTCGCAATGATGGAGACATCTGGGGCTCCTCCCGTGGGTCAGAGTTCCAACCAGTGAGGCTTGCATTCCTGCCAGGAAAGCCCGAGGTTCAAAATCTGCTCTGCCATGGATCGGGGTCAACTGATCTCAGCTCAGCAGTAAGAGCATTTCAATTCGTGGCCTGAGAGTGGGGGCCCAAAACTAGGCCAGCTAAGAACGAGGGAGAAAGGAAGAGAAACATATGTTGATTGGATCTGACGAAGGAAAGTGGGAGAAGGCGTGTTTGTGGCACACGCACTGGCATTGACTGTTTGGGCTGAATAGCCTTTTCTGTGTCATAAATTCTGTGTAAATTATTATCCAAAGTTCATAGCAACGTCCTGCCCCCACCCCCACACTACCACCCTCGCCAGCCAGGAAGGAGCCTGTGTGGATTAAGTCTGGTGAGGATTGAGACAGATCTCTAGCCCAGCCAACGATGGTAACAAAAAGGGGAAACAAGGGGCAAAAAAAGTGTCCAAGGAAAAAAATATAAAGAACCTCTGAAGGGGAACAGCTGGTGGCTTACAAAGGAGGCACCCAAGAGCTTTTAGATTCTGCTGACGAGACAGAACAGAGTGCACCGATATCCTCCCTCACCCCCCTCACTGGAAAAACTTCACCAAGCGTAACTTCAATGGCTGAAGAAAGCTTTGAGAAATACTCTAAAACTTGGCATCACAGGAGGTTGATTAAAGTTAGAATCCCTGGGAGAGGGGCCTCTTTAAATATCATGGTAATAATCTGCACAATTCCCTTTATATCCTCAGCCCTCTGTCTCTCTCTCCCTCCTTTCAGCAACAACTCCCCCAACCACCGCCTCTCAAAACACAGACTGAACGCACTGCACCACCCAGAGAAAAAAAGTGTCTGACTCAGCTTTTTCCTCAATGTCAGATAAAAATAGTCGACCTGCAACTCTTTGTCTGCCTCCCAGTTTGTGATTAATTCAGCCACTTGGGCCAAACAAAGCGAGTGGATGACGCTGAACAGAAATCTGCCTTGTGCACACATTGATCAGTCTCCAGATAAGTGCTACTGTCCCTCAGTGAAGTCTGGCACTGAATAGTGTTTAGTGAGTGGATAGATCCAATTCATGGAGATCAGGATTGTGTTTTTTTTTGAGTTTGGGAGCAAAATAGATCTCCACAGACCTTCCCCAGACCTTACTCTCCCACTGCTCCATGACTAAATCAACAATAAACTTTCTTTTGCAGCTTTAACACAGTGTAGTGCTTCAATGTGCTCTGTAGCAAAGAGGATTGGATATTAAACCACAATCTGAGCAATTTATTTACTCTTCACAAGAAATGGGTGCTGCTGGCTAAGCCAGCATTTTTATTGCCCGCCCCTAATTGCCCTTGAGAAGGTGGTGGTGAGCCGCCTTCTTGAACTGCTACAGGCCAGCTGCTCCTCACGTTCGGCACAATATCGTGGGCCGAAGGGCCAGTTCTGTGCTGTATTTTCTATGTTCTATGTTCTAGAACACCTACATGTGGTATAGGGACACCCACAGTACTGATAGGGAGGAAGCTCCAGGATGTTGACCCTGTGACAATGTGATGAACGGTATTAATAACTGCTGTAAACGGTACCTGACCTTAAATACCTTGCCCCTTTAAGATGCTTGGAACACTGGGGGACTCCGCCTCTGGCTACGCCCCCAGGAAACGGTATATAGGATAAGGCTCCATGTGGGGAGCACACTTCTCTCGAATGCTGTCCTGTTCTCTGTAGATTAAAGCCTTTTGATTACCGACCTCGCTCTCGCATCGTAATTGAGGGTGCCTCAGACAGCAAAGGAATGGTGGCGATAATGTTCCAAGGAAAGGAGCCTTGGCGAGTTGCTACAGTGCATCTTGTAGATGGTACACTCTGCTGCCACTGTGCGTCGGTGGTGGAGGGAGTGAATGTTGGAGGTAGTGGATGGGGTGTCAATAGGTGGTGTGCATCGGTGGTAGAGGGAATGGATGTGAAGGTGGTAGATGGGGTGCTAATCAAGCAGGCTGCTTTGCCCTGGATGGTGTTGGGACTTCTTGAATGTTGTTTCTTATTCTTTCATGGAATGTAGACATCCTGGGAAGGATTCTCTCAGCCCGGGGCGGGCCGGAGAATCCCTGCGACCGGCGCGAATCGCGCCACGCCACCCCGACGCCGGCACGCAATTCTTCGCAGAGCACAGAATCGGCACCATTGGCTCCGCCGTGGGTGGTGCGGCACCGGTCCTGGGGTGGGGGGGGCCACCGATTCTCGGCCTGGGATTGGCCGAGCGGACATCATAAAAACGCCAAGTCCCGTCCACATCTGCTCTCAGCCGGCGGAAACTCGGCGTGGAAGGGCCCCGGGAATTCCGACCAGGGGGGGGGGGGTGCCTCCGATGTGGCCTGGCCCGCGATCGGGGCCCACCGATCGGCGAGCCGGCCTCTCTGGCTGGGGGCCTCCTTCCTTCAGCGCAGGCCCCTGTAGTCCTGCGCCATGTTGTGTCTGATCTGGCGCGTTGAAGGAAGCCATTACGCATGTGTGTGTTGGCGTCGGTGCCACTGTGCATGCGCGGACCCAGCGGCGCTCAGTTGACGTTGGGATCAGCAGTTGGACCGGCGTGAACCACGCCAGTACTGTGCTGGCCCCCTGCAGGGGCCAGAATTGCTGATCCTGAGACCGTGTTGATGCTGTGAGAAAACAACGGCGTTTCCCACAGCGTCAACACTTAGCCTCAGGTTCACAGAATCCCGCCCCCTAGGCCAGCAGTTGTTGCCCATCTCTAATTGCCCTTGAGAATGTAGTTGCGAGTTTTATTCTTGAACCGTTGCTGTCTATGTGGTGTAGGTTGGACAGTAGCACAGTGTTGCTTCACAGGTTCGATTCCCAGGTTCGATTCCCGGCTTGGGTCACTGTCCGTGAAGAGTCTGTACATTCTCTCCGTGTCTGCGTGGGTTTCCTCCAGATGCTCCAGTTTCCTCCCACAAGTCCTGAAAGATGTGCTTGTGAGGTTAATTGGACATTCTGAATTCTCCCTCAATGTACCCGAACAGGCGCCGGAGTGTGGCGATTAGGGGATTTTCACAGTAACTTCATTGCAGTGTTAATGTTAGCCTACTTGTGACACCAATAAAGATTTCTATAGGTACACCCTGAGTGCTGATAGAGAGGGAGTTTCAGGATTTTGACTCTACGAAAATGAAGTAAAGATGAAATGGTTCCAAGTCAGGATGGTGTGTAACTTGGAGGGGAACATGCAGCTGGTGGTCCCATGCATCTGCCTCTCTTGTCCCTCTAGGTAGTAGATGTTGCAGGTTTGGAATGCGCTGTCGAACGAGCCTCAGTGAGTTGCTGCAGTGCATCTTATAAATGGTTCACACGGCTGCCACGGTGCGTCAGTGGTGGAGGGAATGAATGTTTGTCGAACGGGTGCCAATCAAGCGGGCTGTTTAGTGCTGGATGGTGTTGAGCTTCTTGAGCATTGTTGGAGCAGCACTCATCCAGACAGGTGGACAGAGAAGTCACCATCTGACTTGTGCCTTGCAGATGGTGGACAGATTAGGAGATTCAGGAGGTGAGTTATTCACTGTTGAATTCCCAACCTTTGACCTGACCTAGTAGCCACAGTAGTTATATGGCTAGTCCAGGTCAGGGTTAATGGTAACCCCCAGGATGTTGATAGCGCAGGATTCAGTGATAATGCAATTCAATGGCAAGGGGAGATAGTTGGATTCTCTCTTGTTGGAGATGGTCATTGCCTGGTACTTGTGCAGCAGAAATGTTGGCCGGGATTCTCCGATCCTGCAACCAAGTTCTGACACCGGCGTCAAAGGTGGCGCGAGTGACTCCAGCGTAAAAGGGCCTCCAGGCCCAGGCATTCACCCCTTCCTAGGGGGCTAGTACGGCGCTGGAGTGGTGTCCGCTGCTCCGCCGCTCGAAAGTCGACACGTCACGGCCGGCGCAGGTCAGCACATGCGCACCACGGCCGGCATGGGTCCGCGCATGTGCGTGGGTTGCCATCTCCGCGCTGCCTCACGGGCAATATGGCAGAGCCCTACAGGGGCCCGGCACGGTGGAACATAGGCCCCCCCACAGAAATAGCCCGCCTGCCGATAGGTAGGCCCCGATCACGGGCCTAGCCACCGTGGAGGCCCCCACCAGGACGGCCCCGCAGCCAGAACTCCGAGGATCTGCCGGGTAGGACTATATGTAACACACGCCGGCGGGAGTCGGTCAAACTTGGTTGGCACGCGGCCCGTCGAGGCACGGAGAATCGGCGGGGTGGGGGCCACTTTCAATGGCCCCCGACCGGCACACAGCGACCCCACGGGCGCGATTGCCGCCGATTCTCCGGTCGCCGGGGAATCGGATGCCCGGCGTCGGAGCGGCGTGCTGCAATTCTCGCGCCCCTTCGGCGATTCTCCGACCCGGCGCGGGATGGGATAATCTTGGCCATTATGCATCACTTATGAGTACAAGCCTGGATATTGTCCAGGTCTTATTGCATGTGGGCATGGACTGCTTCAATATTTGAGGAATCGCAAATGGTAATGCGCAATCATCAGTTATCATCTGCACTTCAGACTTTACAATGGAGAGAAGGTCATTGATGAAGCAACTGAAGATGGTTTGAACCTAAAGCACTCCCTAAAGAATTCCAGCAGCAACATCAGTGAGCAGGTTTTTGCTGACTAGGTGTTGTTTGATAGCACTGTTACTTACACCTTCCATTAATTCACTGATGATTGAAGTAGACTATTGGGCCATGAATTGGCTGGGTTGGATTTGTTCTGCTTTCTGTAGACAGGACATAACAGGGCAACATTTCATATTGTTGAGTAGATGCCAGTGTTGTAGTTGTGCAGGAACAGCTTGGCTGTGGGCAAGGTTCGGTTTGGAACACAAGTCTTCAGTATAACAGCCAGAATATTGCCAGGGCCCATAGTCTTTGTAGTATCCAGTTCCTTCATCCGTTTCTTTTGCATTGTTGTGCTGGGCTGCACCATCATTACGGGTGGGATATTGTGGAACCTAATCCTCTGGTTACTTGTTTGGCTGTCTATCACCATTCATAACTGGTTGTGACAGGGCTGTGGAATTTTGGTCAGGTCTAATGTTGTGGCGTTGCTTAACTCTGTTTATCACAGCTTCTACTGTTTGAAATGTCCTTTCTTGTAGCTTCACTACGTTGACACCTCATTCTTCAGGGTTGATCCCCTGGCTTAATGGTGATGGTGCAATGAGGGACATGCTGGGCCAAGAAGATACAGGTTGTAGTTGAATACAATTCTGCTGCTGCTGCTAATAGCCCACAATGCTTCATGGATGCCCAGTTTTGAGCAACTAGAACTGTTATGAATCTATCTCACTTAGCACAGTGGGAGTGTGACACAACACAATGAAGCACGTACTTGGTGTGAAGACAGGACTTTGTCTTCACAAGGACTGTGCAGTGGTTATTCCAACCAATACTGTCATGGACAGATACATTTGTGGCGGGTAGATTGGTACAATTGAGGTGAAGTAGGTGTTTCCCCCTGTGTTGATTCATTCATCACTTGCTGTGGTCCCAGTCTAGCAGCTCTGTCCTTTTGGACCTGGCCAGCAGTAGTTTTACAGAGCCACTCTTGGCAGAGGGGAATTTACAGGTCATGGGGCCCTGCGCTCACCAAAAGGGCGGCATGGTGGCACAGTGTTTAGCACCTCACAGCACCGGGGACTAGGGTTCAATTCCGGCCTAGGGTAACTGTCTGTATGTAGTTTGCACATGCTCCCCGTGTCTGTGTGAGTTTCCTCTGAGTGCTCCAGTTTCCTCCCACAGTCCAAAGATGTACAGGTTAGGTGGATTGGTCATGATAAATGGCCCCTTGGTGTCAAAGGTGTGAGGTTTTGGGGATAGGGCAGGGAATTGTGCCTAGATAGGATGCTCTTTCAGAGGGTTGATGCATACTCAATGGGGTGAATGGCCTCCTTCTGCACTTGAAGGATCAATAACCACAGAAATGAAGGAGTAGTCCGAATTGAAGGCTTTAATCTACAAGATGTTTCCCCAGCAGCTCGAGTACAGAAAGAACAATGGCTGCTGGGGAACACGGGTTCTTATACACCGCCTCATTGGGCGGAACTACCTTCGTCTTGACCAATGAAATGCAAACACTTGGGCCAATGAGCAGCGAGCCTTCTCCACCAATAGCAGCTCACACTCCCAGGTACCGTAGTACCTCTACTCATACTACCACAAAAATCGAAGCTTCCCTCTGGTCAGAATGGTGGTAAAGATGGTCAGCATTGCGCTGTGTGAATCTTGAGGCAAGCAAACATGGAACTTACTGATGAGCAGGGAGATGGAAAAATCAGCCAACGTCACCACTGCAGCACCAACCATTGCAGGACAGCCTAAGTTATCAGGTAATTCACCCATACCTTTGGATGAGGATGAATGTGCAGTTGATGCACTGTTCAATACTTCAAACTTTTAAAAGTAAAATGACAAACTATTATTTTGCTGATCTTCACCCTCCTGCCTCGCCTTCAATTCTCTGCATTTTTGACTGCCAGGTTGATAGTGTCACTTTATATTGCTAAAGAATCTGATCTTGATTTTAATAAAGTGTCTGCAAGAGCAGGCGTTTGCACAGTCAATCCCATGTTTTCATCAGCTTCCACTCAATACAAAAATTGGATTCATTTTTTAACTATGAAGCTGTGATTCTGGATTTCAAACAACACTCACGCTAATGGCCTCCGAAACCCACTCCCCACTCACCCTACTCCCCTCCCTAGGCAGCCTGATACCTCATTACCCTAAAAGCAAGGGACCTACCTGGTTCCAGCAGGATCTAACAAAGTACTCCGTGGCTCTTCTTGCAGTCCCGGCAGGGCCCACTACCAGGTTGCAGCACCGCGGCGACTGCTGAAGTTGGCTGGCCAATCAGGTGGACCAGCAACTCTTGAGGGAGGGCCTGCCTCTCATTGAGAGGCCGATGTCCCATTCTCCACCTGTTTATATTCATAGGGTGGCACGGTAGCACAGTGGTTAGCACTGTTGCTTTCCACCTCCATGGTCCCAGGTTCGATTCCCGCTGGGGTCACTGTCTGTGCGAAGTCTGCACATTCTCCCCATGTCTGCGTGGGTTTCCTCCGGATGCTCCGGTTTCCTCCCACAAGTCCCGAAAGACGTGCTGTTAGGTGATTTGGACATTCTGAATTCTCCCTCAGTGTACCCTAACACGTGCCGGAATGTGGCGACTAGGGGATTTTCACAGTGTTACTGTAAGCCTACTTGTGACAATAATGAAGATTATTATGATTGGTGGCGCCATTATATGGCTGAGGGATGGTCTTTTTGATGCGTCAATTGCTAGCCGACTCTTGCAACTTGGGAGGGGTAGAGAAAACAATATGTACCGCCAGTGGAATTAAGCTGGAGCTGGAGCAGTGGGTGAGAGAATCTATGATTGGAGGAGAAACTCCACACAGATCCTTCCCATGCTCCAATCCAACTCTGCAATGTTTCCCCGCCTCTCAACATGACACCTCCACCCATCAATAAGCCGGCATGTAAGCTGATGTGGACGGGGGCGACAATCGTCAAATTCTTCGCTCCCGTCTTTGATTTTTCGCGGGCTCTTTATGAAGTTTTAAGGACGTCCACTCCCCCACCCCATACATTCTGAACCCTGGTGAATGGGGCTGGGCGCAGATTTGAATATGAGCAAGCGTTTGGATGAGCTGATGCTTATATTGTCAACATGGATGACGGTGGATCAGGCGGAATTTACTCTTACGGTACCAGCGGCTGCGATGGCGGATGAAGGCTGCAGCAGTAGGGAGATCCCCAGTGATGCTCGATCAATGACTCCAGAAGCGAGATTGGACGAGAATTGAAGGCTTTATTGTACTAGATGTTTCCCCCAGCAGCGCAGGTACAGAATGCAGCTGCTGGGGAGACACAGGCTCTTATACCCCGCCTTACTGGGTGGAACCAGCAGGCAGGCTTCACCAATGATATAGCAGTCTCAGGTACTTCCCACACCAATGGTCTTACAGCATTGTCCAGGGTGAATAGACACTCCACACTGCTGCACGAAGGACCGATTATGCCACATCAATACTTGAAGAAATATCATCGTAGGGAAGAGGATAGGCAGGAACCAGTGTGTCAGGTGGTAGAAGCAGTAGAAGAGGCCTTATGCAGTCATGGTAAGAAAAATGCCTGTTGACTGATGCCTGAGTTTTCCAAATTTCCACATGTCCTGCCATTAGTGTCTCATGCGCTATCCGCAGTATTTCCCCATGGCATTCGGGCAGTACCACTATCTGATGAATAGGGTGGTCTTCTCCACGACGATAAGAATCTACACAATCTAACAATACCCCATTAAATGGTCCTTCAAACACTGGTATGGTATCCATGATGTGGAGATGCCGGCGTTGGACTGGGGTGAGCACAGTAAGAAGTCTTACAACACCAGGTTAAAGTCCAACAGGTTTGTTTCAAACACGAGCTTTCGGAGCACGGCTCCTTCTTCAGGTGAATGGAAAGGCTTGTTCCAGAAATGTTTATATAGACACAGTCAGAGATGCCCCGGAATGCGAGCACCTGCAGGCAATCAAATCATCAAAGATGCAGAGAGAGAGGTAACTCCAGGTTAAAGAGGTGTGAATTGTCCCAAGCCAGTTCAGTCGGTAGGCCTCTGCAAGTCTGGTATGGTATCAACAGTGGTGGTCTGATCACATGTTGTGGTTTACCCAGGTCCCGCAGATGTCTTGGAGCCTGGGATATGGGTTCAAGTCTGATTTTTTTTGGCTGGCAGGGGCTTGCAGAGGAACATGTCCCAGGGTGGGAATTGTTAGGGAACGTCTTGGGGTCTATGGAGAGAGGCTTGGGGTGGCGGTGGGTGGGGGGGGGGGGGGGGGGGGGGGGGTGGCGTCAGAGGTCTCTGGATCTTAAGGGGACCAGTTGGAAGGGGATTCTGATGGAGACCACCTGCAACAAGCCCCCCATCCCCCCACCTCAACTTCCCAGCCGAGATCGAACTTTCTTTATATCTGAGTTTCCCCCCTGAGCTTTCATCTGCCTGTCAGCCTAAATGTTGAGGCTGGGCTGGAAATTGACTAAATTGGCCAACTGCACTTGTTTAAATAATTCCTCCAATTGTCCTACATGCTCCTCCCATGTGTCACTGTAAATTACCACGTCATCTGTAGCCACCGAAGTTGGCCATTTCCCTAAATACAAAATGGAGGAACGCAAAGCATACAGGATAAAATGGACAATGTTTGCAGCCCCAGTAGGCTGCACCTAGCAGGTGTGGATTCTGTCTGCTAAGAAAGCTGACAGCACCGAAACGAACATTCTGCATACTAATGAGGCAATCACCGGGATAATTAGCATGTTAATGGAACGATTCCCGAGACAATGGACACAATTGGGGAAGCAACTGCAACATTGTAAAGGATACCAGACACTCAGGCACCAGCAGGGTTCGAAAACAAAGAGCCTGAAGGCCCGCCCAGTAGCTAAGGAACAGCCTCAGTATTGGGGGGATTCAAACATATCGATTGGGAAGAGATCCAATTGATTCCAAGCAGGTAAGGGAGTCTGCCCAAAGGGGCGCGGATCCCTGGGACCTATAAAAGACAGGTCCCACACATGGTTCAGTCTTCTCGTCCAGCCCTTCTCTCTCTTTGACCAACACTCTGTGGACCAGCACCTCGACCAGCTTTTGCCAAGAAGACCTTGAACGAGAGAGAGGAGAGGGTTCGGACAGCAGCCGCCAGCAAGTAAGTGCCTCACAATGATCGCTACCAGAGATAGACACTCCTGACCCCTTTTAACCTATACCAACCTGAAGTCTGCAGACCAGAGCAGAGCAAGAGGCCTTGTTCCCTGATCCGGCAGTTCCTTCGAGATAAGTATTAGTTTATTTAGCAGCAGGAATAAGTTTAATCCTTTTAGCGTGTGCATGGGTAGTTATTATAATTGTATTATAATAAACTCAGTTGTTTGGACTTACTAATTGGTGTATGGTTTATTGCTTTGAACTTCACCTTGAACTTATGGTGGTGTCTTAACGATACCTGGCAACTCCAGAGCTAAGTAAAGAAACAGAGCCAAATTGAGTGTTGAGCACACTCACCCAGAACGACCAACACATCCAAATGGGCAACACAGTTGGGAACCCAAACCACTACTTGATGTACACATGGTTGAAATATAGCTGATGCGTTTTAAATTCTGAATGTCATCATCTTACGCTATCAATCTCCTTGGAGTCACAAAGGTAGATGTCTCTTTAGCCCTGATTGTTAAAGGAACCTGCCAATTCCCATTTAACAAATCGATTTCGAAAGGCACGAGGCACTGCCTACCCTATCAATACAATCCTCCAACCTGGGAATTGGATACAAATCAGCTTTGGTGATGACATTCGCCTTCCAGTAGTCGATACAGATCTGGCTTGTCCCATCTGGCTGAGGTACAAACACGACGAGCAAACCCCAGCTACTCTGGCTCAATTAAATGATTCTCCAACATGTATTGAATTTCCACTTCTATCTGAGCTAGTTAATAGGTTCAGTCGATATCGATGTTGGAGTTGGAGTCACCAACGTCTACATCACATTCAGTTAATGTAGTGCACCCCGGTGTGTTCCACAAGCCTTCTTATGCTTTTGCAGTCGCCTTATGAGATCTATTCATTGTTCTTTGTCTAAGTATGCAAACTCAGAATCTAACTGTTCTAGCATTACCGTATTTGTTAGTCGTACCACAAGAGGGTCGCTTTGTGAATTTTCGACCTCTTCCCCTGCCTCACTCTTATTATCTCTGATCTCTTCCACTGCTTCTACCACCTGACACACTGGGTCCTGCCTATCTTCTTCCCTACGATGATATTTGATGTGGCATAATCGGTCCTTCGTCCTGCAGTCTGGAGTGTCTATTTACCTTACTCGCCCTCCTAATTACCTTTTTAGGGGCCGCTGAATTTTGCTTTCAGAGGTTCGCCCTGCAAAGGCAACAATACCATTCCTCATCTCCAGCTTGGAATGTCCTGGACCTGGCATGTTTGTCTGCCTACATTTTCATTCTTGATCGTGAAAGCTTTCAATGCTCTCAGGCTACCTGACAAGCTCCTGTGAGTCTTTCCAGGAATATGGACATGTAATCCAACATGTGAGTCTTTCCAGGAATATGGACATGTAATCCAACATTGAGGATTTGTCGTTTTGTTTTAGAAACTTCTCTTTCATCAACTTTAATGGGCCCCATACTTCATCGGTGGGCTTCTTTGCCAGCGTGATTCTCCGTTATGCCGGCGTCCAGGGGTTTCCCAACGCCGTGGGGCTGCCCCACAATGGGAAACCCCATTGACCATCCGGCGTAACGGAGACTCCCGCCGGCCAGTCGAGGCAGAAATGTGGCGCGGCGAGTCGGAGAATTCCGGCCACCATAGACCTATTCAAATGGGCCAAATCCAGTAGATTCGTTCAGAGAACCTCTGGTGGGAAATAGTAAAAATCCAATCCCTTGTCCCAATCTTTTAGATCTTCATGGAAATAGGCCCTAATCCTGGTTTTAAGAGTCTGATGATATATCTCCAAAGCTCGCCGAGTTTGTGGGTGATAAGCAGTAGATTTTAGTTGTTTGATACCTGAAGTACGAATTATACCCTGGAAAAATTTAGACATAAAATTAGGACTGGTCAGATTGTACTTCTCAGGGCAGGTTCGATTCCCTGCTGGGTCACCGCCTGTGTGGAGTCTGCACGTTCTCCCCGTGACTGCGTGGGTTTCCTCCGGGTACTCCGGTTGCCTCCCACAGTCCAAAGACGTGCAGGTTAGGTGGATTGGCCATGATAAATTGTCCTTTGTGACCAAAAGGTTTAGGAGGGGTTATTGGGCTACGGGGATAGGGTGGAAATGAGGGCTTAAGTGGGTCGGTGCAGACTCGATGGGCCGAATGGCCTCTTTCTGCACTGTATGTTCTATGTTCTAATACTCGTATCCACCTCTTAAAATTGTTCTGCTGAATCCTTTCAAGTTCAACATAAGTCTGTCCCAGCTGTTTCCTTGCAATCTGAAACTTTTGCCTTTATGTCTCCGGAATTAATTCATATAAACCAGAATAGTCTCTTCTTACCTCATCATAATACTTAGACACCCCCTCTGACAGAGAAGCATCCTGCGCCCATCCCATCAGTTCACTTTGCATGGGTAATGTCCACTTTTCCATTTGAGTGGCTATTTTCTAAAATGTCATGAAGAATGCCTCTACACCTCTATCCTCAAACTTTGGCAAGGCCTGTATAAACCTAAGCATATCACCATTGTGTTCTTATCTAGGGTTAAGCTCCCCTTTAGCTCTTGACAGCTCTCATTTAATTTCCAGCGCTCACACGTGATCGGCACAGGCTTGGAGGGCCGAAGGGCCTGTTCCTGTGCTGTATTGTTCTTTGTTCTTTGTTCTAAGCTGGAACTCTTTCTCTTTTGCTGTTTCCTCCAGTTCCAACTTCCTCACTTCAAATGCTCTTTCCTCTAATTCCATGTCTGTTTTTAAGAATTTCCTCATGCTCGAACTACAACCAAATCCTCTCCAGATCTCCAGGGGCTGGTTTAGCTCACTCGGCTAAAATCGCTGGCTTTTAAAGCAGACCAAGCAGGCCAGCAGCACGGTTCGATTCCCGTACCAGCCTCCACAAACAGGCGCCGGAATGTGGCGACTAGGGGCTTTTCACAGTAACTTCATTGAAGGCTACTCGTGACAATAAGCGATTTTCATTTCATTTCAGATCGGTTTCTCCACCAGAAAGTGCTTCTGATGCTGCACTACCTATACTCTCTTGTGTTTCTAACAGACCCAAAGTACTCAACTAATACACCATGGGCGGGATTCTCCACCCTGCCCCGCCAGTCAATGGGGTTTCTCATTGTCGGCAGCCCCACGCCGTTCGGAAATCCCCAGGCGTGGGTGCGCTTCCGGCGCAACAGAGAATCCCGACAGTGGAGAATCCTGCACCATGTATCTCTACCGCCTTAGCTTTAACCAGCACCTCTACTTTGAATTCACTTGCCAATTCAATTAACTTATCTTTTCGAAGCACTTGTGAATCAACCAAAGACAAGTCCTCCCACCTGAAGAAAGGCTTTAGCAGCTTCCAGAGCCATTCCCGTACCAGCCTCCTCGGACAGGCGCCGGAATGTGGCGACTAGGGGCTTTTCACAGTAACTTCATTGAAGCCTACTCGTGACAATAAGCGATTTTCATTTCATTTTTTCATTTCATTCTATTATTCTAATACAAAGCTGGTGCCTCTTTAATATATACTGTACCTCAAATCGGCGCTGTCCACCGTTACAAAGATCCCAGGGCTGAACCCCCAAATTATGTCACACCATCCTGGGCTAGAGCATGGTCAATTCCATCTCCACTTGACCCAGAGTCATAACACAAGTGAAATCAGATATTATTTTAAAATACCTGAAGTCCTTGCCTGAGCCCAATAAACTGCAGTCACCAAGTTTGCAACTTTAACACAGTTTAACACAGTTTATTATGTACAGTATTATAATTAAACATACAGAAAATGTAACTGACTATCTGATACTCTTTCCCAACCCCTCCTTCCTACCTACCCCCACTCTCTACACACACACACAGACACACACACACGGAAGGGACAGGGCAGTTAAGAGGTAAATAAATGATTCATTAAATAAAAGGGTAAAATATCTTTAATGCACTGGGCTGACTTCTAATTAGTATTTTTCGAAGTTCAGGCATTTGTCTTCCTTATTGGCTTGTGATGGTTTTCTCTGGCAAGGTTGTCTACTTTCTCTGTAGATTCAGGAACATTTCAGGCAGAATTCTCCGTTCCTGCGGCTAAGTGTTGACGCCAATGGAGGATCCGTGGATACGTGGAAAAATCGGCACCACACCCGCACCGATTTCGCTACCGGCCGATTTGGCTATCGGAACATGTGAAAAAGGGTGGGAGAATCGCCGGGTCCGTGCTGGACACGCGCAGGGCTGACAAGCTGCTGCCATGTGTACACTTACATCCCCCACACACGCACCAATCGTGCCCAGAAAGATGGCGCCGGTTGTGCTGGACCATGTAACTGTCCACCTCGACCACACAACCCACCTCCCAGCCACCCACAACTACTCCCCCCAGTCCAGGCAGAAGCTCCCCTGGCCTGCGGCAAGACTGTTAGCAACGTATGGCGGTGCTGGATACTGTCTGTAAGCCCTCTCCCTCTCTCTCTCTGCAGCCACCACGGCCCGCACCATCGGGAACTCGGCCCATCGGAGGCGGAGCATTGTGGGTGGGCCTGTGATATACCTTCAATTCACCAAGAGACAGAGAGAGCGAGTGAACATTAGGCTTTATTAGTCATGAACTTGCCTAGCCACAGTCGGTTGTACAGATGAATGCGCCCACAGGCGGCCCGTCTATATATGGCCCCGGTGAGGGCGGAGCCAGAGGCGAAGCCATACCGGGGTTACAGTACCATACCTGGAAGCAGCTCGTATCACCACTTCCAGGTCATAGGTTACAGTATCATACATGCATTAGGTGAATACATTCACCACAGCCTGATAATAAGATGCGAACGCGGTCGCAACCGTGCACGCGCAATGACGCAGATTTGGAAGGGTGGAGCATCGCGAATCGGCGCCAAACTTTCGCCTGCCATGATTTTGGCGTTGGGAGCTATTCTTCACCCGATCGCCGTTCCCAATTTCAGCGTCGGGCAACAGAGAATCCCGCCCTTCAAGTTTAGAACAAAGTTATGCCAGTCACTACTGCTTTCACAACAATAAAGCAGTTCTTTCACTTCAGTCAGTGTTCCTTCTCCTTTCAATGTCTGAACACTTCTGCCCAGTTCTCTCAGAAAGTATATTGCAGGAACCAATCACTGACTGCTGTCAGGTAGAACACTGACCCTGGCCAACCCACCAGTTGCTAGTTAGCCAATCGAACCTACTTCCTCCAAAGCTGGTTCCGAAGATCCACCTCCTCTTCAAACCTAAAACCTGGGAACAAAGTGTCCTAACAAGCAGGCTGCTTCAGCTTGAGTCTTCTGCTTAAAGGTACATTCCGATTATGGGTCTAAACTCAGAGTCAGAGATGCTCGTGGAGGGTCCCAGGGAGCAGGGGAATTTTCCATTGGAAGTTGAAACTTCCCGGGTAATTCCCACCAAGTTTAACGCATCAGTACCGTAAGGTCCTGACAGATTTCTCAATCATATGTCTGGCCTCTGAAGTTCCAGAGACTGGAATATTTGGGCCAATCTATTTTTATGATCTTGGTTGAGGGATGCCGGCCAGGATGCCTGACTCCCTTCAGAATACTGCCATGGGATTTTACAAGTCCACTTGAGGGGACAAATAGGGTCTTGGGCTAATCATAAAGCCAGAAGACAAGGAAATTAACTTGTGTCAAAGTTATCTCAGTGATAAAAAACAGGGACTTTCTCAACGGCACTATACTACTCCTTCTAACCACTCATCACCTGAGCTGTGAGAAATAGATTATAACAACCAGCACACTTGTTGAATTGAGAGACCCATACTTAAACTAACAGTCACAGCGCTGAACTAGTTGTCTGTGTTAGAAATCCCCCAGTATCTCCAATGCTATCAGTCTTATTGAAACTGGGTTAACCCTTTCTCACTTGAGTAGATGCACTCATTTTTTTTTCTTTCTAAATTTAGAGTACCCAATTATTTTTTTCCTAATTAAGGGGCAATTTAGCATGGCCAATCCACCTGCACATCTTTGGGTTGTGGGGGTGAAACCCACGCAAACACGGGGAGAATGTGCAAACTCCACACGGACAGTGACCCAGAGCCGGGATTGAACCTGGGACCTCGGCGCCGTGAGGCAGCAGTGCTACTCACTGCACCACAGTGTTGCCCGTAGATGCACTCATTGACTTCAAGCTGACCGAGCGTACCATCTAGGCTGACTACAAAGACACGGTCTGAAGATGCCAATCTTCAGATCAACTTTAAACTGAGATTCTCTTCCTGTCGTGGTTGGATGTCCGGGTTCTCAGGGTTTTGTTCATAGAGGGAGCATGTCTAACACAAAGTTGGGTGGGAAGGTGAGCTGTGAGGAGGATTCAGAGATCCTTCAGTGTGATTTGGACAAGTTGACAGAGTGGCAGATGGCGTATAATGTGGATAAATCTGAGGTTATCCACTTTGGTAGCAAAAACAGGAAGGCACATTATTATCTGATTGACCTGAAATTAGGAGAGGGGAATGTGCAACGAGATCTGGGTGTCCTCGTACACCAGTCACTGAAGATAAGCAGGCAGGTGCAGCAGGCGGTAAAGAAAACAAGTGGTATGTTGGCGTTCATAGCGAGAGGATTTGAGTACAGGAGCAGGAATGTCTTGATGCAATTATGCAGGGCCTTGGCGAGGCCACATCTGGAATATTGTTTGCAGTTTTGATCTCCTTCTCTGAGGAAAGGGGCTGGATTCTCTGGACGCCAACGCCGAAATACGTTCGGCAATCAGCGGGAGAATCAAAGTTCCCGACCAAATTGGGGGAGCCGCCGCTTTCGCGAAGCTCCTCCAATGCGCCGCCCCCGACCGGTCGAGTTTCCGGTGACGTCGGTCGCGTGTGGTCTCATCCATCGGGAAATCGGTGTGGAGGCTGCGGACTCAGTCCCGAGCCGCCACAGCCGGGGGAGGGCCGATCTGTGGGCAGGAGGGACTTTATAAGGGGGTGGGGCACTGTGGGGGGCTGGTCCGCTGCAGGCCGCCGCCATGCGCATGCTTTCGACTGGACGCGTCCAGCTGTATTTGCCAAAACCCCTTGGAGGCGTCCAGCTTCGTGAAGAATTTGGCATGAGCCATCTCGCTGGTGAGCTCTTCTCGTTTTGGTATTGGGTAGTGTTCCCTCATAATGTTACGGTTCAAATCTTTGGGGTCGATACAGATTTGAAGTTCCACTGACGGTTTCTTGACGCAAACTATGCAGCTAACCCAGTCTGTGGGTTCCGTGACCTTAGAAATGACGCCCTGGTCCTGGAGGTCTTGCAGCTGCTGCTTGAGGAGGTCCTTGAGGGGTGCCGGCACCCGACGCCGTGAGTGAACCACAGGGGTGGCATTTGGCTTCAATAGGATTTTGTATCGGTATGGGAGTGCGCCCATACCTTCGAACACGCTATGGTGTTGTGCTATGATGTCATCAAGTTGAGCCTGGAAGTTAACATCTGGCGAGGCTGTTGCCTGTGCGGACGACATGGTGTGAACCCACTGCACTAGGATCAGGAGTTTGCAGGCCCAAGCACCGAGCAGGGAAGCTCTGTTGGCTCCTACAATTTCAAATTGCAGCATTGCTTTTAATGACCTGTTGGACACCGCAAGCTGGCATGAGCCACTGGCAGCAATGGCATTGCCATTGTAGTCGAGGAGCTGGCAGGCCGGTGGAAGAATGCTTGGTTTGACGCGGATGGTGTCGAGGTCAGACTTTGAAATGAGGTTCGCTGAAGCGACGGTGTCCAGCTTGAAATGTATGCGAGCCTTGTTAACCGTAAAGGTGGCACACCACTCGTCATCCGGATCAATGTTCAGAATTGGGAGTTGTTTCACCATCATTGAGAAAGACAGTGCATGCTTGGTGATGATGCCCACCCGGAATGGGGATTTGAGGCCCTCAGTGTCGGAATCTGGTAGACTGTTGGGGTTGGAGTCTGTCACGGGTTGCTGTACTGACCGGACGCTCCTGCGCTGTGGCTGGGATCGCTGTGTGCTGGGCAGTGGAACAGATCTGCAAAGGGCTGCGTAGTGGCCAAGCTTGCCACACTGGAGACAGCGTCGAGATTTTGCCGGACATTGCCGCTTTAAATGGGCGGAGCCACAATTGGAACACATCATGGCGCCGACGTCAGGACGTTCCGTGCGCCACCGCGCATGCGCAGTGCGGTCGAACGACGTGCGCACTTACACGGGCTGGTCGTCTGGTCCCCTCGGTCATGGCGCGCATGCGCTGGAGCCCAGGAAAAGCGCGCGAAATGGCCACTCTTATCCAGACTCAGGTCCTGCATTTGTTTGATGGTCTGCACACGTTCTGCCTCGTGGGGGTTTTGCCTTGCCATTTCTGCCGCCCTGATATGGGAGTACCGGTTGTTAGCGTGCTCAAGGAGGACGCAGGTTTCGATAGCGATGGTAAGAGTGAGCTGCTTAACTTTCAGGAGCTGCTGGCGAAGGGAATCGGAGTGGACCCCGAAAACGATCTGATCCCGGATCATGGAATCAGTTGTCGAGTCATAGTTGCATGACTGCGCGAGGATGCGGAGATGGGTTAAAAAGGACTGAAAAGGTTCATCCTTACGCTGAAGCCTCTGCTGAAAAACGTACCGTTCAAAGCTCTCATTGACCTCGATGTCGCAGTGGCTGTCGAACTTCAGCAGAACTGTTTTAAACTTTGTCTTGTCCTCACCTTCAGCAAATGTGAGGGATTTGTAGATGTGGATAGTCTGGTCCCCAGCTGTAGAAAGGAAGAGAGCGATCTTCACCAACATCCGATGCGGCCTTGAGGTCGGTGGCTTCAAGATATAGCTGGAACCTCTGCTTGAAAATCTTCCAGTTTGCACCGAGGTTGCCGGTGGTGCGGAGCTGCGGGGGAGGGCGGACGCTGTCCGTGTTACCGGATGGCTGATCGCTGGTCAAGGCAGACTATCTCAAGGTAGGTCCGTCAAACTCGAGCATGACTCACTGGTACCATGATGTGTTGGGTAAGCTGGGTCTGCGAGGACTGCATTTGGTGTAGTAGAGAGAGAGACAGGCTTCCAACACTTGAAAAGATGCAACACGATTTTATTGAACAACTAACTATAATACATGCTTAACTGTGGGTTGACACTATGCTGACTTGACTGGAGACCTGAGGCTACCCTGACCAGACTATCTGACTGCCACATGGTGTTTGTTCTAGTTGCTGCTCACGAGTTCTGACTGTCTCAGAGGCTGGATCCCGAGAGAGCGGGAAAACTGGTGCCCTCTGGCTTCATAGTGGTCATGTCCTGAGACAAGATTTGCTCAGCCGTTCCCATTATTGTCCTGGTCGACATTCGTTCTTGAACTGATCACTTGACTATTAACCCAATGCTGATCCAGGAAATTTGATGTGATTGTAATTCAGAAGTACCTCAGGAATGCTGCGGTTTGGAAGGCGCTATATAAATGCAAGTTCGTTCTTTTGTCTGACTGTTGATCCAAGGTGAGGCAGCCACGGTAATGCTGTGACTCGATATCCCAAGGAAAAGAGGGGGGAACTTAAATGTTTGTCAGCTCTCAGCATTTATTCCAGGAACAGACGTTTTAGACTCAACATCCTGGGGTTTATGCTCTCCATGAGCCTCATCCCATCCTTCTTCATCGGATCCCACTCACATTCACTTCTAGTCTGTTGTCCTTCATGTCTTAGTCAATCTCAAATGCACCTCTGTCAATCACCTCGTGGTGGTGAGTTCTACATTCAACCACGCTCTGGATAAAGAAATCCCTATTGAATTTCTGAGTGACTGCCCTGTATCAATGGACCCTGAGTTCCTGTCTCCTCCACAAGTGGAAATATTGCAGGGGGTGTGATTTTCCGGTCCCGCCGATAGTGAACCCCCGCCATGGGTTTCCTGGTGACGGGATAGATTCAATGGGAAATCCCATTGTCAGCAGCAGGACTAGAGGATCCTGCAGCCAGCCAATGACGGCACTCATCCTACCACTGAAAAACCCACTGCTAGGTCACTGAAAATCCCCCCTGTCTCTATGTATAGAACCATTGAATCCCTACAGTGCAGATAGAGGCCATTTGGCCCATCGACTCTGCACTGACCCTCCGAAAGAGCACCCGAGACATGTCCAGCCCCCTGTCTTTCCCACCTCCTAAACTGCACTACCTTGGTCACTAAGGGACAATTTTAGCATAGCCAATCCACCTAACCCGCACATCTTTGGACTGTGGGAGGAGACTGGAGTACCCGGGTAAAACCCAAGCAGACACAGGGAGAATGGTCAAACTCCACACAGGCTGTCGCCTGAGGCCGGAATTGAACCCTAGTTTCTGTGGGCTGTGAGGCAGCAGTGCTAACCACTGTGCCACCCGTTCATAATCTTCAAAATTCAAACAGGTTACAGGGCAGTCCTCTCCTTTGCAGAGAAAAGAGCCCCAGCCTGCTCACTTTCCTGATAGAAATTTTGTTTTTGGTTGTTTTAAAAAAAATTTAGAGTACCCAATTCATTTTTTCCAATTAAGAGGCAATTTAGCGTGGCCAATCCACCTAGCCTGCACATCTTTGAGTTGTGGGGGGGAAACCCACGCAAACATGGGGAGAATGTGCAAACACCACACGGACAGTGACCCAGAGCTGGGAACGAACCTGCGACCTCGGTGCCGTGAGGCAACAGGGCTAACCCACTTTCCTGATAGATATAACCTCTTCTACGCACCTTCGCCTACCACTTCCTATAATATGGAGACAGAACCGTGTACAGAATCCCAAGTATTCTCGACAAGTTTCATATGGCTCTCTGCTTTTCAGTTCTATAAACCACAAATTTCGCACCATTTGCCAGTTTTGAAATTGTCCTTCCAATTCCTGAGTCCAAATCATTTATGAAAGTGGAACCAGCCACTAATCCTTGTGAAACACAACTTTCTGCTGTTTGCAGGCCAGATGAACTACCTTTAAATCCCGGCCCTCTGTTTTGTCCTTTGTAGCCAACTTGTTATCCAAAGTGCAATTTGTCTCCTGACACCCATATGTTCTGATCTCGGTCTTGAGTCTATTATAGTCAAAGATCTTTCGAAAGTCCAAATCTATCGACAGCATTAGCCTTCATATCTATCCTATCCTTTAAGGAATTCCATAAATTTCAACAATCCACATTGACTACTTTTTATTGTATTTTTGATTTTTGAATGGTTTTCAACAAAATCTTTAAGAATTCCACTGTCAGGGCAGCACGGTGGCCTAGTGGTTAGCACAACCGCCTCACGGCGCTGAGGTCCCAGGTTCGATCCCGGCTCTGGGTCACTGTCCGTGTGGAGTTTGCACGTTCTCCCCGTGTCTGCGTGGGTTTCGCCCCCACAACCCAAAAATGTGCAGAGTAGGTGGATTGGCCATGCTAAATTGCCCCTTAATTGGAAAAAATAATTGGGTAATATAAATAAAAAAAAAAAAAAATTCCACTGTCTTCCCTAATAGTAGTCACTGCTATTAAGTTATTTAGTCCATTGTCCCCCAGGCTTGTTTAATCTATTTAGATATTGCTACCCACCAGTGCTTTGACATTATTCTCTTCACTAATTTGATATATATATTGCCTCAGCTATCTCCCTTTAATTTCTTCATCAGCAATCCCTCCTGTCAAGGATGATTCTTCCTCATGGTTGATTATGAGCTGTCAAGTGTTGGCTGTAGGTTTGCAGATGGCTTACGAGCTCCATCTTAGCCTTGCAGACTCTTCCACAGAGCGGACATTGGTTGTCGGCCAGATTGATGTCAGGGCGGTTCGATTCACTCCTCCAGCTGACTCATTTGGGCCATGGGGGTGTGGCGATTCTAGCCCCTATTGTAGCCCCCCCCCCCCCCCCCCCCCCCCCCCCCCTCCCCCGGCCTCACTGGTGTATGGAGCCCTCGGCTCCTGTAGCCACCCAGCCTGCAGCTGGGGAGTTGCCTCCACTCAGCTGCTGGGCCTGGCACCCCAGCAAGGGATCCTGAATCAGGATCCATCCCAGTGTGCACATTAGCAATGGGCTCTCTTCTGCTACCACAGAAAAGAATGCTGTTTGAGTGAATAGTTGTCCAGATCAGTGGCTGAGGATCTAGGCCAAGACTAATAGCAAACTCTTAGCTCCCGGTTAGATTTAGATTCTGTGCCAGTTGAAAAAACATTTTGGAAAAGCCAAGTCATGTTCTTTATTCCCAACAGTTGAATTCTCAGGGACTATGTACATGTTTATTGTGACAGGCACGATGAGGTTTCAAACAATAAAGCCCAAGAGGGCTGGAAGCCCTCAGGTTTCAGGCAGGCTGGGCTTAATTAACTGAGTAGGGTGCAAGAATTAGCCTGAGTATTCCCCTGTTTGGGGGGGGGGGGGGGAGAGAGAGCTAAAGGAACTGGGGTTCCTGCTCCGAGTGAATAAAAGCATCATCGGGTGGCACGGTGGTGCAGTGGATAGCACTGCTGCCTCACGCCGCTGAGGACTCGGGTTTGATCTTGGCACCGGATCACTGTCCATGTGGAGTTTGCACATTCTCTCCATGTCTGCGTGGGCCTCACTTCCACAACACAAAAAGATGCGCAGGGTAGGTGGATTGGCCACGCTAAATTGCCCCTTAATTGGAAAAAAAGAATGGGGTACTCTAAATTTATTTTTAGAATATCAAAACATCATCGGGGGCTCAATATCTAGGCCCACTCATGAAGAAAATCTTTGGAAGATTGCGCTATACCTGTTGAATCTCGAGATAGCGTCTTTAGGGGAAGACTAAAGTTAACCCACTGACAGTATTATTTCAATAGGAAATACAGCAATAATGAGGTTAGTGGGTTCATAATGAGGTTACAGTGGTTTATTTAGTGTTTTTCTGCAGAACTCTGTGAAGGAAAGAAGATTGCTTTGTATATTTCTCAATTATATTTCACATTTTCTACAGTGGAAACACATATGCGATGCCCCTGCAGTGGAATAATCTGCCTGCTGTCACATAAGAAATGGGAACTTGCGCTCAGTACCGAAGGGTGACTGAAACCAGCACAATTGATGTAAACAAGAACGGATAGGCAAGGAGTGGGAATTGGCGAAAAATAAAGGAAAACCATCACGGGAGTAGGATTGGTTGAGCCATACTTGCAAGTGCACAGATGGGCTGCAACATTAGGGAAGAGAGAAGCTTGTTCTCCCTGATGTCCTGGCCATTGTAATAGTTATCTCTCAACCAATACAGGACATTCTAAAGTGCTTTGCAACCAATGAACACTTTCTGAAATACTGTCCTGTGAGAGTACCTTTAAGAAATGGGTGTTTATAAATGGGTGTATAAATATCTGTAGTGAGAGTATCTTTAAGAAATGGGTGTTTATTACTGCAGTGATGTCAGAGAGTGGGTGGAGCTGGGCTGTCTGTCAGCTTTTTACTTTCGCTTTAGGCTTTTTGCAGCAGGGTGGGTTTGGTTTCATTTTAGTTTTGGAGAAGCTGCAATCACAGCAGGACGTGTATGAATCTTTGCAAGCTTATGGGTGTCCATTTGCTGATTTCAACGTGGTAACTGTTCTCAGTAGTGAAGTTAAGCCTGATGTCTTTCTGTTAAAAGGTTTTGTTTTAAGTCTTATGGATGTTAAAAGGAAAGCTCAAGGATTACTTAGTGTTGTAGTCTTTGGGGGTTGTACTTGAATTGATGGTTGCTAAGATGTTCATTGTATGTTTTAAAAAGGTTAACTTGAGTTCATAGAATAAACATTGTTTTGCTTTAAAAAATACTTTTCCATTTCTGCTGTACCACACCTGTAGAGTGGGCCATGTGCTCCCCACACCACAATCTATTTAAACGTTGTGGGTCAGGTGAATTCCATGATACACCTTGGGGTTCTCTAAACCCTGGCCCATAACAACACAGACACTGTTAATTTTCACACTGCGAGATCTCAAAGACAGCAATGCAATAGGTAACCAGATACCCCTTTTTAGTGTTGATGGATTGAGGGATATATATTGTCCGGTACCTGAGGGAACTCTCCCCTCTTCTTACAATAATGCCTTTAAGATATTTAATGCTCACCTGAGGGGGCAGGTAGGCCCTGGGTTCAATGTCTCTTCCATTGGCAGTACGGCATTCCCTCAGTGGTAGCCTCAACAATGTGCTCAAGACTCTGGAGTGGGCCTTGAACCTTTGGTTCTGAAACATTGAACAAACTAGACCAGCAACCAAATGAGGGAACAACATCTTACATATACATTGTGCCTTTAGCAGAGGGACATGTTCTAAAACGCTCCAAACATTTTCAAACAAATGTTGAGCCACATCAAACAAAATTGGGTCACATGATCAAAAGTGTGGTCCAAGAACTTAGAATCTTTACGGGGAGAAAAGAGGTGGAGAGAAAGCAAGACTTTGCTGAAAAAGGGTGGAATTCCAGGGTTTAGAACCTAGGTAACTGAAAACATAGCCAACAATACTGGAGTAAAGGAAACTGAGGATGTGTAAGAGGCCAGAACTGAAGGAATGCAGAACCTCCTAACCTTGGAGGGTTCGAAACAGTTACAGGGATAGTGAGGATGTGGAGATGCCGGCGTTGGACTGGGGTGAGCACAGTAAGAAGTCTTACAACACCAGGTTAAAGTCCAACAGGTTTGTTTCAAACACGAGCTTTCGGAGCACGGCTCCTTCTTCAGGTGAATGGAAAGGCTTGTTCCAGAAATGTTTATATAGACACAGTCAGAGATGCCCCGGAATGCGAGCACCTGCAGGCAATCAAATCATCAAAGATGCAGAGAGAGAGGTAACTCCAGGTTAAAGAGGTGTGAATTGTCCCAAGCCAGTTCAGTCGGTAGGCCTCTGCAAGTCCAGGCTTGTTGGTGGGGGCCGAATGTAATGCGACATGAATCCCAGATCCCGGTTGAGTCCGCATTCATGCGTGCGGAACTTAGCTATAAGTTTTTGCTCAGCAATTTTGCGTTGTCGCGTCTCCTGAAGGCCTCCTTGTAGAATGCTGACCCGGAGATCAGAGGCTGAATGTCCTTGACTGCTGAAGTGTTCCCCAACTGGAAGGGAACAGTCCTGCCTGTTGATAGTCGCACGATGCCCGTTTATTCGTTGTCGCAGTGTCTGCATGGTCTCGCCAATGTACCACGCTTCGGGACATCCTTTCCTGCAGCGTATGAGGTAGACTACATTGGTCGAGTCGCACGAGTATGCGCCGCGTACCTGGTGGGTGGTGTTTCCACGTGTAATGGTGGTGTCCATGTTGATGATCTGGCATGTCTTGCAGAGATTACCCTGGCAGGGTTTTGTGGTGTTGTGGTTGCTGTTCTGAAGGCTGGGTAATTTGCTGCAAACAATGGTTTGTTTGAGGTTGCGCGGTTGTTTGAAGGAACTCAATAAGTTCCATCCCACCATCAAACTCACCATGGACTATTCTCCAAATTCAGTTCCATTCTTGGACACACTCGTCTCCATCAAGGACGGTCACCTCAGCACCTCGCTTTACCGCAAGCCCACAGATAATCTCACGATGCTCCACTTCTCCAGCTTTCACCCGAAACACATTAAAGAAGCCATCCCCTATGGACAAGCCCTCCGTATACACAGGATCTGCTCAGACAAGGAGGAGCGCAACAGACACCTACAGATGCTGAAAGATGCCCTCGTACGAACGGGATATGCCGCTCGACTCATTGATCGACAGTTCCACCGCGCCACAGCAAAAAACCGCACCGACCTCCTCAGAAGACAAACACGGGACACCACTGACAGAGTACCCTTCGTCGTCCAGTACTTTCCTGGGGCGGAGAAACTACGACATCTTCTTCGCAGCCTCCAACACATCATCAGCGAGGATGGACATCTTGCCAAGGTCATCCCCACACCCCCACTACTGGCCTTCAAACAACCGCGCAACCTCAAACAAACCATTGTTTGCAGCAAATTACCCAGCCTTCAGAACAGCAACCACAACACCACAAAACCCTGCCAGGGTAATCTCTGCAAGACATGCCAGATCATCGACATGGACTCCACCATTACACGTGGAAACACCACCCACCAGGTACGCGGCGCATACTCGTGCGACTCGACCAATGTAGTCTACCTCATACGCTGCAGGAAAGGATGTCCCGAAGCGTGGTACATTGGCGAGACCATGCAGACACTGCGACAACGAATAAACGGGCATCGTGCGACTATCAACAGGCAGGACTGTTCCCTTCCAGTTGGGGAACACTTCAGCAGTCAAGGACATTCAGCCTCTGATCTCCGGGTCAGCATTCTACAAGGAGGCCTTCAGGAGACGCGACAACGCAAAATTGCTGAGCAAAAACTTATAGCTAAGTTCCGCACGCATGAATGCGGACTCAACCGGGATCTGGGATTCATGTCGCATTACATTCGGCCCCCACCAACAAGCCTGGACTTGCAGAGGCCTACCGACTGAACTGGCTTGGGACAATTCACACCTCTTTAACCTGGAGTTACCTCTCTCTCTGCATCTTTGATGATTTGATTGCCTGCAGGTGCTCGCATTCCGGAGCATCTCTGACTGTGTCTATATAAACATTTCTGGAACAAGCCTTTCCATTCACCTGAAGAAGGAGCCGTGCTCCGAAAGCTCGTGTTTGAAACAAACCTGTTGGACTTTAACCTGGTGTTGTAAGACTTCTTACAGGGATAGTGAGGGTTGAGGACATGGCATTTTGAATCCCCAGGAGTTTAAATCTTTAAAAAATATTAAGCATCAGGTAGTATTGAAAGGAGACAATGGGTGTCTTCAAATAGGTTGAGTGTCAACATGCAAATCCTTCCAAATATGACAATGGCTTCTAGTAAGAGCAGGAGAGACTCCTGGTCAGCAACGCTTGATGTGGAATGGCGCCCCTCAAGCTATAAGCTTCTGGTGACAAAGTAGTGACCTGTTCCAAGAATTACCAGCTATTGTCATGTGAGAGTGCCTTTAAGAAATGGATGTTTAAGCAATGTACCTTTAAGAAATGAAGCAGCTCATATTACTGAAGTGATGTCAGAGGTGGAGCTGTTTTTTTTAGCTCAGCCATTTTGCAGTGTTTTAGTTTCAGTTTTGAGGAAAAGAGCTTGGGTGTGCCTGTGTTTGCAGTGAGCTGGATCTGTGGTAATCTCTGCCAGGAAAGACTATCTCTGAATCATTTGGGTGATTTAAACTCATAATAGTAATGTCTTTAAGCCGGTTTTTTTCCTTTTAAAGGTGCTAAGTCTTTTGGAGGTTTGAAGGAACATTTTGAGGGATTATTTAGTGTTGTATTATTTTCGGGGTTACATTTGAAGTAAGGGGTGGTAAGTGATCCAATGTTTATTTAAAAAGGTTAAGTTGAATTCATGGAATATACATTGTTTTGTGTTTAAAAACCCACGTGTCCATAATTGTAATACCACACCTGGAGACCAAGCCATGTGCTTCAAAAGCAACAATACATTAAAGAGAGAGGTTGGTTGAACTCCATGATACATTTTAGGGTTATGATAACGCCGCTCCCATAACAATTGGGGACTCGAGGGGGATAAAAGTCTATCTATTGGATTGGCTTTTGTGAACTTAAAGACAGTAAAGGATTGTTGCTTTTCCGGTGTGGTATTTTAGTTTAAGTGGGGAGAGTGTTGTGAACAATGGCTCTTTCAGAGTGATGGAACCATCAATTCTACGGACACGTGCTTGTAGGATTAGAATAGCAGTTTTAATATACTTACAACAGAGCCAGCCTGTTCGCCGTTGAACATTCGATGAACTGGCTGGCTGGCTCTGTGGCACGGATCTTTATTAGGCAGCTCCAGGGGGAGGAGTTATGGGCGGAGCCAAGGGGGGAGCCCAGTACAAACTCTCGAGTACTCCCAGAGCTACTCCCCTGGTGGTCAGGTAGTGCAACTGCACTTACAATATCGGTACGTATATACAATGGGAACAGAGTGACATTGGTAACTTATAACACCGTGTGAATCTCATTCACCACATTCACCCCTGTGAAAAAAATCAAGTCCGGCGGGGGTGGTGGCTCACAGAGTTAGTCTGTCCGGTGGACGAATTGTTCGTTGCGATCTGCGGAGCACCGGGATTGCAGCCTCTTGCGGTGGCTGGGTGGGTGTTGAGAGCTGGGGTATGATGGCAGACTCCGGGGCGGGTCTCGTCCAAACTTCATACACCTCTGGCTCGACCGGCGGCTGGGGGCGGGCTAGTGCTGGCGCGTGGAACAGGTGGGGCGAGCTTGCGGGATCGGGGGTGCGAGGGGGCGGCAGCATAGGGAACAGGGTAAGTTTGATCCTCCACCGAAGGATTTTATCGTTTTTTATTTTGCCCCTTTGCGAGTTGTCAAACATAAAGGCAACCGATCGTTGGTCGGTGATGATGGTGAACCTCCTACCTGCGAGGTAGTGCCTCCAGTGACGAACAGCCTTCACAATGGCTTGTGCTTCCTTCTTGACTGAGGAGTGTCGGAGTTCTGAAGCGGATAGGGTACGGGAGAAAAATGCTACAGGCCTCCCTGCCTGATTTAAGGTGGCTACTAGAGCTACCTCTGAGGCGTCGCTCTCAACCTGAAAGGGAGTGGATTCATCCACCGCCCGCATGGCTGCTTTGGCGATGTCCTCCTTGATGCAGCTGAAGGCCTGGCGCGCCTCAGCAGACAGGGGAAATCGTGTGGCCTTAAAGAGTGTGCGGGCTTTGTCTGCATTTTGAGGGACCCACTGGGCGTAGTATGAGAAGATCCCCAAGCACCATTTGAGGGCCTTGGGGCAATGAGGGAGGGGGAGTTCTAAGCATACGGTCCGGGTCTGGGCCCAGGACTCCGTTCTCCACGATGGAGCCGAGGATGGCCAGTCTGTTTGTGCGGAAAACGCATTTCTCCTTGTTATAAGTGAGGTTTAATTTCTGTTCCGTCTGGATAAAACGGTGGAGGTTGGCGTCGTGGTCCTGCTGGTCATAGCCGCAGATGGTAACATTGTCCAGATACGGAAACGTGGCCCGCAGCCCGTACTGGTCTACCATTCGCTCCATTGCTCGTTGGAACACCGAAACCCCATTAGTGACGCCGAAGGAAACCCGGAGGAAATGGAAGAGGCGACAATCGGCCTCGAACGCCGTGTAGTGGCGGTCCTCCAGGCGGATTGGGAGCTGGTGGTATGCAGACTTCAGATCCACCGTGGAAAATAGCCGATATTGGCGATCTGGTTAACCATGTCTGCAATTCTGGGGAGGGGATACGCGTCTAGGAGCGTAAAGCGATTTATGGTCTGACTATAGTCGACGACCATGCAAAATTTTTTCCCGGACTTGACGACCACCACCTGAGCTCTCCAGGGACTATTACTGGCCTCTATGGTCCCCTCACTGAGCAGCCGTCGGACCTCCGATCGGATAAAGACCCTATCCTGTAGGCTCTATCGCCTGCTGCGAGTAGCTACTGGTTTGCAATCTGGAGTGAGATTGGCGAAGAGAGGAGGGGGGGAGATGCGCAGCGTGGTGAGGCTGCAGATAGTGAGTGGGGGCAGGGGCCCGCCGAAGCTGAGGGTGAGGCTCTTGAGGTTGCACTGGAAATCCAGGCCTAATAAGAGTGGCGCGCAGAGGTCGGGCAGGACATAAAGTTTAAATTTCGAATAACTAGCGCCCCGAATTGTGAGCGTAGCGACGGTGCGTCCTTGGATTTGGCTGAGTGGGAGCCCGAAGCGAGGGCGATAGTTTGGCTCACAGGAAAAATAGGAAGCTCTCGGTGCTCCCGGAGTCAAAGAGGCATGGCGTACTGTACCCGTTGATCTGGACCTCCGCCATCGAACTTCGTAGGCGCTTGGGGCGGGATTGATCTAGTGTGACCGCGTTGAGTTGCGGGCCGCGTGATGGGTGCCCGGGGAAGTCGTAGTCTTCCGAGTGGCCGTCCGGTCGAGTAGATGCCGGTACGTTCTGGCGAGCTTGATGCAGGATCGCTGCGCTGAGTTGCGGGCCGCGTGATGAGTACCCGGGAAGTCGTAGTCTTCTGATGAGCTATCTGAGCATGGAGATGCAGATGGGGCCCGTGGATCGCACGTGGTGAGCGGTGAGGAAGATGGCATCCAAGATGGCGGCCCCCATGGATCGCACGTCGCGGGAGGGGGCAGAGTTGGGGCGTAGGCCGCAGCGTTTCGGGCCCCGCAGTCCCGCTGGTGCTGGGAGCAATTTGTTCTCTCTACTGGGGTGTTAGAAACTGGGGCCCTTTTCGCGAGGCACACTCTGGCATAGTGGCCTTTCTTCCCGCAGCTGCTGCAGGTCGCGGATTGGGCTGGGCAATGCTGCCGCGGGTGCTGACTTTGTCCACAGAAATGGCAGGCTGGGGCAGCTGAGTAGCTGGCTGGGGCAGCAGAGTAACTGGCTGGGGCCGCGGAGTAACTGGCTTTGGCAGCGTGGTAGCTGGGGGGCCGTGCGGCACAGGCCTGGGGGTGTTGTTGGTTGGGGGCCCACGATGGGGTCGCGGGGTCCACGGGAAACGAGGTGAGGCTGCGGAAGGAGACTTCCATTGTGGTAGCAGCCTCCACAGTAATGTCTATGTCTTGGGCCCCCTTTTCCAGCAGCCTTTGGCGCACATAGTTTGATCTGAGGCCCGCTACAAAAACATCCCGCACGGCAAGCTCCCTATGTTCGGCCACGGTAACGGCCTGGTAGTTACAGTCATTGGAAAGATTGTTAAGTTCCCGTACGAATTCAGCTAGTGTTTCTGTCGGCCGCTGACGGCGAGTCGTAAACACATGGCGTGCATAAATCTCGTCGATGGGCCTAACGTACATTTTGTCCAATATCGCCAGCGCTGCGGTATAAGAACCGGCCGGGTTTAGCTGCGTGGAGATTCTGTGGCTTACGCTCGCGTGCAGTAGGCTAGCTTTTGTTCCTCCGTTGTTCCAGCGGTGCTGGCTTCTGCCAGGTAGGCCTTAAAACATCTCAGCCAGTGGGAGAAAATTTCTTTAGCCTCTGCATCCTGCGGGTCGAGTTCTAGGCGTCCGGGCTTGAGGGCTGTTTCCATGATTTACTTCGACTGTTTCGTAAGTATATTAAATTGATGGAACCATCAATTCTACGGACACGTGCTTGTAGGATTAGAATAGCGTTTTTAATATACTTACAACAGAGCCATTGAACTTTCGATGAACTGGCTGGCTGGCTCTGTGGCACGGATCTTTATACAGCAGCTCCAGGGGGAGGAGTTCTGGGCAGAGCCAAGGGGGGAGCCCAGTACAAACTCTCGAGTACTCCCAGAGCTACTCCCCCTGGTGGTCAGGTAGTGCAACTGCACGTACAATATCGGTACGTATATCCAATGGGAACAGAGTGACATTGGTAACTCATAACACCGTGTGAATCGCATTCACCACACAGAGGCTCAGAAGTTTTTGGGGGTGGTGAATGTCACACGCAGTAACTTACGGACAAAGACGAAAAGCAGACTGTTAGATTTGGCAAAAACATTGCAGTTAACATTACCTGACAAAATGCGAAAAGATGAGGTAATTATGACGGTGGTTAAGCATTTAAAGTTGCCTAAGATAGAGCCTGACTCATTGGAACTGGCAAAAATTCAGTTGCAAATTAAACAAATGGAACATTACATTGGCTTAAATATGAAAGAGAGAGAGAGGAAAAAGAAAGAGAGAGAGAGAGAGAGGGGAAAAAGAAAAGGAGAGAGAAGAAAGGAGAAAAGAAAGAATAGCCCTAGCAGAACAAAAAGAAAAAGAAAGGGAGATACAGATCAGGGAAAAAGATAAAGAGAGGGAGTTTGAACTTCAGAAAATGGCCATGAAACATGAAAGGCAATTAAAACTGGCAGACATAAAGGGAAACGTACAGTTGGATGATAGTGATGAGGATAGTGAGAAAGAGCGTCATAGTCGAAGGCTTGGTGGGAATCTATTTAAATATGTCCAAGCATTGCCAAGGTTTGACAAGAAGGAGGTAGAAGCCTTTTTCATTTCATTTGAGAAGGTAGCTAAACAAATGAAATGGCCACAGGACATGTGGGTATTACTGATTCAAACAAAGCTGGTAGGTAGAGCTTGTGAAGTGTTTGCATCACTACCGGAAGAAGTATCTGGAATGTATGAGGAGGTGAAGAAATCCATCTTAAGTGCATATGAGCTAGTGCCTGAAACTTACAGACAAAGGTTTAGAAATTTAAGAAAAAAATTTGGTCAAACATACATGGAGTTTGAAAGGCTCAAACAGAGTAATTTTGATCGGTGGATAAGGGCTTTGTAAACAGACCAAACGTATGAAGCTCTCAGAGAAATTATACTTTTGGAGGAGTTTAAAAATTAAATTCCTGATGTAGTGAGAACTCATGTGGACGAGCAGAGGGTCAAAACTGTGAGATTTGCAGCAGAAATGGCAGATGATTATGAATTAGTTCAGAAATCAAAGATTGGTTTCCGACATCAGTTTCTGCCGGTGAGGGATAGAAACTGGGGACATGAGAAATACTCAAGTGGTAAAGGTAAAGGTGATCTGATGGGAGACAATAAAGAGAGTGTACCTCAGATTAAAAAAAGAAATCCAGGAGGATGGAAAAGAAATGAAAAGTTTCAAATGTTTTCACTGTAATAAACTAGGCCATGTAAAGTCACGGTGTTGGTGGTTGACGAAAAGCACTGGGAAGGCTGATGTGGTAAAACAGGATAAGACAGTGGGATTTGTTAGAGTGGTAAAGGAAAGCCCCAGGGGAGGGAAGGAGGTGCAAACGATTGTACAGCATATTCAAGAAGTAATTGTTAAGAAGGTGCCAGATGTCTTTAAAGAATTTACTTGTGTGGGTAAAGTTTACTCATGTGTATCAGGAGCAGGTAAAGAAGTCTCAATTTTAAGAGATACAGGGGCTAGTCAATCTTTAATGGTAAGAGATGAGAATTATGTAGTTTGGGAATTATGTGGTTTGGGAAGAATGTTGCCAGAAAAGGTGGTGATATGTGGAATTCAGGGTGAGAGGAGTAGCATTCCATTATATAAGGTAAGGTTGGAAAGTCCAGTGAAGAGTGGTGAAGTGGTAGTAGGAGTAATAGAGAAACTATCTTGTCCAGGAATACAGCTTATCTTGAGTAATGATATAGCAGGTGGGAGTGATGCCTACTGTTGTTGATAAGCCAGTGGAAAATCAGACAACTGAAGTGTTGAAGGACGAATATCCTGGGATTTTTCTGGATTGTGTAGTAACCCGGTCGCAAAGTCACAGGTTTAGACAAGAGGAGAAATCAAAGCGTGAAGATGAAGTTGAAGTGCAATTATCAGAAACGATTTTTGATCAGATGGTTGAAAAAGAACAAGAACAGGTGGAGGATGAGGCGGATATTTTTAGTTCAGAAAAATTGGTGGAGTTACAACAGAAAGATGTAGAAATAAAATGGATATATCAGAAAGCATAGACGGAAGAGGAATCTGAGAGTATACCAGAGTGTTATTACCGTAAAAGTGATGTCTTGATGAGAAAATGGAGACCTGTACATATGCAGGCGGATGAAAAGTGGGCAGAAGTTCATCAAGTAATTTTGCCGGTAGGGTTTAGAAAGGAGGTGTTGCGAGTTGCACATGAGGTACCAGTAGGAGGTCATTTGGGAATCAGGAAAACTCAAGCTAAAATCCAGAAACATTTTTATTGGCCTGAACTGCATAAAGATGTGGTTAAATTTTGTCAATCATGTCACACATGTCAAGTGATAGGGAAACCTCAAGCAGTGATAAAACCAGTGCACTTAATACCCATTCCAGCATTTGAGGAACCTTTTACGAGGGTCCTAATTGATTGTGTAGGACCGCTTCCTAAAGCAAAACGTGGGAATCAATATCTTTTGACTATAATGGATGTGTCTACTAGGTTTCCAGAGGCCATTCCAGTAGATAATATTACAGCTAAAAGGATTGTGAAGGAGTTACTTAAATTCTTTACTAGATATGGACTACCCACAGAAATTCAATTGGATCAAGGATCAAATTTTACTTCAAAGTTATTCAAAGAAGTTATGAATAGCGTAGGAATAAAACAATTTAAATCAACTGCGTATCATCCAGAATCGCAGGGAGCGTTGGAAAGGTGGCATCAGACATTAAAGACAATGTGGAGGGCGTATTGTCAAGATTATCCAGAGGATTGGGATAAAGGAATTCCATTTGTATTGTTTGCAATTAGGGATGCACCTAATGAGTCTCCCAAATTTAGTCCTTTTGAACTAATTTTTGGTCATGAGGTAAGAGGACCACTTAAATTGATTAAGGAGAAATTGGTGGGTGAGAAATCGGAAATTACACTATTGGATTACATGTCAAATTTTAGGGAATGATTAAAAAGAGCAGGTGAATTGGCTAGACAACATTTGAAAGTTGAACAAAATGTGATGAAACGGGTAGCGGACAAGAAATCCAAAGTTCGTAGTTTTGTCAGTGGGGATAAAGTTTTAGTGTTGTTACCAGTGGTAGGTGAGCCTTTAAAAGCTAGGTTTTGTGGACCGTATCAGATTGAAAGGAAATTAAGTGAGGTGAATTATGTGGTAAAAACACCAGATAGAAGGAAGACTCACCGAGTGTGTCCTGTGAATATGCTTAAAAGGTACTTTGAAAGAGGAGAGAAAAAGGAAGTTTTAATGATTCTAACTCAAAGTGACGAACCAAATCCAGATGACTGTGGATTTGACATAGCTCAAATTGGAAAATGCGGATGTTCTTAAAAATTGGGATGAATTGTTGAGTTACCTTCCAGAGGAAAAACGAACTGACCTGAAAGAGTTATTGATATCAAATGGACAAGTTTGTAGAGATAAATTGGGAAGTACTAAAATGGCTATACATGATTTAGATGTGGGAAATGCTGTTCCTATCAAACAACATCCATATAGACTTAATCCTTTAAAATTGGCACAGGTTAACAGAGAGATTGAGAGTATGCTGAAAAATGACATAATTGAAGTGGGTTGCAGCCAATGGAGCTCACCCATAGTGATGGTACCTAAACCAGATGGTACCCAACGGTAGTGTGGGGACTATTGAAAGGTGAATGCAGTTACAAGAACGGACTCTTACCCTATCCCACGTTTGAAGGATTGCATTGAGCAAGTGGGGAAATCTGCTTTTATTTCCAACTTCCAGACGTGGAAAGAACATTTAAAACATCGTATGGAGTTCTTCGATCGACTTCAGGAGGCAGGTTTGGTGATGAACCCAGCTGAAAGTAAATTTGGAGAAGCCGGAATCACTTTCCTAGAGGAGTTTCCGATACCCTCAAGACGAATGGAAATAATGCAATTTCTTAGCATGAGTGGATTTGATCGAACCTTTGTGCAAACGTTTTTGTGGCGTGATTACTCCACTGATGGACTGCTAAAGAAACGTCAAAAATTTCAATGGACAGCGGACTTTCAACAGGCATGTGACTGCCTGAAAGCTGTGATAACCGATGCTCTTGTATTGGAGAATTGCAAGGGACTCTGTGATCAGATTGAACTGAAGTATCTAACCTTAAAGAGAATTGCCGAGGCGTAGAGGAATGAATAAGTTGTGCATTGACTTCCTTGTTCAAAGAGACTGTCATTCGAGAAGGATTTCAGTTGGAGGACGAAGAATGAGAAAGATGGACTTTATTATTATGCTTGTTTGCGTGTTTTTTTTGTGAAATGAAAAAGTATATTTACTGTGTACATTTCTTAGTGGAGGGTGCAAAAGTGAAAAATGAAACCATCTTGAAGTTGATGGTTTATTTTTTTCTTGGGGGGAGGTGTCATGCGAGAGTACCTTTAAGAAATGGATGTTTAAGCAATGTACCTTTAAGAAATGAAGCAGCTCATATTACTGAAGTGATGTCAGTGTCGGTGGAGTTGGGTTTTTTAGCTCAGCCATTTTGCAGTGCTTTAGGTTCAGTTTTGAGGAAAGAGCTTGGGTGTGTCTGTGTTTGCAGTGAGCTGGATCTGCGGTAATCTCTGCCAGGAAAGAATATCTCTGAATCATTTGGGTGATTTAAACTCATAATAGTAATGTCTTTAAGCTGATGTGTTTCTGTTTAAAGGTGTTAAGTCTTTTGGAGGTTTGAAGGAACATTTTGAGGGATTATTTAGTGTTGTATTATAATAGGGGTTATCTTTGAAGGGGTGGGAAGTGATCCAATGTTTATTTAAAAAGGTTAAGTTGAATTCATGGAATAAACATTGTTTTGTGTTTAAAAACCCACGTGTCCATAATTGTAATACAACACCTGGAGACCAAGCCGTGTGCTTCAAAAGCAACAATACATTAAAGGGAGAGGTTGGTTGAACTCCATGATACATTTTGGGGTTCTGAAAACGCCGCTCCCATAACACTATGGAGACAGACAAAAGTCTACCTTAATACACCACTAGATGTAGGATGGAATGGACATCTTTCCTGCTGGCTGGAGAGCTGGTGGGAGCCCCGCGTCACCTCCTTTCGGGAAGGCCAGGAAATTATATTCTAATCATTCCCTTAACCTCACGGTACCTTTGGGGCCTCACGGTAGCATGGTGGTTAGCATCAATGCTTCACAGCTCCAGGGTCCCAGGTTCGATTCCCGGCTGGGTCACTGTCTGTGTGGAGTCTGCACGTCCTCCCCGTGTGTGCGTGGGTTTCCTCCGGGTGCTCCGGTTTCCTCCCACAGTCCAAAGATGTGCGGGTTAGGTGGATTGGCCATGCTAAATTGCCCGTAGTGTAAGGTTAATGGGGGGATTGTTGGGTTACGTGGGTTTAAGTGGGGTGATCATGGCTCGGCACAACATTGAGGGCCGAAGGGCCTGTTCTGTGCTGTACTGTTCTATGTTCTATGTTCTATGTTCTATGTTCTATGTTCTATGTTAACCGGACAGCGGTGGGCCTTTTCCAGGATAAAGGGTCTCAGGTGAAAAAAATCCATCCCCCTTCGTGCTCATTCCAAGAACTGGTGACAGCTGTGCTTTGCCTGTCAGCGCCAATGGAAGTGGTGGCAGCTGCAAGCAATGCAGCCACCTGAGGGCCAGAATCATTGAGGGATCCCAGATGATGGCGGGATAAAGGTTGTGGTGTTGGGCGGTGGTGTGAGGTGCAGCAACAAAAGCGGAGGGGGGAAGGGAGACTCAGTGGTCCCCCACTTTCCCAAACCTAGGCCCCATGATCAGACACTGAGTGCCTCTGAAGGAGGGCCACCCTTCCCCAACCCTACGCAAACTCCGGCTCACTCCCAGAATCCCACAAGCAACCCCAACAAGGTTGCTTTGTGGGCTTCCCACATGACAAGTCCCAATGCTGCCTCGAGGTCAATACCAGCAGTGGCAGGGTGAGGCCCTTAAGTGTGCAGTAATTGAGGGCATCAATTGGCGATGGGGCAGGAAGGCCGATCACGAGCCTTCATGTCCCGCACTTAATCAGGGCAAAAATGGAAAGTGGCAGGTCACCACTGAAGAATCCAACAAAGACAAATACAAGAATGCATGGTAGGCTGTGATGAACACAGGTTTATTTGATATAGCTAACTCTCCTCATCCCGAAGGGTACCCCTCCCCGGCCTGGGAGCAGGTCGGGGTTTATATACAATGAGGTTCCCCCTTGTTAAGGGGAAACACCGCCCTGTTTTACTGGAGTTCATAGTTTGTGGTGGTCACAGGGATCCGGATACTGCCTAACCCGTGACCTCCAAAAAGGTTGCGACATCTATCTGCTGCCCTCCCGCCTAATTAAATACCCCGCCACCAAATTACGCACATTGGCGCCACCCAGAATCAATAGAATAAAAATGCCTTCCAATGAGTCAAGGCAAAAAGACATCAACTGTTATACTTCAATAGGTTTTATTAGAAACAAAAGTTTACAAATACTTTACAAACATAAAACGGAACCCATAAGCTTATAAAGGACAGGAGTCTAGCTTCAATATACAGCCATATTGCACAAAGAGAAAATCAGCTCCCAATATCAGCTATTTACAGTTACTGAGTGCACTTCCCCGAGTCTCAATAACACACACAATACCCAAGGTGTTTGTTCTAAACCATGCTACATTATCACTGGGTCTCTAGTCAGTTGTTGACTGGGATTGTGGCGTTTTCAAGACTGTGGGGAAAAATATACATAAACAGAAAACAAAAGGACAACTTGGAACAGTTCCAGCAAAGAATGGATTGTTATCTGGGAAACGAGAGAATCAAATTAAAATCAAGTACACAGACACAAAGCCCACTGGCCAGTTTTAGCTGAGTAGGTCACATGGGTCTGTGCTGTGCCATGTCCTATTAATGTAAGTTTCCCAGTGTGTGGAGGCAGGAATCTGCCATGTGCCATATGTACAAGATCATTATCCATTAACATCCACTCACTGCCCTGAATAGAGAAGCAACAAGATCAGTCCTTGATGGGTCATAACTTCATACATCTGCTTCTGTTCCCAATCTCAAACTCCTGGAAATAACTCTGAATTTTAACTTCAGGAAGGAAAATAACCATTTCTGTCAAAAGAGTTGAGGCTGGGGGTCAATTAAAAATGCCAAGGCAGATATTGATGGGTTTTTTGGAGGCAGGTTAAGGGTTATGGAACCAGGGTGGATAGATGGAAGTTTTTCTACAGATCAACCATGGCCTGATTAAATGACAGGACAGGCTCGAGAGGCTGAATGGCCTACTCTTATTCCTACTCCTACCTTCCAAAACCCAATGACCTTCGTATTTGCAAGATACCAATCACTCTAATGCGGGAGAATGAGAAACTATTTTCTGTACAAGGGCAAGGAAAGGAGCTGGTGGGTGCTGTGAGCAGTCAGATCGCTTGCCTATATTAGTTTAGCTTTTCAGTTATTAAAAATATTGGGGGTGGGACAGAAGGCTATTTGACTGACAGATAAGAATGATCTAAGTAGATAATAATTTGCTTCAGTAAAGCATTAGATTACAAAAATGGGTGTGTCACCAGATGGGTGGTTGTGTAGGGGAGGGGGATTTTGAAGGCTAAAATATATGTATTGAAACCTGCTGGGATATATCCAATCAGAGTGGCAATCCTACCTCCTGCTAAATAAAGACTGAAGCTGTGCAATGGAAAATTGTATAATATTCACAAGAAAATATGCAGGAAGGTGCTTTTTTAAAATTTAAAGTACTCAATTATATTTTACAATTAAGGGGCAATTTAGCATGGCCAATCCAACTACCCTGCACATCTTTTTGGGTTGTGGGGGTGAGACACATGCAGACACAGGGAGAATGTGTAAACTCCACATGGACAGTGACCCAGGGTCGGGATCGAACGTGCGACCTCGGTGCCGTAAGAGAGCAGTGCTAACCACTGCGCCATCGTGCCGCCTTAGGAAAGTTTAGTGCTTATAGCACTCGCTTCACTTGGTTACGCAGACTACTTTTACTAGTTAAGCTCAACCACAGTACAAGTAATTAACATCCAACCCCCCCCCCCCCAACTCATCCAATTAAGTGGGGGGGGGGGGGGGGTCATCGGCAAGAGTTGAATCTCCTGGTTGAATAGTGGCAACATGATGGGTGAGTAAAAATAATGGAGTTGCTCCTGATCACCTGAGGGGTTATTGATAATGAACTTTTCAGTCCAAGATTTATCACAATGAGGTATGGTCCATTCTGCTTTGGAACTTTAGCTGCATTGGATTGTGAGAACATGTTTCCTATGTTGACATTATTAAAATCTTGTCCTCATGGCAGAATCACAGGATTGCGTGTCCAGTGTCAGCAAATGAGACTGGGATTAAGGGGCTAGAGTTCTCATGAAAAATAACCTGCATTGATACAGCACGTTTCTCATCCTTGGGGCACCCTAAAGTACTTCACAATGTAATCAATGCTGCCGTGCAATCGCAGGTGGAAGGCTCACCCAGTTTCACAATGGTGTTAGGAGCTAAGATGTCGACAACACCCTCCCCCCTTCCCCATGTTCAATGAGGTGAATAATACAATAAAATGAAATGTGCGCAATTCTCAGACCCCCACGCCAGGTGGGAGAATCGCGGGAGTGCCGGGTGATTCCCGCCATGCCGCCCTGGCACCCACATGCAATTCGCCAAAAATGGCGTGTCACGTTTTACGACAGGCCGCTCGGAAAATCGCCGCTTGCCGTTTCTAACGGTCGAGCGGCGATTCTCCGACCCGGATGGGCCGAGCGGCCTGCCCAATATGACCGGTTCATGCCGGCGCCAACCACACTTGGTCGCTGCCGGCGTGAACAGCGCGAGAACGCTGCGTGTGCGGCCTGTGGAGGGGGGGGGGGGAAGGGAGGATCGAGCACCATGGGGGGGGGGGGGGGTGTCAGTGGGGGTCTGGCCCACAATCGATGCCCGATCCGCGGGCCGGCGTCTCTAAATTACGCACTCTTTTCCCTCCGCCGCCCCGCAAGATCAATGCTTCATGTCTTGCGGGGCGCCCGCGGGGAGGTCGGCAACCGTGCATGTGTGGGTGACGTCATTTAGGCGCCGCCGGCCACGTCATTTAGGCGGCGCCACTTTGACGCGGGCGCCAAGGCCCGGCACGCAAAATTGACGCGGCGCTGCTCCTGGGGGTGGGAGAATAGGGGGCGAGGAGTGGCCTCCGACGCCAGAGTGAAACACTCCGGTTTTCACTCCGGCGTCATCACTTAGTCTCCCGTTGGGAGAATCGCGCCCAATGTACCTCAGGGGCTCACCTTAAGACTCTGAAATAAAGGACAGCACGGTGACGCAATGGGTTAGCACAGCTGCCTCACGGCGCCAAGGTCCCAGGTTCGATCCCATCTCTGGCTCACTGTCCATGTGGAGTTTGCACATTCTCCCCGTGTTTGAGTGGCTTTCATCCCCACAACCCAAAAGATGTGCAGGAGAGGTGGATTGGTCACGCTAAATTACCCCTTAATTTGAAAAATGAATTGGGTACTCTAAATTTTTTTTTTTTTTTAAAGACTCTGAAATACATTATTAGAGTCACATAACAGAATTATTCTTTCTCCCAGGATTTTGGGCAGTGAGACCATGGGACCATATGGATCTCAGTCAGTAAGAAGCAGTGTCGCTGGCTATAACGCACGATCAAAAGGCATGAATAACTTTGAGACCTCTTAAACAAAGCCTGCACCAAAGTTCACAGTTTAGAGTGGTGTAGGGTTGGTAAACAGGACGCTGATAAATGAGAACCTGTTGCTCATAATGGGAAATCAGTTATTTTAACACCTCGCTGCTTACTAACCATCCTTGTCAGAAGCTACTTGTTCAAATGTCTTCCACCCAGACTTTTCCCCTTCCAGTTTCCACTTTTACTTCAACAAGAAAGCCAAGTCTCTGGAAAAGATAACTGGATGGAGAGTTCAGGGTCTGGGCCGATGAGGATTGTTTTATTTCTCATGGGCCATCCGGAGTCCTTTCATGGCTGTGATCATCTTGTGCTCCTGAAGAAAAAGCTCCCAATCCCCCTGGCTGCCTATGAAGTGACCCAGCTCACAATTCACCATAGGATACTTAAGGGCCCCCCTTGAGGATTTCAGAGATTTAAAAACCCTCAAGCCCACATCGGCACATTGTCAGGCAAATGTCCGTGTACCTGACCTCTCAACCCTGGGCAGGACAGTCAACGTTCTTAATGTCAGGGATACTTCTGTAGCCCCAGCTCGCCACTGGAGGTGGATAAGTCCATACGGTTTGTTGTGGGAGCCGGGCGATTGTCATCTGCTGGTACAGAAGGTTTCATGGCGTTTACATCTTTTTTTTTTATAAATTTAGATTACCCAATTATTTTTTCCAATTAAGGGGCAATTTAGCATGGCCAATCCACCTACTCTGCACGTTTTTGGGTTGTGGGGGCGAAACCCACGCAGACACGGGGAGAATGTGCAAACTCCACACGGACAGTGACCCAGAGCCGGGATCGAACCTGGGACCTCGGCGCCGTGAGGCGGTTGTGCTAACCACTAGGCCACCGTGCTGCCCTGATGGCGTTTACATCTTGAGGAAAATCTCCTCAGGAGTCACAGAATTCATTGGGCACAGAAGCAGACAAGCTTGAAACCTACAAAGCACAAAATCACACTGTACAAACCACAATTCTTTGGAAAGGCCAAGGAAATAAAACGCCTTTCAGAAAAAAAGAAAAAAAAAACTATACAATAATACAAAAAAAAATGACATTCCAGTGCGTGTTTGTATATTCCTGTCCCCTATCTCAGCTCCCAACCTAACATTACAGTGGGAGCTTTCTCAAAGGTGATGGAGAAAGCTGTGCCCTTTCACAAACCAATTACTTCGAGAGAACCCGTGTGATGAAAGGAGCCAGCACCCTTGTCACTTAAAGATCACATACAAAGATCCCTGGCAGGCTGCAGGAGGGGCAGATGGGAAATTCCCACATTTTGTACATTCTATATCAGTCATGACCCGCACACAACAGGCTTATCGTCATGTATGTCTTATGGTCAATTATTCTCCAATGACTGCCAAGTTGGAGTTCCACTCATTACCTCAACGATGGGCAGATACTTTGACTCAAACAGAGCTAAGCCATGCGTACCAGGAAAAGCGTAGCTTCAACTTCCTTACTATGTCACTGGCCTAAGATGGAATGGCAACAAGGAGCAATATTATAGCTGATTACCATCCAGTTGAGGTCTTGTGGCACAGTGGGTGGTGCCCCGGCCTCTGAGCCAGAAGCTTTGGGTTCGAGTCCCACCCCAAGGTTTGATTGCCCAGGAAGGTGTGGTCAAAATGCAGTCAAACAGGTTGAGTGAGTTAACCCGCAAAGTCCTTCTAAACACGCCAATGGCTGGCGGTAAGACCAGGAGAGATGCAGTCGCGCTTGATGTGGAGTGGTGCCACTCAAGGCGAGACATTCCTGGCGACAGACGAGCGACCTGTTCCGGTCTTGGCCCTTTTAAACCCTATCCAAATCTTGCCTCACACCTTTAAAGGCCGAGGAGAGGAAAATCCATAAACATGATTGTCAACCTGAACAGAAAATGGCAAGCTCCCACAACAATATGGTTGGTTCTGACCCGTCCTCTGGAGTGAATCAGCATGCCACTGCAGTTGTGTCAAACCATGAACAATGGTTCAAGAAGAAGGCCCATCGCCAACCTCTGTGCACTACGAGAAATGGGCAATTAAAATGTCGGCCTGGCCAGTGATGCCATCAACCAGATCATCAATCTTATTAAAAACACTCTGTGCTGAAATCACAAATTCATGCCACCTTTTCCATGCTTGAAAAGCAGGAACCAAAATTCATTTAACAGTCAGAATGGGAATGGAGAAAGATCTTTCTATAGCCCTCTGATACTCATAATCCAACCACTTTGAGAGTGTCTCTTTCCTCTCATAACTGCTGTTCCACCGTCAATCCTTAACCCCATAACTTGCTCCTTCTCTGACCATGTCATCGGATGGTCGGAGTGCAGGCTCCGCACTTTATTATATTCACAACCCAGCTGGTTCTGATGGCCTGATTATATAGTTAACTGGTCTGAGGAACCATGGGCCATATTCTTTGTATGTGATCTTTAAGCCTATCCCAAGTTCTGTGTGTTTATATGGAATGATTGTTTTTAGCCTATGTACATTATCAGTCACTATCTAAACACTGTCAAGTAGATGCAGAAACTGTGTACCCTCCCCAACCATCCGCCCCCTCCCCCCACCCCCCCAAACAACAATACATCTTACAATTCCCCTGAGAGAGGCCTGAATAAGGTGCACTTCCGTGCTGAGGGCTTACAGACGATGTGAGTGGGCCTGTTTGACTGCCTTTCCGTGACAGCCTGGGTCTGTATGAGCCAACCTTGGGCTAGCCTTTGACCAACAGCCTTTAAGTAGTCGACATGTAAGTAGTTTGATCGAGAAACTCTGACAAGGAAGAGAAGCAGATTTCCTAAGACATACAACAACAAAAAAGAAAATGGCACCCGGGGAACTTGTAATTCACCAGACATCGGATGCGGAGATTGAAATGTCCGTCTGAGTTCACCCTAAAACCATGCTCACTTTGGGACATGATGGTGACGCCCACGTCTTCGCAGCTCTGGTGATGGTCACGGTGGATTGCCCCTCTCTCGCTCACTAGCTGCTGGGCAAATCGACAATTGTAAGATCATTGTGCAAGTTAGGATCTGCCGATTGGTGTCAGTATTTTTTGGAGCAGAGAGGCTCCTCCAGGAGGGACTTGGCAGCAGGAAAGTTTGCTTTGGTTTCTACTTAGTGGAGAGTCCATACATAACTACCTGACGAACCACACATCCTGTGCCTCCCACTTCTCTTCTTCCTTAACCCGATCCGAGTGGAGTCCTGATGAAAGTTAGTTATAAAGTTCCTACACCACTCTTCTGTGATGATTAAGTGAACTCCCAAACCCAGGGAAAAGAGGGTATGCGACAATGGATGATACATTGAATTGTTGAAACCAGAAGTGAAAGCTCCCAACATTAGGCCATGTGAGACCTAATGCTTCTCCTGTGAAGTCAGTCCTTTTCTGTACAAACATTCATAAGGGAAGGAACCTCAATGCTCCTTCCCAAGACTAGACCATCATTCAGATCTCTGTAGAGGGGGCAACTGGGTGGGGAGGGGGCTGAGAAGTCATGGGTGGCGGCATCTCGATGAAAGATGCACCACATCACAGCGAGCAGTTATGACACTGGGGATCTGACTGTAATTCAGAGAGGAGGCATCATTTGTCCAGCGTATATAATAGCCACGCTTGCATTATTACAGGTGGCTTGTTCTCCCACTCCCCCACACACACTCCCCCCTCTCCCTCACAAACCTCTGGGCACTTGTCCTCCTCTGCCAATTCCTAAGGTGCCAGTTTCAGCATGTGATCAAATTAGCCTGTTCCAATCGGGCTGGCACAGCCAACCTCAATGAAACGCAAAGAAATTGCATACTAGACAAACTGGACAAGACCGGTAATCCACAAAATAAATTATACAGAATAAATTACAGAAACAAACGGGAGATCCCCTGCGCTTTTTACAAGATTAACTGAGGCAGTCTGCGACGAGCATTCTATGCAGCTCCTTATCAGTTGCCCATTCTTGAGGCAGTCTTTCTATGTTAGCTGGCTCAGCGTACAAAGATTGCAGGAAACATTTCTTCACTTTTTTTTGTAAAAAGGCTGCACCCACAAAATGCGCTGGGACGGTAAAGTACCAGTGTTTGCTTCGCTTCCCGTTCCTCACGAGAAAATGTTGCAACTCCTCGCTCAGAGTCTCAGTAGGGTCAAGTGTCAGCGGAGGTTTGGGGGAGGGGGGGGGGGTGTCACCTTCTATCTTACCCAGAGGGAGAAATTTTGATGGAGAAACTATAAAATGGTTCACTAAAAGGATGGTCCCATTAACCTGTATGAATGTGTGTAAAGGTATCGGTACACATGGGTCATGTATGTCTATTTGCATCTTTTGAGATATAGTAACCTCGCTGTTGTTCCTATTCTTGTATCCCCACCTACATTCCCCTCTGTTGCCAGCAAACTTCATTGCATGGTCTTACTCTTCCTATCACAGGACCTCAACACGGTGGAATTCTTCATCTCTCTTCAGTCTACCTTGTCTTTCTGAGCCAAGCTTGGCAGAGGCATTGGTACAGCACAGGAGGAGGCCATTCAGGCCGTCATGTTAGTGCCGGTTCCCTAAAGGAGCGGTTCACACAAGTGCCAAACCCCCTTGTTCAGGGTTGTGTTACTAGACGGGTAATCCAGAAGTCCGAACGAACGACCTGGTGACGTGGGTTCGAATCCACTGTGGTAACTGAGGAATTCAATAAGTGAAATCAAATCTAGAATTAAAAAGCTAGTACCAGTAATGGTGACTGTGGAGCTTCTGGCTTGTCATTAAAAACTAATCTGGTTCGCTGAAGTTCTTTGAAGAAGGAAAATCTGCTGGCCTTACTTGGTCTGATCAACACATGATTCCAGGCCCAATGTGGTTGGCTCTTCCAGAATTCTGAGGGGACTCCAGAACTCCAGAGTGAGGATGTGGAGAGGATGTTTCCTGTTGCGGGAAAATCTAGGGGGTCACCCATTAAAATGGAGATGAGGAGAGTTTCTTTCTCTCAGAGGGTTGTGAATGAAAGTCCCTACTGTAAAGGTGGTGGGAAGCAGAGTTTTTAAGGAAGAGGTGGATAGATTCTTGGTAAGCAAGGGGATGAAAGGTTATCGGGGGTGGATGGGATGCAAATTTGAGGTTACTGTCAGATCAACCACGATCTTATTAAATGGCGGTGCAGACTCGAGGGGCTCCTTATTCGTAGGTCTGTATGCAAATAATCTCAAGGATTTTGGCCAGTTCTAAAGGATGGGTAATGTATAAACATTAGTAACAGTAGTCGGCCATTCCGCCCGTTGGGCTACTGCAGCATTCACTATTTGTTCACTGACCTGCACCTCAACCTGTGAGGACAGCCATTGCCTTTCCAATTCCCAAACTGGAAGTGCTGCCAAAGAGCAAAGTGCAAGCAGGCACCTTGCTGCTCCAACTCCAAGAATCATGTATCATTAAAGCACTTTGAGATGCCGTCTGGTCACGAAAGACGCTATATAAATGCAAGTCTTTCCTTTTAACAACTTATTCAACTTCAGGCTTCAAAGGGTTCTGCTTTCTTAAGGATGTGGTGGTGGGGAGGAGTGAAAGATAAGATAAGAGAAAGATGAACAAGATAAAGAGAAGGAAGAGAGGAAGAGAGAAAAATAAACCCAATTGCACAGATTGAGTGAAAAAGCAAGGAGGAATGAAAGAGACGAGAGGAACGCAGAGTGAACAAATGGGAGAGAGAACAAATGAGGCACGAAGGTGCAGGATAAGACAGCAAGAAATGGGCAGAACGAGATAAAAGATGGGATGAGATGGATGAAAACTGGCTGAGGGGGGCGAAAGAGAGAAGCCGTGACAAAGAAAGATGGAGAAAATGCGTGCAAGAGGTAGCGTGAGTTTAAGCATTCGAAGTCAGGCATTAATTGCGACTGGCAGGCTTCAGTGACAAGGAAGCAGCTCAGATTTACTGCTTCCTGCCGTGCCAGATCAGAGTCTACTAATTAAAATAGCTGGAGCCTTTCATTACATCTTTATTACTCTTCTTTCACTAATAAAACTCTTTGATTTACTCAAACAACAATTGTAAAAGTTGTTGTAAATACAGCAGAGAGAGGTAGCAACTCAGTCTGCACCTGAATTGAGGGCAATATGATTACACCAGGTTTAGCTCTGATGATCTCATAACTAGCTGTAATATGAGTAACCTGGATCAACAGCGAGTAGTTAATGAATGATTAATTCATTACTCTTTAATATCTTACTATTGAGCCAATCCACATTAGATATGATGTAATGGGTCACAGGTCAAGGGCTACAGGTCACATGTCAGCTGATCAAACATAAAGAGATTTATGGAACTGGTAGAAGGCAAAAAAATGTAGGAGGCAAATTACATTTTCTCCTTTATTGCAAGGGGAATGGAATCTAAAAGTAAGGATGTTTTGCCCCAGTTGGTGAGACCACATCTGGAGTACTGTGTACAGTTTTGGTCTCCTTATTTAAGAAAGGATATAAATGTGTTGGAAGCCACTCAGAGAAGGTTCACTCGACTGATGCCTAGAATGGGGGGCGGGGGGGTAGTTATCTTATGAGGAAAGGTTGGACAGGTTGACAGTTCAGTTGGAGTTTAGGAGACTGAGAGGTGACCTTGTTGAAACAAATAAAATCCTGAGGGGATTTGACAGGGCATATACTCCCTTGTGGGAGGGTCTAGGACCAGGGGACACAGTTTAAAAGTAAGGGGTCTCCTATTTACGATGGAGATGAGGAGAATTTTTTTTCTCTCAGAGGGTCATGAGTCTTTGGAACTCTCTTCCCCAGAAAGTGGTGGAGGCCGGGTCTGGTTTAACACAGTGGGCTAAATAGCTGGCTTGCAATGCAGAACAATGCCTGCAGCGTGGGTTCAATTCCCCTACCGGCCTCCCCAAACAGGCACCGGAATGTTGCGACTAGGGGCTTTTCACAGTAACTTCATTGAAGCCTACTTGTGACAATAAGCGATTATCATGAATAATTCAAAGGCAGGAGGTAGATTCTCTACTAACAAGGGAGGCAAAGGTTATCACGGGTACACAGATGTGGAGTAAAAGCCACAATCAGATCAATCGTAATCTTATCGCATGGCGGAGCATGTTCAAGGGGCCAAATGACCTCTTCCTGCTCCTAATTCATTTGCTGGCACATGTGTTCGTAACCCACCTCAGGCGGGTCTGCAGCTGATGGCTGGTTAACATGTGGTACTGGCAACAACTGCCAACCTTCCTTTCCTTTATCCTCACCCCAACATCCATTCTCCCCCCTCAACATTGCTCTGTGGCGTGGATGATGTGAATCAGCAAGACAAATTGGTAAACAAAGCCACTTTGAAGAGGCGGCAGATGGGGATTTGGAATTAGTCTTGGTGAGCTTGGACCAGGGAGCGGAATTTGGTCAATAGCAGAAAAGTGGGTGGGGCCACAACAATCTGTGGTTGGCTAGCTGACTCGCGTTCACAGTGTGCAGTGTGGGCCGCACAGGACGAGATGAAAATGGCCAACTGCATAGAGCCACTGCAACAATCCCAATTATAATGGTGGCATTCAAGATTACTTCAGGCTGTGGGCAGCACAGTGGGTTAGCACTGAGGCCTCACGGCACCGGGGTCCGAGGTTCGATTCCGGCTCTGGATCACTGTCCGTGTGGAGTTTGCACATTCTCTCCGTGTTTGTGTGAGTTTCGCCCCCGCTACCCAAAGATGTGCAGGGTAGGTGGATTGGCCTCGTTAAATTGCCCCTTAATTGGAAAAAAAAATGAATTGGGTATTCTAAATTTATAAAAAATTACTTCAGGCCTTCAGGAAATAATTTTCCCTTTAAGGTGAAAGCTTTTCAGAGAAACGTCTCGATGAGGGGTTTGGACTTTGAGCAGCAAATCTGGGAACTTTGGTGTCAAAGCCATTCCCCCCACGTTCCAAATGGCCCAAACCACTTTTAAATAAAAGGCTTGCATTTATCTGGTGCTTTTCAACAACCTCAGGACATTCCTAAGCTTTTCACATCCATAAGAATACTTTTAAAATATAGGGTGAAATTTTCCGGCCCTTCCCGCTAGCAGGGTCCCGCAAAAGTCGATCCCCTGTGGCAGGTTCCCCTGTGACAGGATGGGAGAGCCACGCAAAATGCCCTAGACATCGGCGGGACAGGAGCAACCTGACGTATTTTCTGGCAGCGGAGGTGGCAAGCCATTGTAAGGTGGCAAGATCTTCTGGTCCCTCTGAAGTCTTTGGGATTTAGCGTGCCCCGTACACTCTGCCACCAAGGAACTGGTCTCAGGGGATCACCATTGGCGGGACTGGATGATCGCGCCATGGAGAAGGGCTGGGAAATTTTAGCCATGGTTATAGTTGCAATGTAGGAAAAGGCAGCAGCCAGTTTGTGAACAGGAAGCTCTCACAATGGTGCATGCAGCCAAAGCAATACAGGACTGAGACTATAGATGCTGGCAGGGTCATTGATGACAGGTTGCATCAAAGGATTTTGTTTAATAATTGACCTATCACTGGCACGATCCTTTGCGCTGACAAAATGGCTTCAGTACCAGTTCCTTCTTGAATCCAGTGCTTTCATCAATCAATGAAGGAGAGACGGTGGTGTAGTGGTAATTATCATTGAACTAATAATCCAAAGGCCTAGGCTATGACTGTCCTGGGGACGTAGGTTCAAATCTCACCCCGACAACTGGTAGAATTTAAATTCAGCAAATAAAACCTCGAATATAAAGCTCATCTCAGTAATGGTAACCATGAAACCATCATTAATTATCATAAAAACCCATTTGGTTTATTAATGTCCTTTAGGGAAGGTAATCTCCTGGTCTGGCCTATTTGTGGCTCCAACTATTTTAATGAAACTAAATTAAATAAACTGAGGGGCAAAGTAAAAGGGCAGCCCCTTAAAGGGAGGCTGCCTTAAAAAAAACCAAATCACAAATGAAACTTAAAAAATCAAATTAAAATGTGAGTAAGATCAATAAAGCAGCCCAGATCCTGCAGTTCCCAGTGGGCATGGAAGGCCCTCAATGGTGCTCGTGGATATATGTGGCTCGAGGCCCACATTAATGTGGTTGGCTCTTAATTGCCCTCTGAAATAGTCTATCAAGGCACTCAGCTCAAGGACAATTTGGGATGGGCAACAAATTTTGGCCTTGTTATCAATGCCCACATTCCACAAAAGATTGGTTGTCAGCTTCCAGGATTCCTTCATGAAGACCAAAGTGTTTGTGGTTCTAGCAAAGTATTCGTGGAAAGGGACTTTTTAAGCACTATCCTGGTAGAGCTTAATGGCATGCTGTCGGGAATGGGATCGTTAAGACTGTTGTTAGCTATGTCAACCTGTTTGCGGAAGTTGGGAACCTCAAGATGTTTCTCCTCAAGCCAACAGGGACCAAGAGCACAGGCCACACTGGAAATTTATGGCAGCTCTATATAGGTCTGGGCACTGGAGATCTCTCCCTACAGCAGATGAAGGACACCCTGTGGCACAATGTGTGCAACCTGGCATCAGCCGCCCCTCTGATCAATTTTCAATCTTCACTGGAAATAGAGAGGATTTTGCAGTGTCCTGAGGACTTGGCTTGGGCTCCAAGAATCTCAGAACCCCATCAATGAACAAGTATGGTAGAAACTGGAAGTGGGTGGGAAGGAGAAGTATGTGTCTCAGTGGTTCTGTGACTACAAGTGCTCTCGAACTCTCTAAATAGCTCAACGAGTTATTACATCAATAGTGAAGCTTCATACAATCCCAGGTTCAATTCTTGCCTACGCTGTGTTAACTGATCTTAGGTTCGGTGGTCCTTGGCTTAGAAAGGGATCTTCATCCATGATCCCTGATCCCGGCTGCTAAAAAGCAATGCCTGCTGAAAGTTGAGGGTGGATGAGGGCAGGACTTGGCTTGACGAAGGCACCGTGCCTGAATAACCTCACACCATTCACGTTTAGAAAGAGCCTTGAGGTGATGTACCAGGGAGCACCTGCAGAACTGTACCCTCCCCACGCAGTTCGAGACTTTTAGTCAATGCAGACAAACTGCAGCGAAAGAGAAAGAAGAGCTTCCATTTAAGGATTGGAATGGAGTGCTATTCAGATTGAATCGTAAAGCCAGAATCTCTCTCAATCGCCCCCCCCCCCCCAAAGATCAGCAATCTTTGATAATGGTGAATAAGGCAAGATTTAATAGAGATGTGGGGTTTTATGTATTAAAAATGGAGAAACCAGTGTTCCAATGCAGGATGGTCAGTGAGCAGAGGCCACAGATATAGGGTAATTAGCAAAATAAACAGAGGGGAGAAAAGGAGAATTTGTTTTACATGTGGGGCGTTGTTACGACCTGAAAAGGTGGTGGGTGGAAGCAGATTCAATGGTCACTTTTCAAAGAGAATTGGATAATACTTAAAAAAGAAAAAAAAACAAGGCTATAGAGATAGGGCAAGGGGCACATTGAATAGCTCTTCCAAAGGGAAGACATGAGCACTATGGGCCAAACGGTCTCATTCTGTGCTGTATCATTCTAGGTCTATTGAATTCATCCTGGTCAGAAGGGAAGAGAGGATGAGTGACTGGGGACGAGCAGACAATTTCTGACTCAACTGCTTCCAAGCACATGTGCGCTCTCTGATTCTTGTTCCCTCCCCTCCCTCCATTCCACGTAACATGCAACTTCCCCCCTCATGACTGAAGCACAAATCAGAGAAACGGTCATTGCTCTGCAATATTTTTCATTTTTATACAAAACTAGAATTGACTTCTAAAGGGGAGAGGAAATTGGTCAAGAATGGAGTCCAGGCCTCTGTTTGGGCTTGTGTGGTCAGTCGAGGAAAAACCAGCCTGCTGGAGAGTACTCACTCAGCAAAGTTCTAATCCCAAAAGTGGTCACAACATAGTATCTTAAATAAACCATTGGCAAAGCAAAGCGTTCAGCATGACAACAGGAGCCTGACAGTGGTCTTTGTGCATGAGTTGGGCACAAAATTTCAAGGCACCTCAATCTCGGCCCTTCCAGGAGAAATTATCTAGTTCTCAGAGAGGTCACTTGGTTAAGGGAAAATGGAAGATAGAAAACACATGGTGAACCTCTGAGGGATTGCACGTAACCAGCATTGGGAATCCAGTGACGTTTGCTTCACTCGAGTATTAAAAACTCTTTGGTGCGGCTTTAATGGTTTGATGATTGATAAGATGTCTCCATTTTGTTTTTTTCTTCTTCTTGCCGCTGTGCTTGTCTGTATTTGCTTTTGTTCACATGATTCTTTGTTTTGTTGAGGCTTTGAAGGAACAGAAGGAAAGAAGTAGAATACATTCTTTGCAGAGTTGACGGGTTTATCAGGAGTCCGGCCCTTGGAAGATGAGGCATTGCTAGCGGATGGACAACACATGGTGGTGGACAGCAAGTTTCTACTGGAGGTTTCTGCGAATCCAAGCTCCATTTCCACTGTATATTTTTTAAAAAGGTAACACCATCCGACCAGCGGTGTGTGTCTTCAAACCCGTGGTTTTGTTCCCTCGTTTAGTGCCTTTCACCATAGATTCTCAATGCAGGGTTGCACAGCTGGAGGGGAGAATGGGGAGGTTGGGCCTCACCTTTGCCCTGCGGGCTCCACATTCTCTTCCGGGTCAAAGATCAAAGTAAACAGGAGGAGCAAAAGCCGCCACCAAAAGGGATGGTCTATGTGATTTTCATTCCTGTTATGCTGTGGAAGAAGAATAAAATTCTTTGTGAGGAATGGTAAAACATTGGCATATAGCAGAAGAGAGAATACAGGACACATAGCACTTGAACAGCTTTTGAACTACACTTGTTTTAAATTCAATACAAATGGCGAAACACTGGTATCATTTTATATTGGGGAGCACAGTTCTATGTGGCATGGACATTGCAGATGACATTGAAAGAGGATGAGGGGTAGTGGGTAGTTTTGAAGGAAGGGGGATGGTGTGAGCAGATATTCGAGATAATGAGCATCACTACATATTAATTCACATTGACATCACAGCTGAAAACAATTCTCTCCTTCCTACATTACGGCTGCACCATCAACTCCCCCAGCACACTACCCATCAACCCCCCAGCACACCACCCATCAACCCCCCAACACACCACCCATCAACCCCCCAACATACCATCCATCAACCCTCCAACACACCACCCATCAACCCCTCAGCACACCACCCATCAACCCCCCAACACACCACCCATCAACCCCCCAACATACCATCCATCAACCCCCCCCAACACACCACCCATCAACCCTCCAACACACCACCCATCAACCCCCCAACACACTACCCATCAACCCCCCAGCACACCACCCAGCACACCACCCATCAACCCCCCAGCACACCACCCATCAACCCTCCAAACAAACCACCCATCAACCCCCCAGCACACCACCCATCAACCCCCCAGCACACCACCCATCAACCCCCCAGCACACCACCCAGCACACCACCCATCAACCCTCCAAACAAACCACCCATCAACCCCCCAACACAGCACACATCAAGCCCCCATCATACGGCTCACCAATCCCCAACACACGACTCACCAACTCACCAACACAACACTCATCAACCCAACACAGCACTCATCAAGCCCCCCCCCATCATACCATTCATCAACCCCCCCCAAACACACCACTCATCAAAACCCCAGCATACCATTCATCAACCCCTCAACACACCACTCACCAACCACCATTATACCACTCATCAACCCCCAAACACATCAACCCCCCCCAACACACCACCCATCAACCCCCCAACATACCATCCATCAACCCCCCAACACACCACCCATCAACCCCCCAACACAGCACTCATCAACCCCCCAACACACCACTCATCAACCTCCCAACACACCACCCATCAACCCTCCAACACACCACTCATCAACCTCCCAACACACCACCCATCAACCCCCCAACACACCACCCATCAACCCCCCAACACACCACCCATCAACCGCCCAGCACACCACCCATCAACCCCCCAGCACACCACCCATCAACCCCCCAGCACACCACCCATCAACCCCCCAACACACCACCCATCAACCCCCCGACACACCACCCATCAACCCCCCAACACACCACCCATCAACCCCCCAACACACCACCCATCAACCCCCCGACACACCACCCATCAACCCCCCAACACACCACCCATCAACCCCCCGACACACCACCCATCAACCGCCCAGCACACCACCCATCAACCCCCCGACACACCACCCATCAACCCCCCGACACACCACCCATCAACCCCCCAGCACACCACCCATCAACCCCCCGACACACCACCCATCAACCCCCCGACACACCACCCATCAACCCCCCAGCACACCACCCATCAACCCCCCAACACACCACCCATCAACCCCCCGACACACCACCCATCAACCCCCCAGCACACCACCCATCAACCCCCCAACACACCACCCATCAACCCCCCGACACACCACCCATTAACCCCCCAGCACACCACCCATCAACCCCCCAACACACCACCCATCAACCCCTGAACACACCACTCATCAACCCTCCAACACACCACCCATCAACCCCCCAACATACCACCCATCAACCCCCCAACACACCACTCATCAACCCCCCAGCACACCACCCATCAACCCCCCGACACACCACCCATCAACCCCCAGCACACCACCCATCAACCCCCCAACACACCACCCATCAACCCCTCAACACACCACTCATCAACCCTCCAACACACCACCCATCAACCACACAACACACCACCCATCAACCCCCCCAACACACCACCCATCAACCCCCCAACACACCACCCATCAACCCCCCAGCACACCACCCATCAACCCCCCAGCACACCACCCATCAACCCTCCAACACACCACCCATCAACCCTCCAACACACCACCCATCAACCCCCCAACACAGCACTCATCAAGCCCCCATCATACGGCTCACCAATCCCCAACACACCACTCAGCAACCCCCCCCCATCATACCATTCATCAACCCCCCCCCAAACACACCACTCATCAAAACCCCAGCATACCATTCATCAACCCCTCAACACACCACTCACCAACCACCATTATACCACTCATCAACCCCCAAACACATCAACCCCCCACCAACACACCACCCATCAACCCCCCAACACACCACTCATCAACCCCCCAACACACCACCCATCAACCCCCCAACACACCACCCATCAACCCCCCAACATACCATCCATCAACCCCCCGACACACCACCCATCAACCCCCCAACACACCACCCATCAACCCCCCAACACACCACCCATCAACCCCCCAACACACCACCCATCAACCCCCCAACACACCACCCATCAACCCCTGAACACACCACTCATCAACCCTCCAACACACCACCCATCAACCCCCCAACATACCACCCATCAACCCCCCAACACACCACTCATCAACCCCCCAGCACACCACCCATCAACCCCCCGACACACCACCCATCAACCCCCCAGCACACCACCCATCAACCCCCCAACACACCACCCATCAACCCCTCAACACACCACTCATCAACCCTCCAACACACCACCCATCAACCACACAACACACCACCCATCAACCCCCCCAACACACCACCCATCAACCCCCCAACACACCATCCATCAACCCCCCAGCACACCACCCATCAACCCCCCAGCACACCACCCATCAACCCTCCAACACACCACCCATCAACCCTCCAACACACCACCCATCAACCCCCCAACACAGCACTCATCAAGCCCCCATCATACGGCTCACCAATCCCCAACACACCACTCAGCAACCCCCCCCCATCATACCATTCATCAACCCCCCCCAAACACACCACTCATCAAAACCCCAGCATACCATTCATCAACCCCTCAACACACCACTCACCAACCACCATTATACCACTCATCAACCCCCAAACACATCAACCCCCCACCAACACACCACCCATCAACCCCCCAACACACCACTCATCAACCCCCCAACACACCACCCATCACCCCCCAACACACCACCCATCAACCCCCCAACATACCATCCATCAACCCCCCGACACACCACCCATCAACCCCCCAACACACCACCCATCAACCCCCCAACACACCACCCATCAACCCCCCAACACACCACCCATCAACCCCCCAACACACCATCCATCAACCCCCCGACACACCACCCATCAACCCCCCGACACACCATCCATCAACCCCCCAGCACACCACCCATCAACCCCCCAGCACACCACCCATCAACCCCCCAGCACACCACCCATCAACCCCCCAACACACCACTCATCAACCCCCCAACACACCACCCATCAACCCCCCCAACACACCACCCATCAACCCTCCAACACACCACCCATCAACCCCCCAGCACACCACCCATCAACCCCCCAACACACCACTCATCAACCCCCCAACACACCACCCATCAACCCCCCAACACACCACCCATCAACCCTCCAACACACCACCCATCAACCCCCAACACACCACCCATCAACCCCCCAACACACCACCCATCAACCCCCCAACACACCACCCATCAACCCCCCAACACACCACCCATCAACCCCCCAACACATCACCCATCAACCTCCCAACACATCACCCATCAACCCCCCAACATACCTCCCATCAACCCCCCAACGCACCACTCATCAACCACACAACACACCACTCATCAACCCCCCAACACACCACCCATCAACCCCCCAACACACCACCCATCAACCCCCCCAACACACCACCCATCAACCCCCAGCGAACCACCCATCAACCCTCCAACATACCATCCATCAACCCAACACACCACCCATCAACCCTCCAACATACCATCCATCAACCCCCCGACACACCACCCATCAACCCCCCAACACACCACCCATCAACCCCCCAACACACCACCCATCAACCCCCCAGCACACCACCCATCAACCCTCCAACACACCACCCATCAACCCCCCAACACACCACCCATCAACCCCCCAGCACACCACCCAGCAACCCCCCAACACACCACTCATCAACCCCCCAACACACCACCCATCAACCCCCCAGCACTCATCATCCCTCCAACACACACACACCACCTGTCAAACCACGCCAAACATACACACTACCCATAAATCCCCCGCAATACAAACACACTATTCACCACCCTCTCCAACACAACACCCATCAACCCAACACACCATCCTCAACTCCCCCAACACACTCACATACCATCAACTCCCCCAACACACACACATCCATCAACCCCCGAACACACACACACACCATCCATCAAACTCCCCCAACACACACACCATCCATCAACCCCCGAACATACACACCACCCATCAAACTCCCCCAACACACACATCAATCAACCCCCGAACACACACACACCATCCATCAAACTCCCCCAACACACACACCATCCACCAACCCCCGAACACATACACACCACCCATCAACCCCCGAACACATAGACACCACCCATCAACCCTCAACACACACACCACCCATCAACCCCCGAACACATACACACCACCCATCAACCCCCAACACACACACCATCCATCAACCCACGAACACATACACACCACTCATCAACCCCCGAACACATACACACCACTCATCAACCCCCGAACACATACACACCACCCATCAACCCCCGAATACATACACACCACGCATCACCCCCCGAACACATACACACCACCCATCAACCCCCAACACACAGACACCACCCATCAACCCCCAACACACATACCACCCATCAAACTCCCCCAACACACACCATCCATCAACCCCCGAACAAACACACCATCCATCAACCCCCGAACACACACACCACCCATCAACCCCCGAACACATACACACCACCCATCAACTCCCCAGCACACCACCCATCAACCCCCCAACACACCACCCATCAACCCCAACACACCATCAACATCCCCAACACACCATCAACACACCCAACACACCATCAACATCCCCAACACACCATCAACATCCCCAACACACCATCAACATCCCCAACACACCATCAACATCCCCAACACACCATCAACATCCCCAACACACCATCAACATCCCCAACACACCATCAACATCCCCAACACACCATCAACGCCCCCCCCAACACACCACTCATCAACCCCCCCAACGTACCACCCATCAACCCCTCCCCCCCAACACACCACTCATCAACCCCCCAACACACCACTCATCAACCCCAACACACCACCCATCAACCACACAACACACCACTCATCAACCCCCCAACACACCACTCATCAACCCCCCAACACACCACTCATCAACCCCAACACACCACCCATCAACCACACAACACACCACTCATCAATCCCCAACACACCACCCATCAACCCCCCTCCCAACACACCACCCATCAACGTCCCCCCAACACACCACTCATCAACCCCCCAACGCACCACCCATCAACCCCTCCCCCCCAACACACCATTCATCAACCCCCCCCCCCCCCCCCCCACAACACACCACCCATCAACCCCCCCAACTCACCATCCATTGCTCCTTAATTGGATAAAAAATAATTGGGTACTGTTAACTTTATTTTTTTTAAAAATCTCTGTGGGAGCTTGTTCGACCCCTTATATTACAACAGTGATTACACTTCAAAAGTACTTCATGGGATGTGAAGCTCTCTTTGGAATTCCCAAGGGATCATCAGAAGCATTAAATAGATGTTTTCCCCTTTCTAATAGATTGTTAGAAGTGACATGACCAACTCTCTAGAGCTGGTTTGAAGGTGGATGGCTGTAATAACATTGAGGCTGGCACTTGACGAGAAATGGATAGATCTTTCAAATTGCTAGCACATGCATAATGAACCGAATGGCCTCCTGAGCTTGATGACTGTATGATCATTCTGAAGGAAATTGCCAGAAAGCTGACTCTTGCGAAACTTGGTCTGGTGCCAAGCGTTCTGTGGAGCTAATCTGTGATAGTGTTACAAAACATTTCACAGTCAAAACAAACCTCAATGTTATTCATCTCAACCCCTCAACGGGAAGAGGTTCTGTAAGGCTCGCTCCTTTAAATCAAAAGTCCCCGTTCACATCAAACCTTCGCTTGACTGATGTTGGGACAAAGGCCTTCAGAGGCTAGGCATTTCAATCCTGGATGAGAATAGCCTTAAAGGTTTCACCTCACGACCTCCCACCTTGAACCGTTTAACATTCTCTCACGTTTGAGTTATTCAACATCATTTGGGAGGCAAACAGCCTCTGTGAGCTGGATTTTCCCAACCCTGCAGATGGGGTTGGAGGTAATGGAGGGACCTGTAAAATAAGAGATGGTTCACCACACCTTCTCGTCGCCGGGCAAAGTTCCCAGGAGTCAATGGGGAACCAGATTGGTGGCCCCCACCATAAATGTGTGCAGCAAATGATGATATTGAAGGCCCCAATTAGAAGCAATTTTGTTACCACCAGTGCAACATCCCTACACCTTATGCAAAGGTCACCACTTCTAAGGAGGCAACCCCCTCTGGCAGGCCAGGCATTGGAGCCAATGCAGGACAGGCCACACTCGTAGCCCAAACACTTCCTGCAGAGGGGTTTTTCCTCCAATCCGAAGGGCCTATTTGGGGCTGGGGCCTGCTCCATGGTGGCCTCCATGTTGAGGTGTCTTCCCAGTCACCAACTGCCTCAGTGGCGACATCTTTCCCAGTGGCAATGCTGAGGCTCTCTTGATGCTGGTCTTCCGATTGGGCAGATCGACGGAGACCAGTCTGAAAAGTAATTACTTCATCCAGGGCGTGTGGTCATCTTATGGCGGGTCGGGTGGGTGCCTGTTTCGAGCAAGATGTTTCCTACACGAGACAGGTTTTTGAGGGAAGTGACTGAATGGAAAAAAACCTATGTCGGATTTGTGCGCGTTTAGCGGGGTGTTTCATGGTGACAGCAGCGCTGAGAAACACCCCACTATGCAACGCAACTTTGCCGTTTATTTTTGGCCTTGGGGAGTTTCTCTCTGCTGAGGGCACACCAGTCATTTCTTGCTGGCGATCCCAGCAGAGAAGGCTCCCCGCAGATCAGGGCACCTTTTCGTCTGGCTACCTGATCTTACCCCCGCCCCCCTTTTCAGCCCCTCCCCCACCAGGGTTTTTGATCACCCCCTTCCCTCCCCCCAACCTCACGGAGGTTCCCGGGAACAACCCCCCCTCCCCCCCACCTAGTAAGACCCACCCGGCCTGACCCCTGGTCGTGCCAACCTGGCACTCAGGCAGTGCCCCTGCCTGCCTGGCAGTCCCACCATAGCACCATGCAAGGAGGACACCCTGCCCGCCGATCACCCGGGATCTCTAATACCTGGGATACCCCTCTAGGTGACATTACGACTGGTCCACGTTTGTGGAAAGCAATTTGAACAACGCCCTGGCAAGGTCTCCGAGGCCTGCCCTTTAGGTCACGGGTGCCAGGAGAATCCCGTGAGCACATATTTAAATGAGCCTAATGGGGGTCAGAACCAGACCACTATGACATCCGGGATTTTGGTGGATTTCACGAGGCATTTCAAGCATCGCAAATCTTGCGAGAGGCCCCTCGCATGATTCAATGACATAATCCTGACACCAAGTAGGCGCGGCGAGACCACCAAATCGCACCCAAAGAATCCCTGAAAATTCAGCCAGCTGTTTTGAGTGCAAGAACGCCAATAGACACATTGCAAAAGCTTTAGAATATACTTTCTTTTAGTTCACAGCATTACAATAATAATCTTTACTATTACAAGTAGGCTTACATGAACACTGCAATGAAGTTACTGTGAAAAGCCCCTAGTCACCACATTCCGGCGCCTGTTTGGGTACACAGAGGGAGAATTCAGAGTGTCCAATTCACCTAACGAACACATCTTTCGGGACTTGTGAGAGGAAACCGATGGGTATGGAGTACGTGGGTAGAAGGGACAGTGCAAGTTAGGATACAGGCAGCAGAGTCATGAATAAGCTCACGTTCCATGCCTTTGTCGTTCACGGGTCTTATACGTCCCTTCAGGTAAGCAAGGGGTTAACCGATGTTCAGACAGCTCAAATCAGCCACACGAGAGGGGGTGAGGTGAGTCAACAGTTGCCCTAAGGGGGCAAAACACTTTCAGAGACCTTGCACTGCGGAGTTAAGGTTCACAGTGAATCTTTACATGCACAAACATTCACTGGTAACACTGTTACAGGTGCTAACGCACCAGGTGACAACCAAGCCTGCCTCCCCCACCCTTCCGCACCGCCACTTCCCCCTCCCCCCCACCCCCTGCCGGCTGTCTGAGGCACTATAGAACACAGAGATCACTTCCGTCAGTGAGGAGACTTTGATTTAAAGAAAAACAACAAACACTTCCTTTTCAAGTGGGAGTACAGCGTTCGCAAAAATACTTTTGCACAGATTTAACATCCACATACATTTGACTGACTTTGCTCTCTGCTTCATTTAAAGGGTTGGGGTGTCATCACAGTGGCTATATAGTCACAGTGCTAGTCATTATATGGGTCACACCAGCCATGGTCACAATGCCATTCTCCACATGTGTCGCACTGTCCCTTCAGGTTATCGTCTGAATTGCAGCAACTGTTGTACACGGCTACCAATTTGCACTCATGTAACAGTGTTCTTCAAACTTTTTTTCCGGGGACCCATTTTTACCAACTGGCCAACCTTTGGGACCCAACCAGTTGGGGAATTAAGGGTTACGGAGAGTAGGCAAGAAAGTGGGTATAGTGAGTGCTAGATCAGCCATGGTCATATTAAATGCAGAGTAGCCTTGATCCCCCACCTATCCTAATGTCGCCCCATCATTCTCCCCCAGCCCCCTGTCTCCAAATCCTTCCCCTTTCCCCCACCACTTGTCCCACTGCTCCCCCCCTCTGTTGTCCTTCCCTCCACATCACCCTCACCTCGCACCCTCACTCCGCTCCTCCCAATCCTCACCTGGAGACGAGCAGAGCCCTATGCAATTGTAGCTTGGAGCAGCAACCTTTAAACTGTGGCACCTTTAGTGGTGCCAGCAATCAAAGGGTTAAAGAGAGGTCAGTCTCGGGCATGCATGGGGAAGGGAATCGGCAAGACACTGGTGGATGGAACATTTCTTGATGACCCCTAGTTTACAGTGGGTTTGGCAAATGACTTGCCCCCACACGCCTCACCCCCAGGCGTTTATCTCTGCTACATTGAGTGGCCGTGTCCATATACCGATGGGGATGCAAGTTGGTGTGGGTAGTCTCGAGCGAGTCATGCTGGCAGCTAGAGTGGTGACTCAGTCCCTAAATATAGAGCAGCATATAAACAAAGACAAGACAGGCAGACAGGATCAGTCACCACTGGGCTAAACTGCCGCACGCATCACTTACAAAGGCATCTTTGTGTAAGAGCAGCCACCGAGGCCCACTGTTGATAAGAACGTGCACGCGATTAAACAAAGCAGCCTAAAGCACAGAAGGATCCCACAGCTCACTGGCTCCCTCAGAACATGGGCACTGGGCTCTCCCCTCATCATGAAAATCGACCAGGCCCCATTGCCTCCCCCTTACCAGCCCTGATGTCACAGGTACCTCAGAGGCACCCTTGCCCACGGGCTGAGAGGCACCCTTGCCCACGGGGGGGGGGGGGGGGGGGGGGGGGGCTGCAGACTCACAGGCCACCTGGGGCTCAGTAATTCTCAGCTGGCTTCGATTCTCCAAACAGTGGCTCTGAGTGAGTTCCCACAACATTGAGACTTTGGGAGGATGGGGGAGGGGTGGTATATTTTCTTTCAAAGTCCTCTGTGACTGTCCAACGTCAAAAAAAATGTTCATTAAATACTTTCTGCCACTTTTTCCTGCGTGACAACAGTGACTCCATTGTACTTTAAAAAATAAATTTAAAGTACCCAATTTCCTCCCATAGTGCGTTGAGCCTTGCAGGGTTAGAGGTCACTTCAGGTGCCCCGGAGATCGGGACACCATTTAAAAATAGCATCCTGATCTTTCGCTAAACTGAGTTCTGGCTAGCGGAGCTCCTCAGTGCATGAAACGGGACTATGTGCGGCCATTCTCTGTTGAGACCCCTTATCAAACGCAAGTTGCGTTTTATAGCCTTGTGTTTCTCTGCGCTGCGAGCACCGAGAAACACGTAGCTAAATGAGCTGACTATGGGACTTTGATCCCATTTAGTTAAATCATGCCCATGGTATTATATAAAGAGAATTTCCAAAGGCCTCCACCACTTTCATGTTCTGTCTGGGCTTGTCAAAAACTAATGAATAGAGATTGATTGTTGGATTTGTTGACAATTCTATTTGTATTGTATAATGCGGCTACCAGGCTGATTAAAGGTGACCTGAAGGGAGTTTGCCCATCGAGCCATTCCTATGCCAGGCCCTTGTGTTGAGTGTGGCACAGACATTGATTACATCAGATGGAGATTAACAAAGTGGTTGGCAGTCAGCTCGAGAGAGAGAGAGAGTTTGCACAAAGAGGCTCGATGGTTTAGCAAATAAAGAAACCCCCAACTTCTGCTCCTAATTTACTCGTGGTTTAAACTCACCATCAGTCACTGGGGCCCTTTGTCATGTTGTGTTTTGAAACCCAACAGATACGTCTGCAATTTTATCCAGTTCTGGTCTCTTCTGCATCCCGGAACCCTTTGCCCCATCATTCACTACCACGCCTGTCTCGGCCCTAAGCTCTGGAACTCCGCCCTGACTCACTTCCTCTCTCTACCTCCTTGTCTTCCTTTAATTCAAAACTGACCTTTTTTGAACAATTACTTTTGGTCATCTATCCTCATATCTCTTTGCGTTCCTCCATATCAAATCGCACCCTGTGAAGCTTACCCTCGGATCTCTTACTACGCTAAATACAGAGGACGGAATTGTCTGATAATGGGGCTATGTCCTCACGCCCGCGAGAAAACAGGCACGAATAACTCTGGATTTTTTTTGAGAAAGTCCGGAGTGTTTCTCCATTTTGAAGGGGGCTAGCAAGGCCCCGGAGTAGTCTATGCAGCTCCGGCTGCTGTTACGGGGCCCTGCATTTCTGGCTGCTGGTCCGCGTTTGCGGGCGGAGGCCGCCTGCAGCAGCGGCCCCGCGCAACATGGCGGACCCACACAGCGGGCCGGCCCCCACAATATAGCCCACCCCCAGATCGCACGTACCCGCTGATCGGTGGCCCCCGCTCACGAGCCTGGCCATCCTAGAGGCGCCCCCCCCCCCCAGTGACGGATCCGCCCGCCCCCACCAGGGCGGCCGCAGACACTCTGACGGCCTGCTGGGTGGAACCATGAGTGAACCACGCCGGCGGGAACTCGGACAGTTGCCGGCGGAGAATCGCCACGGGGGGCCTTTTTCAATTGCACCCAACTGGTGCCGCGTCGACTGCGCACGCGTGACTGCCACCTATTCTACAGTCCCCGGAGAATCACGGAAAGGCGTCGGACCCGATCACGGGTCTGACGCCCCATTCCTCGCCCTCGCGCCGAGCCAGCGTTTTTTTCAATCCTGACACACAGCAGGTGGGGCTTTCCAACCCTTTCCGCAGGCGGGATTTGCCGGTCCCACCAAAGGCACCTCGGTGATGGATTTCCTGACGATAGGATGGACGAGCCACAGAGAAAGCGCGACCCGACGATCCCACCAGCAACCAATGGCGAGCTGCCTCTACCTCCAGGAAAAACATCATGACGGGGCTGTAAAATCTCGCAAGAATCTTTACGCCTTGGGGATATACCCAATGGAGGACTTCACTGTGATCAAATGATAGGAGATATCCCCTTCTGCCTTTGAGGGGGTGTTTCATTGGCGGTGGTGGTTTCATTCGCAACTCCTCACATAATGAAGCAGTGGGATGTGAACGCATGGCCCGACCACTGAGTAATGGCTGACAATTTATAGGTACAATGTGGGGGGTGGACAGTTATGGGGCCACATTTTCTAGAATATTTCACCAGAAAAATAATCTTCAACAAAATAAATCTTGTGTCAAATATCCAAAGCGAGGCCCCGATAAGGAAGGTTCTTTTACCCACCTTACAAAATCTACAATCAACTGACAGAATCAAGGCTGTCCCAACTTACAGACAGAGTGACAGATCGATCATTATCCCACATGGTGGAGGAAGCTTGAAGCTGTATCTGATTGGAGGCTGCTTTATGCGAACACTGTGGTATGTATTCTCGAAAGCATATTCTATCCTTCAGTAAAAGTAAAGCCACCATAGTCTCAGCTGACCATAGGCTGCTTTCCCCTTTGAGAGGGAGAGCTGACTGGTGGGGATTTAACCTGAGGATCACCACACCTCAGGTGGGGACTTCATGAATAACCTCAAGGATAACCTCATTCTCCCCATCACACCATTTCAAGGAATGAAACTCAAGAGGGTTAATGCTGGAGAGATTGAAACTGTGACCTTGCTCTTTCGCTCTTAGGATCTAGAATCTACTGTGACTGAAATGTTTTTTGGAGGGTTTTTGTATGATAGAAACTGCAAACTACAGGTTTTGCCATGCCTATTGCAGGCAATGACAATCAGAGAATAAAAATGCCCTCTTTGGCCTCTTTTCTTATACACACAGAACAGACACTAATCCAACCATTTTGTTATCAAGTATTTCATGAGACACGCCAACTTCTCTGCCTGGCACACTGCCCCACATAGAGCTAGGGCTATTAATACTATCTATTAAATGCTGGCACAGACTGTGTGTATGTTCTCCATGCCATCATTCAAGTGGAGTCACCTGTACCTCCTACCAACATACACATTCCGGCCCAGAAGCAGGGAAGCTACCCACTGCACCACATTCTTCAGGTCAAACTGCACATCTAATTACATTTTTTAAAATTATTCCATGAAAGGGGGCATGTCACTGGCTAGGCCAGCACTTTTATTGCCCATCCCTAATTGCCCTTGAGAGGGTGATGGTGAGCCGCTGCCGTCCATGTGGTGTCGGGGCATCCACAGTGCTGATAGGGTGGGAGTTCCCAGATTGTGACCCAGCCACAGTGAAGGAACGACGGCAGAATGATTCCATGTCAGGGTGGCGTGTGGCTTGGAGGGGTACTTTGCTATGTGTCTACAGCCCTTGTCTTTCTAGTTGGTAGAGGTTGTGGGTTTGGAAGGTGCTGTCGAAGGAGCTTTTGTGAGTTCCTGCATCTTGCAGACGGTGCACATGGCTCGTACTGTGCGTCGGGGGTGGAGGGAGTGAATGTTGAAGGTGGTGGATGGGGTGCCAATCAGTTGCTTTGTCCTGGATGAGCTTCTTGAGCGTTGTTGGAGCTGCACTCATCCAGGCAAGTGGAGATTATTCCATCACACCCTTGACATGAGATGTGAGACATGAAACAAAGCAACTCGTAGCTGTCCCTGAGCCTTGCTTAGGCAAGTGGTCTCACAGAGTTAGTCACACCCTCTGTTGTAGAAGTGTTTGGAGCCTCCTTTCAATCCAGAACAAAGGCTATTCACTACGTGGCTTTTTGGAGAAAGGAAGAAATCCCTTCCTCTTACTACACTGAATAATATTTTAACATTGCAACAAAAAACAGGTAATTTAGCTTACCTGGTCCAAGCTAGTTTTTATGCTCCATATCAGCATCCACCCACCTTCCTGCGTTTAATCCTGTATCCTCGATCATGTACGTATTTAGCTTCCCTCTAAATGTTTTATCATATTCATTTCAAATTCTGCCCAAAGGTAGGTCTGACCCACAGGGCCATGCCCTCCACCATGGATAAAGTAAGGCGGAACGTTCCAAATCCATCCCATTCCTGGAATTGGGATCGGACCCCAGGGTGTTGCCACCAATCTGACCCACACAGGCCATCCAGCCAACCCAAAGATCCCCACTCTCCGCCCTGCCCTGCCACAGAGTCTGTGTTGCTGTGGCAACATACAGTTTTGCATGCATGTTGTCATCTGGAGTGATGCATTGTGATGCTCGAGGCTCCGTTGGTTGTATATATGTAATGCAGAAAGTAATTAGATGTGCATTTTGACCTGAAGAATTGGTGGGAGTTGCCGATAACTCCACTTTAATGATTGCACAGGGAGCATCCAGCCAGTCCGTTCCAATGGTTGTAGTATTAATATCCCAAGCTCTGTGCCAGGAATCTCTCCCACTCTTACCACCTGCCATAAGTTGGCAAGATTTACAGGTTGATAGTCAACCTGTTTGGCCACGTTATAAACGCACTTTCCTTGACCAATAAGTCCTGGAGTGAGACTTAAACCCAGAGTTTCCGGCCCAGAAGCAGGGACGCAACCCACTGCACCACAAGGCCTCTTTGTTTCTCTGGAAGTGCAAGTTCCACAGTCTAACCACACTGACTAGAGAGGTTTCTGTAGGATTCCTTATTGGATTTATTTATGACCATCTTATATTTATGGCCCTTAGTTCTGGACTCCCCACAAGAAGGATCATCTTTACATCTACCCTTTCGAACACCGTCATAATTTGAATGGCCCTATCAGATTTCCCCCTCAGGCTTCGGTTTTAGAACATAGAGAAATACAGCACAAAGTTGTGCCGAACTTTTGTCCTAGGTTAATCATAGAATTTTGGACACTAAGGGCAATTTATCATGGCCAATGCACCCAACCTGCACATCTTTGGACTGTGGGAGGAAACCGGAGCACCCGGAGGAAACCCACGCACACAGGGGGAGGATGTGCCGACTCCACACAGACAGTGACCCAAGCCGAAATCGAACCTGGGACCCTGGAGCTGTGAAGCAATTGTGCTATCCACAATGCTACCGTGCTGCCCTTAAGAACAAATTAATCTACACTCCATTATTCTACCATAATCCATGTACCAATCCAATAGCCGCTTGAAGGTCCCTAACGTTTCCGACTCAACTACTTTCACAGGCAGTGCATTCCATGCCCCCACTACTCTCTGGGTAAAGAACCTACCTCTGACATCCCCTCTATATCTTCCACCATTTACCTTAAATTTATGTCCCCTTGTAATGGTTTGTTCCACCCGGGGAAAAAGTCTCTGACTGTCTACTCTATCTATTCCCCTGAACATCTTATAAACCTCTATCAAGTCGCCCCTCATCCTTCTCCGTTCTAATGAGAAAAGGCCTAGCACCCTCAACCTTTCCTCGTAAGACCTACTCTCCATTCCAGGCAACATCCTGGTAAATCTCCTTTGCGCCTTTTCCAAAGTTTCCACATCCTTCCTGAAATGAGGTGACCAGAACTGCACACAGTACTCCAAATGGGCATTTTCTGGAGAAAAGGGCCTCACTCTGCTCGGTTCTCATTTCTGGAGTGATTCTTCTAAATATTTTCTGTATCTCAATACCCCTTTTGTAATTTGGAAATGAGAATGGCGCAAACTATTCCAAGTGTGGTTCAATAGAAATTCAACACAATTTCTCTGATTTTCAACTCTGTTCCATGTCCTTTGTTTATACTTTTTATGAATTTATTAAATTGTACTGTCACTTGCAATGATTTGTGAATGTGTATCCCTGGATACTAAGAGTGAGATAAGAGCACCAATAAATTAGACAAAAATTGGGAAAGTGGCAGGAATAGATAAAATACCTGCACAGTTGATTAAAGCTCAGGAACAAACTTCATATCAGTGTTTACTAAGCTGTGCAAATATGCTTATCATCAGGAGAACGTACAGAAGATTTCATACAGATCAGAGTGATTACCCACAACTGTCACTCAGTAATCCCTCCCCCAGCACCCTGTGTTACTGGCTGTATGTCTATTGACATTAATCCAGCTCCCTCACACTGTCACTCAGTAACCCCTCCCCCAGCACCCTGTGTTACTGACTGTATCTCTATTGATGTTAATCCAGCTCCCTCACACTGTCACTCAGTAACCCCTCCCCCAGCACCCTGTGTTACTGACTGTATCTCTATTGATGTTAATCCAGCTCCCTCACACTGTCACTCAGTAACCCCTCCCCCAGCACCCTGTGTTACTGACTGTATCTCTACTGATGTTAATCCAGCTCCCTTACACTGTCACTCAGTAACCCCTCCCCCAGCACCCTGTGTTACTGACTGTATCTCTATTGATGTTAATCCAGCTCCCTCACACTGTCACTCAATAACCCCTCCCCCAGCACCCTGTGTTACTGACTGTATCTCTACTGATGTTAATCCAGCTCCCTCACACTGTCACTCAGTAACCCCTCCCCCAGCACCCTGTGTTACTGACTGTATCTCTATTGATGTTAATCCAGCTCCCTCACACTGTCACTCAGTAACCCCTCCCCCAGCACCCTGTGTTACTGACTGTATCTCTACTGATGTTAATCCAGCTCCCTTACACTGTCACTCAGTAACCCCTCCCCCAGCACCCTGTGTTACTGACTGTATCTCTATTGATGTTAATCCAGCTCCCTCACACTGTCACTCATAACCCCTCCCCCAGCACCCTGTGTTACTGACTGTATCTCTACTGATGTTAATCCAGCTCCCTCACACTGTCACTCAGTAACCCCTCCCCCAGCACCCTGTGTTACTGACTGTATCTCTATTGATGTTAATCCAGCTCCCTCACACTGTCACTCAGTAACCCCTCCCCAGCACCCTGTGTTACTGACTGTATCTCTACTGATGTTAATCCAGCTCCCTCACACTGTCACTCAGTAACCCCTCCCCCAGCACCCTGTGTTACTGACTGTATCTATACTGATGTAAATCCAGCTCCCTCACACTGTCACTCAGTAACCCCTCCCCAGCACCCTGTGTTACTGACTGTATCTCTACTGATGTTAATCCAACTCCCTCACGCTGTTGCTCAGTAACTCCTTTCAGCCAACACTTTACGATGCTGACTATAGAGTGGTCAAGAAGGCATACAGCATGCTTGCCTTCATTGGGTACAAGAGTTGGCAGGTCATGTTACAGTTGTATAGGACTTTGGTTAGGCCACATTTGGAATACTGCGTGCAGTTCTGGTCGCCACATTACCAGAAGGATGTGGATGCTTTAGAGAGGGTGCAGAGGAGGTTCACCAGGATGTTGCCTGGTATGGAGGGTGCTAGCTATGAAGAAAGGTTGAGTAGATTAGGATTGTTTTCATTGGAAAGACGGAGGTTGAGGGGAGACCTGATTGAGGTCTACAAAATTATGAGAGGTATGAACAGGGTGGATAGCAACAAGCTTTTTCCAAGAGTGGGGGTGTCAATTACAAGGGGTCACGATTTCAAGGTGAGAGGGGGAAAGTTTAAGGGAGATGCGCGTTAAAAGTTTTTTACGCAGAGGGCGGTGGGTGCCTGGAACGCTTTGCCAGCGGAGGTGATAGAGGCGGGCACGATAGCATCATTTAAGATGCATCTAGACATATATATGAACGGGCAGGGAACAGAGGGAAGTAGATCCTTGGAAAATAGGCGACAGGTTTAGATAAAGGATCTGGATCGGCGCAGGCTGGGAGAGCCGAAGGGCCTGTTCCTGTGCTGTAATTTTCTCTGTTCTATAATTCTGAATTTAATCCTTCATTATTGTATAGTTGGATTTAGGGATACAGTACTTCACTGATCCAAGTTTTCTGAGAAAAGCTACAGATGCTTTAATGAGGGAGTAGGGCTGGCAGGGAGGGGCAAGGGTGTATGGCAGGCAGGGAAGGATAAGAGGGTATGACAGGCAGGGAGGAGCGAGGAAATTGTGCTGGCGGGGAAGTGTAAGGGGGTGGTGCTGGCTGGGAGGAGCGTGGGTGTGGTGCTGATTGGAAAGGGTATGTGGGTGGGGCTGACAGGTATAGGCGAGGGGGTAGGGGTGGCAGGTACAAGATGGTGGGTGGGGCTATTGTGGAGGGAGTGGAGCAGGTGGGGAGGCGAGGGTGCAGTAACATAAGGTGCGGTGCAGCACAAGGCTGCATTCAAACTGTTAAAGGAAGGGTTGAGTGGTGAGAGTGCCTCGAGGAGGGAGAATCATAGAATTTACAGTGCTGAAGGAGGCCATTCAGCCCATCGAGTCTGCACCGGCCCTTAGAAAGAGCACCCTATTTAAGCCCATATCCCCACCCTATTCCCGTAACCCAATAACCCCACCTAACCTTTTCTGGACACTAAGGGCAATTTAGCATGGCCAACCCACCTAACCTGCACATCTGGACTGGGGGGGAAACCGGAGCATCCGGAAGAAACTCATGCCGAGACAGGGAGAACATGCAGACTCCACACAGACAGTGCAGAGAATAAGCAACAGCGCATCAAATGTAGTTTGCAACTTACCCTCTCCATGTAGGAGCTGTGGAACTGATCCCCAATCTGCTGTAATTTCTGGCCAATCCGAATTTCCACTCTCTCCTCTGGCTGCAAATCCATCGGCAGGCCATCCATTCGACCATGACGGGAGGTTGTGCTGGCCCGTGGCACTTCAAACACCTCGGTAAAATGCAGCCGGTACCCTGCGTTTCCTGTGGGAAAATATAACTAATCACAAACCAGCATGTGTATGTTTCCTCCCTGTTCTTTCTTCACCTCGAGAGGAAATCTGCTTCTGCGATGATGCGTTTGTTAAAAAGATCATTATACTTCAAAATTTCCATGTGTCCCCAGGTGATATGTGCAGGCTCGGCTCACTCATCAGCATTGTTCAAGTTTCACTCGCTCTGGAAGTAGGGCTCGGGGATATTAATTGTGGGAGCTTGACTCTATGACTGTAATCGTGATCACGTCACTGGGTTAGGGCAAACTCGAGACTCTCTTCAATAACAAAACAAATTATTTAAATTGCTTTCCCTTCGCAATGCTCTCCCCAGATACATGCACCCACCAACCTCTCATACATACACATGACACATGTGGGCATGTGCACACACATAGACACAAACATACACACACAAGGACACACACAGACACACATGAATACACATACACAGACACACACAAATATGGACGCACACATGTACGCAGATGGACAGACACACACATGGACGGACATGCACACACACACAGACACATACGCAAAGACGGTTACGCATATACACATGCACGGACACACACATACACACATGCACGGACACACACATACACTGGCACACATGCACAGGCACACACATACACACAAGACAACACACAGACACATTCACAAACGCATACATACATACATATACACATATACACTCATACATATATAAGGATACCCATGCACACACCCTGAGTGGCCCAGTTGGTAGCACACTGGCCTGTGGCCTGGAATGCCCTGGATTCAAGAGCCACTCCAGGACTTTAATGTCACGGGAGTGGTGTTCATCCAGATCAAACTTTCACATGTCCGTTGACCATTTTTTTAGGGGTGGACAGTGGTGTACTGGTAGTGTCACTGGAGTAGTGATCCAGAGGCCCTGCCTAATGCTCTATTCAAATTCCACCATGGCAGCTGTTCAAGGAATAAAATCTGGAATTGGAAACAGTAATGGTGACCAAATAACTATCATCAATTGTCGTCAAAAAATCATCTGGTTCACTAATGTACTTTAGGGAAGGAAATCTGCCATCCTTACCCGGTCTGGACTACATGTGACTCCAGATCCACAGCAATGTGGGTGACTCTTAACCACCCTCCTAGCAAGCCACTCAGTTCCAGGGCAAATAAAGATGGATTTAGGGGGAAATCATTTCTCTGCAGATGAAAGAATAAAGAAACATACATATACACACACCCATCTACATAGACACCCACCCACACACATCTACATGGATCCATATACAGACACATGGACACACAGACACAGACATGACAGATATACACATGTACGCACACATATAAATGGGTAAATCTGCAGACACATACATACAAAAATATACAGATCCATACACATACTTATTTGTGTAGAGATACACATATTTACATACACAGACATATGCATGTACATATGCATACACACATGTACACAGACATGCAAATATCAATGTGCTAAGGGAAACCTGAGCCTCTCTTTCAGAACAAAGCAAGTTGTTTACACTATTCTCTTTGCAATGGTCTTCTCTACGCAACCAAACATGCACATGGACACAAATACACAAACAAATGTGCACACCCATGAGAAACACATGTATATGCACAGATACGTCAACATCCAAAAGCACACATGGTTGCACAAATACCTCTTTGCAACACAATAAAAGGGTACATTCAAACTGTTAATGTACTGAGTATGCTTCAAAGCGATTCAAATTTCAGTGCATTGGGACAGGGAGAGAGATTAGTCCATGGGGGTCATTCTGACTTTGGGCAAAGTGGTGAAAGGTTTAGTATCGAGAAGCTGCCAGTTACACATCTCGCCTATCAACTCTGACTGAATTGAAAATCGGGGCAGATGTCAGAGGGGCAGCTGAAAGTCAAAGCCCCAGGAAGGGCAACCGGTCTGACTGAGCTGGGCTTCAAGAATCGGATATAGGGGCAAACATTTCTCTGCAGATTGAGGACTGCAGTCAGCATAGCAAAAGGAAAGAGGGACAACCAACCCGCCTCACCCTCCCCACTACAACGTGACCGCCCCGCCCCATCCCACCCACCCAGTTTATGAAAGTAGTTTCGACAAATTTTAATCAGAAAGTTACTATTTTCCTGTCTCTCTCAAAAGTGCAAATTCCCCCCCCCCCCCCCCCCCAACCCTAGAACCACTTCAGTGCTGTGCTCGAACAGCCAGTCTTCCTTTGCGACAGAAAACAAAGAGTTCAAGGGGACTAACTGACCATGGAAGGCCTCACACCAAGGAATCACCTGATATCCACACATGCTCAGGTCCCAGTAGGGCATGCTCGGCTAGCAAGCTAGTCTTTCGTGATCTGTCATCTCCCTAAAATAAGAGGAATTTACATCCCCTGACCCATTCCCCTATCACCACTCTAAAACAACTCAGTAAACTCAACAGAGCCCTCCCTCCCTCTGGGATTAACAGCTCACTACCAGACCTTGTTTCATAGTTCAGCATTACACTTATTCAGCCACTGGGGGAGCTCGTGAACCATGCAGAGGAAAGGCAAATTGTAGACAAATAACATTGACTGTATCCAACTCATACACAGAAAACATTCACTGCAGATGAGGTAGGCCCAAGAGTTGTTACCACAATGGCAACTTTTAAGTGTCACTTTACAAGAGAGTTTCTCTTGTACAATGTTATATAAGAACGAAGAGGAGGAGTGGAACATTCGGCTCCTCATTTTTGAAATATAAATTCAGAGTACCCAATTCATTTTTTCCAATTAAGGGGCAATTTAGCGTGGCCAATCCACCTAGCCTGCACATCTTTTTGGGTTGTGGGGGTGAAACCCACATAGACACGGGGAGAATGTGCAAACTCCACACGGACAGTGACCCAGAGCCGGGATCGAACCTGGGACCTCGGCGCCGTGAGGCTGCAGTGCGCCACCATGCTGCCCCACTTGATAAGATCATGGCTGATCCGACAGTCACCTTAAATTTGCATCCTTCCCACCCCCGATAATCTGTCACCCCCTTGCTTACCAAGAATCTATCCACCTCTACCTTAATAATATTCCAAGACTCTGCTTTCAGCAGCTTTTCAAGAATAGAGCTCCAAAGACTCACAGCACTGTCGCCTCATCTCCGTTTTAAACGGGTGACGCCATATTTTTAAAGACCCCTAGGTCTAGATTCTCCCAGAAGAGGAAAAATACTCTCCACATCCAGCCTGTGAAGATCCACGGAATCTTATATGTTTCAATCAAGTCGCCTCTTACGCTTCTAAACTCCAGCGGATTCAGGTCTAACCCATCCAAGATTGCCTCGTAAAAGTCGCATCCTGGTGTTCAAATCCCTCCATAGTCTCGACCCTCTCCATCTCTGAGAACTCATCAGCCCTACAAGCCCTGTGAAATTCCTGCACCTTCATCCTGAGCATTCCTGATTTTTGTTGCTCTGCCATTAGAAGCCATGCTTTTGCGTTCCGGGCCCTAAACTCCGCAATGCCCTTCCTCAACCTCTCTACCTCGCTCTCTCCCTTTAAGATTCTCCTGAACACCTATCTCGTGGACCAATGCTTTGGTCACCTGTCCAAGTAGCTCCTTATGCAGCTCAGTCACAAATCCCATTTTATTTCATGCTACTGTGAAGGCACATGGAGCTTTTTGCTGATGCTTTCCATGTAAAAATTCAAAATCATGAAAACCCCATCACACGCCCACTAAAACCTTCCAAACATTTAGATTAATGAGTGGATTTGGAAGACAAATGCTAAAATAAATATATTGCTCTGCCAACAGAGCTGCTTTGGGACAACGTGTCCGGTTAGCAAGCATAAAAATTATTCCAAGGTCAGCATGACTCTGGCAATTAGCGAGGAGATCATTAACCACAAGTTAACACTATGTAAATATAAGGAAAAAGAATGACTGGATGTTGGCCGATTCTCTATCGCTCAGAGAGTATAGGACCTCTGGAACACATTACTAGCTGGTGTATTGGCTGAGGACTCCCTACATGTTTTCATGAGGGTTCCTTGCTGGAGCAGTGATCGTATCATATCTTCTCCCACTGAATTCATTGACCTGTGGCGAGTAACTCACCTCCTAACTCCCCAAAGCCTGTCCATCATCTACAAGGCACAAGTCAGGAGTGTAATGGAATACTCCCTACTTGCCTGGATGAGTGCAACTCCAAGAACACTAGACAAGCTCGACACCATCCAGGACAAAGCAGTCTGCTTGAATGCTCTCCCTTCCACAACATTCACTCCCTCCACCACCGACAAACAGTGGCAGCCGTGTGTGCCATCTACAAGATGCACTGCAGTAACTCAACAAGGCTTCTTAGACAGCACCTTCCAAACCCACGATCATTACTGCCTAGAAGATCAAGAGCAGCAGATACCTGGGAACCCCACCACCTGGAGGTTCCCCTCCAAGTCACTCACCACACTGACTTGGAAATATATCGCCGTTCCTTCACTGTCACTGGGACAAAATCCTGGAACTCCCTCCCTAACAGCACAGTGGGTGTACCTACACCTCAGAGACTGCAGCGGTTCAAGAAGGCAACTCATCGTCACCTTCTGAAGGGCACCTAGGGATGGGTAATAAATGCTGGTCTGACAAGTGACACCCACATCCCATAAATTAATTTTTTTAAAGTTCCTGATTGGATTTGATCATCTGACAGGAGGTACTTTCCCCTGTTAATTTGATAAAGGAATTTTAAATCTTGAAGGGTATGGGCAGGACAGATAGGGAAAGAAAAACTGCAGGTAGGTGGATCAAGAACAAGAGGCACAGATTGAAAGTAATTGGCATAAGAAGGATCGGAGACATGAGGAATTTTTTTTTCACGCAGAGAGTGGTTAGGATCAGAATGCACTGCCTGAGTGTGTGTCGGAGGACAGTTAAGGGGGAATTGGATTATTATCTGAAAATGAAGAATGTGTAGCACAGGGGTGGGCAAACTTTTCCGTGCAAGGGCCACATTCAGAAATTCACAATTTTAAAGGGCCGCATAGTATATTAAGTAAAATAATTACTTCACCCGGTTATGATTCTGGGCGCCTCGTATAGAACATAGAACAGTACAGCACAGAACAGGCCCTTCGGCCCTCGATGTTGTGCCGAGCAATGATCACCCTACTCAACTCAACGTATCCACCCTATACCAGTAAGTAACCCAACAGCCCCCCCCATTAACCTTAAAAAAAATAATTAAAAATTAAAAAAAAAAAAAAAATTTTTTTTTTTAATGACTTGGTGGGCCGCATAAAGACCAGTTTGCCCACCCCTGGTGTAGCATTACAGAGAGAAGATACGGCAGTGGCTCTGGGGCCATTGATCATTCGGACAGCTGACACAGACATGATGGGCCAAACGGTCTCTTTTGTATTGTAACAATTTGGTGATTAATGGTCATGGTTTTTCCCCTTCTCTTGCAGGCAATTACATGGCTGCACCATGTGGGGCGGGGGCAACAAGGCATTTTTTCAAGATGTTCCAGACATACTGAAATACGGCAGAGACATATCGCTCTTTACCGGTCCATCAATTTCATACATTCATTGCCAACATGTAATAATAATAATAATCTTTATTGTCACAAGTAGGCTTACATTAATACTGCAATGAAGTTACTATGAAAAGCAACTTGTCGGGGTCTGTTCGGGGACACGGAGGGAGAATTCAGAATGTCCAATACACCTAACAGCACATCTATCGGGATTTGTGGGAGGAAACAGACTCCGCACAGACAGTGACCCAAGCCTGGGACCCTGGTGCTGTGAAACAACAGTGCTAACCACATGTAGGGCAGGATTCAGCGGTCTTCTAGCCGCATGTTTCCCATCATTCGCTGGCGCTGTCGATGGGATTTCCCATTGAAGCAACCACCCTATGCCACCAAGAAACACGCCACCAGCAAATGGCTGGAGAATTCCAGCCATAATAATTTTTAAAATTTTGGGCGGGATTCTCCGATTCCCCGTTGGATGGCGTGAGCCCCGCCCCTCCGTGCCGGCTGCGGTATTCTCTGGCGCCAGTTTTCGGGTGGGGGCGGGGATCACGCCACGCCAGTCGGGGGCAAATCCCCGGGTCCCGATTGGCTGGACGGCCGTCGGTTTCTGGCCAGTCCTGCCGGCGTGAATTGGACATGATCCCACATAGCGGGACCTGGCTGGTGGGCCAGCTGGTGCGGTCCTTCGGGGGACGCGTGTGGATCCAGCCCCGGGGGTGGCCCCTAGGTGGCCTGGCCCCCGATCGGGGCCCACCGATCTGCGGGCAGGCCTGTGCCGTGGGGGCACACCTTCCTTCCGCACCAGCCCCTGTAGGGCTCCGCTATGGCCAGCGTGGAGAAGACACCCCTGCGCATGCACTAGAATACGCTGGCCGGTCTGCACATGCGCTAACTCGCGCCTGCCCTTCGGCACCGTCTGGCATGGCGCCAACCCCTCCGGCGCCGGCCTAAAGTGCGGAGAATTCCACAACTTCCGGTCGGCCTGACGCCGGCGCCGGGCCATCGCGGGCATTCGGGAGAATCCCGCCCCTTGACTCTCACAAGCGCACAAGAAGCGATGCAGCAAACCTGATCATGCAAACTGCTGAAGGAACTGCCCATAAAAGGAACTGTGCAGATGACTGTAAAGAGCTTCAATTCACAAGAACGATTTGCATTTATTTAGTGCCTTTCACAAGGCTTAAAGCATTTTACAATCAATTGCATACTTTTGGTGGCGGATCACAACGTAAGAAATGGGGCAACCAGGGCGGAACATGGCGCATGTGGTTAGCAGTGGGACTACGGTGCTGAGGACCCGGGTTCGAATCCCGGCCCTGGGTCACTGTCCGTGTGGAGTTTGCACATTCTCCCCATGCTGTACTGTTCTATGTTCCATGTCTACGTGGGTTTCACCCCCACGACCCAAAGGGGTGCAGGTAGGTGGATTGGCCACGCTAAATTGCCCCTTAATTGGAAAACAAATAATTGGGTACTCTAAATTTATTGAAAAAAATAAATGGGCAACCAACCTGTACACAGCAAGATCCCAATGAAACAATGACTGGATAATCTGAGGGATACAAATATTGACCAGGACCCGAAGGAAAACTGCCCCTCCATTCTCTTTCCATTGTGTTGGTGTATCTGTTACCCTCACCTGAGAAGGCAGATGGAAACTCGATTTAACGCTTCACCCAAAAGAAGTCACCCCTGAAAGTGCAGCATGCCCACAGTACTGCACTGCGATGGCAGAGTTTGCGCTCCGGCCTCTGGTGTTGGATTCTCAAGCAGGGGTCCGGAACCGGAAAAGGGAGTGCAGCCCAAAGACATGCTCTATGGCGGGCCTGTCACTCGCACAAGGCCAACAGGTCACCCACGTCCATAATACAAGGATGTCTGCAAGCCCGACTTCAAGTTGACCAGGATTGGAGTAGATTGACGGGATGTCAATGGGCTGACCAGACCGCCTGGAGACAAACAGTCAGGTAGAGTGCGGAAAAAGTAGAAGACAAAAGATATGACCAGATGAAAAGGGAGCCCACCGGTAGGAAACAACAGTCCACCTCAGGCCAACGCAATTCATCTGTGTCAGCTGTGGAAGGGACTGTGGCCTCTACAGCTATAACAGGCGGTATCCTAAACGGTAGTGACCGATACCCCGGGCACAGTCCATCATCTCCCATGACGGACGGATGCAAATACTACATAATAAGTTGACCATCACTTTTGGAAGTATTTTCCATGGCTTCAAAGGTCTAGCCTACACCTACGAAATGTTTTGCAAATCTGCTTCCATGTCCAACCTGTTCTGCAGGTGAAACAAGTTTGGCTGAATGACAGCAACCAGCTAGCAGTACTGAAGTTAGAAACTGGGTGAGAATTGGTGATCTCCAAGCCCCTTTGGGCTAATTGTTTTCCTGCACCCCGTGGCAGCTTTCACAAGAGTACGGATAAATCAGTGGGTCCTTTCCTTCTAACGTTTTCACATGCTTGTGTGCATTAGTAAACTTGCTGGCTCCTCCAACCCAGTGGAAGACGAGCCTTTGGCTTTTGAAAACAATCATTGCCCCGGTAAATGCGCAGTAACAATAAACTGGCAACGTATTATCAGAACAAGATTCAGATATTCAAACTCTCGAACCTGTTCCACCGTTTAATTAGATCATGGCTAATCTAAACTCTATGGGTCCAAATTCCTTGATAAACTTACTGAACAAAAAATCTTCCCAATCTTAATTTTGAAATGTTTGGAGTTTGCCGGAGAGAATTTCCATAGTTCTATGACCAGGAATGTTTCCTGACACCATTCAGGAATGATCTGAGTCTAATCTTAAGGTTATGCTCTCTCATTCAGCACACACTCCCCACCAGAGGAAACCATTTCTCTCTTTGCAGTCTATCAACTTCTTCAATCATCTTAAAACAACGCAATTGGATCCGCCCGTAATCGTCTCCACTCAGGGGAATGCATAGGCCATACAACATGCCCAGATAATTTAACCCTTTTCACCATATGGTATAATTCTTGTAAATGAACAGCGAATCTCAGCTAGTAAAGGCTACTGCAGTGATACACAGATGATCATAGAAAGGTGGCAGTACAGAATGAGGCCATTCAACCCCTAGATGCTGTGCTAGTCCCACTACATGCCCAGCCCACATATTCCATGCACATGTCTATCTAATTGCCTTTTGAAATCTGCAGTTAAATCTGCTTCCACCACCCACTCAAGCATAAGCTCCTCCCCCCACCCCAACCAATGGCCAGCATGCCACTGCCAGGGCATTGCGCAGGCACATCCCTCTTCTTCCCCCCCCCCCCCCCCCCCCCCCCCCCCACCACCACCCAGGCCCATACTTAGCTGTGCGCCCTGGCAGGTTTCCCTTGACCGCTTTGCGTTTCCCAGAAGCAGTTGGGGGAGAGGGGGGATACGTGTGGCGGGGAAGCTCTCTACAGCAATGTAAATTTATTAAAATAGATTTAATTGAAGTTGCCGCCATCGTTCAGCTGTGAGGGGCGAGGAAAGTCACAGAACGAGAGCTCGCCGCTGAGCTTCTCATTTAACCGGTCTCATGAGACGTTCCGCCATTTTCGCCTGCAGCGGGTGCCGGCAGGGAATTCTGCCCACCCCTCCCCTCTCCGAGTGTTTCAGATCCTAACCACTCGCTGTGTAAAATGCTTTTCCCTTGTGTTGCCTTTGGTTCTTTCATCTTCAGTCTGGGTCCTCTGGTTCTCGGCCATTCCCCCAATGGGAACAATTTCTCCCTACTCTGTATTTTGAACAGCTCGATCAAATCTCCTCTTTTCTCAAGGGAGAACAAGCCCAGCTTTTCCAATCATCCCTGGTTCCAGCCTTGTAAATTCTTTCTGCACCCTCTTTCAAATCTTCACAGCCTTCCAGGATGAAAATGAAAATCGCTTATTGTCACGAGTAGGCTTCAATGAAGTTACTGTGAAAAGCCCCTAGTTGCCACATTCCGGCGCCTGTCCGGGGACGCTGGTACGGGAATTGAACCGTGCTGCTGGCCTGCTTTAAAAGCCAGTGATTTAGCCTGGTGAGCTAAACCAGCCCCGATTGAAACCAGCCCCGACCAGCCAGGATTGAACGCGATATTCCAGTTGAGGCCGAACTAATGTTTCTAAAAGATTCAGTGTTACTTCCTTGCTTCTGTTTATAAAGCCCATAATCCCACATGCCTCGTTAGCCAATTTCCCAACCTGTCTTGCCACCTTCAATTATATGGGACGCATACACCCCCAGGTCACCCCTTGGCGTTCTGTCCTACTGCCTCGTGCTGGGCAGATCCCCAGTGGAGGGCTCTCTACGTGAGGATCCTCCCTTTTTGCATTGAGGACCCACCATGGAGGATGTTGCACTTTAATCCGCAACCTCTACTATAAAATATTAATTGACACTGTCCTCTCCAGGGAAGAGAGTTCCAAAAACTGACCAATTCGGTCTATTGGAAATGCCTGGATTTTTCACCTGTGGGGCGGGCCTGCCTGAGCAATGTAACGTCCTGGCCACTGCGTTCGCAGCACGATTGCTGCTGAGGAGTGGTCTCAGGCACCTCAGTCCCAGGAGCTATTCATGCAAGGTCAAGACTCTGGCAGCAGAATACATCAGCCTTGCCATATTTTGCCATGAAAGGTTAGAAAACCCTGAACCCGCGTGTGGTTTTGACCTCTTGCTGTGCGTCTATCTCCTCTGAGTTGTCAAAGTGCTGACAAAGAGTGGAGCCCATTTGAAAGTTGCAATGTCAGTGGAAGATGGCAGTCAACTGCCTAATTGCCCACCTCAGTTGGCTTCCCCCCCCCCCCCCCCCCCTCCCCCCCCCAACCCACTCCCGCCTGGAGGCAGAAATATACCGGCAAAACAGCCCAGCAGGTTCTTCTCTAATTTTGCTCAATCCCTGCCTCCAATGGCCGGGTAAGAATCCCCCGATCCCCCGTAAGAAAAGCACAAAACTATGGCTGACACACCAGTGCAGTACCAAGAGCGTGCTGCATCGTCAGAGGTGCCATGTTCAGATGAGGCCCCGCCTTACCTCTCAGGTTAATGCAAACAATTCCATGGCGCTATTCTTCACATGAGCATGGGGTTTTACCCGGGCCGATATTTATCCCTCCACCAACATTGTTAAAACAGATTAGATGGTCACGTGCGGGATTCCGCTTTGTGCAAAATGGTTGCCACATTTCCGAACATACTTTCAGTGGAACATGTGCTTCCGCTGCTTTGGGATGTCCTGAGGTCATGAAAGACACAATTGCCAGAGTTCCTGAGCATTGCGGCTGTGCGTAAAGATTTCCCCAACCCGTGCATTTCCTCCGGGATCTTCTGAGCTGGGTGAATACGCAGTACAACATGTCCTGGGAAACTCCATCAGAGCGGAGCCGTGTTGTGGTCAGATGGGCACACCTTTTTCCCGGCCCTGGCTGCTGTATTCTGGTATGTGTATAAATGCTCAGTCTTTTAATGTATGTTCGTGAATGGAAGAGTGAATGAGTCAGTGGATGAGCAGATGGGTGACGTGAGTGAGTGGACAGATGGGTGAGATGGGTGAGTGGGGTAGGCGAGGTGGGTAGTTGGGGAGGAATGTGAGATGAGTGAATCGATAAGTGGGTGAGGTGAGTAGTTGGGTGGGGTGGGTGAGGTGGGTAGGGGTGGGTGAGGTGGGTGAGTGGGTAGGTGGGTGAGTTGGCTAGGTGGGTGAGTGGGTAGGTTACGTGGCTTGATCTGGGAGGGAGCAGAAACTGCAATAACACAAAGATCCAAAACTGTATCTGGCAAAATCCCCAAAGGATTAACTTAACATGGGAATGTGAGTCAGGAATGAGATACACATTGAACCCTTCCCTCTCCATAGATCTCAGTACATGACACAATAGAACTCTTCGATTGCATCAGTCAAGTCATCTGGGTCTTCAAATGCTTTAGGGAATTGCCAAGGAAAAGCTTGTCCAACAACCACCAAAATCTTTGGGCTGAGTATCTGAATGTAGGGAGAACGCCCTATATTGTACATACGCACGCACATATCTCACACATGTACACACATACACTGCACCCACCACTCCCGCTGTTGAGTGTCACACTGAGCACAGTGGGAGGTGGTTTTAAACAATACTGGGAAGAAACGCATTACTGTGATCTTCAACCACAAGCTATTAAAGGGGAGACAAACAAATGGGCCATTCAGCCCATCTAACCTGCGCTGCCATTCAATTAAATCAAGCCTGATCTGCATCCTCCATCCCATTCATGGAACTTATCTCCATACCCTTGATGTCTAGCAATCTCAGTTTCAAGAGCTACAGTTGCTCTCCCAGCATCCACAATCAGCTTTAGATCTAGATTTCTCCAAGGAGACAAACTGATTATGACAAGAAGATTTTTCTATGATTGTATTGTATGATTGATTCATACCTTTTGCATGATTGATTCTGTATGATTGACAAGATGTAAATTATGACAATCCTTTCCATGGATTTCTCCCGCCTTCCCCGTCCACACGCCACCAAACTTGGTTAAAGGTTTTTTCCCCCCCCCCCCCCCCCCCCCCCCCAACGATCCTCTGTCGTGACTTACGTGTGGTTACTCTGTCTGACTGAACCAGACTAGCTCTTAGCCACGTGGTGGAGGTGTGAGATTGTAACAACACCCTTGACTGACTCTCTAGATGTTCATCAGTGGAAAGAGGCGGAGTGTGAGTGCTCCGTGTCATTTATAGTCAGATCCCACCCCTGAGTGTCCTGCCTGCTTATTGGTCATGTCCTGTTCTCTGTGTCCATTAGCTGCTTGTCTATATATCATTATGTGTGTGTGTATGTGTGTGTGCCTGCATATCATGACATCCCCACTTCCCACTTTTCTGAATGTGGAGATGCCGGCGTTGGACTGGGGTGAGCACAGTAAGAAGTCTTACAACACCAGGTTAAAGTCCAACAGGTTTGTTTCAAACACGAGCTTTCGGAGCACGGCTCCTTCTTCAGGTGATGTTTCAAGCTCGTGTTTGAAACAAACCTGTTGGACTTTAACCTGGTGTTGTAAGACTTCTTACTGTACTTTTCTGAAGGCATTGGTACAGTACTACCCACCTTCTTATATTTCACCCAAGTGGACGTGCAAGCCTGACAGTGAGCATTGTTTGGGCTATCGCACGTGGGCGTTATCGTGACCAGGCCAAGCCGCTTCTCAGCACAATTTCCCACAAATGCAAATCTCTGACCAGGAATCGCGACACAAAATGAGGGCAAATAAACCTATCTCTGGCCGACCGGCTCATTTTAACAGCAATCTTGCTGTTTCAGTAATGATCAGTTAGCTCTGCATAGACTGGGATGTCTGTATGGTTTCCTATGATTATATTGTATGATTTATTAGTTCATACCTTTTGTATGATTGATTCTGTATGATTGACCAATTTGCCTTTCTTGTCGCTGATCTCTGCTGAACATGTTTAACGTCTCACGTCTCTTGCCCCTGCCCCGGCCTTTCTGCCGCTAAAACCTCCAGCAATTCTTTTGTGACCACTCAGAGTTGTTGAGGGGGAAAGTTGTTCCCCGCCGACTCTTCGGGTGGTGGGAAATGAGACCGTCTACCATCTGAATGATTCAGGTCTATGTTGCTTAATGGATTCTGCAGGAAGCTAGCACATCATTCTCTCACACAGAACATCAATCTGAAAGACGAGACGTGCAACTCCTCCATCATCTAACAATGTCATCTATCCAACCCAGACATATGAATTAAATTAACTGAACTGAAGCAGGTGTTAGGGAAGGATTACCATAGAACAGTCTTTGCGGCTCACTTCCAACTCCGCTTGGTAACATGGGATTGGCTGACTCTGGGTGGATAGACGGGGGTGTGGAGCTGGAGGTTTGAGTCGCTCTGTCACACGGTTCCTCCTGGCTGCACCCTGCTCCATAGATGTGCATGGACTGTGTAGGAGAGAACAACCGCTGACGTTGTGAGGTCCAGGTCGGAGAGGCACCAGGTGCGTAGGTCCCACTCGTGTCGCTGTAACCGCTGTCGGGAGCCGTCAAGTCCTGGTCAAACACTTCATCGTCACTATCGAGCTCCTCCGCCTCGGACAGATCCATGTCATCCAACACCGGCTTTCGAGTTGGCTTTTTGGGTCAAGTTTTCTTGGGAGGGGCCCTGGAGGAAGATTCCTAAGGGAGGATACAAAAAAAACTGGTAAAGCCAAATTACAGGTAAACCCAACCTGTTTCAATTTGCAACTTGTTGATTTTCTGTTTTCCCGTTCAGTCTTCTCGCTACACCTAGAGTCCCGTCTTCTCGAGACAAAGCTCTGAATCTGTACAGCTTAAAGAGACAAATCACTTGGGGGAACTAGTGGTGAGTTGCCATAAATGATCAATGAGATGCCCAAAGAGATTGACGGGAAGAAGTGTGAGGGTTCTTTCCAACATCAGAGCGGACTCCAGCTGAGTGCTGAACCCTGCTGCTTGGTGGGAGCGGCCTCCTGGATGCCCATTAGAGCTGGAGGCATGACGGAAGGGAGTGAAGGAAAGGCCACAACCACGGTTCAAACACCTCCTCCAGGGGGGGACCCCTCTGCTCCTAGCGGCCTACCCACTCCTTTTTTGAAATTGTACCCATGCTTCCAAGTGTGCATCCATTTTGAGGCGCCTCATGCCCACCTCTCTGCCCGGGCAGTACCCGCCTCTCCTTTAATCGGATGGAAGTCAGGGATGCAGTCATTTGGAAGGCCGCCTCCCAGAGGATTGCTAGAGCTCGCTCCAGTGTGGAGTTGGGACATGGAAGTGAGCCGGGAAACAGACAACCACCAGAAGATTCTATACTGTAGGACCACAGTACGAGGTCACATAGCAGCAACCCTCTACAGTGACAGTGCCACTGGGGAGTGGAGGGGGATGGGTGCAGGGAAGTGGAGTTGATTTATTATGTTTTATATTATGCCTTTTGCAACACCTGCACCCCCCCCCCCCCCCCCCCCCCCCCCCCACACCCAAAGCACTTTGCAGTCAATTAAGTTCTTTTGTATCCAGTCAGGCTTGCAATATTGCAGCCATATTTGTGCTCAGCAAACTTCCACAAACCGCAATGAGATAAACGATAAGATGATCTGCTTCAGTGGTGGTGTTTGTGGGATAGTAGTGACTCGGCCGCTAAAGAGAATTCCACACTTCAAATAGGATGGTGGGATCTTTTACACCCACCTGAGAGGGCAAATGGGGTCTCAATTTTAATGTGCCTTCTAAAAGACAACACCTCCAATCAGGCAGACCTTTCTTGGTAGTGCTCTGAAGGGTCAACCGTGATTATGGCCCATGTCCCTGGACCTTGACTCCTCAATCGTCTGACTCGGAGCGAGAGTGCTGACTGCCTGAACCAAGGCTGGCAGCAATGTTAACATTCAGGTTCCGAGGTCCTTGCAAATGGTATGCAAGGTGGCGCATGCCACTCAGACAACACCTGGCTTCTCCGAAAGTACTTTCACCTTGCTGCAGATCTGCACAAGATATATTTCTTCAAAACACAAGCTAAAAACAACCACAGGGGGGGCAGGACACCTGTGAGAAGCCACCAGCTTTACTGTAAGTGATGTCAGGCACTTCACATGCCGTCACTGTGTTATTGAGCAAGTGTGGCCTTGTTTACTCTGTCACAGGTGGGCAGAGAGACATACGGAGAGAGAAACAATCCCATGGAGCCAAAAGGAACCTAAACACAAGGCAGAATTTTACAGTCCCGCCACATTGGGGGCAGGGCCAGAAAATACGGTGGGCAATTCCAACGTCAATTGACTTCGGCGGGACCGTGAAACCCGCCCACAGAGTCAGGAACTGAGAGAGACAGGCCCACGCACAAACCCACACAAAGAAGCAGAGACACATCCAGAAAACAGACACAAGAACTTCAATTTAGATAGCACTTTTAAGTTCCAAATAAATGGCCCAAGTTGCTTCCTGGAGGAATAATCAGACAAAAATAGACGAAAACACAGGAACAGAGGAGACACACAGAACCAATAACTGAGAGAGAAACAGAGACACAGAGATGCAGATACAGAGAAACAACAACTGAGACAGAAACAGAGAAACACGCGCACACAAAAACAATAGCAGAGAGAAAAACAGAGACACAAAGACAGACACAGAAACAGTAACAGAGAGCGAAACTGAAGGGACAAAGTCAGGGGTGGGCAAACTTTTCCGTGCAAGGGCCACATTCAGAAATTCACAATTCACAAAGGGCCGCATAGTATATTAAGTAAAATAATTACTTCACCCGGTTATGATTCTGGGCGCCTCATATAGAACATAGAACAGTACAGCACAGAACAGGCTCTTCGGCCCTCGACGTTGTGCCGAGCAATGATCACCCTACTCAACTCAACGTATCCACCCTATACCAGTAAGTAACCCAACAGCCCCCGCCCCCCCCCCCCCCCCCATTAACCTTAAAAAAAAATTTTTTTTTTAATGACTTGGTGGGCCGCAGAAATACCTTTGGCGGGCCGCATGCGGCCCGCGGGCCGTAGTTTGCCCACCCCTGGACAAAGTGAACCAATAAGAGAGACACAAAGAGAAACAGATCAACAATTATACAGACATACAGAAGTAATACTGAGTCGCACAGAGCAGTTTCTGAGGCAGAGAGAACCATACAGAAACAATAAGAGAGAAAGAGAGTTTTCTCAAATATCTACGCTGGACGTTGCCCCCGAATCAGCTGTCTATTTGAAAAATGAAATGAAATGAAAAAATGAAAATCGCTTATTGTCACGAGTAGGCTTCAATGAAGTTACTGTGAAAAGCCCCTAGTCGCCACATTCCGGCGCCTGTCCGGGGAGGCTGGTACGGGAATCGAACCGTGCTGCTGGCCTGCTTGGTCTGATTTAAAAGCCAGCGATTTAGCCTGGTGAGCTAAACCAGAAAAAAGGGCAGCATTTTCTCTCCAATACAAACATTTTGGCACATTCAACCAGCGGAATCCACAAAGCTACTCTCGAGCGTCCATAATTATTGATATTTCTTAACTGAATTTAAATTCCACCAGCCCCGATGGTAGACATTTGACCCCATGTCCCCAGACAACTAGGTTCGATCACCAATCCAGTAACATCATCACCATTGCCTATTTGTATTCGTCAGCACCTAGCTTGCTGAATGATAACACTCTTGCCTGGCACCAACATTTCACGTAGACCAGTGTTGGTTACTTAAAGCTGGGATTTTCCCACACATGGCGGGACCCGTCGCAGGCATGACGGAAAATTCAGCCGGCATTGGCTTTCAGCGGGACCGTCCATCGGATGGGACATTGCGGCCCTTTCCCACCGGTGGGATTGTCCAGTCCTGCCGACAGGATCATCCAATTCCATCGACAGGGTGGTCCAATCCCGCTGATGGCCTGTCCCCCGCGGGGTTCCCTAGTGGCGGAAGGTGCAAACAACAGGAAACGCCGTTGATAGCGGCAGGACCATTAGGTCTCACTGTTGGCCAATGGCCTTCTGCCTCCCCTGCTGCAAAACAGGTGACGGGGCGGAAGAGGACGGGGTTGGAAAATCCCACCCGTAACATTCTCATTGTTGTCCTTTGTGTCTTGTGCCTGAAATGCCCCTCTTCCTTTCACAGCACTGGTTCTGTTGACTAATGTACCACCTAGTGTGGCAGTGGGCAATGCAAAGAAGTAAGAAATCAAGTTTACCCGGTCTCACTCAAACAGGACAACAAAATGGGTTTCACAAATTGGCCTGCAATCCAGAGCATAGTCGCTGTCCAGTGACCCCACTCCAAGACAGTGCTGGTTTGGACAAGAACAGGATTGGGAAGCGATGCCCCCATCCCCCCTATGATGAGCAAGCTAACAAATGCCTCTCCAGCCCATGTGTACGGATGGACCTGCTCAGTGACACATCACACAACACTTGGCAATGAGGTGACTACAGCTTCATTGGGAGAATGAAAGGATAACCTGCCTCTTACATATTGCCGTACACCAGCTGAAGTGTCCTCCACAAAACGGACAGAAACACAGGAACAGAGGAGACTCCCAGAATCAATAAGTGAGACAGAAATAGAGACACGGCTGATGATAATTGAGTCCGCCGAATATGGACACTTTTATCTTGTTAACAAGAGGGTTAATGTATTTCAAATGATTAAAACAGGAGCCAAACTATTCAGCAGCCTGCGGCAACATTGTGCACTGCAATAACGTTCAAAATCAACATTGATTTGTTTAATAATAGAGTGGGCTTCACAACTGGCAAACCAGAGATTATTGAGGCAGATGTGAGGGTTTGCTGGTTTAATGTCAGTGGGCAGAATCGTCTTTGCCCACCAACAGGGGGAAGCTTGGCGAGTGGCGGCAGAAGGGGGGAGGATCTAAATTGGCATGAGGCCAAAAATCAGTATTCTGGCGGCGTGATGAACTTTAGGCATTGAGCTCTCAGGACTTCAAAAACGGATCAAGCTTCACCACCAAAATTATCGGGAAGCCCTTCTGCACATTTTAGAATGTCATGCATGCTCACTGAAAAGCCACCTCGCTTGAATTAAGTTTCCCTTCAATGAGAAATAAAACATGCACGTTTACGACTGCATGTAGATAATTTGTGAGAAAAACTCCATCCATAATTAACGGCAAGTTACTACTACTTTGAGTAGTACCTATAAATGCCAGCCTATGCTGGAGACTGGGTGGTGGCAGTGCAGGTTGCGTCCAGGGTGTTAGTGTGAGGTTGGAAGTGTTAGCCTTGTAAGACTGAGCTGCGCCAGGCAAAGTGAAAGGGATTTTGTTCATTCTTTTGTGAGATGGGGATGGGGGTGTCACTGGCAAGGCCAACATTTTCAGCCCATGCCAAATTTCCCTTGAACTGGGCAGCCTGTTCGATAATTTCAGAGGACAGTCAAGAGTCACATGTAGGCCAGGCGAGGAAAGGATGACACGGATGGACAGCACGGTAGCACAGTGGTTAGCACGGTTGCTTCAAAGCACCAGGGTCCCAGGTTCGATTTCCGTCTTGGGTCACTGTCTGTGCAGAGTCTGCACGTTCTCCCCGTGTCTGCGTGGGTTTCCTCCTGGTGCTCCGGTTTCCTCCCACAAGTCCCGAAAGACGTGCTGTTAGGTAATTTGGACATTCTATATTCTCCCTCTATGTACCCGAACAGGTGCCGGAATGTGGCGACGAGGGGCTTTTCACAGTAAATTCATGTAAGCCTACTTGTGACAATACAGATTATTTTTTTTTAATTATCAAATTTCTTCCCTAAAGGACATCAGTGAGCCAGATGGGTTGATTATCATTTCATGGTTGCCAGTCCTGAGACTAACTTTATATTACAGATTTATTAACTGAATTCAAATTTCACCAGTTGCCATGGTGTGATTTGAACCCGTATCCCCCGAGCCTAGACCTTTGGGTTACTCGTCCAGTGACATTTCCACGCTGCCATAGACTCCCCCAACGATTGTTGCAGCTGTTTGGGTGTCATGTAAATATAGTGCCTGGACCTCCGACCCCAAGAGGTAACGACAGGGACGGTAACTTCCTGCTTGCCCCCGCTGCGAGGAGAGCTACATAGGTAATGAGCTCTATTACCTATGAGCTCATGACCTCTGTAGTAAAATCAAATAGGGACAGCCACCCGCTCCACAGCATGAAACATGCACATTTGCATGTCCACACTGAATGTAGATTCCAGAATGGAATATTCTAGCCAGTCAGTAACATAAAGTGCTGGAGGACTGGTTACTGAGTGACAATGTGAGGGAGCTGGTTTAACATCAATACAGATACAGTCAGAAACACAGGGTGCTGGGGGAGGGGTTACTGAGTGATAGTGTGAGGGAGCTGGTTTAACATCAGCAGAAATACAGTCAGTAACACAGGGTGCTGGGGGAGGGGTTACTGAGTGACAGTGTGAGGGAGCTGGATTAACATCAATAGAGATACAGTCAGTAACACAGGCTGCTGGGGGAGGGGTTACTGAGTGACAGTGTGTGGGAGCTGGATTAACATCAATAGAGATACAGTCAATAACACAGGGTGCTGGGGAGGGGTTACTGAGTGACAGTGTGAGGGAGCTGGATTAACATCAGTAGAGATACAGTCAGTAACACAGGGCACTCGGGGAGGGGTTACTGAGTGACAGTGTGAGGGAGCTGGATTAACATCAATAGAGATACAGTCAGTAACACAGGGTGCTGGGGGAGGGGTTACTGAGTGACAGTGTGAGGGAGCTGGATTAACATCAGTAGAGATAGTCAGTAACACAGGGTGCTGGGGGAGGGGATACTGAGTGACAGTGTGAGGGAGCTGGATTTACATCAGTGTAGATACAGTCAGTAACACAGGGTGCTGGGGGAGGGGTTACTGAGTGACAGTGTGAGGGAGCTGGATTAACATCAGTAGAGATACAGTCAGTAACACGGTGTTGGGGGAGGGGTTACTGAGTGACAGTGTGAGGGAGCTGGATTAACATCAATAGAGATACAGTCAGTAACACAGGGTGCTGGGGGTACTGAGTGACAGTGTGAGGGAGCTGGATTAACATCAATAGAGATACAGTCAGTAACATAGGGTGCTGGGGAGGGGTTACTGAGTGACAGTGTGAGGGAGCTGGATTAACATCAATGGATATACAGTCAGTAACACAGGGTGCTGGGGGAGGGGTTACTGAGTGACAGTGTGAGGGAGCTGGATTAACATCAATAGAGATACAGTCAGTAACACAGGGTGCTGGGGGAGGGGTTACTGAGTGACAGTGTGAGGGAGCTGGATTAACATCAGTAGAGATACAGTCAGTAACACAGGGTGCTGGGGAGGGATTACTGAGTGACAGTGTGAGGGAGCTGGATTAACATCAATAGAGATACAGTCAGTAACACAGGGTGCTGGGGAAGGGGTTACTGAGTGACAGTGTGAGGGAACTGGATTAACATCAGTATAGATACAGTCAGTAACACAGGGTGCTGGGGGAGGGGCTACGGAGTGACAGTGTGAGGGAGCTGGATTTACATCAGTAGAGATACAGTCAGTAACACAGGGTGCTGAGGGAGGGGCTACGGAGTGACAGTGTGAGGGAGCTGGATTAACAGCAATAGAGATACAGTCAGTAACACAGGGGGCTGGGGGAGTGGTTACTGAGTGACAGTGTGAGGGAGCTGGATTTACATCAGTAGAGATACAGTCAGTAACACAGGGTGCTGGGGGAGGGGTTACTGAGTGACAGTGTGAGGGAGCTGGATTAACATCAATAGAGATTCAGTCAAGAGCACCGGGTGCTGGGGCTTTTAGAATTTCCCTGACCCGAGGGGTTAATTTTATTTGTCTATACTGGCTAAACCATGGAAGGAGGGAAAACTATCTTCCTGCCAGACACAGAACAACTCTCACCAGAGGGAGGTTACTATTAGAACATAGAACAGTACAGCACAGAACAGGCCCTTCGGCCCTCAATGTTGTGCCGAGCCATGATCACCCTACTCAAACCCACATATCCACCCTATACCCGTAACCCAACAACCCCCCCCCTTAACCTTACATTTATTAGGACACTACGGGCAATTTAGCATGGCCAATCCACCTAACCCGCACATCTTTGGACTAATTCTGAGCCCTAAACAGTTATACAGGTTTCAGTTACATTTTACTGGAAGATTTCTCGAGTAGTTTGCTCAAAACTAAACCTCTTACTTTTTCAGAGTGGATCCTGTCACTTAAGACATCCTAAATGAGCATCTAGGATCTAAAACTTACTCAATGTAACCATACGCAGTTTATTTTTACTGGGGTTTATTATAATTTCAGAGTATAAAAACAAAGTTACAGAGTCTAAAAAATATATAACTGCTAATAGTCCTTTGTTATCTGCTAACAGCTTATCTTCTTAAAGAGAACAATAGATTTAAAAATGGAAATCTGAAAATATCGCTAAGTATGTTTAACTAATACATTTCTCAGAGCAATACTCACAAAAGTGTCAAGAGGCTGTGTTCGATGAAACAGGCTGGCAAAAGAAACCTTGACTGCACTATCCTTACAGGAGAGAGTGAGTACTAGCTGTGTGAATCTGACCTTTTTTATACACTTTCTTTCCTATTTTCTGACAGAGCCCGATTTATGTCTTATAGTTATTATGAGTGGTTCCCGACGAAGTCTGTAGTTTCACTTAATCTTAATGACAGTCAGTCTTTAAGTGTCGATTAATGTTTCTTTTAATATTAGTTTGAGTGTCAAACATTTTAATATATACTTCGTCAACAGATCATTCTAAGTTATCGCTCAGGTGTCAAATGTTTTTATATATATATATATAAAATTGAACAGAAAGCTTCAAGATTGTCTCTCATGTGTCAAGAAGTAACATAGTTGGACAGAAGATCGCTTAATTCGTTCTATTCATTATCTCTGATATAGCCTCTTTCGTCCAGCTGTGGTCACAGCTGCAGTTTAGGTGATTCAAAGGGATTTATGGTCTGTCAAACCAAGGACTTTGGGCGCCTTGTTTGTCCGAAACAACTTAATTAGTCTAAGGGTGAGACATGTGTCCTTCTTTTACATAGTGTTTAATGCACAGTAAAAATACATGTCTGCTGTAATGATTTTATTCTATCTGGGGTAAACACACTGTGCATCAGATTTAATTTCTGATTCTTAAAAGCTTCTTTATTTTAATCTGAATCTTGAGGGGCTGTTTAGCACAGGGCTAAATCGCTGGCTTTGAAAGCAGACCAAGCAAGTCAGCAACACGGTTCGATTCCCGTAACAGCCTCCCCGAACAGGCGCCGGAATGTGGTGACTAGAGGCTTTTCACAGTAACTTCATTTGAAGCCTACGTGTGACAATAAGCGATTTTCAGTTTTTCAATTTCAGGTCAGTGTGATATTCACCACAGGGGGCTGGGGGAGGGGTTACTGAGTGACAGTGTGATGGAGCTGGATTAACATCAATAGAGATGGTCAGGAACACAGGGTTCTGGGGGAGGGGCTACTGAGTGACAGTGTGAGGGAGCTGGATTAACATCAATAGAGATACAGTCAGTAACACAGGGTGCTGGGGGAGGGGTTACTGAGTGACAGTGTGAGGGAGCTGGATTAACATCAATAGAGATACAGTCAGTAACACAGGGTGCTGGGGGAGGGGTTACTGAGTGATTGTGAGAGGGAGCTGGATTAACATCAATAGAGATACAGTCAGTAACACAGGGTGCTGGGGGAGGGGTTACTGAGTGACAGTGTGAGGGAGCTGGATTAACATCAGTATTGATACAGGGTGCTGGGGGGTGGGGTTACTGGGGCTAAGTGATTAAATTTTAAATTGAGATCCTCACTGAAACATTTTAACCAATATCTTCTTTCATTCAAATTTCTTCCTGGATATGAAAAATAGGGAAAGGCCGGCAATAGAATGTGAAGTAGCTCACCTTTAAACTCCTGGTGCGGAACCTTCCCATTTTCTTGACCTGACCTAGCGGCCTGGTGCAGCCTCAGGGCCCCCGGGCCTTGTGGAGCCAGAAGCCTTCCTGCATTTGGTGGTTCTCAAGATGAACTGCTTAGTCATCTGAGTCGAAGCTCACCAGCATGGGTCTCGTGCAGCAGTCTCACTTCCGCCGTTTGGCCACGGGCAGATATATTTAGCGAACACGCGCCCTGGTTCAGCCTCTTTTGTGGTTTTTCTCTCAGCTCTATGAGAAAGTAATGTTTACCTTCACATTCAAGCACAACGGGAGGAAGAAGGGAAGAGGAAGCGGCCTACACAGGGAGCTCTGGCCTCTCGTTGTTTGCCACGCTTCACAACAGGAAGAAACGTGGCTTTGAGTAGGCCTTGCTGATGTGAAGTTATTTACATAGGTATATATAGATTCTTCTCAAGATTAAACACAGGCCCAGATTGAATCTCAATCAGTCTGAGCTACAAAAAAAAACAAAGCGTTCAAAAGAAAATTCTCATAAAATGTGAAGATTTTTTTTGACATAATTTAAATATAGCATCAATTTATTTTTGCATCAGATGCTCAACCCTCTGCAGTCAACACGGTTACTTTCTCCCTTTATCCATTCAAAGTGCCTGTTCACCCATATAACGCTCTTGGATAATTTTGGTCACTTTTCGCACCAAAACTAATTTTGAATTGTGCAGAGCAACTAAAATGGTCGAAGGCCAAACACCGGCAACAGTACCCAGGAAGAAGATCAGTTCCATGGTTAGCTCAGGGGAGGGGAGTAAAGACAAGTGGGGAAAGATTCGTCAAGGGGAGGTCATGCCGACAAATCTGTTAGAATTCTTTGAGGAGGTAACGAGGAAGTTAAACAAAGAAGAACCCAGGGCGGCACGGTGGCACAGGGGTTAGTTAGCACTCAGATTCGATCCCGGCCCCGGGTCACTGTCCGTGTGGGGTTTGCATATTCGCCCCGTGCCTGCGTGGGTCTCACCCCCACAACCCCAAAAGATGTGCAGGTTAGGTGAATTGGCCACGCTAAATTGCCCCTTAATTAGAAAAAAAAGAATTGGGTACTCTAAATTTATTAAAAAGAAGAACCAGTGGGCAAGATCTATTTGGATTTCTAGAAGTCCTTTGATAAGGTGCCGAACAGAAGGCTGCTAAATAAGATAAGAGCCCATGGTGTTACGGGCAAGGCACTGGTATGGAGAGAGGATTGGCTGACTGGCAGAAGGCAGCAATTGGGGATAAAGGGGTCTTTGTCAGGATGGCAGTCGATGATTAGTGGTGTTTTGCGGGGGTCAGTGTTGGGACCACAACCATTCGCGAATTACATTAACGATCTGGAAGAAGGAACTGAGGGTATTGTTGCTAAGTGTGCAGATGATACAAAGATCTGTAGAGGGATAGGTTGTGTTGAGGAAGTAGGGGAGCTGCAGAAGGACTAGGAGAGTGGGCAAAGAAATGACAGATGAAATACAATGTACAAAAATGTAAGATTATGCACTTTGGTAGGAAAAACAGACGCATAGACTATTTTCTAAATGCTAAAGGCTTCAGAAATCAGAAGCACAAAGGGACTCAGGAGTCCGAGTTCAGGATTCTCTTAAGCTTAACGTGCAGGTTCAATTGGCAGTGGGGAAGGCAAATGCAATGTTAGCATTCATGTCAAGAGGGCTAAAATACAAGATCAGGGATGTACTGTTGAGGCTGTATAAGGCTCTGGTCAGACTCCATTCGGAATATTGTGAGCACATTCCCGTATCCTGGGAATGATGTGCTGGCCTTGGAGAGGGTCCAGTCGAGGTTCACAGGAATGATCCCTGGAATGAAGAGCTTGTCGTATGACGAACGGTTGAGGACTCTGGGTCTGGACTCGTTGAAGCTTGAGTTAGTTGTGTGATAGCTTCACAGTTATGGACTCTTAATCGGTTATGTGGTTGGACTAGCAATTAGAGTTCAAAATCCAACCATTACAGGTTGGAAAATTTGCCTTTCCCTATTAGAGAAATGACCATGTGAACCTTCCAGATTATTCTGAAACAAAAAACCCAGCTGGTTTATTAATGTCCATCTTTACTCAGTCTGGTTTTCCATGGGACTCCAGTTCTGTGAAATATGATTGACTCTTAATTCCCTTAGGCTAACTGGAGATGTACAGAAAATGGGACCTGCAGCTTATTTCCGAAGAACAGATCCATAGAATCCATAGAATCCCTATTGTGCAAAGGAGGCCATTCACCCAATTGATTCCGCTTCGGCCCACTCCCCTCCCCCATCCCCGTAACCTCTATCTTTGAGACACTGAGGGACAATTTAGCGTGGCAAATCCACCTAACCTGCACATCTTTGGACTGTGAGAGGAAACCGGAGCACCCGAAGGAAACCCACCCAGACACGGGGAGAATTCCACACAGTCACTCAAGGTTGGAATCGAACCTGGGTCCCTGACGCTGTGAGGTAACAGTGCTAACCGCTATGCCACCTGCCACCCAAAATTAATGCCCAAACAGGAACAGATTAAAAGTCTGATGCTCTATCAACTGAGCTATCGGGTACTTCAATCCTCCAAACATCCCTCCAATCGTCAAAGGATCTTAATGGCTGTAGGCTGATTGTGGGTCGAAGTTATTCAATCTAGTCATTGGTTATGGAAAGGATCAGTCATTATTAACCTTATTCATTAGTCCCGAATCTACTCCCTCAGCAGACTAATTGTTTGCACCGGACAAATTTTAACCTGGATTGATGGAAGGCAGGAGGATTCATTGAAGTGCTGCAAGTTTTAAAAAACTATTGGTGGTATATTTCATAATTGTCACCCAGCTGTTGTCAGCTAGACAACTGGTTTGTGATGCAGAACAAGGCCAGCAGCACGGGTTCAATTCCTGTACCAGCTTACCCGAACAGGCGCCGGAATGTGGCGACTGGGGGCTTTTCACAGTAACTTCATACTTGTGACAATAAAAGATTATTATCAAATCAACTGCAAAGATCGGGATGTCAATAAAATGCTCACGATCTGTTGCAAATGTTTCTGTCAAAGAAGACCAATCAGAAGAATACAAGAAACCGGAGCAGAAGAAGACCATCCGCCATTCAATTTGATCACAGCTGATCTTGGGCTTTAACTCCATTTTCCTGCCCAGTCCCCATATCCCTTGATTCTCTGAAAGGCCATAAATCTGTCTAATCCAGCCTTAAATGTTCTCAACAATGAAGCCCCCACAACCATCTGGGGTAAAGAATTCTGAAGATTCACAACCCTTTCAATGAAGTAATTTCTCCTCATCCAAGTCCCAAATGATCACCCCCCCCCCCCCCCCCCCCCCCTTACCCTGCCATTGTGCTCCCATTAGATTCTCCGATCAGTGGAAACAATCTCTTTGTGTCCTCCCTGGCAAGCCCCTTGGCATTTTAATGAGATCGTCTCTCATTCTTCTAAATTCCAGATGATATAGGCTAAATTTATTCATCCTCCCATCACAGGACAACCCCCTCATCCCAGGGACAAATCCAGTGAACCTTCGCTGAATCGCCTCCCATGCAACGATATCCTTTCTTAAACGTGGAAGCAAAAACTGCACACAGGGGCGGGATTTTCCAGCCGTTCAAACAGGCAGGGTTTTCCAGTCCCACCAACAGCGCACCCCGCCACCGATCTCCTGGTGGCGAGGGGTGCATTAAACGGGAAACTCCATTGACAATGGTGGGATCAGAAGATCTCACCACCAGTAAATGGCGGGCTGTCTCCTGCTGCTGCAAAACCCGCGGCGGGTTGCTCAGTAAATCCTGCTCAGTGTTTGTGGGCGACACGGTGGTTAGCGCTGCTGCCTCACAGTGCCAGAGACCCAGTTAAATTCCAGCCTTGGGTGACTGCCTGTGTGGGGTTTGCACGTTCTCCCCATGTCTGCATGGGTTTTCTCCGGGTGCTCGGATTTCCTCCCACAGTCCAAAGATGTGCAGGTTAGATGGATTGGCCATAACCAATTGTCCATTAGGGCTGGATTCTTCCACCCTGCCCGCCGCAAGATCTGCACGGACGGGACACGGACCATGTAAAGGTCCATTGATCTCGGGTGGAAATTTCCAGTCACTGGCGGGTGCAGCCGGAGAATCCCCTCTTTAGTGTCCGAAGATGTGCAGCTTAAGTGGGGTTATGGGGTTACAGGGATGGGGCGGGGAGTGGGCCTAGGTGGGGTGCTCTTTCAGAGGATCGGTTCAGACTCGATGGGCCGAATGGCCTCCTTCTGCACTGTAGAAATTCCTTAATTCTATGGTTCTATTCTAGATGTGGTCTCACTAAATAATCCCTGTATAATTTCAGCAAGAATTCTTTATTCTTGTTCTCCAATCCCCTTTGCAATAAAGGCCAACCTGTCATTTACCTTCCTAATTGCTTGCTGCACCTGCATGCTAACTTTCTGTGTTTCTGTACGAGCACACCCAAGTCTCTTTGAATGTCAACACTTGGAAGTTTCATACCTTTAAAAAAAATTCTGCTTTGTTATTCTTAATTCAGTTATTAATCACATTTCCTCCGGAGAGAATTGACAGCGATAATGGCAATTTTCCCCTTGGAACAGAGACGGTGCATGGGAAATTTAATGAAGGTTTTCAACTTGTGAAAGGCTCTGAAAGCATAAAGAAGGAGAAACCGTTTCACACCAAGTTTAATTTCTAACCACACTAACCATGCCTGTGTGACCTCCCACACAGCTGCTGCCTTAAGTACGCCAAGTTATTTGTCAAGACTTCAACCCACACTGCCCTCAAAGATGGGCACAAGGCTGCATCTCACCACTCCACCACACAGAATCAGTACACACAAAGGAATGGCTACATTCTTGCCATTCATGGACCTCGACCCGAGCGCCCAATGTCGTAAGTTAGAGGATCGCCTGTGCCGTTCGGTTGCTTTCTGATGTTGGCACTTAGAGATCCATAAATCTGAACAACTAGGAGCTTAATGCACACTGATTCTACACTGTTGCGATCATAAATCTCAACCCTTCCGGCTGTGTAGGCACGGCAGCACCCTGTAACCACCACATTAAACACCCTGTGCTGTCTTTCCTATTAACCGTAAGGCATGGGAGCATTTCTGGTGCTGTCTTTCAGATGAACTATTAAACTGAAGTTGCCCCCTCGGGTAAATGTGAGATACTATTTCAAAGTGGAGCACTCCCCGGTGTCGAACCGATATTTATCACTCAAGCAACATCATTAAAATATTATCCTGTCATTGATCTGATTAGTTTGTGGTACTTTGCCCTGTGCAAATTGGCCATTATGTTTCCCTACATTACGAAAGTGATACACTTCAAAAACTACTTAATTGGCCACAAAGTGCATCAGAATGTCCTCAGGTCATGAAAGGTGCTATGTAAATGCAGGTCTTTCTTTCAGTTAAATAGCTGCAATGAAATGAAGCTTCAAATAAAACACGGTGCAGATGCCTTGCGGGAGAGGGAATTAGGATGAGCACTGGTGCACTGGGAATGGGTTTACTTTCTAAAGTGGACCCGTGCCAAAATGTGCATACAGCCATTCTCCCATTAGCAGCAGCTCCTTGGAGTACAGTTGACAGAAGTATCCTTTTTATCTCTAGTCCAGTCTGTGCTGAATTTGCTTATCTTAGAGTATCTTAGAGTACCCTTTTCCACAAGGGGCTTAAGAGCCTCTGGGCAGGCCAGGGCTCGTCCACGTAATTACCATCTATCGTTGAGAAGATGATGTGTAGAGAGGTCAGTGAGGACCGGCTGTGAAGCACCTCATGGTCAAATTGCATGCATTCACTGGCTAGGGCCAGCCCTGAAGATTACACAGAGAAACAGCACAAGGGGCTTTTGTAGTGCAGTGGGAGTTGATATCTTCAACGGAGGAAGGAAGAATATCATGGTGCAATAGAGAACGGCAACAAACTCTGGATTTCTGAGGCACTGAAAGTCATGATAAGCCAGAATTAATCACACCACTAATGATCTTAGTTATCTTGTGCTACTGGAAGGCCTGGTGGAAGATTACATTTACTCCTCTGTAAAAGTGCTGCTTTGAGCATATAAATTCCTGGCGAGATAGGGTTTTATCTGTGAGTAAAATTGGGCTACACTGCACATCTATCGATTTTTCCCCAAATTCCTTTCTCCCTTCCCAAATCAAAGCCAGGACCCTCACAGGCCTGAGTCACACTACCCCCTCCAGCAAAATGTGGTACTGCAGCCTCCATTCCCTTGCACTCAGGCACCCAGCCTGGTCTTGCCCACAGGGAGCGCTCGGGAGCACTGAAGCCTGGCAGGGTCAGCAGAGGCTAACCACCCCACACACCACTAACAGCGCCCCCCCATGGGCTTGCTGAGCCATTGCAACAATGTCCTCATCTACCGCCACTTTGTACAATGTGAGACTTTCAGTGCTTCGACAATGGAGGACTGACCTAGACATGTTATACATAAACAATCCATTCACATGCAAACATTTAACATTATTAAATGTGTTGATACTTACAGTGGTTGTACAGGAATGTGTTACCATTTGCAGGGAAAGGGGATTCCCAGGAATATGTCAATATTTACATGGGGGGGGGGGGGATTGAGGGTTCTGCACATAGAAAAGACTAAAACACAGAGCCAGGTTGATGGGGGAGGTGTTGGTTAGGGGGGGTTCCTTTCCAGGTGAGGTATAAAAGTTTCCACCTGTCTGTTCAGGGAGCTGTCAAAAGTCTTATATTATTCAGAGAAGAGCCATGAGCTCTCAGAAAGTGCGTTTGTGTTACCACCAGTCAGGTGCCAGCATCTACGAGACAAAGGGAAAGCAACCAGAATTGACAAAGAATGGCATCATCCCAGTCGTAAATCAGCTTACAGTCGACCACACATCACCCACTCTTCCTACTGTCACTAGCTCTGGGCTCACGCTGTGTCAAAGCACTTCCAATCGCAACATCCCTACCTCAGTAAACACTAATGTTCTTTCATCACACTTTGTCATGTTGTGTTTGTCTGCAAAATAAATGTCATCTGTGGCTCAGGGAGCACTCTGGCCTGAATCCGAAGTTTGTAGGGTTAAGCCTCACTCCAGACACTTGAGAACACATTTCAGGCTGATACCCCTCACCATGCGCCCCCCTCCCCCCTCAGTTTGATTGATTTAGCTGGTGCCCAATGAATTGGCCTGTCTGGCTTTGCTCTGCCTGGTAACGGGTAGTGATTGGATCATTTCCCAGTGGGATGCTTCAGAGTTCCGAGGTTTTTGGTTTGGTTTCAGTTTGACTCCTGACAGCCCCCAAGGAAGTTCCTGTTATCCTCGCTTCTCTGTTTTTCTCCTGAAAGGCTATGTTTCTGAACAGTCTGGATAAAGTCAACAATCTGCTAACTCTCCCCAGAAATGCTGGTGTGAATCGACTATCTTCCTCCAGAAAGCCTGAAGGCAAACCTCGAACTGAAAGCACGGTTTGATTAAACAAAGTCTGCCTCTCTGCGTAAAGTGTGAGTACGGTGTTTTTAAAACAGCAGGAAAACTAGTACAGGCTGCAAAACAAAGACTGTGTCTTACAAGCTTACTGGGAAGAAAGCATGCTTGGAACCATCATCTGAAGCAAATACATTTTCTCTTTCCCTTATGTTTCCCCCCCCCTTCCACCCCTATGTGTTAGTCTGTCTTGTGTGTGAGTGTGCAGAGTGTGGGTGGCACGTTACAGTGGAGGTTAGGCGTTTGTTGATCGTCAATCCACTGTATTTACTGCATATTTCATGATAGTTCTTGTTATAAATAAACAGTAACTGTGTTTAAACTTACAAACCTGGTGACTGTAATTATTGGGGAGCCAAGGGCCAAAGACTTTGGGTAATTTGAAAAGAATTATTGGGTTAATTCACTTGTATTGTGACTCCGGGACGAGTGGGGCTGGGATTGGCTGTGTATTTGCCCAGGGTGTTGCAGCCGACAGAGATTTGGACTTTCACCCCCTCAGTGACCGACAGCTCTATTAGTCCCAGCAGTGCCAGAAATCAGTAGTGGGTATTGCAAGGTCTGCCAGTAGGCCTTGGGAAGAATAACAATGGATCCAAGACTAAGATACGTCCTGAGCTTTGGGAGCAGGAACGTTACCCTTGGGCGCAGGCCTAGTGGGGGATGAGAGGACATATATTGGAGGCCAGCCGGTGAGGTATCATCTTGTGGGGAGTTTCCTTGATATGCCCAGAGCACATCTTAAGGATTTAACCTCCCCTCCTCCACCCAAATCCTTCACACCTTTTAACCAGTTTGGTTAAAAATAAGAGCCTGCCCACTCCTTCCTGCCTGCCCACACTAACACTATTATGGTGCAGGCAGCATAACATTCAGGTTAATTGGCTTATCAACAAGTCCATTTTCCTATTAATTATTATTTTTTAATGGCAGGGGGACTGCCGATTATGGCCTCCTCCCACCTGCCATTTTATGGGGAGCACGTCAAGGATGGGCGGGAAGGTGGTGGGCTAGCCCAGCTGTCATATTGCACAGGCAACCCCCCCCCCTCCACTAAAAACAGACCTGGCAGAGGTAAAATCCAGGCCAATGTTTCGGGTCAATGAGCTTTTGTGCAACTGCAGGCGATGTCTGCTGGAGATGCCACCTTTCAGATGAGATGCTAAAGCAAGGTGCTGTCTACCCTCTCATACATGAGGAGGAGAATCCTCCCCAGAGCCCATGTCGATATTCATTCCTCAACCAACATCATCAAAAGAATATAGTCTGCTCGTCATCATGTGGCTGTCTGTGGGAACCTGCTGTGTCCAAATTGGCTGCTATATTTCCGATGTAAACACAGTGCTTTACACTTCACAAGTACTGCCTCGGCTGTAAGAAGCTTTGGAATAGGCGATGAGGTTGCAACAGGGGCTTTGTTAGGGGAGCCCAAAATAAGAGAGCAAATAATAAGATAGTCACCGAAAAATCCAAAGTGAAATTCAGAGAAACCGCTTCATCCAAAGATTGGTAAGAATGTAAAACTCAATATCACAGATTTAGTGAGGCGAATTGTACAGGGATAATTAAAAAGAAGCTAGATAGAAGCACAAAGGATAAATTAGTAGGTGGCTCCAAATTGGTCTTCTGTGTGTCTCTCTATTGTGTTTTTTTATTCTTTCATGGGATATGGCCTTCACTGACTAGGCCAGCATTTTTTGTCCATCTCTAATTGCCTTTCAGAAAGTACGGGTGAGCTGCCTTCTTGAGCCACTGCAGTCTATGAGGTGCAGGTACACCACAGTGCTGTTAGGGATGGAATTCAAGGATGTTGACCCAGCAAAATGTGCGTGTGTGCCTGTCTGTGCGTGTATATGTCTGTCTCTTGAGTGTCTGTGCATATGAAATCTCTGAAATGGAGAACAAATCACAGTGCTTAGTCAGCATTTGTGGTGTGGGCCAGTGCCAACTTTAGTTCAGCTTACGGCAGTTTCAGTCAGAGGTCCATGTATTCAAACCTTGCTCCGGAATCTGGCATTCTGGTTTAATGGTGAGGGACTGCTGAGTCATCATAAGTGCCATCCTTCCGAGCAGTTGTTCAACTGAAGACTGGTGTGCCTCCTCAGTAATCAAACAGCCTTAATGGGAGAAGAGAAGGGAATTGTCTCGGACAATGTTCCTCCCTCAGCCAACAGTGCCAGGTACAGTTTGGCTCATTAGCTGGTACTTTGAGATGTTATAAAGCATATTTTGAATAGCAGCACTACACAGATGTCAACAGTGGCTCAGCCAATGGCATTTTTTCTTCTGAATCAAAATATTGTGGGGTCAAGTCCCACAAAATCTAGATTGACACTCAATGCACTACTGAGGAAATAATGCCTTTTAAGTAAAATATTAAACCAGGGCTCTCTCAGGTGAATGGAAAAGATACCACAGCATTTTTCAAAGAAAATCAGGGGAGTTTTCCCCAATGTCCTGGCCAATATGTATCACACAGCCAACATCAGATTATAGTAGCATTAACACACTAATGTTGTGGGAACTTGCTGTGCGCAATTTGGCTGCTGTATTTCCTGCATTAAAATAGGATCCATACTTAAATAAAAGGACTTCATTGGCTGTGCTGCATTTGGGATATCCTGAGGGCACAAAAGGCCCTAAATAAATACAAGTCTTTCCTTCTTATATGTACCCACCTCCGCCTCATTTACAGTCACTCCAAGGGATCCAGCATAATAACGGAAGCAGAGACCTTGCTTACATCTGTTGCCATTTTATTATTGGCCAAGTTGAGAGCAGTAAATTTGAGATGCTCCTTGATATTCCCTCTCCACATTGAGGGGAAGGGGGTGGTCAGGGATACTGCTGGCCATTTAGTCAAACTCTGGGAAGACCATGAATCAGATAAGTGTGGTGTGGTCAGACTGCATCTACATACTCAAGTGCAAAGATGTCCAATAGTCTGTGTGGTGTGGGAATTTGCCCACTGTGCAATTACTTATCTCTCTGTGGGACACCACACTGAGAAAGACCCCACTTTCATCTCAATGAATCACTTAATTATATAAGTTATAAAGGCCACAGGCTTTCATAATAGTTTATCTGTTGTATTCCATCCTGTTACTTTGTCCTTCTCCCACTTGCTCCCTCCTTTATCATCGCCTCCCCATCCACGTTGTTCATCATTCTGTGGCCAAAAGAGAAAATCTAGAACTCCACCAATAGCTCCCCCAAGGGTAAATGTGGTGTATTACTGGGTCACCCACACCACAATAATCCTGACTCGGACCAGAATAACCCACGTTCAATTATTGATCTCTTACACAATCACAAACAGCATTGAGAAAATGGATCACTACAGTTGTCCTAAGGACACTGAAAAGTAAGCTTGCCCAGCTTTGCTTTGATATATTCCAGGACATTTGACACGTGGCCTTCCCACCTCCTCCTGCTTGCCCCAAGCTCCCACCATCTGTTGGATAAAGGCTGTGGAAGCGAGTCTTGGTAAATACCTTGTCCAACACTACGAGAGAAATAGAAAGCAGTTAAGGTGGATGTAGATAGTTTAACTCACTCCCACCATTTGCTGTCTGACACAGCCAACTTAGTGCACATTGGCCTTCCTACGCCAATTGGAAAGCAAGCAGTCTCTTGGGTCACCTAATGGAGTAAATTTGGACCATTAATCTAAAAAATCTGGCCTCCAACTCCAATATTTTTGTAAGTAATAAACAGAGGTGGTCAAAGGAAATGTAAAAAAATGCGCCTTTGGTTTTTATAAATGCCCCAATTATTTTTTCTCCTGTGTTGGCTCTCAGTCGTGCCCTGGAGATCAATCCTTAACTCATGGGAACTCCAAGACAATCCTGCTGGAAGGGCAAATCTGTAGCTTCTCACTGAGGGCAGCACAGTGGGTAGCATAGAACAATACAGCACAGAACAGGCCCTTCGGCCCTCGATGTTGTGCCGAGCAATGATCACCCTACTTAAACCCACGTAACCCGTATACCCGTAACCCAACAATCCCCCCATTAACCTTACACTACGGGCAATTTAGCATGGCCAATCCACCTAACCCGCACATCTTTGGACTGTGGGAGGAAACCGGAGCACCCGGAGGAAACCCACGCACACACGGGGAGGACGTGCAGACTCCACACAGACAGTGACCCAGCCGGGAATCGAACCTGGGACCCTGGAGCTGTGAAGCATTGATGCTAACCACCATGCTACCGTGAGGCTTAACAGCTCCAGGGTCCCAGGTTCGATTCCCGGCTTGGGTCACTGTCTGTGTGGAGTCTGCACGTTTTCCCCGTGTCTGCGTGGGTATCCTCCGGGTGCTCCAGTTTCCTCCCACAAGTCCCGAAAGACGTGCTGTTCGGTAATTTGGACATTCAGAATTCTCCCTCTGTGTACCCGAACAGGTGCCGGAATGTGGCCACTATGGGCTTTTCACCGTAACTTCATTGCAGTGTTAATGTAAGCCTACTTGTGATAATAAAGATTATTAAAAATTAAAAACATTTGCACATGAGTCTGTCTGGCCAGAAAATACTGACAGGACTAGCTAGGACCACATATTCTACCGGCACAATCAGAAAAGGCAGTAATTTCACAAAGGGGTATTTGGGTGGGCACCTGTTACCCAGCTGGGGGAATCCCAGGCATAGATTCGGACATATTGCCATTCCGAGGGCGGCACAGTGGTTAGCACTGCTGCCTCACGTCGCCGAGGACCCAGGTTTGATTCCGGCCCCGGGTCACTGTCCGTGTGCACATTCTCCCCGTTTCTGCATAGGTCTCACCCCCCTCCAAAACTCAAAGATGTGCAGGGTAGGTAGATTGGCCATGCTAAATTACCCCTTAATTGGAAAAAATAACTGGGTACTCTAAATTTATTTTTAAAAACATTGCCACTCCTGGGTTCAACACTGGGGCCTGCATTTTAGCTTTCGGAACAGGAGTCTCTTTTCAGGTCTGGAAACCTCTGAAGTATAGCCTGTACTGGTTAGGGGCTTGATGTAGTGTATTTTGCGGTGTGGGGAGAGTATTTGGTAATGGGGTGGAGAAGCAGATAGATCATGAGGTGCTGGGGGGCAGGGGTTTACTCGATATCTTAAAAGGACTCCTGGCCGAGCAAGCAGTCCCACATGGATTCAATCTACGTAGGCGGTACGGTGGCACAGTGGTTAGCACTGCTGCCTCACAACTCCAGGGACCTGGGTTCAATTCCGGCCTCGGGTCACGGTCTGTGTGGAGTTTTCACTTTCTCCTCGTGTCTGCATGCATTTCCTCCGGGTGCTCCAGTTTCCCCCCACAGCCCAAAGAAGTGCAGGTTAGGTGGGATTGGCCATGCTAAATTGCCCCTTCGTGTCCAAAAGATTAGGTGGGGCTACCGGGTTACGGTGGAGGTGTAGGCTTAAGTAGGATGCTCTTGGGGCAACACAATGGCGCAGTGAATAGCACTGCTGCCTCACGGCGCCGAGGCCCCAGGTTTGATCCCAGCTCTAGGTCACTGTCCGTGTGGAGTTTGCACGTTCACCCCGTGTTTGCGTGGGTTTCGCCCACACAACCCAAAGATGTGCAGGGTAGGTGGATTGACGACGCTAAATTGGTCCTTAATTGGAAAAAACTGAATTGGGTCGGGCTGGAGCAGACTCGATGGGCCGAATGGCCTCCTTCTGCACTGTAGGAATTCTATGATCCCTCATGCCTTCTTTAAATGTTCTGTTTGCCAAGGCTTCGGAAACCTCACCAATATGGAGTTAAAAATAGAATAACTGTTAAAGTGAATTATAATATTTAAATAACCTATCCATCTCCTGTGAATGGATTAGCCACTTGTCCCCCGCACCCAGCTATAATATGTTGGTCCATAGATAAACATCATTGCTGGGTAGCTAATAACAAGCAGATATTGTTCCACGCTTGCAGGGAGAAGATATAATGATATTCTACGGCAATCCTTTTAAACTGATACCATAAAGAAAAAAAAGCTTAAATAAATGGCTGCTGCTTTCCCCAGCAGGCATTAGGAAGCACCAATATGCTGAAAGCACATCAGATTAATTCAGAAAGGATCATATTTTACAGAAGAGGCTATTTGGCCCATCAAGTCTGTGCACACCTTTCAAAAGAGCCAAATAATTCATCCACCAATGCTCTTTCCAATGGCCCTGCAATATTTCATTTCAACATCCAATACCCTTTTGAAAATTAAGAATGATGCCGCCTCTGCCAACCTTCCAGATCATAACGACCCTCCGCATTTAAAATTAAAATCTTTCACCAAATGCCTTAAATGTGTGCCCTTTCGACCCTCCTGTCTGTGAAAATAATTTCCCCCCATCGCCTCTATCAAAATGGGCCTCTATCAAAACTAGGCAGCATGGTGGCACAGTGGTTAGCACTTCTGCCACACAGCGCCAGGGGCCTGTGTTCGATTCTGGCTTTGGGTGATTGTGTGGAGTTTGCATTTTCTCCCCGTGTCTGCATGGGTTTCCTCCGGGTGCTCCGGTTTCTTCCCGCAGTCCAAAGGTGTGCAGGTTAGGTGGATTGGCCATACTAAATTGCCCCTTAGGGTCACAGGGTGGGGGATTGGGCCGAGGTAGGGTGGTTTTTGAACGGTCGGTGCAGACTTGATGGGCCGAATGGTTTTGTTCTGCACTGTAGGGATTCTATGATTACAAACCCTTCAAAATTCTGAAGATTGATTACATCTCCCATATCATTTGCAAAAGCCTCAGAATTGAGCACAGTGCGATGCTTTCTGACCATGACAAGTCCTGTCCTCTACCTTGCTAGGTCAATGCAGCGTCTGGTCTGGTGTCGGGTTGTTGAGTCTAGGAAGGTCTCAGATTGACTTCTGTTCTCAAGAATCCAACGGTACCTCACCCAGTCAACCTGGCCTCATGGCTGAGCTCCCTTACTTCCAAACCCATAAAATGCACTGTAGGGGTTACCAGAATGAGCTCATCTCAACTTGAGGCCAGTACAATTGGCCCAATTGGCTCAGATGGAATAGCCACCTTGATCCCCATTCCATGGCCCGTGTGGGGAAAATTGTGTATGGATGACACAAGGGTGTCCTGGTCAATAGCTGGCCAACTCTATCCACCTAGGCTTCCTCATGAAAAATCAACATTTGGGCAAGGATGAATAGCACCAGTGGAACCATGCCTTAATATAAATAATGTCCTCAGGAGATACAGGGAGAAGACTACAGAGCAGAAAATGTCTAAGGTACTTTTGAAAAGCCATCACTTCTGTTTTGCAGAAATATACAGCGGAAACCCAAAAACAAGAGATAAATGGCAAATTGGTGTATTTTGTTGGTGTTTGTAGAGAGATAAATGGTAGCCAGAATACTGGGGAGATCTCTCCTGCCCTTCTTCAAATAGTGCCATGCAATCTGGCACACCCACCTGGGAAGGCAGGTCGGTGGATGTTGGTTTGGCATCTCAGCCCAAGGGTGGCACTTCAAATAACATGGCGCTTCCTCGTACTGTCATCAGTAATTAGGTCCATTTGACTCCAGGTCAGAAAGGTGTGGGCACAAGACTTTAGAACGCAGCCTTTGCTGACACTCCAGTGCAGTAATGAAGGCGTGGAGTGTTGAACTGTTAGAAGTGTTGTCTTTTGAATGAGGCATTAAACCAAGGTCCTTCTTCCCTCTCAGGTGTATGCATAAGATCCCACCATACTACTTTGAAGATGGGCAGGGGAGCTATACCCAATGTCCCAGCTAACGTTTATCCCAAAAACTGATGATCTGCTGTTGTTGCTTATGGGATCTTGCTATGCGCAAATCAGCTGTGACATCTCCTGCATTGCAACAGTGACCAGACATCAGAAATAATTAATTAGGCACAAAGTACTCTCGGATGCTCCGAGCTTGTAAAACACAGATCTTTGGTCACCATTTTCAAAGTAGGGAAGATCTCTATAGCTACAACAACAACTCGCATTCATACTGTGGTCAGGGGTGGTGGGTGAGCCCGACTTTTGGATGATCTCAAATGTATGCGGGAGGGGCAAAAATAGGGGTTGCAGTGTTCAATGGTTCAACTGTTCTGTGTTTGAGCCGGTTTACTACTTGTGCCTGCATGTGGACACAAGAGAAAAGTAAAACAAAGAGAAAGTAGAAAGAGATGGAAACTACAGCTGAAGTATGGAAGAGACATTTTAAAACACTGTAAATAAAACCTGTCACACATATACACAAACTAGTGATTTCTTTGCCCCTTGGTGAAGGGATCAATGACCAGGGGACATAGCTTTAAGGTAAGGGGCAGGAGGTTTAGGGGTGGTGTTTTCACCCAGAGGGTGGTGGGAGTCTGGAACTCACTGACTGAAAGGGTGGTGGAGGCAGAGACTCTCATAACATTTAAGAAGTATTTAGATGAGCACTTCCAATGTCAAGGCAAACAAGGTTGTGGGCCAAGTGCTGGAAAACGGGATTAGAATAGTTATGTGGTTGTTTTTGAATGGTGCAGTCTTTTCTGTGTTGAAGACATCTATGACACTGCATGGATGCAAGTTATAAAATATATAACAGGAGCCCTGCCAGGAAAGCATGGGAATAGTCAACTTGTGAGGTTTACAAGTGCTTGGTGAGGATTTCAGAAGCAGATGAGTCAAGGCAGAGAAGGATTACAGAACGTGGAAGTGGATGGACTTTGAGATTTGGGGGGGGCTGAGGTTGAGCTTGGGGTCGAACAGGGTGCTCAATTTGCAGGGCATTCTTCTGAAGGGTGGATAAGCAGAACTCCAGTAGGGCAGTGTACGGAACTGGTTCTGTCTCCAGCAAGGTTGAAGCGTCAGCCAGTGGTAATTGGTTCCTAACTGGCTGGAGTTGTAAACAATGCCTCGTCGGGCTCTAGGACCCAGGGGCGACCCGGGAGAAAATCAGAAGCAATCGCTTGGCTTTGCATCCCGGCACAGACAGGACCGACACCTAAACACTCCTGTCCCCCGGCAAAGAAGCAGCTAATAAAGGGCCCAATCTAAGAGCGCCAAGGGCCAAAGAGAGAGGCAGCAGTACATAGAGGTGTTTGAGGTGCCTTCCAGCAGGGCTCTCTGCTTCTTTCAGCCTAGAAACTGATCGGGAAAGTGCTAATTGTAAATAGTTGCTGCTGAAAGGGGTAAGAGTCCCATAACAAAGTATCAGACAGTCCAGTCCGAGGGAGAAAGGTTTAACACAGAGTGGGATAGGCTGGATGACAGACCCCGGCACTGACACACACACACACAAACCTCTAGAGGGGGTCCCACGTGTTGGTGAGCGAACTACAGAATAAAATGAGTGACTGGAGGACAGACATTTACTCTCGAGAGGGCGGCACAGTCACACTGGATGAGAGTTACATTGGGTATCCGGAAATTGCATCAGATTGATTGTAACATTTTACACTGAATAAGTTACATTTGATACAGGGTATATCACCATTGGAGTAGGCTTAAACCTACACACAGTGCAGCACATTGAATCTCGATGTGCAACAGATCCAGGAGTTATAGTGGGAATAAAGAGACCCTGTGTGAGAGGTAGACACAGTTACATTACAGATACCGTGAGTAATAAAGGCGGAAATGGCAGGTATTGTGCAGACCGAGTCACTCAGGGTATATGGGCAGTTAGACTGGAGATACAGAGACCAATTTACAAAGACCTGTCTCTCAGCGCCGCCTACAGCTTCTCAAGGTTTTCCCGGGAAAAGTCACAGAGAACATCCCATTACTCGGAGCAAGTCAGACCTGAGACACCCCCTTACCCCAGACCTGAGACACCCCCTTACCCCAGACCTGAGACATCCCCTTACCCCAGACTGACACACCCCCTTACCCCAGACCTGAGACACCCCTTACCCCAGACTGAGACACCCCCTTACCCCAGACCCGAGACACCCCCTTCTCCCAGACCTGAGACACCCCCTTACCCCAGACCTGAGACACCCCCTTACCCCAGACCCGAGACACCCCCTTACCCCAGACCTGAGACACCCCCTTACCCCAGACCTGAGACATCCCCTTACCCCAGACTGACACACCCCCTTACCCCAGACCCGAGACACCCCCTTCTCCCAGACCTGAGACACCCCCTTACCCCAGACCTGAGACACCCCTTACCCCAGACCTGAGACACCCCTTACCCCAGACTGAGACACCCCCTTACCCCAGACCTGAGACACCCCCTTACCCCAGACCTGAGACATCCCCTTACCCCAGACTGACACACCCCCTTACCCCAGACCTGAGACACCCCTTACCCCAGACCTGAGACACCCCCTTACCCCAGACCTGAGACACCCCCTTCTCCCAGACCTGAGACACCCCTTACCCCAGACCTGAGACACCCCCTTACCCCAGACCTGAGACATCCCCTTACCCCAGGCTGACACACCCCCTTACCCCAGACCCGAGACACCCCCTTCTCCCAGACCTGAGACACCCCCTTACCCCAGACCTGAGACACCCCTTACCCCAGACCTGAGACACCCCCTTACCCCAGACTGAGACACCCCCTTACCCCAGGCTGAAACACCCCCTGACCCCAGAACCGAGACACCCCCTGACCTGAGAATCAAGACACCCCCTGACGCCAGAACTGAGACACCCCCTGACCCCAGACCTGAGGCACCCCTGACCCCAAACCTGAGACACCCCCTTACCCCAGACCTGAGGCACCCCCTGACCCCAAACCTGAGACACCCCCTTACTCCAGCCTGGCACACCCCCTGACCCCAGAACTGAGAGAACCCCTGACCCCAGAACGGAGACAACCCCTGACCCCAAACCTAAGATCCCCTGACCCCAGAACTGAGACAACCTCTGACCCCAGACCTGAGACACCTCCTTACCCCAGACTGAGACACCCCCTTTCCCAGACCTGAGACAACCCCTGACCCCAGAACTGAGACAACCCCTGGCCCCACCCCCTGCTACTTCCACACCCCAAAATTTCAGTAATAAGAATTCCTCCCTCTGCAGCTCAAACAACCCAGGACTTCATATCCCTGAAGATAAAACGAATTACTGCGGATGCTGGAATCTGAAATAAATACAGAAAATACTGAATTATCTCAGCAGGTCTGACAGTATCTGTTTGGAGTCTGGATGACTTCCTATCCCTCCTTCCCTGTTTCCAGGTAGCTGGAACACTCCCCGATTTGAATTCCCCTCAGGTAATTTTTCAGACCCCCTGGACCGTCCCCACCCATCCCGTCAATTTCAGACCCATTGGGTTCTGCCGGGTCAGTTTCACATCCACTTGGCAGGCTGATCGGAACCCGGCTCGGTTGATGCTGCCTGGCTCCAGGGGCAGGCAGTGCGATGACTTCCCGCCAACACCAAGTATATATTTCCTAGTTTTGTGAACCCGAGTGAAACGATCCCGATCGAAGATAAACAATAAACACAAAGTCAACACAACAGCAACTTAATCAACCTTTCAACTTGTAAACTAAATAAATCCCGAGCGCCCAAAACAAGAACCCTTTGCCAGCAAAACAGTGCATGTTTATGTATTTTTGCCTCAATGTGCTGCCCTGACATGTCCCGGAAATGAGAACAAGTGAGTTAAAAATGCCTATTTAAAAAAGCCTCCTATAAATTAGCACATAAACAAGCAAAACAACGCAAAGTGGTTTTATGGTGGCATTTTATCTGCCACAATGGCACTCTTTTTGATAAGAAAACTATAACCAGATCAAGAAATCTGGGCTGGATTTGACAACCAGTTTGCAAATCAGTTAAGTGCAGAAACAATATTGACAAAGAGACGTTTAAGTTACTTTGTACGGTTTTTCCTGGGCGGAATAATGGAAACGCGATTCCACTAAAAAGAGATAACGGAGATGCGCAGGAGAAGGAAATTCGGTTGCTGTAAAGTGCACTTACCCGGAGATAACTGAGCCGTTTTATGTCGATTTGTGCACACTCCTTACAGTACTCTGATTAATCATCGCGATTTGTGCGCGTCCTACTGTTTACCGCCTGTCCCGCCTGTCAATCAAAACTCGTCACAATCGAACAACCATGGCATCGCCAATCAGCAGCCAGTTCTCGCCCACCGAAGAGGCCGACCCCGGACCGGCTGAGCTGCTGCCAATCACCCCTTCAAACCAGCCAATCACCCTCCCTCTTCTCCGCCCATCTTGCAGTGCCGGCTTCCCACCACTGGCCGTGCTGTTTCCCCCATCCCGCTCCGCTGCCTCCCTCGCAGCGCCACCTGCCGCCGCTTCCAATCCCCCGCCGCTCCAGTGTTCTGCGGTCCTGCCACTTGAGTGGCTGTCCGTCACCCGTGGCAACGCGCACCGGCATCGGGTCCTGACGTAAATGTGCGGCGTGCACTTCACCAATCAGAAAATAGAAGCCGATCGTTACCAAGCGAGAAGGGCATAGGGTATCCAATCAAAAACGGCAATTTGTCTCTTCCCCCTCCCCTCTGCCCAGGGGCTGTCAGAAAGGGACACGGTGGCGGGGGATTTCCCAAACAACCATCTTAAAGGGGCATGTCGCTCCACTTAGATTCAAATCGGCACACATTACAAATACATATATATGTATCTATCAATATGCATTTGGTTTGTATCTCAAAGACTGGACCCAGCACGGTAGCATTGTGGATAGAACAATCGCTTCACAGCTCCAGGGTCCCAGGTTCGATTCCAGCTTGGGTCACTGTCTGTGCGGAGTCTGCACATCCTCCCCGTGTGTGCGTGGGTTTCCTCCGGGTGCTCCGGTTTCCTCCCACAGTCCAAAGATGTGCAGGTTAGGTGGATTGGCCATGATAAATTGCCCTTAGGGTGGGGTTACGGGGTTATGGGGATAGGGTGGAGTTGTTGACCTTGGGTAGGGTGCTCTTTCCAAGAGCCAGTGCAGACTCGATAGGCTGAATGGCCTCTGTCTGCACTGTTGATTCTATGAACAAGGGAGGTCTCAGATTCTGCATTGAGTGAATTGAGAGCCAATATACAGAATTAATATCTGGAGATATTTGGATCAAAAAAGTTTAGCAAGGAGATACAACAGTCTTTCACCAGTCACGATGTGAATGTCACTTTTATGAAAATGTCCACATATAGACCATGAGGTATAAGAGCAGACTTAGGCCATGTGGCCCATCGAGTCTGCTCCACTGACAATGGAAACTATAGAGAACCATGGAAAAATTAACAGTGCAAAATTAGACCATCGTGCTGGCCAGGAAAGAGCAATCCAGTCAAATCCCCGTAAATTAGGGCACCTCGAGCGCATTTCCAAGGGTTTTAAAAAAATGTGACGAGGTTTGCTATCTCTCAGGTGGTGACATCCAGACCACCTGCCAACCTCTGGATAACAATTCCTTCTCAACTCCCCTCTAATCCAATTACTCTAAATCTACACCCCCTTGTTTTTAGATTATACACAAATGGAAAATCGGTAATTCTGGCTCACTCTTCCTCAGCATGTCATACATTCATTAAATCTCCCCACAATCTCCTCCGTTCCAAAGAAAACAACATCAGCCTATCCAATCTATCCTGACAGCTAAAATTCTCCATTCCTGGCAACATCAATTCTGTACCCTCTGCCGTGAAGTCACAGCCTTCCTGCAATGGTGCAACCAGAACTGTAACTCTAAACTGAGGCCTTCTCATATTTTTTGCCGCTCTCGCATAACCTTCCTGCTCTTATACTCTAGACCTCGGCCAACATGCAACTTGAGTAAATCACTTATCTTTCCAAACAGCATGATTGTGAATTTACACAAGCCTGTGGGTGATATAGAATGGAACTGGTTCTGGTGCTCAACCCTTACCTGCCAAAATCCCTTTTGGCAGATCGATAGGTATTGGATCTATGTCAGGTGCTTCCTGTGGTACACTGGCCTTATATTTGTTTTGAACAAATACCATAGACAAGTCTCACTGTATCAATAATATATCATTCTAGAATTTCATCCCCTTTTTATATGTTGCTTCGTATTGTATGGAACTGAATAAGTGCATCAATGTGCTAAGTTGTGGTACCTGTCTCTGTACAACAATTGTTGTGTGTACATAGCATTCACCTAAAAAGACTGACCAAAAAGTGAACAAGCCTGATTAAACCATTAAAATAATCTCTCCAACATCACATACAGTGCCACACAGTGGCTGTATAAACTTTTGTTTCATTCATGGGATGTGGGTGTTACTGGCTAGGCCTGCATTTATTGCCCACTCCTAATTGCCCTTGAGTAGGTGGTGGTGAGCTGCCTTTTTGAACCGCTGCAATCCATGTGATGTAGATTCACCCACAGTGCTGTTCGGGTGAGAGTTCCAGGATTTAGACCCAATGACAGCAACCTGAGTACATAAGCTAGGTCAACAGCTCTGGTGACAGCTGCACTGTCGGAGATCTTTAGGATGAATATTAAAGCTGCCCTACCAGGCATACTCAAAAAATCGCTTGGTACTCTTCAGAGGATGAGCGGGGAAGTTCTCTCCTGTGTCCAGACCAATTCTTAACCCAAACTAACAAAGAACAAAGAACAATACAGCACAGGAACAGGCCCTTCAGCCCTCCAAGCCTGTACCGGTCATGATACCACCTTTGGCAAAAGCCCTCAGCACTTCCTAGTGCCGTATCCCTCTATACCCATCCTATCCATGTATTTGTATTTGTCAAGATGCCTTTTGAATGTCGTTAATGTATTTGCTTCCACAACCTCCCGTGGCAGCGCGTCCCAGGCACTCACCGCCCTCTGTGTAAAAAAAACGCCTCATACATCTCCTCTAAACTTTGCCTAACATCGCTAAAAATAAATTATCTGGTCATTATCACATTGGTGTTTGTGGGACATTACTGTGTGCAAATTGGTCGCTCCGTTTCCTGCATTAAAACAGTGATAACACTTTGTAGTATGACACTGGCTATAATGTATTTTAGGAAGCTTTGAGATTGTGTCAGATGCTATATAAATGTGAGCCTTTCTTTCAAGGAATGGTCTAGGCATTAACATTTCATAAAACCACAGGATCATAGAATCTTTACAGCACAGAGGAGGCCATTCAGCCCACCCTGTCCATGAAGCTGTCTGCAAGAGCAATTCAGCTAGTCCGACTCCAATCCATGCCCTCACAGCCCTGCAACTCTTTACTCCTCAGCGCTGTATTTGCAGTCACCGTCTGAAAAGGTTTGTCGAAATTGAGCTGCAGCTGCTGCTATGCTTTGGTGCCCTCATTTCCTCGGACACCAACCACCATCTTCTAAATGTGTCCTTTGCCCTGTGTATCCAGCTTGGAAAATGTGGATATTTAAACCCTTCCCTATCAGCCTCAGTTCTCCCTAGCCTTCTCCAGCCTGTGCAACCTTTCTGCCCTGTTCACACCTTCTAGCAGATCCCTCCTTCCCCTCTTCTCTCTACGTATCCCACACTTTTGAATGTTCTCCCTAGACCCATCTGCATTGCTATCTTCCTTCACTCCTTCGAAAGCTTCCTGAAAGTCATCTTTCACTATACCTTTTGATCATTTTATCTGATACCTCTCCCTCATCTATCATTAGACTTAAAGTGAAGCACTTGAAGATATTTTATGGCGCGAAAGGGGCTACTTCTAATTAATAATTGTTATTGTGGTCATGTATTGCTTTCAAAAGTCCCATAGGAGATGCCCGAATTTGCACCACTAACTATTGGAGTAGTTCCAGTCCCTCTTTTTGTCATGTGGATTCACTCTCCAGTGTCGAGCTGATAAACCTGGTGTTCCAGTTGTACTTGAAAAGGGGGTGGGAGCTCTGGCTGTGCCCAGGTGATGGCCTACACAGTTTTAACACCTATCCCAATGCCCCCCCTTCCCTGCCAACTCACAAAATCCCTGTGAACCCCACACTGAGAAATGTCACAACCATAATCTTTGGTCCTCTCTCACAAAATGCAGCACCACCATAAGGAGATTCCATCTTGTGGCCTTACAATCATAGAACTGTGCAGCATGAAAGGATGCCATTCAGCCCATCAGATTTGTACTAGCTGCCATGCCCAGTTAAGAATGTCAAATTCCTATCTTTCAAGTTACGAACTTTATTCAATGTAGTCTTCATGAAATTGACTTTTAAAAGTAGCCAATGTGCTGGGAAAATGGATGCTGAGGGTCAGGTGACCTTTTGTGGCCCATTGACAGAAAAAGAAGTAACTCAGGTCTCTGACAAGTTGTCAAAATGGAAATGATCATGGGTGGAAGCCCTTCCTTGAAAAGATATTTAAAATGTGAAACCACTTGTGAATGAACACCACCTATTGACTGGGTATTTACCGAAACTCAAAATCGATAGCCCATCAGATTCAGTATCTGCAATCCTGACACTTAACAAAAAGGTGTGGTGAAACCAGTTCACCACAAGACGGTTTGAACTGCCACTATTCATGCGCTGTTGGCTTCCAACTTCCAATATTTTTTGTGGCCAATAGAAATACTGATTATGTGGTCATATGATTGAAACTGACCTCAGATAACATACCTTATTACTCCAAGAGCCAGCCAGAGACAGGTCAGTCTGTAAAGCAACAGGACAAGAGGAACCATCCCTCCAGCAGAAAGACTGGAACTCTGCTGGAACAACCAGTCAACCCAGACAGTGAGTGACGGAGAAGTTCATTTATATTCAACTACCAAGATTCATCTCCACAGTATCTCGGCCGTGACGTTGTCTGGAAACCCAAAAATTCCCAACTTCCATTCATCCAAAGAACCACGAGAGAGAGAACCCACCCAGACCTGTACCACATGCATCTTAAAGACTAAAATGTGAACATGTGATTTGCTTCTAGTGTTTCTGTTAATAATCTAAATGTATGCTTCATCTCTAGAATCCATCTTTACATGTGTGTGTGTGTGTGTCTGTGTGTGTGTGTGTGTGTGTGTGTGTGCCGGGGGATCATGAAAAAGAGGTTTTAAGATGCTTCTTCTAAAATATATATCTTGCTGTAGACATCTGAGAGGTGGAGGAAAATGGGAAAACCTACCCCACCTATCTCTCTCCCCATCCGTAACACAGCCCTTTATAAGTGTTATCCAATTGGCTCCATTCCCACTTCCGGTTGCAGCTATGCCTAGGTAGGTCACATGGTCGGCAGCTCCCGCCGATAACGGACCTTTGGGCCCTTTTACGGAGCTCCAGCGGCACTTGGACGATGATTCCCGGTGTGGGAAGGAAACAGTGAGGGTTCCCCAGCGCTGTATGGAGTGGACCAGGAGTGGGGCGATCAAAAAAGCGGCTTTGGAGAAGAGAGGAGAACGGGCGTGAAAAAAACAAGATGGCGGCCGGCGGGGATCAGGCAGCGTGGTCACGGGGAGGAGTTTCTCAGAAGCTGCTTTGCCGTGTTAAAGGCGGAGATGCTGGCCCCTATGAAGGCTTCTATTGAAAGGTTGGTGGAGACTCAGAAGATGCAGGGGACGGCGATCAAGGAGATGCAGCAGAAGGCCTCTGATAACGAGGACGAGATTCTGGGCCTGGCGGTTAGAGTGGAGGCGGATGACGCTCTGCACAAAAGATGGCAGGAGAGGTTGGAAGACCTTGAAAACAGGTCAAGGAGGCAGAACCTGCGGATTCTGGGTCTCTCTGAAGGCGTGGAGGGGTCGGATGCTGGTGCGTATGTGACCACGATGCTGGGAACGCTGATGGGTGCGGGGGCCTTCCCGCGGCCCCGGAGCTGGATGGAGCGCACAGAGTCCTGGCAAGGAGGCCGAGGGCGAACGAGCCACCGAGAGCTATGGTGGTAAGATTCCACCGCTTCACCGATAAGGAGTGTGTCCTGCAATGAGCGAAGAAGGAGCGGAGCAGCAGGTGGGAGAACTGTGAGATCCGTATTTACCAGGACTGGGGTGCAGAGCTGGCCAAGAGGCGTGTGGGATTCAACCGAGCCAAAGCTGTCCTCCACAGCAAAGGGGTGAAGTTCGGGCTGTTACAACCGGCGAGACTGTGGGTTACATATCAGGACCGGCACCATTAATTCGATACGCCAGATGAGGTGTGGACTTTTATAAAGAACGAGAAGCTGGACTCGAACTAATGGACTGCAGTATGTTGTTGGGGCATGCTGGTGGGGTGGTGGGGGCTGGGGGGAGGGTGTTATGTTGGGTTTTCTCCCCGTGTTCTCTTTTGGTTTTGTTGCTCCCTGTGCCCTGGACCCTCGGGGTTCTGGGTTGGGTCGCAGTTGGGAAGAGCTGCTTCACAGGTAATGGAGTCTGGCCAGACAGTGAGAGCTGTTTATTCGCTCAATGTTGGGGGTAGCACCCGAAGTTTGTTTGTTTGTTTGAGAGAGTTGTGTTTTTTTTGTCTCTGTACACACGGGATGTAGGGGGAGGACTCTCTCTACCTCACTTAGTTGAGGGAGGGGAGGTTGAGGAAGGGATGGGTAGGGCAGGTCTTCCACTCAGGGCTGGATGCGAAGACCAGGGGGGGTCGCAATCTTGGTGAGCAAGCGGGTGGCATTTGAGGCGGGGGGTATGGTGGCGTATAAAGGGGGACGATATGCTATGGTGAGTGGCAGGTTGCAGGGAGCCCGGGTAGTGTGAGTGAATGAGTATGCTCCAAACTGGGACGATGCAGGGTTCATGAAGCGGATGTTGAGTAGGATTCCGGATTTGGAGTCAAGCAGTCTGGTAATGGGGGGGGGGGGGGGGGACTTCAACACGGTCCTGGACCCGGCACTGGATCGGTCTAGGTTTAGATCAGCTAAGAGACCGGCAGCGGCCAAGGTCCTGAGGGGGTTCATTGACCAAATGGGGGGAGTGGACCCGTGGAGATGCGCTCGGCCAAGGGCGAAGGAGTTTTCTTTCTTCTCCCATGTGCACAAGGCGTACTCGCGGATTGACTTTTTCGTGGTGAGTAGTGTCCTAATCCCGAGAATGGAGGGTGTAGAGTACTCAGCCATTGCAATTTCGGGCCATGCCCTGCACTGGATGGAGTTGAGGCTGGGGGCGGAGAGAGGCCAACGCCCTCTGTGGAGACTGGACATAGGATTATTGGCGGATGAGGAGATCTGTGGGCGGATTCGGAGGTGTATCCAAAGCTATGTGGCGACCAACGATACTGGGGAGGTTTCAGTGAGTGGTCTGGGAGGCGCTGAAGGCAGTTGTCAGAGGGGAGCTAATTTCAGTCAGGGCCCACAGGGAGAAGAGAGATAGGATAGAGAGGGAGAGGTTGGTGGGGGAGATACTTAGGGTGGACAGGAGGTATGCGGAATCCCCCGAGGACGGGTTGTTAAAAGAGTGCCGAGGCCTGCAGGCGGAGTTTGACTTGCTTACCACGGGGAAGGCAGAGGCTCAGTGGAGGAAGGTACAAGCAGCGGTGTACGAGTATGGGGAAAAGGCAAGCAGGATGCTGGCGCATCAGCTGCGGAAGAGAGAGGCGGCCAGGGAGATTGGGGGAATTAGGGGCGGGGGGGTAACACGGTGCTGAGTTCGGCAAGGATCAATGGGGTCTTCAAGGACTTTTATGGTAAACTGTATGAGTCAGAACCCCCGGAGGGGGGGGGGGGGGGGGGGGGGGGGGGGGGATGAAGCGATTCTTGGACCAACTGAGGCTCCCTAAGGTGGAGGAGGGGCGGGTAGACGGATTGGGGACCCGATTGAGATGGAGGAATTGGTTAAGGGTTCGGAGGGTATGCAGTCGGGCAAGGCCCCGGGACCGGACGGATATCCCGTAGAATTTTAGAGGAAATTCTCAGAGCTGTTGGGCCCGTTATTGTTGGGAACCTTCAACGAGGCCAAGGAGAAGGCAATCCTTCCCCCGACAATGTCGCAGGCTCTGATCTCGCTCATCCTTAAGCGAGATAAGGACCCGTTGCAATGTGGCTCCTACAGGCCGATATCGCTCCTTAATGTGGATACCAAACTGTTGGCCAAGATCCTGGCCACCAGAATTGAGGACTGTGTCCCGGGAGTGATTAATGAGGATCAGACGGGGTTTGTGAAGGGCAGGCAGTTGAATACGAACGTGCGGAGGCTCCTGAATGTGATCATGATGCCCTCGGAAGGGGGGGATGCAGAAGTGGTCGCGGCAATGGACGCGGAGAAAGCCTTCGATCGGATGGAGTGGGAGTACCTGTGGGAAGTGTTAGGCAGAGTTGGGTTTGGAGAGGAATTTATAGAATGGGTCAAATTGTTGTATCAGGCCCCGGTAGCGAGTGTGTCAATGAACCGGCTGGGGTCAGAGTACTTTAGGCTACATCGAGGAACGAGGCAGGGGTGCCACATGTCCCCCCTGCTGTTTGCCTTGGCAATTGAGCCTCTGGCCATGGCGCTCAGGGAGTCTAGAAACTGGAAGGGCTGGTTCGGGGGCAGGGGGGGGGAGGAGCATCGGGTTTCACTGTATGCGGATGACCTGCTCCTGTAAATTTCGGATCCGCGGGAGGTCATGCAGATCCTTAAAGATTTTGGGGACCTTTCGGAGTATAAGTTGAATGTCGGGAAAAGCGAGCTTTTCGTCATACATGCGAGGGGCCAGAAAAAGTGACTGGGAGAGCTACTGCTTAAGATGGTGGAGAGTAGCTTTAGCTACTTGGACATTCAGGTGGCTAAGAGCTGGGGTGTGCTGCACAAGCTCCATTTTGCGCGGCTGGTGGATCAGATGGAGGAGGACTTTAAGAGGTGGGACATGCTGCTGCTTTCTCTGGCGGGCAGGGTGCAGTCCGTGAAGATGACGGTCCTCCCCAGGTTCTTGTTCAGTGCCTTCCCATCCTCATCCCCAAGTCCTTCTTCAGGCGGGTGAACAGGATTATTACGGGATTTATGTGCAAACAAGACCCCGCGTGTTAAGAGACTGTTCTTAGAGCGCAGTCGAGGGGGGGATGGGCTGGCGCTGCCGAACTTCTGCAGCTATTACTAGGCAGCGAATATATCCATGATTCGGAAATGGGTAGTAGAGGGAGGGGGGCGGCGTGGAAGCGGTTGGAGGAGGCGTCTTGCAGGATACTACCTTGGGGGCATTGATAACGGCACCGCTGCCGCTCCCGTCCGGTGGTGATGGCGACATTGAGGAAATGGGGTCAGTGGAGATGGCACAGGAGGGAGGTAGGGGCCTCAGTTTGGACCCCGATATGGAACAATCACAGGTTCGTTCCAGGTAGAATAGACGGTGGGTTCCTAAACTGGCACAGAGTGGGTATCAAAAGGATGGGGGACTTGTTTATTGACGGGACTTTTGCTAGTCTGAGGGCGCTGGAAGAGAAATTTGGGTTGCCCCCAGGGAATACCTTTAGGTACCTGCAGGTCCGGGCTTTCGTGAGGAAGCAGGTGGGGGAATTTCCGCTGCTACCGGCCCGGAGGATACAGGACAGGGTGGTCTCGGGCGTGTGGGTAGGGCATGGCAAGATATCAGACATATACCAGGAGCTGCAGGAGGCGGAGGAGGCCTCGGTAGAAGAGCCGAAGGGCAAGTGGGAGGAGGTGTTGGGTGAGGAGCTGGATGAGGGCCTGTGGGCAGACGCTCTGGTCAATTCCTCCTCACCTTGTGCCAGGCTTAGCCTGGTTCAGTTTAAGGTGGTGCACCGGGCGCATATGACAGGGGCGAGAATGAGTAAGTTCTTTGGGGTGGGGGACAGGTGTGTGAGGTGCTCAGGGAGCCCAGCAAACCATGTCCATATGTTTTGGGTATGCCCGGCACTTACAGAATTTTGGAGAGGCTTTGCAAAGGCTATGTCCAAGGTCTTGGACACTCGGGTAAAACCGAGCTGGGGGCTAGCGATATTTTGGGTGTCAGTAGATCCGGGAGTGCAGGAGTTAAAAGAGGCCGGAGTTCTGGCCTTTGCCTCCTTGGTAGCCCGGAGACGGCTCTTGCTAATGTGGAGGGGCGCAAATCCCCCAAGTGTGGAGACTTGGGTCAGTGACATGGCTGGGTTTCTAAGTTTGGAAAGGATAAAGTTTGCCTTAAGAGGGTCCTTGCAGGGGTTCTCCAGGCGGTGGCAACCATTCCTTGACTTTCTCGCGGAACGTTAAGTGGAGGTCAGCAGCAGCAGCAAACTAGAGGGTGGGGGGATGGGGGGGGGGGGGTGGATAGGGGGTGGTGGGTGGTGGGGGGGGAGGGGCGGTATTGGTGGTGGATTGATCTTACTTGTAAAGGCCGATACCCCACCTTGCTTTGTTAAGTTGTTAATTCGTTTTTCTTTATTATTACTATTATGTTTTTGTTGTTTTTTTTCTGTAGTTGTTTGTAACATTTTGCAAAAATTTTTGAATAAAAACAAATTAAAAAAAAAAATTGGCTGCATTCCCTGCTGGCACCCCAAAACACCACAAAGGTGTCCTTTTCACGTATTGATCCAATTTTCTTTTGAAAGTTATTATTGAAGCTGCTTCCAATACTCTTTAGACAATGCAGGGCAGATCATAACAAAAAAACTCACTGCTTGAAAAGTGAGTTCCCCTCAGCAACCCCCTGGTTCTTTTTACCATGATCGTAAATCCGCGTTCTCTGGTTACGGCCCCACCCATCAGTGGAAAACTATTTATCCTTGTTTACTTTATCAAAAAACCTACATTGATTTGAACCACCTCCTGTTCTGGAACTTTTTTTGTCACCCCCAGCATAATCCTGGAATGCTTGGCTGCACAAAATGTATCTTTTTCTTGTTGAGTTTTACAGCCGTTTTCTGGACTCACTGAACATTGTATGGAACAGTCTACCCAGAAAAATGGAAGCAGTTCATTTTGATTCGTTGCAAATTACAGTTAACAGGTTTCGTTCAGGAAGATTTGGGCATGTGAATAATTTGATACAGGATATTTGGTGCCTGTAGCAGGTTTGGGAGAGACAAATACTTTGGGACCATGGTTCTTAAAGCTCTCCATAACTGGGGCTTTCTCCCTTCTTTGTATCTGGGCTGCTTGTAGACTAGTTGATAGAGATTGATTGCTATTGTCATGTGAGAATACCTTTAAGAAATGTGTGTTTATAAATGGGTGTGTATATAAATCTCTGTGGTACCTTTAAGAAATGGGTATTTATTACTCCAGTGATGTCAGAATGTGGGTGGAACTGGGCTGTCTGTCAACTTTTTACTTTCGTTTTAGGCTGTTTGCTGCAGGATGTGTTTTAGTTTCGTTTTCAGTGTTGGAGCTGAAGCCAGACAGAGCAGGTATACTTCTGCTCTCTCTGCCATCAAAATACTATCTCGTGATCATTTGGTGAATTCAGAATTATAAATGTTTTCTGTCGTGACTTTAACCTGATGTGCTTCTGTTAAAGGTTTGGTTTTTAGGTCATTTGGATGTTAAAAGGAAAGCTTAAAGGATTACTTAATGTTGTAGTCTTTGGGGATTGTATTTGAATTATTGGTTGCTAGGATGTTCACTGTATGTTTTAAAAAGGTTAACTTGAGTTCATAGAATAAACATTGCTTTGCTTTAAAAAATACTTTTCCATTTTTGCTGTACCACACCTGTAGAGTGGGCCGTGTGCTCCCCATATCACAATCTATTAAAAGTTGTGGGTCAGGTGAACTCCATGATACACTTTGGGGTTCTCTAAACCCTGGCCCATAACACTTTAATTAATCAACAACTCCATTATTAATTTAGCATTTGACTATGAGGAAGGCAGAAGGGAAACTGATGGAGTAGTTTATCAATTTCAGTGCTCCTAGATAACTAAACCAGCCAATTCTTTATCAGGAGCTAAATTAATGCTACCATTAGGAATCACCAGATGCGCTTCCCACACGCTGGAGAAAATGGGTAATCAGTATCACATCAGCAGTGATACCCCATAAAATGCTATAAATCCTTCCCTTCTGCTACCGATCACCCATTATAAAATTTGGTTTGCACCTGTAGAACCCGAACGTGAGAGACACCAGGAACACACGGTCAGGTAGGAATTAACGCTAGGTTTACTTTTGTGAACACAAAACTATGAAAGACTATAAATCCTCTCCCCAAAGGCCACCCTTTCTGACCGACACCCAGGTCAGGATTTTTATACTGTGTGGATTTCCCTTGTTAAGTGGAAACCCGCCCCCAATTACCTGGGGAGTTCATACACAGCTGTGTAAGGGGGAAATCGAATGGAGCACGGTCCTTGGCACCCCAAGGGGGTTCTCACCCCCCTCCCCTCCCCCCACGTCCGCAGAAACGTCCATGTCCTTGGGCTGAGGCTCCCTTGTCCAATTTGGGAGTGGATGGCCGTCCGGTGTTGACGCAGCAGGTCAAGGAAGTGTGTAACCCGTGGTGATCGTCGTTTGCGAGCAAATCAACGAGGCAGGGGTGGCGTGGCTGGTGATGGTGTCGGTGCTGTAGGCGGTTGGACAACCGCGGCCGGCGGGCCGATGTCCGAGTCGGCGTCGGAGTCTTCCGATGAGGTGTCAGACATCTCAGTATCTCGGGCTTTGATGAGAGGAGGTGACGGTGAATGGCCTGACGATCCAGGTGGCGATGGGGACCACGGGAGGTCCTGGCCTAGTGCATCAGGATTCTGGACTGGGGATTCCCATGTGCGGTGGCGTATGTGGTCCAGGTGGCAGCTTGCGTCATGTCCCTTCCCCCGGACGCGCACGAAACTGGACCCATGGCCCAAAGGACTACATTCTGGACCCATGTGGTGCCGGCGCCACGTATGTTACATACCCCGGTTTGAATATGTCCATCTGTCCCGGTGTGGTCCTGCTGCTGGCAGACCACATTATCAATACCTGGGATGACCAGGCTGAGGTGGGTCCGGAGCCGACATCCCATCAACAGCTCTGCTGGTGCCACACCCGTGGTGGCATGGGGAGAGGGGGGGGGGGGGGGGGGGGCTGGGGTCGTCTGATAGCCGAATAGAAACCAGGCCAGTCATGTCTCCAAAAACCTTCTGGTCAGGTTTTTCATCGCCCTCTTGAAAGTTTGGCCGGCCCTCTTGGCTAAACCATTCAGCGCTGAGTGATAAAGGGACTTCCAGTTGTGACCATAAATGCTTCAAACTTCTTGCTGGTGAATGCGGCCCTGTTATCCGACATCAGCACTTCGGGTATGCCATGGGTGCTGAAAGTGTGGTGCAGCCTGTCTACTGTTGTCTTCGAGATCACAGTCTACAACTTGTAAACCTCGAGCCACTTCAAGTGGGCATCCACCATCATGAGAAATGTCACTCTCTGGGATGGGCTGGTGAAGTTGATGTGAATGGGGGCCTAACAGTTTCCCCAGCCATTCCCATGTGTGCAGCCGGTGGGACCTTTTGGTTCTCTTGGCATGGGCTGCAGCGCTAGGCCATCTTCTCGATGTCTAGGTCGATCCCGGGCCACCGGACATAGCTGCGGGTGAGCATCTTCATCTTGGACACCACCGGGTCTATTATGGAGGTCTTGAAAGAAAAGCATCCGACCGCATTCCGGGATGATCAGCTGTGCCCCCACAATAGGACGCGTCCTCCATGCTTAGCTCCAGGAGCTTTGACTTATCGGCCTGCAGATCGTCGGGCAAAGCTCTGCGCTGGCCCTCAGACTGGACCATGTGTCGGACCCTCGATAACTGCAGGTCCGTCTGGGTCCATTCTTTTCGACCAGCAAGGAATCCATAAAGTGGAGGACTGCTACTACCTCCATGGCAGAGGCCAGGGCCGGCGGTCTTGTGGAGAGGGACAGGCAGCTCAATGCATGGGCGTGTGGGTTCCGTGTGCCCGGGCGGTGTTCTCATATGCAGCCAGGAGCAATGCCCATTGCTGGGCCCTGGCAGACTGCGATCAGGGGAAATCACTCAATCCTCCTTGTATAGTCCAAGTAACAAGAATGTTCTCAATCATCTGTTGGAAAAGCGCCCAATGAAACCCCAAAAGACAGTCGGCTGTATTGATAGAACCCTCTGTGGGTATTTACCATCACATACTTCTGAGTGTCCAGGTCCACGATGAGCTGCAGACCCGCGTGGCTCAAATCGAGCTTCGTGAATGTGGTACCATCACTGGGCTTTTCATACAGGTCAGGGTAACGATCCAGGCGAGAGACCCTAGTTCACCGTCATTTTGTAGTCTCTGCACAGACGTATGGTTCCGTCGGGTTTTAGCACCGGGACCACTGGCGCAGCCCAATCGGTGAAATGGACGGGGCGGATAATGCCCGAGTATTCCAGATGATCCAGCTCACCAGGAGGACACGGAAATAACGGGGTTGCGCATCCTCGTCCACATTGACCCTGGCCATCGCACCATTTATCGTCCTGAGGCCTTCCACGGAAATGCCTGGAACTTTTGTCAACATTCTTTCCAGGCCACGGGGGTACATGTGTCAGTTGCGTTGCCAATCCAATTTTAGGTGGCGCAGCCAATCGCAGCCCAGTAAGATGGGTCCTCCTCCATGACCTATCACCAAGGATAAACATGCCGCATGGCCCCCGTATGCCACGTTCACGTGGGTGGTTCCCTCAAAGGCCAACGGCTTTCCAGTGTACATTGCAAATCGGGCATCCCTGACCCGAGTTCCAGGTTCTGGAGACCGGACTTGATAACGTTGAACATCCGGCGGGTGATCACTGAGACCGCCATTCCAGTATCGACCTCCATGTCAATGGGTGTCCGTTCACCTTTAACGCAATTCAGATGGGCAAAACCCTGGGGCAGTAATGTAGTGTAGTTGCTGGACTCTTCCTCCTGGTCCTGGACATAGAACGCCTGGCCTCTAGGTGCCGGGGGGGGGGGGGGGTAATGCTTGGGGTTCCAGCGGGCAATGGGGCCTTGCTGGGCTTGTCCGCCATCCCGGCCCTGTTCTCAGTGCCCAGCCCACAGCCCGCGGCTGTCCTCTTGCTGTTCTGTTTTGGGGGTAACCTCCTGGTCACATCTAGGCATGCCATAGCGATGGCCTTGGATCGTGCGGTTGCTCTTGCTTCGCGGTAGCTTGCACCGTCTGAGTCTGGGAGCAGTCGGTCACCGGTTGTTCTGGCGGCCGAGGTTCAGGACTGCTGGGCCCTGCAGCTCATGGACCCCGCATTCCGTGCTCTCTCGGGACATGGCGGTGACCACCGCCCTCTGGTGGGTCAAATTAAATCGGCCTCCGTTTGGAGTCGCCTTTGGGTATGGGTGTCTCGGAGTTCACAGACGAATCCAGTCCGCAAGGACTCGGGCAGTGCAGTCTCAAACTCACATGCGGCAGCGAGCGTACTCAAGCATGCCAAAACGTCACTATTTGACACTCCTTGCTTCTGCAAGGCCATGTGGAACCGGAACTAGCGCACCATTATTGTGGGCTGTGGGTTAAAATGCGTCTCGACCAGGGTCACCAATGTAGCAAAAGGCTTGGAGTCCGGTCTGTCTGGATGTGTGAAGCTCTTGATGAGCGCATATGTGGGTCTCCCAACTGCGGCCAGCAGGATAAATGTCTGCCTTTCATCCCCAATGATCCAGTTCAACCAAAATAAATATTGCACCCTTTCTATTTATTGGATGTGTCAGCTCCAATTCACCCTTGTCGCCAGTGTAGAACCCGAACGTGAGAGACGAGAGGAACACAAAACTACAAAAGACTATAAGTCCTCTCCCCAAAGGGCACCCTTTCTGACCTGCACCCAGGTCAGGGTTTTTATACAGTGTGGATTTCCCTTGTTAAGGGGAAACCCTGTCCCCAATTACCGGGAGAGTTCATACTCAGCTGTGGAAGGGGGGGAAACGAAGGGAGCATGGTCCTGGGCCCCCAAGGGGATTATAACTGTACCAATGCAACCCTGGACCCTCATTGTTTAATCCAGGTGTGGCTAAATGTTCACAATTATTGAATAAGAGGCCAGCTGTTTGCTGGGTGGGATCAGGCTGGTCACACAACCAGCATTCCGAGGCCCTGACTTGGACCTGTGCGCGATGATCTTCATAGATTTCCCAACCCACCAATGCCTCAATTTTAACATTTTCATCCGCGTGACCAAACTCCACCCATGGCCTCACCCTTCCCTATCTCTGTCACTTCCTCCAGGATCTCTGCGCTTCTCCAATTATGGGCTCTTGCGCAGCCTTGGCTTTTGGCACTCCACCATTACCAGCTGTATCTTCAGCTGCCTGGGCCCGAAAGCTCTGGAATTTCCTCTCTGAACATTTCTGACTTTCTTTTCTCCTTAAAAAACCCTCCGTAAAACCGACCTCTGTTTGGTCGTCTACCCCATTTTACTAAACAAGACTAGACATTTGGGGCGGGATTCTCTAATAATAGGGCTATGTCTGATACATTCCTTGGGATATTTTACTACTTTACATAAATGCAAGTTGTTATCGTGATTGGATTATCGACCATTCATTCCTGGTATCACATGATTCCACTGAAAACACCTAAAGTGCATTGAAGGCCCTCGGGTTTGGGTGGGCAAGGAAGCCTGATTTCCACATGGAGTTACAGAGGGAGAGAGAGAGCGAGAGAGAGAGAGAGAGAGATCAGAGTGTTCCCTGCATGTGTGAAATCATAACAAACTTGTGCTGAATGTGATTCACACCGGATTATAATGTTCCCATATTGTAAGTGCAGTTGCACTACCTGACCACCAGGGGGAGTAGCTCTGGGAATGCTCGAGAATTGTACTGGGCTTCTCCTTGGTTCCGCCCAGGACTCCTCCCCCTAGAGCTGCTGTATAAAGATCAGTGCCACATGGTCAGCCAGCCAGTTCACCGAAAGTTCAATGGCTAACCGGCTGGCTCTGTTGTGAGTATATTAAAACCGCTATTCTAATCCTACAAGCACGTGTCCGTAGAATTGTTGGTTCCAACAAAACCCATGAATTTTTAGGCTTTGATGGGGTGCGTGGGTGCAGAATAGAGTGACAGACCAGGGGATCAGAGTTTCAGGCAGGCTTGAACCCCACCCCCCTCCCCCCCCACTTCCCTGCCCCCCCCCCCCCCCCACCTGCAGATTCAGTGACAGCTGCTTCGCAGTGGTGGCTCAGCTGTTTGATCTATTTTTTTCACTTTAAGTTTGATAAAGTTCGAGAGGATGGGCCTCCATTTCGGAGCACACTCTTCCTCACTTACCTGCCATGGTATCCTGTTGCTGGTTGCCTCCTATTGGCTGTCCAGCTTCGAGAGCCCGCCCACAATCCTTAACCGGAGGCTGCTAAGGTGGCTAATTGGCCAACTTAGGGAAAATCACTGAGTGACTGTTCCTCAAAGAGCGGCCCCCATTCGAGGCTGATGGAAGAGTCCTGACGCCTGCAAGAAAAATCCTGCCCATGATCCTTTTAATTGTTCTGCGAGCCAGGGTTGGGGAGAATTTTCCCCAAGTCTTTCTTTCCCCCATTGAGCCTGAGTTCCTCAGTGTTTTTTTTTTGCCATCCCCAGGAGAGGATGTGCGGGAGAGGAAGGAGAATAGGATGTGTCTGGGCATGACACTGCTCGATTATGAGTTATGTGTTGGCTTGATGGTCTTTCCCTTTATTGTTGAGAGGGGAGAACAGTGTGGAGAAAAATACAATCAGTGGAGAAACCACAAAGAAGTGGCAATCTGGCAGTGTATTAAAAGCTCTGTTAATCATACAATATTAATTTACTCGCACCCTAATTTCCATAATTCAAGCATCTTGTGGTTACACAGTATGTCAAAGGTAGCTCAGTCAGGCAGCTGTTCAATCAGAGTTCCATGTGGGGGAGTCAGATCATATTGTTTCTCTCTGTTGTGAACACAGGAGACTGTTGTTGTCCATTGCTTAAAGCTACAATCTATTCATGTGTTTACCGAGAGCCTCTGACAAGGGTTCAGCAGTCTGTAACTGCACTGCCAACAAACACGTGCGCTGTGAATGAGATATTCCCACTCTGTGCCCCCACATGTTCACCTCCAGCACAGAGCACTGCTCCCACTCTCTCTGCGTCGACACTACATTTATAGCCAGCCTAGGCATAATGTTTCCCAATTGTGAATCATGAGGCAGTGTAATTGTAGTCTATACAGGGCTTAATTGTAACACGGGGAAAACTAAGGCAGCAGTGATGTCAATACTGACGTTTATCATGGGCATTCTTGAAGTAATGCTTCAGTTTTTGATGCACAGGTCATTGTTGGACTAACCACTTTGTTGATCCAAGCGAATGCCGCTTTAATCATCCCTTCTGAAACATCGGCATGTCGAAGCAAGAGGCCCAGGTTTAGCACTAAAAAGATACCAATAGCACGGGTCGTTGCTTCACCTCAGAAAACTTTGTGTCCAGCACTAGAAAAAGGCTTGAAGTTATATAGTGTCTTTAATGACCTCAGAAATTCCCAAAGCACTTTACAGCCAATGAAGTACTTTTGAAATGCCGTCACTGTTGTAACTTAGAAAACACAACAACCAATTTGCACAGAGCAAAGGTTCCGCAAACACTGAGACAGAAATGGGACTCTGGTTGCCATCTCAGGGAAAGATTGGAGCCTGCATGCTGTGCTCAGTCCAACCTGTTTCCCCAAGTGATGGAGGCAACGAGGCTCAACAATGTTTGGTGTCAAAACCATCTCCAAGGGGCTAGGAGGATCAGGATTGTTTGATGATGAAAGGCAATGCATTATTTCACCGCCACATATATCACCTCTCCCCAGCCAGTTCCACCGTCATGACCAGCTGGCACGATAATCCCTCCAGCAACAGTCACTGGACAGAAATGTGCATTAGAATATACCACTCAATTTCCTATTTATCTCTAACCCATGGCACTGAGGGTGTGTTCTCGAATGTCTCTGGCTGCCTGTGGCAGGGATATTAAACTAGGATCTTCCTCATGCCTTTGCCATCCCTCAATAAACTTATAGAGCCATTGGGGAAGCAAGTTAGGCCATCTGATGGCCTCTCTTATCTCAAGGGGATAGAAGAAGCAGGATGGGTTGAAAGGGCTGCTTTACCAGTTGCAGTGATTGTAAATTCTTCCTTTCTGCTCAAACAATAACACTCTTTGCCGCTTAAAGGGTTACTTCAAGCAGTAATGACAAGTGAGCTCCAGGTCAAGGGTCATGTCAAGTCATCCTTTCACTGTCACAAAGCCTTTGACGCATTAGGAAAAAAGGAGAACACAGCAACTCTGAGCAAACAAATGAACAGGTAAAGAAATTCATTTCAGCGAAAACAAACCTTTAACGCAGCCTCCTATGGTTAGATGCAACCCCAAATGTAAATGGCAAAATAAGATTCTTTTTAAATGCATAAAGTATCTCAGGAGAAATGGAAGTTGAGAGCGTGAGTTCAAGTTATCCTTGATGATGAAATTAAATAACTGTTATTTATATAGCGCCTTTCACATCCTCAGGAAGTCCCAAAGTGCTTCTCAGCCAATTAAGCACATTTGAAATGTGGTCACTGTTGTAGCGTAGGAAGCACAACAGCCAATCTGAGCACAACAAGACCCCAACAAACAGCAATGTGATAATGATTAGATCATTTGTCTTTGTAATGTTGGCTAAATATTGTCCAGTACAGTCAGATGAACACCTCCACTCTTCTGCTATTAGAACATAGAACATAGAACAGTACAGCACAGAACAGGCCCTTCGGCCCTCAATGTTGTGCCGAGCCATGATCACCCTACTCAAACCCACATATCCACCCTATACCCGTAACCCAACAACCCCCCCCTTAACCTTACATTTATTAGGACACTACGGACAATTTAGCATGGCCAATCCACCTAACCCGCACATCTTTGGACTGTGGGAGGAAACCGGAGCACCCGGAGGAAACCCACGCACACAGGGGGAGGACGTGCAGACTCCACACAGACAGTGACCCAAGCTGGAATCGAACCTGGGACCCTGGAGCTGTGAAGCATTTATGCTAACCACCATGCTACCCTGCTGCCCCATTAGGAACGGGATTTTATGGCCGTTCACGCCGGCGGCATCCTCCAGTCCTGACGACGGCGAGCATCTGCCCTGGGTTCCCTGGCAGCGAAGGGTGCGAACAACGGAAAATCCCATTGACAGCGGCGGGACTGGAAGATACCAACATTGCCAATGGTATGCGATCTCCGCTGCCGCAAAACAAGCTGCGATGGCAGGGTGGAAAATCCTGCCCATTGACATTTTTACATCCACCCCAGAGGACAAGAAATATTGTTTTTGCATATCATCTGAAAGCCGACACCTCTGAGAGTGCAGTGAGACCAAGGTGGGGATTCTCCGACCCGGTGCCAGGTCGGACATTCCCCAGGGGGGCACAATAATCGCGCACCGTTGTACCGACGCCGGCTTCACCATTCGCCGGTGCCGTTTTTCAGGCGCCCACAGGATCCGCGCATGTGCGCAATGGCCGGCGTATTTCCACGCATGCACTGACACGCACGGGCCGTTCCGCGCAGGCTGGAGCTGTGGAGACCACTCTGGCGCCAACCTAGCCCCCTAGAAATGTGAGAATTCCTCACTTTCGGGGGCCGTTGACGCCGGAGTCGTTGGCGCCGGTTTTCACGCTGGCATGGGGACATAGCCCCATTATTAGAGAATCCCGCCCCAAATGTCTAGTCTTGTTTAGTAAAAACAATGCTGGACACTATTAGAAAGAATATGATAACAGGGCACTTAGAAAATATCATCAGGATTAGACAAGGTCAACATGGATTTATGAAAGGGAAATCATATTGGATAAACTGGTGTTTTCTGAGAATCCCATAGAATCCATGGGCGGCACGGTAGCACAGTGGGTAGCACTGTTGCTTCACAGCTCCAGGGTTCCAGGTTCGATTCCCGGCTTGGATCATTGTCTGTGCGGAGTCTGCACATTCTCCCCGTGTCTGCGTGGGTTTCCTCCGGGTGCTCCGGTTTCCTCCCACAATCCCTGAAAGACTTGCTTGTTAGGTGAATTAGATATTCTGAAACAAAAGGGAAAATGCTGGAAAATCTCAGCAAGTCTGGCAGCATCTGTAGGGAGAGAAAAGAGCTAACGTTTCGAGTCCGATGACTCTTTGTCAAAGCTAACAGACAGAGAAAGTGGGAAATATTTATACTGTGGAGTGAGAATGAAAGATGAGTCATAGCCACAGAAACCCAGGGAAACCGGGTGCTAATGGCCACAAATACCAAGGGGAAAGAATATTAATGGCAGTCCCCAGAGAGGATAAAAGATGTGAAAGGTCAAACAGCAGGGAAACTAACATCAGAGGATGAACTGTAGGGGGAAGGGAAGGGGGAAGCAAAGAGGAGAAAGGTGCAGGAAAGGTGGATAGGATGGGGGAGGGGGGGGGGGGGAATTTAAATGTATATTCAGAAAGAAAGAAATGGTAAAAGACAGTTAAAATGAAATGAAAACAAATGGGTCGAGGTGGGGCTGATCATCTGAAGTTGTTGAATTCGATGTTTAGGCCGGAAGGCTGTAGCGTGCCTAACTGGAAGATGAGATGTTGTTCCTCCAGTTTGCGTTGCGCTTCACTGGAACATTGCAGCAGGCCAAGGACAGATATGTGGGCATGGGAGCAGGGTCTTTTGTTAAAATGGCAAGTAACAGGAAGGTCAGGGTCCTGAATGCGCACAGACCGAAGATGCTCAGAAAAGCGATCACCCAGTCTGCGTTTGGTCTCTCCGATATAGAGGAGACAACATTGGGAGCAGCGAATGCAGTAGACCAAATTGGAAGAGATGAAAGTGAAACGCTGCTTAACCTGGAATGAGTGTTTCTGGGCCTGGGATGTTAAGCATGGAAGAGGTAAAGGGGCAGGTGTTACACCTTCTGCGATTGCATGGGAAGGTGCCATGGGTGATGGGAGAGGTACTGAGTATGGTGGAGGAGTGGACTAGATTGTCTCGGAGGGAACGGTCTCTACAGAATGCTGACAGAGGGAGTGAAGGGAAGATGTGTTTGGTGGTGGCATCACGCTGGAGTTGGCAAAAATGGCGGAGGATTATGCTTTGCATACGGAGGCTGGTGGGATGTAATGTGAGAACGAGGGGGACTCTATCCTTGTTCTGGGAGGGAGTGGAGGGGGTGAGGGTAGTGGCGCGGGAGATGGACCGCACACTGTTGAGGGCCCTGTCCACAACTGTAGGTGGGAAATCACGGTCGAGGAAGAAGGAACACATTTTCGAAGCACCATTTTGGAAAGTGGCATCATCGGAACAAATGCAACGGAGGCGAAGGAGTTGAGAGAAAGGGATGGAGTCCTTACAGGGTGTAGGGTGTGAAGAGCTGTAGTCCAGATAGCTGTGGGAGTCAGTGGGCTTGGAGTGGATATTAGTGGATAGTCTGTTGCCGGAAATGGAGACAGAAAGATCAAGGAAAGGAAGGGAAGTGTCTGAGATTGTCCAGGTGAAAGTGATGGAGGGGTGGAAACTGGAAGCGAAGTTGATGAATTTTTCCAGGTCCGGGCAAGAGCATGACGCGGCACCAAAACAGATGCTGCCAAACTTGCTGAGATTTTCCAGCATTTTCCCTTTCGTTTCAGATTCCAGCATCTGCAGTAATTTGCTTGTATAGATATTCTGAATTCTCCTTCTGTGTACCCGAACAGGCGCCGGAATGTGGTGACTAGGGGCTTTTCACAGTAACTTCATTGCAGTGTTAATGTAAGCCTACTTGTGACAATAAAGATTATTATTCTTATTAATCCCCACAGTACAGAAAGAGGTCATTCAGACAATTGAGTCTGCACCGACCCTCTGGAAGAGCACCCTACCTATCCCCGTAACCCCACCTAATCTGCACATCATTGCGCACTAAGGGGCAATTTAGCATGGCTAATCCACCTAACCGGTACACCTTTGGACACTAAGGGGCAATTTAGCATGGCTAATCCACCTAACCCATACACCTTTGGACACGAAGGGGCAATTTAGCATGGCCAATCCACCTAACCCGTACACCTTTGGACACGAAGGGGCAAGTTAGCATGGCCAATCCACCTAACCCGTACACCTTTGGACACTAAGGGGCAATTTAGCATGGCCAATCACCTAACCCGTACACCTTTGAACACTAAGGGGCAATTTAGCATGGCTAATCCACCTAACCCGTACACCTTTGGACACTAAGGGGCAATTTAGCATGGCTAATCCACCTAACCCGTACACCTTTCGACACTAAGGGGCAATTTAGCATGGTTAATCCACCTAACCCGTACACCTTTGAACACGAAGGGGCAATTTAGCATGGCCAATCCACCTAACCCGTACACCTTTGGACACTAAGGGGCAATTTAGCATGGCTAATCCACCTAACCTGTACACCGTTGGACACTAAGGGGAAATTAAGCATGGCCAATCCACCTATGAGGCTCTCTGCAGTGGGGTGCAGGACTCTCTTGTGTCCTTCACTCCCTCTGGGAGCCTCCTGGAATCTGGCAATCATAATTGAAGAATCTTTTATTTTTCTGCCTCCGTAGATAGTTCAAGCAGTGCCCTATTTGCCCCCCCCCCCCTCCCTTCACCAACACTCCGACTCCCTCACTCCCCACCACCTTCCTTTCCCCTCTCTCCCCACCATCCCCCTTCCTTTCCCTTCTGTTGGTACAGAGGCGAGGGTATCTGGTCTCTCCAGCGCAAAGTTTAGTGCTTGTACCACTTGTGTTTTGTAGAAACGTGTTGTGATCTGTTTTAATAATCAGAGTGTCCACCCTCTCCCTCCTCGTACATTGGTACTGAGGGGAGGGTACCCTGTTTCCCCAACACAAAATGAGTGTTTGTACCATTTGACCTCGTATATATTTTTTACTGTTTTAATCAAAAGATACGGCCATTCCACCTATGAGGCTCTCTGCAGTGGGCTGCAGGGCGCACTCATGCCTGACACTGTGTCGCCCCCTCACCCCCTCTGGGGAACTCCCAGAATCTGACACATCATGATTGAAGGTTCTTTTGTTTTTCAGCCTCCGTAGATAGTTCAGACAGTGCCCTATTGCCCCGCCCCCTTCAACAACACTCCGACTCCGTCCCTCCCCACCAGCCTCCTTTCCCCTCTCTCCCCCCCCCCCCCCCCCCCCCCCCCTCACCCCACCCCCTCCTTTCCCTTCTGTTGGTACAGAGGCGAGGGTATCTGGTCTCTCCAGCGCAAAGTTTAGTGCTTGTACCGTTTGTTTTTTGTACAATTGTGTTGTGAACTGTTTTAATAATCAGAGTATCCTCCACCCCCTCCCCATACGTTGGTACTGAGGGGGTGCTGGGTACACTGTTTCTCCAACACAAAATTAGTATTTGTACCGTTTGCCCTTGTACGTATTTTTTTACTGTTTTAATAAAAAGATATGGCCAATCCACCTACCCTGCGCATCTTTGGACTGTGGGAGGAAACCGGAGCACCTGGAGGAAACCCACGCAGATATGGGGAGAACGTGCAAACTCTGCACAGACAGTGACCCAAGCCAGAATTGAACCCGGATCCCTGGAGCTGTGAGAATGTACAAATTCCACACAGTCTCCCTGGCTAATATACTAACCGACTAAGAAAGAAGAGCACAGCACCCTGGCTTCAGTCCAGTACTGAAGGAGTGCGCAGCATTAAATCAAGGTGCCACAACAGTATTTTGGTGAAGAGCAGGGGAGTTCTCTTGTCCTGGTCAATGTTTACCCCTTTGCTAACATCATTAAATATAAATGATCTGACCATTGTCACATTGCTGCTTTTGGGAGCTTGCTGTATGAAAATTGTCAGCTGCATTTTTTTCATTCGTTCACAGGATGTGGGCGGCGCTGGCTGGGGTCGGCATTTATTGCCTATCCCTATTTGCCCTTGAGAAGGTGGTGGTGAGCTGCCTGCTTGAACTGCTGCAGTCCATGTGGTGTAGGTACATCTAATGTGCTGTTAGGGAGGGAGTTCCAGGAATTTGACCCAGCGACAGTGAAGGAACAGCGATCATGTTCCAAGTCAGGGTGGTGAGTGACTTGGAGGAAAGCTTCCAGGTGGTCGTGCTCCCAGGTATCTGCTGCCCTTGTCCTTCCAGATGTTTGAGCTTGTGGTTTGGAAGGTGCTGTTGAAAGAACCTTGGTGCGTTCCTGCAGTGCATCATGTAGATGGTACACATGGCTGCTCTACTGTGGTGGAGGGAGTGAATGTTTGTAGAAGGGGTGCCAATCAAGCGGCCTGCTTTGTCCTGGATGGTGTCAGGCTTCTTGAATATTGTTGGAGCTGCACACATCCAAGCAAGCTGGGAGTATTCCATCACACCCCTGACTTGTGCCTTAAGATGGTGGACAGGATTTCGGGGATCAGAAGGGGAGTTATCTGTTGCACAATTCCCAGCCTCTGACCTGCTCTTACAGCCACAGTATTTATATGGCGAGTCCAGTTCAATCTCTGTTCAATGATAACCCTCAGGGTGTTGGTAGAAACATCATAGAATAGTAGTCCTATTTGGGCCCTCTCCATTTTAGAATCACAAAATGGGCCAAAGCATAGACCAAGTCCTCTAATCAAAATGTAATGAACAATGTTACCTTGGGTTTCCTCCAGTTTTCATTAGCTTTACTGTTCACGTGAAATCGTCCAAACCTGCGTGAAGAAAATCGAGAAATTTTGAGTGTAAGCTACGTGCACCATAAATCAAGATTCTGTGATTTTTAAAGCTTGTTTTAAAAGCAATTTTACTTCAGGCTTGGGGAACCAGGGCCGGGATTCTCCAACCCTGCGCCGGACTGAAGAATCCCCGGGGGGTGGCGTGAATCGCCGTCCCGATGCCGGCTGCCCTATTCTCCGGCCCTGTTTTTCGGACACTGGTGGGATTCCCACCACGCCAGTTGGGGAACGTTGACAGCAGCACCCCCGGCGATTATCCGGGCCCTGATGGGGCCTTCCAGTTTAGCCCAGTCCCGCCGGCGGGAATTACCCACCTCACGCACAGCGGGACCTGGCAGGTAAGTGTGCGGGGGCGGTCCTGGGGGAGGCGCGGGGGGATCCGACCCCGGGGGGGCCCCCACTGTGGCCTGGCCCGCGATCGGGTCCTACCAATCTGTGGGGGGCCTTCTTTCCTAAGCGCCAGGCCCCTGTAGGGCTCCGCCTTTTTGCCCGGGGACGGGCGCAGAGAAGGGAACCCCTGCGCATGCGTGGAAATAGGTCAGCCGGTCTGCGCATGCGCAGAAATACACCAGCCGGTCCGCGCATGCGCGAGATCACGCCGGCTATTCCGCGCATGCGCGAACTCACGCCGGGCCTTCGGCACCAGCTGGAGCGGCGCTAACCACTCCAGCATCAACCTAGACCCTGAGAAATTGGAGAATACATCACTTTCGGGGCTGTTGACGTCGGAGTGGTTGGCGCCAGTTTCCCTGCCGGCGTGGAGACATAGCCCCATTTTCTGTGAATCCTGCCCCAGATGTCTTATTGGAGATGTCATTCTCCCACCTTCCTACCCAAGGCCATCCCCGAAGCTGTAATCCGCCTGCCTGCCTAAAATTTGAGACTGGATGGGAAACAACCTTTAAAAAATGGTCACTTAAGGGCCATAAATAGGGCAAGGATGACTTCCCATCTGAGGCCCTGCACACCTCAGCGTAAAATCGCAAACAGGTTGGGGCAAGCAGGAACCCAAGGGAATCCAATCTATGCAATTACGCACTCTTCCTCCCCATCACCTCAAAACCCACCAGTGCGAATGTAAGAACCATAGAATCATAAAATTTACAGTGGAGAAGGAGGTAATTCGGCCCATCAGGTCTGCACCAGCCCTTGGAAAGAGCACCTCGCTGAAGCCTATCCCCGTAACCCAATATCACCACCTAACCTTTTCAGCACTAAGGGGCAATTTAGCATAGCCAATCCATCTAACCTGCACATCTTTGAACTGTGGGAGGAAACCGGAGCACCCAGAGGAAACCCACGCAGGCACGGGGAGAAGGTGCAACTCCACAGAGACAGTCACCTGAGGCCGGAATTGAACCTGGGTCCCTGGAGCTGTGAGGCAGCAGTGCTAACCACTGATTCTGGCCTGACTATATAATGAAATAAGGGAAGGCGGGTATAGATTCCTCAAACTGCTGGACCAATCAGAGGCCTCAGCAAGGGAGAGAGAGAGTCTCCACTGAGAAAGGCAGGAGACTGCAAACCTCCAACAAGAGTGTTTTCTTTTAAAAGCTGGAAATGTTTGGACCTGCTGTTGGAGGGAAATCCCCTCCCCCGGGGGAGATAGTTGGGGCCACGGGAGGGGGCCTCTTTGGACCATTGAGTCTCTCTCCATAAAACGGGGAAGTACCCCACTGCACAGCTACACATCACTCAACTCCATATAATCGCTCCCTCACACAGCCTGGGAGCAGGTCGGCAGCCACTCCACATCCAGCCCTGCATTCGGGAGCTGTCCTGTCGCAGCACCTTGCTCCTTCACTGGCCCTCTCACCTCCAACCTGCCACCCCGGGGCTGATAAAATCCTGCACTTTGCATCAATCCAATAACAAACGTGACAAATTTCTGCCGATAATGAGACATTTGAGAAGGTTCTTTCAATTAAGCTGTTTCTTTATAGGCACAAGAACCCTAGCAGACACATTTTAAAAGTTATCCGATATTAAAGTTTAATTCACTAACTAGTGTTCAGTGACACTAGAAAATGTATATGTCTTCAGTCATTTTTGATTATTTAAAACTCACTATGGACATTCTGAATAAAAATATTTTCAATTCAGCAATAAATCCATTTTCGGCTGCATTAATAAAACTGATGTGGAGATGCCGGCGTTGGACTGGGGTGAGCACAGTAAGAAGTCTTACAACACCAGGTTAAAGTCCAACAGGTTTGATTCAAATCACTAGCTTTCGGAGCTCTGCTTCTTCCTCAGGTGCAGCAGGATATCACTTTTGAATACGTTAGTTAATATTTCTAATACTGGGGGGAGGGAGGGGGATAATAAACAGCTATGTTCTCCTATGCTGCCCAATTGTGTTGGTTCATGGAAGGTTTTAACTTTTCTGATTGTTTAAATGAGTTTGAGCAGCAACTCAAACCACAGCGTCACTTGCCTGCCTCCATTCCGAGCACAAGGTTTGTGCCTGCAGTCTGCACATCGCAGTCAAAGAGGAAACCCTACCCAGGGTGTTCTTGGTGTCTGAGTGGATAGAGCAAGGATGGCCGGAAAGCAATGGTGAAAGCACTAACGATTTGAAAGGCAATTGAGAATGAATGTTAGGGTTAGATTCTTTGCCTTTGGATGGGGTTCGGGGCGGGGGGAGGGTGGGGGGGGGGGGGGGGGGGGGGGTTCTGTGGCATTGCCGTACTTCAGATATATTCGGGACCTCGAACAAACCATTTAACTTTCTCAATTCAGTAGAGCCTCGACATAATGCGGTTCTGCATCTCAGCATGTGTTTGGTGGACTAAATAACCTTCGCTCATTCCCCTGATTGTTCCAACCTTTCCTTCTATCGGAGTAATAACAGTTATTACCACTCCAGGGCTAACAAAGGCTTATTGCAAGCAACGGTGCCGAGCCAGTCCTGGGTCAGAGGTCATGTCAGGCCAGCCTTTCACTGCAACAAAGCCTCTGACCCTCATTATCTGCGGCAATCAGGCAGACAATGTAACCAGTCCCACAGTTCTGTGAGTGCCAGGAGAAAGAAATATATAACTTTTGTTTTTCGAAAGTAATTCCAAATACACAGCGACATTCTGCCTACTTAGAGAAACTGCAAAGCTTGGAACGGGAATGGGACAGGCCAAAGTCAGACTGCCAACTCCTCAGGCTTGTCATCGAAACTCCAGGGTTTGGAAACTGTCGGCCCAGGACACTGCTGAGAGCAAATGCAAGGAGAAAAATCATTAAATAAGGATTAAATTGAGGCCTTTATTTCAATTTCTGTAAACACTTGAGACTGGGATTTTCCAGCCCTGCTGTGGTAGAACCCGCCGCGGGTCCATTGATTTTCAGCGGGACGGGATAATCCTGGCAGTGGTGGCAAGGCCGGAGGATCCCTGCACTGCATTCAGCAGCAGTAAAAGTATTGCAGGTGAGGAGAAATTGTAAATCTGTCCATGAAAAGCGAGAGGTTTGCCAGGCGAAGAATAGAGAACGAGGGGGATGCGGGGGGGGGGGGGGGGGGGGGGGGGGGGGGGGGGGGGGGCAGAGTTTTGGTTGTGAGATGCATGGCGGGAGCAGAGGAGAAGGGGTCTGGAATTTCTCAATGGCAGCCAGCCACCTGTTCCTGGACATGGTCCCAACTCCCGCCCGGCTTCGAAGAGGGTAGGCCAATTTTGAAATGGCTACCTGCCCACAAACTGTGGGTAGCCAACAGAACTAAGGCCAACCCTGCGCCAGCCGGAATTTTCCAGTCGGCAGGTGGACCCTCCAGCGGTGACCGAATGGTAGCCAGAGAAAGGAGGCGGTTTGCTCGTGGCAGCTGGGGTGAGAGGCAGTCCGTCCATTAAGTGCAACACCCTGTCTGCAGGCAGTACAGGAAGCTGGGCATCGCTGCAACCACAGGCCTCCCAGGAAAAGGGCTCCCCCTCCACAAAGACAGTGCAGCTATGACTATTTTTATTGCAAGCATGGAGAGGGTGTCGCCATCATTTGAGGCACATTCTCTCCCCTTCACCTGCAACAACACACTCTAAGGAACCTAATGTTTTCATGTGACATTCATGATCACACCATTTGAAGTTAGATCAGCATTGAATGCTTACGAGGTTTTATAAACGCTAAAGAATACCAGATTTTTCTGATCTCTGGTAGTGCTGGATTACCTACTATTGTCCCTCCAGTGTTTGGAGCCCACCTGGTAGCACAGTGGTTAGCACTGTTGCTTCACAGCACCAGGGTCCCAGGTTCGATTCCCGGCTTAGGTCACTGTCTGTGCGGAGTCTGCACGTTCTCCCAGTGTCTGTGTGGGTTTCCTCCGGGTGCTCCGGTTTCCTCCCACAAGTCCCAAAAGACGAGGTGTTAGATAATTTGGACATTCTGAATTCACCCTCTGTGTACCCAAACAGGCGCTGGAATGTGGCAACTAGGGGATTTTCACAGTAACTTCATTGCATTGTTAATTTAAGCCTACCCGTGGCAATAATAAAGATTACATTAATTAGATGGTGAGCAAATCCAATGGTCACTAATTGGCCATTCCTTGGAAAATCATGTTGGATGACTGGTCCTGACACTGTGTGTGGTGAGGACTTGGGTTTGATCCAAATGTCAGGGTCCTGACCCCAACACCAACTTACTACCTGCATGTGTTGGGTTGACTGACCTATTGTACATGCCTGGGGGCGCGGGGGGGTGATTGTTGGAGGTAGGAGGTCATGTGATGATGAGACCTCCAATTGGATGACCAACGAGAGTTGACAACACAGGCTGAAAACAGAAGCTCTCAACCTGAAACAAAGTCAAAAACTGCTGCAAGTCCTCAGCAGGCCCGGTAACATGTGGAGACGGAAACAGTCAATGGGCGGGATTTCTCATGTGTGTTCACAATGGCCGTCATGGGGTGGGTGGGGAGGGAGTGAAAAGCATTGCAAGAAGGCCCAAAATCGGTTCTACTGCATCACGAAAACAAGGTTGGCGGGCAGCACGGTGGTGCAGTGGGTTAGCCCTGCTGCCGCTCGGCGCTGAGGACCCAGGTTCGATCCCTGCCCTGGGTCACTGTCCGTGTGGAGTTTGCACTTTCTCCCCGTGTCTGCTTGGGTCGCACACCCACAACCCAAAGATGTGCAGGGTGGGCGGATTGGCCATGCTAAATTGCCCCTTAATTGGAAAAAAAAAGAATTGGGTAGTCTAAATTTATTTTTAAAAAATGAAAATGAGGTTGAGATTGTGCGCTCGGGCAACACGGTGGCGCAGTGGGTTAGCCCTGCTGCCTCACGGCGCTGAGGTCCCAGGTTCGATCCCTTTTCTGGGTCACTGTCCGTGTGGAGTTTGCACATTCTCCCCGTGTTTGCGTGGGTTTCGCCCCCACAACCCAAAGATGTGCGGGATAGGTGGATTGGCCACGCTAAATTGCCCCTTAATTAGAAAAAATGAATTGGGTACTCTAAATTTATTTTAAAAAAAAAGAGATTGTGCGCTCCAGCCATCAATGGCTGACATCTCATTATAAGGACCCTCGCAGTGGATCATCTGCTACATCTGCTCCCATCCCCACACAGTGAATCATCTGTGCATTTTGGCACCAATCAGAACGACGTGATTTTTCCGACGGTACATAAGCGTCATGCACCCGGTGACCTCCACTGCGTTTGTGCCACCGAGGTCCATTCGCCTGCTTTGTATCACGCAGAGCTCATGGTCATCAGCAGCAGGCTTCACAGACAGCACTACATCAATTCCGGGGGGTCTCACAGGCAGGTCTCTACCTATCAGACCAGCGGCAAGGCAGGGGTGGCTATGAATGGTTTGCCGGGTTCGGACTGTACTGGGGAAGGGCCGCAACTGGCCTCAGGCGAAGAGATAAGCTGGAGGGCTAGTACTCGGGGCATGAGTGAACAAGGTTGCTGTCAGACACATGATCATGGGGAGGATGCCGGGTGATAGCGTCCTCAGCGCCAGGATGGGAAGAGAAAATGTTACAGATTGACTTTAGCCACTTGGTGCTAGAATGGGAGGGGTGCTGAGTCAAGAAGCACTTCAGTTTGTATTGTTGAGTTTGCAAAGCATGTCCTTGTCCTAGTCCAGAGAGTGGGCAGGCATGGAAGTCCAGTCTCAGGCATGTCCAGCATGTTGTGTACAGGCCATGGTCAAAAATCATTTGCCTCAATCCATGGGGTTTATGGCATCAGAATGGATTCAATGCTGTGTGTCCCCTCACCTGGGGTCATAGATGGCACATTCAGTCAGGGGAGACATCTGTTGTCTACAGATGGGAAAACGGTATTGTGAGGGTATCTGAGGATGTAGGGAGTGAGGGGGGGATTTGTTTAAATGTGCAAGAGGCCTCAAGATGGGAAAACTCCAGTCCAAACAGGGCATAGACACACCCACCTCAAAGTGTTCGGGGACTAACAAACAGATGTGCACCACAAAGACCAGGGGATCAAATAATATAAGGGAAGGAATGAGAGGTTTGTGAGGGAGGGAAACCTGAACGTTAAGCTCCTCCAGGACGATTGGAGGGGTTTCCATACTCAAACAGGTAGGGTCCAGCAACTCTGGCAGCAAGAGTTCTGCCTCATCACCTTCCAAACTGCATCGTTGGAGCAGTACAAAATTAAAATGAGGTGAAGAACTGCCGGTGAGGTCTCTGAGGGTGGATTGGAGGGTAGGTCCATGCACTGAGGGGGGGGGGGGGGCAGGTACAGGGGAAGCAGCTGATTACAGGGGCACCCAACTGAACTTTGCATTCCCAAAGGAGGGGAGAGGCACAGCTGAGACATGTTAGAAGCCTTTCAATGGCAATGCAGGGAATTAGGAAAGTGAAGCAATGACACACACTCATGCCAGACAATCCATAAAGTGGCACTAATTGATCTCCTGACTTTTTCAATAAATTTTGAGTATCCAACAATTGTTTTATGATTAAGGGGCAATTGAGCATGGCCAATCCACCTACCTTACACACATCTTTGGGTTGTGGGGGCGAGACCCACGCAGATACAGGGAGAATGTGCCAATGCCACGCGGACAGTGACCCCAGGCCTGGGATTGAACCCAGGTCCTCGGCACCATGAGGTAGCAGTGCTAACCACTGCTCCACCGTGCCGCCCCTGATTTCCTTATTTTAACTCTGCTTTCGCAACATCGAAATTCCCCTGTCCAGATTCATAACGAACATCAGAGCAATTGGACATCTGGGCAAGTTTCAGAAGCCTGTTAGAAAGTTGGAGCTGGACACTTCACAGACTTAAAGCCTCAGGTCCCCCCCTCAAATAATCTAATTTTCTGACTAAACATTTACTCTCATGTTTATTCCAAAGAGTGCAGTGGATAAAGATCCCAGCACCTGAGCTGCAAGATGACAAAATTGAGGTGCAGTGCATCTGCTCCAATGAGGAGGACTTCAGAGGGGATGGAGGGTAATGAGTTTGGGCAAGTCGAGGTTGCAGAGGAAGAGCCTATAGTATAGGCCAAATGAGGAAGGCCTACACGTGAGGCCCTGATAGCCACCAGATTCCACCACGATGATGTTGAGATGCAATGAGTTCCCTCTTGGACAATTGCCCTCCATTATGGGCCAGCATGAAAGCCAGAATTGCCATTCCTCTCACATCGCGCATGCACTTCAATATAGTTATCCAGTTGCGTAGCTCAGTGTGGCATTACTTTCCAGCAATTGATGCCCGCTCAGTGCCCATGGTGATGTTTCCAAAATGCTCCCCTTTACAGTGTCAAAAGCAATGATGGGCATTTCCAGAGCATCCTCTACAGCTCTATTGTCCACCCGACATCACCATTTCGAATTAGCATCAGTGACCTCGGCAAGTGTTCAGGTGAGGGGACGCACAGCGCTGCTTCCCTACTTTGTGATGAGAACCTTGTGCCCACAGTAGATACAACTACAGGGCACAGCTGAGACATGTTAGAAGCCTTTCAATGACAATGCAGGGAATAAGGAAAGTGAAGCAATGACACACACTCGTGCCAGACTAATCCCATAAAGTGGCACTAATTGATCTCCTTGTTTTTTAAAATAACTTTTGAGGATCCAATCATTTTTTTATGATTAAGGGGCAATTTTGTGTGGCCAATCGACTTACCCTGCACATATCTTTGGGTTGTGGGGGTGAGACCCACGCTGAAATGGGGAGACCCTCAAGGTTGGTTGTTTGAGCACCAGGACAATAACGTGGCTGAGAGGGGCCGGGTCCCATCACCATGAGGTGGCAAGGTGCCCCCACGTATTGGTGAGATTAGCAGCTGTAAACTCGGAAAGTCAGAAACACAGTTGGCTGACGGCAGTGCACATGAGTTCTGAGTATGGGCTTATGCATGAAAACCCTGTTGTGAGGCAGAGAACACGATAAATGACTCTGCTCCATGCGTGAACACATCTCCCTTGTACACAACACCTTCACCTTTCAAAAATACAGAGGAGATAGAACACTTCTGCCTCAATCTTATACAACCAAGAATAAACATGACATGACCCTGCAAATCAGGTGAACAAGGTTCAGTCCACAAACACACTGAACATGAATGAAGAGACATCACTGATGTTGAGAATGATGTGTGAAAGGACCACACACTGTGGTGATATGGAGATCCATGATTTTTTTTTTTAAATTTAGAGTACCCAATTAATTTTTTCCAATTAAGGGGCAATTTAGCGTGCCCAATCCACCTATCCTGCACATCTTTGGGTTGTGGGGGCGAAACCCACGCAGACACGGGGAGAACGTGCAAACTCCACACGGACAGTGACCCAGAGCTGGGATCGAACCTGGGACCTCGGCGGCGTGAGACTGCAGTGCTAACCACAGCGCCACCGTGCTGCCCTCTGGAGATCCATGATAGCAACATCTGCAGTAAGTGGCGGTAGGAACATGGTATCACAGCTGACTGACAGTAAGACAGCTCATCATAATAAGGAGGCTGACACAGGAGGAGATGTGAAATGGGTGTGATTCTATTTACATTTGTGAACGTTATATACATGTTGTGAACACCCGTGCCACTGTTGTGCTCCTAAATCTTTCTAACTTTCCTAACACTGCCTTCTACGTGTTGGCACATCACCAACATCCACAGGGGAGGTGGAGGCAGCCATCTGACTGCTAGGCCCTGCTGTCTGTGCTTGACCTTGGTGGGTGTCCTCTGGAGCTCTGAGACCTGGAGGGCCTCGGCCTGTTTTGGGTGTCCTGCTGTGGGACAGGTGCACCCTCCTGACTCTGTGAAGCTGGATGTGATAAGGACATAGGAGGAGGGGATTGGAATCAGCCAGATACTCCTGGGTTCACCTGGGTGGATGATCACAGGGTGTCCATCTGGTTTTCCTCCCTATAGGTGCTTGATGGCCCCTGGCTGCTTCTTTGAGGAGGAGGGGCAGCTGGAGTGAGATTGAACTTGCCCACCTCCTTCTCACTCCGGCGAGGTGAATGACTCGATTTTTGAACTGAGAGAGGACCTTAAGGGGTGGCACAGTTACACAGTGGTTAACACTGCAACTTCACAGCGTCAGGCACCCGGGTTTGATTCCGATCTCGGGTGACTATGTGGAGTTTGCACATTCTCACCATGTCTGCGTGGGATGTCCAAGAGTTAAATGAAGCAGTGATTTATTATTGATGAAGAAATTAAAGGAAGAGCTCATATTAATATGGTACCTTGAGGTGCCCCAAAGAACTTCATAGCCAATTAAGGATTTTTGACAGTGTATGTAGAACTTTCACACAGCAAGTTCCAGCTATGAAATAAAAGGCAAAATCTGTTTTTAGCAATGTTGAGTGAGAGAATAAATATTGGCCTGGGTTTTGAGGTAGATGAAACATTGATGCCCACTGTTTATCTCAAAGAAAGCTGCCCACAAAGATCCAGCTGATTTCCACCCCACCTTAGCATTAAGTTGAATCTAGTGTCATGTGAAGGGGAATCTCTAGGCATTCAGCAATGGTGATGTCATAAAGAAAGGTAGGCAGCCAATCACATTGAAGGATTCACACAGACAGCATACCAGGAAGTAAGATGCCCTAATTTCATGTTTTAATAGAGTTTATGGAGGGTGATATAAACAATTAGGATATGCAGATTAGAAGTTGAAATATTGTAAATAACTTAACATATTTTAATTACATTGAAAAATTCATTGTGGAAAAAATTGACAAAAAGTGTCATATTATGTTTAGAAAAAATATAAATTTTGTTTTCCACGACAAGAAAGGATATTCCATGGCAATTGCTATTTACTATACTCTTAAAAACTTCTTAACAAGACATGAACCATTCAGGGGTTTTAACAGTAATACCATAGCATAAAAGTTAAAGTTCTCATCAGTTTAGCCTATTTCTCGCAGCAATGTCTGGATTCCCACATTTCAATTTGCATGCACAGGCAGCACGGTGGCACAGTGGTTAGCACTGCTGCGTCACAGCGCCAGGGACCCGGGTTCAATTCCAGCCTCGGGTCACTGTCTGTGTGGTTGCACTTTCTCCCCGTGCCTGGATGGGTTTCCTCTGGGTGCTCTGGTTTCCTCCCACAGTCCAAAGATGTGCAGATTGTTGCTCGTTATACTTTCCTTAATTTGCTCTGTTTTAATTACGTTTGATCAAGAGTCGGCAGGTATCTTTTTGATACTACCACAAGGTTCAAAACTGAATACTGATCAAAGACTCGATACACCAGTTAGTAAGTTTGAAATCAATGCACATTTATTTACACACACAGTCAATTATCACTCATACACAAACTCTACCCACTAAACTACAACTATTACTAAAAGCCTATACTTAGCTTCGGGTGCCCACTCAGTCAGAGGAACAATGGCTGTTGTCCGGTTCTGAGACTGCTGGCTTCGAACTGGTATAGAAGAGGAGCTAGGAGCGCCTATCTCGTAGCGTGCGTTGACCTTAGACTTACTTGGCTGGTGCTTGGCGGGCCTCTCGTCGCTGAGAGCCAAGGCCAAGATGAAGGTGAAGAAGAAGAGAGCGATCTGTCTTTGGGGACTCCTCTTTATACCCCAAAAGGGCTTCGCGCTCTTTTGGGCGGGCCCTGAACTTGGCCCCAATTAATTGGACCATGTCTCAATCATTTGTATTGATTCTCTCCAATAAAGGGGTCGTTACTTGATCACTGGGCGAGTCCTAGGTGACCGTTGGCCTTCCTTTGTTTTAGTCTCCACTGGCGCCAGGGAGCCTGCTCTGGTACCGATTGCTTAAATGTTTCTCTTTTGTCCCCGGAGAGAGCTCATTACTATGCTAATAGCTTGTAGTATCGGTTTAGTCTGGGAGCTGCAAGTTCCAATCCACAGGCAAACCTTGCACCTGCTTGTTTCCTTAGCACTGTCCAATTTTCCCTGTACTCTTTGCAAGTGTCCATTTTGAAATCGGGACATGGCCACCCCAGGTGGCTACAAGATTAGGTGGATTGGCAATGATAAGGCATTCCCATCTTGAAATGAAATGAAATGAAAATCACTTATTGTCACAGGTAGGCTTCAAATGAAGTTACTGTGAAAAGCCCCTAGTCGCCACATTCCGGCGCCTGTTTGGGGAGGCTGGTACGGTAATTGAACCGTGCCGCTGGCCTGGCTTGGTCTGCTTTCAAAGCCAGTGATTTAGCCCTGTGCTAAACAGCCCCTGGGGAGCCACACGAAACGCCAATAGGCAAGATAAGGACTCATGAAGAAGAACAGAGAATGCTGGAAATTAGATGCGCAGGTTAGGTTATGGAATTACGGGGATAGGGAGGGATGGACACTCGTAAATGAGTGTTCATTCAAAGGGTCGGTGCTGACTCGATGGGCTGAAAGGCCTCCTCTGCACTGTAGGGATTCTATTCTATGAGGCGGCAGATGTTGCTGTCACTTTCACAGGGAGTTGACAGGAGATACAGCTTTAATACAGCTGCGAAATCTGGGCCATTGTCCATAACACTGAGGAGAGTTCCCCTCATCTTTGCACTATGGGGACTTAATTTAACATCTCATCCAAAAGAAATGGCACCTCTGACAGTGCAGTACTTCATCAGTACTGCACTGCAGTATCCATCTGGATTGTATACCTCAGTCTTTGGAATAGGATTTGAGCCATCATGACACAGGAATTGGGAATAATACAGATGATCCAAGGCCTTTAGGCCTTCTGATCTTGTAAAGTGGCTTATGAAATAAAATCATTTTACCCAGTTACTGCGTGGTCAATATAAAACATGACACAGTAAAGACTGCTGCTTATCACTGCATTAACTAACTGGCTGAATCAGTAATAGAATTGTAATGGATCAAAACCTCTCCTATTCACCCCTATTATGAGTCAGTCTGCCAATTGTCAAAGGGGATGAATAACAACTGACGTATTTATGGACGTCTCAGGGTGCTTTACCAGGCATAGGATAGTAAGTGAACAGTGATTTGGTGAGTCATGAGGCTCTGAAGGAGGCTTTTAAACATAGTGGATATTGTGGGAAATAATTCTGAATCTTCTGGAAGGTTAATAGCCATTTTGTTGCATTAAACCACTACAAAAAAATAGGTTGACCACACAGCATTGATCGTGTCAACGGATCTGGATACAATAAAGGAGCATCCAAATGATCCTGCAAAGTCCTCCTCTCTGGTATCTGCGAACTTGTGCTAAAATTGGGAGAAATTACCTGCAATCATTCAAAGGCATTCCCATCTTCCATCATCAACATTCTTGGGGCTACCATGGACCTCTGAATATTCCTGCAGTGAATCATTCACCTCCTGACTCCCACCAACCTTTCTTCATCTACAAAGCAGGAGTCATGAGTGTAAAGGCATTCTCACCACTAGCTTGGATGAGTGCAGCTCCAACAACACTCAGGACTTGATCAGCATCTTAAACATTCGCACACACTTCCACTGACATGCAGTGGCAGTAGTGTCTACCATCTACAAGATGCACAATGGCAACTCGCAAAGTCTCCTTTGGCAGCATCTCCCAAACCCATGACCATGTCCACCTAGAAGGGAAAAGGCACTGAGTGCATGGGAACATCACCACCTGCAAGTTCCCTTTTAAGTAACGTGCCACACAGCCTTAAGGATGTATTTCATCGTTCCTTCATCATTGCTGGGTTAAAATCCTGGAATTCTGACAGCACCGTAGGAGCACATTCACCTCGCGGACTGCCAAGGTTCAAGGAGAATTCCCCCAGCATCTCCTCAAGGACAACTAGGGATGGGCAATGAATGCTGGCTTTGCCAGTGTCAGCCACATCCTGCGAATGAATAAATATATTTTTTAATTTTGAATGGATGTTCGAACAGATTTAATATTGAGTAACCTATCCGAAATGCCTATTGGCCAGGATATGCTTGTAAACACATTGCTCTACTGATTATTGTGTGGCTAGATTGGATATAGTAATGACAACTAAGGCAAAAAATAATAACTCAAAGGAGCAAATGGTGGGACCGACAAATGGTGCTTTATGATATAACCTGCCCGGATCCTATTGGCTCGGGACAATTGATTACTCCATGTTCCTTGAGGAATATAAGCTCCCCCAATGAGGGGGGAGGGGGCGCGGCAATCATTAACAGTGCAGCTGTATAAATAGAGCAGGCCGGAGAGGGAACCAGTAATGAATTTCTGGTACTATGTACATGTTGTTGTAAAGAAGGTTACTGGCTGTTTGACTCTACAAACTTGTGCTGGATTCTTCATGGCACTCGCAAAACCTTATGGGGGATTAAGTGAAAGTACAAGGAGAAAAAGAAAACAGCCAAAAAGGGATTTGTTTTGGAGACTTATTTGGAAGAGGTGGAGAAGACGTTGGAGGCCCGGGACAATGGTTGCTGTATTTGTGTTCAAATCTTCCATGGTCCTGCCTGTCCCTTCCCTTTAATCTCCAGCAGCCTACCACCCTGCAAGAACATGATGTTCTTCCAATTCTGGCCTTGTGTTCGTCCCTAATATCCTTTACTCCATCATTAGTGGCTTCAGTTGTGTGGAATCTTAGCTCTGAAGTTCCCTCCCTAAATCTCTCGAGTTCTCTCTCCTTTAACACACACGTCAAATCCTGCCTCTTTAACAAAGCTTTTGGTTACCAACAGTAACATATCCTTACATGGCTCGGTGTCATAATTTGTTTCATTACTCATCTGTCAAATGCTATGGGATGTTTTACTTCACCAAAGGCGCTATATTAATGCAAGTATGTGTTGATGAATAAGATTGAGAGTAGTATAACGGTTAGGAAAATATTATTTCAAAAATTGAGGTAAATTTCTCGAGTTGAAACTAGCAGTGAGGTACTGTGCCTGCTGACAGTTACTGTCGGAAAGTCAGGACCACGGTTCAGTTACTCACCTGAGAGGTGGTAGCTCCCATGAGGGCTGCGTCTCCCTTAATCATGTGCTTTGAACATGGGCTAAATTTAATGATCATGGCCATGTCCATCAACAGGAAAGCTGATGACAACACCGCCATGGCCATTTCTGTAAACTGTGATGGGATTATACAGCCCTCCCATTGCCTCTCATCCTGCTGTCTAGGGAAATAAAATTCTGCTTATGGAGTGGAGATGGCACACACAGCATTATACTATAACAAATTGTATTATCAAGTCTGTCATGCTGCAAATTAGTGCAAAATCTTTATCATAAATCTGTGTTTGGTCAATATGGATACAAATGAAACCTTAAAAACAGCCAGTAAAGGCTCCTTGAAGACACGACTATAATTTCATTCACTTGACAAACAAGCTCACAACACACTCGGGGGAGACAGTGATTGTGGCTGAGTGTCAAATTTTTGTTTGATAACACTCCTGTGAGTTTTGCAATTTCTTACAACGTTAAAGGTGCGATCGCAAGATGGTAAGAAATAGGAGCCTATTAAGAAATAGGCCCTTCGAGCCTGCTCAGCCCATTCAATAAGATTATGGCTGCTCTGATTGTGGCTTTACCTTCACTCTCCAGCCTCACCTCCATAATACTTGATCCCCTCGTAGATCAAAAATGTGTCTAATTCAGCCTTGAATATACAATATTCAATGATCCAACCTCCACTGTTCTCTGTGGAAGAGAATTTCAAACATTATTTACAGTTGGGGAAAATAAATTCCCCTCATGGCAGACCCCAAATTTTCAAACTATGCCTCCTAATTCTAGATTCCCTCATGAGCAGAAACATCCTCCCAGCATCTACGCTGTCCAGCCTCCTCAGAATCTTAATTTGTTTCAATAGATCACCTCTCATTCTGATGAACTCCAATAAAAGTATAGGCCCAACCTGTGAAATCTTTCATCATAAGGCAGCCCCTTTATCCCACGGATCAGCCAAGCAATCCTTCTCTGATTCAATAAGCCTCCGAAAGTAAGGAGACCAAAGCTGTACACAATACTCCAGCTGCAGCCTCACCAACGCCCTTTCCAATTGCAGCAAGACTTCCCTCCTTTTTTACTTCAACCCCTTGCAATAAAGATTGAAATTCCATTTGCCTTCCTCATTACTTGCTGTACCTGCATGGTAACCTTTTCTGATTCATTTACAAGGACACCTTTGTACTGCGGCATCCTGCAATCTCTCTCCAGTTATTTTCCTTTTCTGTTCTTCATATCCAAGTGGACAACCTCACTTTTTCTCATGTCTGTCAAATTTCTTTTCCCACTTCTGTTTGTATTGAGGGAATTGTGGAAGATTTTAACCAATACATCCACTATCTCTGCAACTATTTCCATTAAAACCCTCAGATGCAGGTCATCAGATACTCGGGACTTGTCAACATTTAGTCCTCTTAGTTTTCCAAGTACTTTTTTCTCCAGTGATCATGATTGTTTGAAGTTCTTCCCTCCCTTTTGCCTCTTGGTTTTCTATTGTTCTTGGGATGCATTCTGTATTTTCTATTGTGACAACAGCTACAATATGCTTTTTCAAAGCCTCTGCCATATCTTTGTTTCCCATTATTAATTTCCCAGCCTCACCTTCGAGGGAACCAATGCTTACTTTAGCTACTCTCTCCCTTTGTATCTACTTGAAGAAGCTTTTACTGTCTGTTTTTATATATCTCACTAATTTTCTCTCGTCCTCTGATTCCTCCCTCTCTAATGCTGGTTTCAAAATATTTCTCAATCTTTTAGGCTGCCACTAATCTTTTTGTCATTATACATATTTCCTTTGAATTTGATACAGACCTACAGACCGGTTAGCCTTACTTCTGTAGTGGGTAAGTTGTTAAAAAGGTATTTGAGGGACAGGATCTACAGGCATTTAGACAGGCATGGACAAAATTAGGGAAAGTCAGCGTGGCTTTGTAAGGGGAAAGTCATGTCTCGCCAATTTGATTACATTTTTTGAAGGGGTAACCAAGAAGGTAGATGAGGGCAGTGCAGTTGACATTGTCTACATGGACTTTAGCAAGGCCATTCATTTTTAAAAAAAATAATTTTTATTCAAATTTTTCAACAACAAATTTTCTCCCAACAGTTAAAGTAAACAAGGTGTAAAACTAAACAGAAACAGAAAAAGAAATCCCCCCGATACAAAGTAATAAATTAATAACTAATAACAACACAAAAAAGAAGAAAATAGCAAACACACCGTCGCAACAACAAACCCCCTTAACAAGCCCCTCACCCACCCCCTCACCCCCCCCCCCCCCCCCCCCCCCCCCCCCCCCCCCCGGGTTGCTGCTGAGACTGACCACCCTCTAACCCTCCGCCAGGAAATCGAGAAAAGGCTGCCACCGCCGGAAGAACCCTTGTACCGACCCCCTCAGGGCAAACTTAACCTTTTCCAGCCTGATGAACCTGGCCATGTCATTGATCCAGGCCTCTGGGCTCGGGGGCTTCGCGTCCTTCCACTGTAAGAGAATCCTGTGCCGGGCTACTAGAGATGCAAAGGCCACGGTACCGGCCTCTCTCATCTCCTACACTCCCAGCTCCAATGCTACCCCAAAGATCGCGAGCCCCCAGCCCGGCTCCACCCTGGAACCGACCACCTTGGACAAAGTCCCCGCCGCCCCCTTCCAAAACCCGTCCAACGCCGGACATGCCCAGAACATGTGGGTATGGTTTGCCGGGCCTCCCGAACACCTCCCACACCTGTCCTCCCCCTCCAAAGAACCGGCTCATCCTGGCCTCAGTCATATGCGCCCTATGCAGCACCTTCAGCTGAATTAAGCTGAGCCGTGTGCAAGAAGAGGACAAGTTCACCCTCCTCAGGGCATCCGCCCATGTCCCATCGTCAATCTCTTCCCCTAGCTCCTCCTCCCACTTCGCTTTCAGCTCCTCCACCGAGGCCTCCTCCTCTTCCTGCATCATCTGATAAATTGCCGAGATCCTACCCTCACCGACCCACGTCCCCGAGAGCACCCTAACCTGCATCCCCCTAGGCGGCAGCAGCGGAAACTCCGCCACCTGCCGCTTAACAAACGCCATAATCTGCATGTACCTGAAAGCATTCCCAGGGGGGAGGCCCCACTTCCCCTCCAACTCCTCTAAAGTCGCAAACTTCCCGTCGAGGAAAAGGTCCCCCATCCGCCTGATGCCTGCCCTGTGCCAACTCAAAAACCCACCATCTATTCTCCCTGGTGCAAACCGGTGATTGCCCCGTATCGGGGCCCACACTGAGGCCTTCACTTCCCCCCTGTGCCGCCTCCACTGCCCCCAAATTTTGAGGGGCGCACCACTAACGGACTCGTAGAGTATCTTGCCGGGGGGAGTGGGAGCGGGGCCGTCACCGATGCCTCCAAACTCGTACCCACACAGGACGCCACCTCCAACCTCTTCCATGCGGCACCCTCCCCCTCCATCACCCACCTACGAATCATTGCCACATTCGCAGCCCAGTAATACCCACACAGGTTGGGCAACGCCAAACCACCTACCTCCCTTCCTCACTCCAGGAATACCCACCTCACTCTCGGGGTCTTCAGCGCCCACCGAACCCCAGAATGCTCTTATTCACCCTCTTGAAAAAAGCCTTCAGAATCAATATGAGGAGGCACTGGAAAAGAAACAAAAACCTCGGGAGCACCGTCATCTTAACCGACTGGACCCTGCCCACCTCCTGAACTCCTCCTCCATCTGTTCCACCAGCCTCGAAAAGTTTAGCCTATGCAGGGTCCTCCAGCTCTTGCTATCTGGACCCCAAGATATCTAAAGCTCCCATCCGCCCTCTTCAACGGGAGCTCTCTTATCTCCCTCTCATGGTCCCCCAGGTGCAGCACAAACAGCTCACTCTTCCCCACGTTGAGCTTGTAGCCTCTAAAGTCCCCAAACTCCCCAAGTATCTTCAACACCTCTGGCATCCCCTCTGCCGTATCCGCGATGTACAACAGTAAATCATCTGCGTACAACGACAACCGGTTCTCCCCACCCCCCGCGCCCCGCACAATCCCCCTCCAGTTCTTCAAATCCCTCAGCGCCATGGCCAAGGGCTCAATCGCTAACGTGAAGAGCAGGGGAGACAAGGGGCCTCGTCCCCCTGGAAAGCCGAAAGTCCTCCGACCTCCTCCCATTCGTCACCACACTCGCCACCGGGGAGCTGTACAGCAACCTCACCCAGCTAATGAATCCCTCACCAAACCCAAACCTCAGCACTTCCCACAGGTAGCTCCACTCCACCCTGTCAAAGGCCTTCTCCGCATCCATCGATGCTACTATTTCCGCCTCCCCATCCGCCGACGCCATCATCATAACATTAAGAAGCCGCCGTACATTGACATTCCGCTGCCTCCCCTTCACAACCCCCGTTTGGTCCTCATGGATAACCATCGGGACCACATCTTCCACCCTCCTGGGCAGTATCTTAGCCAACAACTTTGCATCCACGTTGAGGAGCGAAATCGGCCTGTAAGACCCACACTGGAGGGGGTCCTTATCCCGCTACAGGATCAGTGAGATTATTGCTCCAGACATCGTCGGGGGCAGAGCCCCCCCCGCTCCCTCGCCTCATTCAGGGTCCTCACAAGCAGCCGGCCCAGCAGATCTGAAAACGTCTTGTAAAATTCCACCGGGAATCCGTCAGGTCCCGGTGCTTTCCCTGTCTGCATGCTCCCCAGCTCCTCCATCAGCTCCTCCAACTTGATTGGGGCCCCCAGACCCTCCACCCACTCATCCTCCACTCTTGGGAACTCCAGCTTATCCAGAAAGCTGTCCATCCCGCCCACCTCCCTAGGGGCACCGCCCGGTACAGCCCCTCGTAAAAGGATCTGAACACCCCATTAATTTCCCTGCCACTCCGCAACAAGTTCCCTCCTGCATCTGTGACTCCCCCTATCTCTCTCGCTGCCTCCCGCTTCCGGAGCTGGTGGGCCAGCATCCGACTTGCCTTCTCCCCGTACTCATATACCGCCCCCTCCGCCCTCCTCCACTGCACCTCTGCCTTCCGGGTGGTCAATATATCGAACTCCGCTTGGAGACTGCGACGCTTCCTCAAAAGCCCCTCCTCCGGGACATCCGCATACCCCCTGTCCTCCCTTACCATTTCTTCCACCAACCTCTCCCTCTCAACCATCTCCCTGTGTGCACGAATAGATATCAGCTCCCCTCTAACCACCGCTTTCAGCGCTTCCCAAACCACCCCAACTTGCACCTCCCCGTTATCGTTGGCTTCCAAATACCCCTCTATACCCCTACGGACCCGCCCACATGCTTCCTCCTCTGCCAGAAGCCCCACATCTAACCTCCACAGCGGGCGCTGATCCTTCCCCTCCCCCAGCTCCAGGTCCACCAAATGCAGAGCATGGTCAGATATGGCTATCGGCGAATACTCCGCCCCCACCACTCTCGGGATTAGCGCCCTGCTGAGAACAACAAAGTCAATCTGGGAATAAGCCTTGTGGACATGGGAGAAAAAGGAAAACTCCCTGCCTCCCGGCTTCAAAAACCTCCAAGGGTCTACCCCTCCCATCTGATCCATGAACCCCCTCAGCACCGAGGCCGCCGCCGGCCCCTTACCCGTCCTAGACTTCGAACGATCCAGAGCCGGACCCAACACCGTATTAAAGTCCCCTCGCAGGATCAAACCCCCCGTCTCTAGGTCCGGGATCCGGCTCAACATTCGCCGCATGAAGCCCGCATCGTCCCAGTTGGGGGCGTACACATTGATCAGAACCAACCGCTCCCCGAAGTCTACCACTCACCATTACGTATCTACCTGCGCAGTCCGCCACCACACTCAACGCAACAAACGACAAGCTCTTGCCAACTAAGATCGCCACCCCTCGATTCTTCACATCCAGCCCCGAGTGAAACACCTGCCCCACCCAGCCTCTTCTTAGCCTCACCTGACCCGCCACCTTAAGGTGTGTCTCCTGGAGCATAGCCACATCTGCTCCCAGCCCCTTCAGATGCGCCAAGACCCGGGATCGCTTCACCGGTTCATTCAGCCCCCTCACGTTCCATGTGACCAGCCGAATCTGGGGGGTCTTCCCCCTCCCTCTGCGCCTGTCAGCCATAGCTCTCCCTTGGCTCACCACGTGCCCAGAGAACCCCCCAGGACTGTTCCCCACAGTGGCTGACCCCCCTCCCAGCCTCCCCCTTCACCAGCCGTTCCCCTACAGCCCCTGCAGCAGCAACCCGGTACTCCCCCCCTACTTCCCCCCACACAAGCCCTCCCCCCCCCCCCCCCCCCCCCCCCCAAGCTAGGGACCCCCCTTAGCTGCGTAACCCCTGCCATTGTACTTCCGTAAGTCAGCTGACTCCTGCTGATCCCGGCTGTTCCCGCCATCCCGACGACCCCCCCCCCCCACGATGCAACACAACCACCAATACCCCCTCCCTGTGCCAGCCCCGCCACCTCCTCTTCCAGCACGGGAAGAAAGCTCGCGCTTCCATCCCAAACCCCGCCCCCCTGACCCGACACGCGGGAAAAAGACGGGCACCTGACCCAGCAGGACCGCGAACAGCTCTCCAACCCTCCAACCCTCCACCAGTGAAAAAACTAAAAAGCACCCAAATAAATAAATAACAGCCCCAAAAAGCGAAAAAGCAGAACAGCGAAAAGGCAACATCGAACACAACCAATAAAAACGAAAGGTTACCAAGGAGGTCAGAGCCTCCGGACTATGTACATCATTCCCCAGCCCCCAAGTCCTCAGTTCGAGTCCTACTTCTCTGCCTGGACAAAGGCCCAGGCCTCCTCCGGAGAGTCAAAGTAGAGCTGGTGGTCCTTGTAAGTGACCCAGAGGCGAGCCGGCTGTAACAGGCCAAACTTCACCCCCTTCCTGTGAAGCACTCCCTTTGCCCGATTGAAACCGGCCCGTCTCTTCGTCACCTCCGCGCTCCAGTCCTGATAGATCCTGATCTCTGCATTCTCCCACTTGCTGCTCCTTTACTTCTTCACCCATCTCAGCACGCACTCACGGTCAACGAAGCGGTGAAAATGGACCAGCACCGCCCTAGGCGTCTCGTTCGGCCTGGGCTTCCTCAACAGCACTCGATGGGCCCCCTCCAGCTCCAAGGGTCCTTGGAACGACCCCGCACCCATTAACGAATTCAGCATCACAACCACGTAGGCCCCCAAATCCGAGGCCCAAAACTGCAGGTTCTTCCGACGCGATCGGTTCTCCATCTCCTCCATCCTTGCCAGCCATTTCTTGTGAAGCGGCTCGTGCGACTCCACCTTCACTGCCAGGCCCAGGAGTTTGTCCTCGCTCTCCGAGGCCTTTTGCTGTAGCTCCCGGATCTCCGCACCCTGAGCTGTCTGAGTCGCCATGAGCTTGTCCAGCGAGGCCTTAAACGGCTCCAGGATCTCAGCTTTCAGCTCTCTGAAGTAGCGATGGAGCAGCTCCTGCTGCTCCTGGGCCCACTGCTGCCACGCTGCCGGTTCCCCGCCCGCCACCATCTTGTTTTTCCTGCCTCGCACCTTACTCTGCTCCTGGTCCAGTCCATCCACCAGCAGCTGAGCACAGTGGATGTGTTCCCACAGGGGAAAAGTCCAACCAGCACCACTGCGGGCCCTTAAAAGAGCCCGAAAGTCCAAGAATAGCGGGAGCTGCTGAACATGCGGCTTAGCTCCGCATCGCCGCAACCGGAAATCTAAGCAAGGCCATTCATAAGATACCGCATGGTAGGTTGTTGCAAAAGGTTAAATCCCACGGAATCCAGGGTGAGGTAGCCAATTGGATACAAAATTGGTTTGGCGATCAAAGCCAAAGGGTGGTTTAGGAGGATTGTTTTTCAAACTGGAGTCCTGTGACCAGCGGTGTGCCTCAGGGATCGGTGCTGGGTCCACTGTTATTTGTTATTTTTATTAATGATTTGATTGAGAATGTAGGAGGCATGGTTAGTAACTTTGCAGATGACATCAAGATTGGTGGCATAGTGGATAGTGAAGAAGGTTATACAAGATTACAACAGGATCTTGACCAATCGGGCCAGTGGGCTGATGAATGGCAGATGGAGTTTAATTTGGATAAATGTGAGGTGATGCATTTTGGTAGATCAAATCAGGGCAGGACCTTTTCAGTTAATGGTAGGGAGTTGGGGAGAGTTACAGAATAAAGAGATCTAGGAATACAGGTTCATAGCTCCTTGAAGGTCTAGTCGCAGGTGGACAGGGTGGTGAAGAAGGCATTCAGCATGCTAGGTGTTATTGGTCAGAATACTGAATACAAGAGTTGGGACATCTAGTTAAAGTTGTATTAGACATTAGTAAGACCACACATGGAATACTGTGTTCAGTTATGGTCACCCTATTATAGGAAGAGTATTGTTAAAGTAGAAAGAGTGCAGTAGAGATTTACAAGGATGCTGCCAGGACTTGATGGTCTGAGTTATAAGGAGAAGTTGGATAGGCTGGGACTTTTTCCCTGGAGCATAGGAGGCTTAAAGGCGATCATATAGAGGTCTATAAAATAATGAGGAGCATAGATAAGGTCAACATCTTTTCCCAAAGGTAGAGGAGTCTAGAACTCGAGGGCATAGGTTTAAGGTGAGAGGGGAGAGGTACAAAAGAAACCAGAGGGGAAATTTCTTCACACAGAGGGTGTTGAGCATCTGAAACGGGCTGCCAGAGGCAGTGGTAGAGGCAAGTACAATTTTTTTCCTTTAAAAAGCAGTTAGACTATTACTTGGGTAGGGTGGGTATAGAGGGATATAGAATCATAGAATTTACAGTGCAGAAGGAGGTCATTTGGCCCATCGAGTCTGCACTAGCCTTTGGAAAGAGCACCCTACTCAATCCCGCACCTCCACCCTATTCCTGTAACCCAGTAATCCCACCCCACCTTTTGGACACTAAGGGCAATTTATCATGGCCAATCCACCTAGCCTGCACATCTTTGGACTTGTGGGAGGAAACCGGAGCACCCGGATGAAACCCACGCAGACACGGGGAGAACGTGCAGACTCCGCACAGACAGTGACCCAGCCGGGAATCGGACCTGGCTGCCTGGAGCTGTGAAGCAACTGTGCTAATCACTTTGCTACCATGCTGCCGTGTTGGATATGGGCCAAATGTGGTGATAGAAACTGGATGAAATGGACAAGCTGGGCCAAAAGGCGTGTTTCCATGCAGTGGCAGCCGACTTGTAAGAGCAAGAAGTTAAAAAGCATAATGTGGTGATGTTGTTTGAGGAATTTGAAGTTAAACCCAGTGGTTAAAATCAGTGGTAATGCAGGGAGAAATATCTGGCGGGAGAACAGGGAATGCGTCAGGCGGCCTTCATGTCCTGAGAGCAACTGAGATCTTTAAGTGACCAATTAAGGGCCAGTTCAGAGACACTGCCTTCCACCACTTGTCGTTTACTAAGAACATAAGAACTAGGAGCAGGAGTAGGCCATCTGGCCCTTCGAGCCAGTTCCGCCATTCAATGAGATCATGGCTGATCTTTTGTGGACTCAGCTCCACTTCCCGGCCCGAACACCATAACCCTTAATCCTTTTATTCTTCAAAAAACTATCTATCTTTACCTTAAAAACATTTAATGAAGGAGCCTCAACTGCTTCACTGGGCAAGGAATTCCATAAATCCACAACCCTTTGGGTGAAGAAGTTCCTCCTAAACTCAGTCCTAAATCTACTTCCCCTTATTTTGAGGCTATGCCCCCTAGTTCTGCTTTCACCCGCCAGTGGAAACAACCTGCCTGCATCTATCCTATCTATTCCCTTCATAATTTTATATGTTTCTATAAGAACCCCCCTCATCCTTCTAAATTCCAACGAGTACAGTCCCAGTCTACTCAACCTCTCCTCATAATCCAACCCCTTCAGCTCTGGGTTTAACCTAGTGAATCTCCTCTGCACACCCTCCAGCGCCAGTACGTCCTTTCTCATGTAAGGAGACCAAAACTGAACACAATACTCCAGGTGTGGCCTCACTAACACCTTATACAATTGCAGCATAACCTCCCTAGTCTTAAACTCCATCCCTCTAGCAATGAAGGACAAAATTCCATTTGCCTTCTTAATCACCTGTTGCACCTGTAAACCAACCTTTTGCGACTCATGCACTAGCACACCCAGGTCTCTCTGCACAGCAGCATGTTTTAATATTTTATAATTTAAATAATAATCCCTTTTGCAGTTATTCCTACCAAAATGGATAACCTCACATTTGTCAACGTTGTATTCCATCTGCCAGACCCTAGCCCATTCACTTAACCTATCCAAATCCCTCTGCAGTCTTCCGGTATCCTCTGCACTTTTTGCTTTACCACTTATCTTAGTGTCGTCTGCAAACTTGGACACATTGCACTTGGTCCCCAACTCCAAATCATCTATGTAAATTGTGAACAATCGTGGGCCCAACACTGATCCCTGAGGGACACCATTAGCTACCCATTAAATACCCATTAATCCCCATTCTTTGCTTTCTATTAATTAACCAATCCTCTTTCCATGCTACTACTTACCCTTAATGCCATGCATCTTTAACTCATGCAGCAACCTTTTGTGTGGCACCTTGTCAAAGGCTTTCTGGAAATCCAGATATACCACATCCATTGGCTCCCCATTATCTACCGCACTGATAATGTACTCAAACAATTCCACTAAATTAGTTAGGCACGACCTGCCCTTTATGAACCCATGCTGCATCTGCCCAATGGGACAATTTCCATCCAGATGCCTCGCTATTTCTTCCTTGATGATAGATTCCAGCATCTTCCCTACTACTGAAGTTAAGCTTACTGCCCTATAATTACCCGCTTTCTGCCTACCTCCTTTTTTAAACAGTGGTGTCACGTTTGCCAATTTCCAATCCGCCGGGACCACCCCAGAGTCTAGTGAATTTTGGCAAATTATCACCAGTGCATTTGCAATTTCCCTAGCCATCTCTTTTATCACCCTGGGATGCATTCCATCAGGGCCAGGAGACTTGTCTACCTTTAGCCCCATTAGCTTGCCCATCACTACCTCCTTCGTGATAACAATAATCTCAAGGTCCTCACCTGTCATAGCCTCATTTCTATCAGTCGCTGGCATGTTATTTGTGTCTTCCACTGTGAAGACCGACCTAAAAAACCTGTTCAGATCCTCAGCCATTTCCTCAACTCCCATTATTAAATCTCCCTTCTCATCCTCTGAAGGACCAATATTTACCTTAGCCACTCTTTTTTGTTTTATATATTTGTAGAAACTTTTACTATCTGTTTTTATATTCTGAGCAAGTTTAGTCTCATAATCTATCTTACTCTTCTTTATAGCTTTTTTAGTAGCTTTCTGTTGCCCCCTAAAGATTACTAATGATGTATGTCCCCCCATCACACGGAGAAACCACCCTGGTCACCCTGGCAACCTCCTTGCAGGTTTGTGAATGAAGTTCTCTCCTGATTGGACACCTTGTGACCCACAACCATCCCCCCATACCATACCTCCCCCCAAACCTCCTCCCTCCTTCCCCCTCCACCCCACACCCTGCCCTGCCTGCCTTCACCCCGAGGTTCAATGCTATTGTAAGTCGTATCCCTTGTCTTGCCAACTCAATAGAGGAGGGATCCTACCTGGGACTTTCTTGGTCTAAACAGCTTGACTGATCATCATATAAACTTACTACGTCACTAGTGGTGTTCACCTGTTGCTCCATCATAGCACTGCTCTCACCTCCAAGTCAAAACGCCTGGGGCAGAATTCTCCGTCCCACCACACCCGCTTTATGGTGCGGCGCACCCACACGGGCAGTGGGATCCTCCATCCCACTAGCCGGCCAATGGGGTTTCCCATTGTGGGCACCCCCACGCCGTTGGGCAATCTGCAGGCGTGAGTGCGGTGCTGGCAAAGTGGGGGATCCCGCCAATGGAGAATCCAGCCCCTTGAGTTCATGTCCTGCTCTGGAGAGTTAAGCATGTAATCCAGGCTGGCACCGCAGTGCAGGATTGAGGGAGTGCTGCACTTTCAGCGGTGCCATCTTTCGAGAAAGGTGTCAAACAAAGATGGATGCAAATAACTCATGGCACTATTTTGAGAAAAGAAGGCAGTGATCTCTGCTGCCTTGGCCAATATGTATCCCTCAACCAACATCGTTTAAACAAATTATCTGGTCATTATCACATGTCTGTGGGAGCTTGCTGACCCTAATCTGGCTGTTGCATTTCCTACATTACAACAGCGACTACACTTCAAAATGTCCTTAAAACACTTTGAGATGTCCTGAAATCACAAAAGGTGCGATATAAATCTAAATCTTCCTTTCTTATTTCTCCTCATTTCTTCCTCACTGACACACTGAGCGGATTGTTCAAACGGCCTGTTGCTCGAAATGGGTTTGATGGGCCAGCTCCTTTATTGGCTTGTCATACACTCTCTCTCTCTGGTTTGGAAATTGCTTTATCATTTTACTACTTTTCTCTTTGAGTCATGTGTTTTTGACTAGAGAGAGTGAAGACCTCCAGATGTGAAATAAGCAGAAATAGCCGGCTTTCATTAATTAAATAAATAACCAAGGAGTTGCTGCAGCCAAAAGTATTTGAATTTGTGTCAAAAGTGAGAGGGAATTGCGACCCAAATCATTCAATGCACTAAAGTGCAATCATTGAAATGGCGTTTGACCAGAAGGTAAGATTGGAAAATTTTTATAAAAGAGATATGGTTATCTTTATAAAACACTACTTCACTCTCAACTCATAAATTATTGGGAGAAGGTTAAAGGCTGGGTTGTTGAAGTAACTAAGGCGAGAACAGGAAGCAAAGGTCCGAGGAATTGGGAAAGTGTACAGCATTATAAGAAAAATGTCTCAGGCGCTTTGCAAAGAAAATAATAGAACAGGTGCCAATGTCTTTCTGGGAGAGTTGGGAGAAAAAGTTGTTTTGCAATATGAGAGCATTATTTACTACCAGCAGATCTCTCAAAGTGCTGTACAGTCAACAAAGTACCCATCAAAGTGGAGTTGTAATGTAGGAATGCAGCAGTCAATATGCACACAACAAGTATCCACAAAACGAAACATAGAAAATAGAAGCAGGAGGAGGCCTTTCGACCCTTTCAGCCTGCTCCGCCATTCATTATAATCATAGCTGATTATCCAACTCAGCACTCTGTTTGTGCCTCTACCCTCTACCCCACCCCCACCTCCATATCTGTTGATCCCTTTAGCCCCAGGAACTAGATCAAACTCTTTCTTGAAAACATACAGGTTGGGATTTTCTGTGCAACCTGGCGCATGTTTGTCAGTGGTAGAACATAGAACATAGAACGATACAGCGCAGTACAGGCCCTTCGGCCCACGATGTTGCACCGACATGGGAAGTCAAAAACTAAAGGCCATCTAACCTACACTATGCCATTATCGTCCATATGCTTATCCAATAAACTTTTAAATGCCCTCAATGTTGGCGAGTTCGCTACTGTTGCAGGTAGGGCATTCCACGGCCTCACCACTCTTTGCGTAAAAAACCTACCTCTGACGTCTGTCCTATATCTATTACCCCTCAATTTAAGGCTATGTCCCCTCGTGCTAGCCACCTCCATCCGCGGGAGAAGGCTCTCACTGTCCACCCTATCTAACCCTCTGATCATTTTGTATGCCTCTATTAAGTCACCTCTTAACCTTCTTCTCTCTAACGAAAACAACCTCAAGTCCATCAGCCTTTCCTCATAAGATTTTCCCTCCATACCAGGCAACATCCTGGTAAATCTCCTCTGCACCCGTTCCAAAGCTTCCACGTCCTTCCTATAATGAGGCGACCAGAACTGTACGCAATACTCCAAATGCGGCCGTACCAGAGTTTTGTACAGCTGCAACATGACCTCATGGCTCCGGAACTCAATCCCTCTACCAATAAAGGCCAACACACCATAGGCATTCTTCACAACCCTATCAACCTGGGTGGCAACTTTCAGGGATCTATGTACATGGACACCGAGATCCCTCTGCTCATGAAAATGAAAATCGCTTATTGTCACGAGTAGGCTTCAAATGAAGTTACTGTGAAAAGCCCCTAGTCGCCACATTCCGGCACCTGTTCGGGGAGGCTGTTACGGGAATCGAACCGTGCTGCTGACTTGCCTTGGTCTGCTTTCAAAGCCAGCGATTAGCCCAGTGAGCTAAACATCCACACTGCCAAGAATTTTACCATTAGCCAAATATTCCGCATTCCTGTTATTCTTTCCAAAGTGAATAACCTCACACTTCTCTACATTAAACTCCATTTGCTACCTCTCAGCCCAGCTCTGCAGCTTATCTATGTCCCTCTGTAACCTGCAATATCCTTCCACACTGTCTACAACTCCACCAACTTTAGTGTCGTCTGCAAATTTACTCACCCAACCTTCTGTGCCCTCCTCTAGGTCATTTATAAAAATGACAAACAGCAACGGCCCCAGAACAGATCCTTGTGGTACGCCACTCGTAACTGAACTCCATTCTGAACATTTGCCATCAACCACCACCCTCTGTCTTCTTTCAACTAGCCAATTTCTGATCCACATCTCTAAATCACCCTCAATCCCCAGCCTCCGTATTTTCTGGAATAGACGATATAGAACGATACAGCGCAGTACAGGCCCTTCGGCCCTCGATGTTGCACCGACATGGAAAAAAAACTAAAGGCCATCTAACCTACACTATGCCCTTATCATCCATATGCTTATCCAATAAACTTTTAAATGCCCTTAATGTTGGCGAGTTCACTACTGTTGCAGGTAGGGCATTCCACGGCCTCACCACTCTTTGCGTAAAAAACCCACCTCTGACCTCTGTCCTATATCTATTACCCCTCAATTTAAGGCTATGTCCCCTCGTGCTAGCCACCTCCATCCGCGGGAGAAGGCTCTCGCTGTCTACCCTATCTAACCCTCTGATCATTTTGTATGCCTCTATTAAGTCACCTCTTAACCTTCTTCTCTCTAACGAAAACAACCTCAAGTCCATCAGCCTTTCCTCATAAGATTTTCCCTCCATACCATACATGGTGGAGGCAACCCGCCTGTGGGATCTTCTGCTCCCGCTGTTATCAATGGGATTTCCCATTGGATTGCACCCCTCATCGCCAGGAAACCCGAGGCGGGAGTGTGCCATCGATGGGACTGAAATATCCCACCGGCATGAACAGCCGGTCAATTCATCCCACAATGTTTTTACCTCAACTGATTTCTGTGGTAGTGAATTCCACAGGTCCACTACGCTCTGGGTGAAGAAATACCTCCTCATCTCAGTCCTAAATGGTCTAACCCATTTCCTCAGTGACCACTGGTTCTGGACTCCCCCACCATTGTGAATATCCTTCTTGTTTCTGCCTTGCCTAGTTGTGTTAGAATTTTATAGGTTTCCATGAGCTCCTCCATCATTCTTCTAAACTCCAGCAAATATAATCCTAACCGACTCAATCTCTCCTCATACTTCAGTTCAGCAATCCCAGGAATCAGTCTGGTAAACCTTCGCTGCACTCCCTGATCATCCTGCCTCAGATAAGGAGACCAAAACTGCACACAATATTCCAGGTGTGGTCTCACCAAGGCATGGTTATAATTGCAGCAAGATATCCCAGTTCCTGTACTCGAATCCTTTCGCTATGAAGGTCAACATGCAATTTGTCTTCTTTACCGCCTGCTGTACCTGCATGCTTACTTTCAGTGACTAGTGTATTAAGGACACCGGTGTCCTGATACACAATTCCTTCTCTCAATCTATAACCATTATAAATTCATAAGATATAGGAGCAGAGTGAGGCCATTGGGCCATCGAGTCTGCTCTGCCAATTGATCATGGCTGATCTAATCCTGGCCTTAACTCCACCATCCGGCCCATAACACTTCACCCATTACTAATTAAAAATCTATCTTACTCCTCCTTAAATTTACTCACTGTCCCAGCATCCACTGCACTGTGGGGTAGCAAATTCCACAGATTCCCAACCCTTTGGGAGAAGTAGTTTTTCCTGACCTCCATTTTAAATTTGCTACCTCTTATCCTAAGACTGTGACCTCTCGTTCTAGATTGCTCCACAATAGGAAGCATCTGTTCCATTACTACTTTATCCATACATTTTATCATCTTGTAGACCTCAATTTCATCTCCCCTCATGCTTCTAAACTCTAGAGAGTACTGGTCTAATCTGTTCAATCGCTCTTCATGGGCGAAATTCTCCGACCCCCCGCAGGGTTGGAGAATCGCCCGTGACCGGCGAAAATCCCGCCCCCGCCGTGGCCGGAATTCTCCGCCACCCGGGAATTGGCGGGGTGGGAATTGCGCCGTGCCCATCGGCAAGCCCCTTGCGGCGATTCTCCGGCCCGCGATGGGCCGAAGACCCGCCGCTGAGAGGCCAATCCCGCCGCCGTGGTTTCAACCACCTCTGGTGGCTGCGGGATTGGCAGCGCCAGCGGGCCCCCGGGGTCCTGAGGGGGGCGCGGGGTCGATCGGACCCCGGGGGTGCCTCCACCATGGCGGAGGTGGAAGAGAATCGCCCTACCGCACATGCGCTGGTGGTGACATCAGCGGCAGCTGACGCACCGGCGCATGCGCGAACCGGCGAAGGCCTTTCGGCCAGCCCCGACTCCGGCCAGCGAGCGTCAAAGGCCATTGGCGCCAGTTGCCGTTGCGCCAAACACTCCGGCGCGGGCCTAGCCCCCAAAGGTGCAGAGAATTCCGCACCTTTGGGTAGGCCCGACGCCAGAGTGGTTGGCGCCACACCGCTACGCCGGGAGCCCCAGCCCCGCCAGGTAGGGGAGAATCCCAGCCCATATGACAAACCCCTTGGGCGAGATTCTCCCAAAACGGGAGAAATCGTAAAGCTGCCGTAAAACCCGGGCGGGTTATACGGCAGCGCGCCCCTTCCCGACGGGGGACCGATTCTGGTCCCCGGTCGGGGCTAGCAGCCCGACGCCGTAGGCTCCGGCAAGACGGGCTTAACGAAAATCGTTAAGCCCGCTTACCGGAGTTAGCGCCGGCTGATGCGTCATATGACGTCAGCCGCGCATGCGCAGTTTGGAAGACTCCAACCCGCGCATGCGCGGGTGACGTCACCGCGTTTTTGTGCGAAACCCGCGCATGCGCGGGCCGGGTTGCCCCTCAGCCGCCCCGCGAATGGATACTGCGGGGCGGCGGAAGGACAAGTAGTGCGCGGGCATCGGGCCCGCTGCCCGCGATCGGTGCCCACCGATCGCGGGCCCATGGCACCCTTGGCACGGCCGTGGTACTGCCGTGCCAATCGGTGCCATGGTTATAAAAAGCGAGTTAGTAACGCCGTTTTTACGAACGGCAAGACCAGGTGTGTTTGCCGTTCGTGAAAACGGCGGAAAGGGCTGGGACTTCGGCCCATCTAACAGCTGAGAATCGCTGCCGGTCGTAAAAAAACGGCGGCAGCGATTCGGGTCGGGATTTCGGCGGGGGGGTGGGAGAATAGCGGGAGGGCGGCAAAAATGTCGGGAAGGCCCTCCCGCTATTCTCCCACCCGTCGTGGGGGGCGGAGAATTTCGCCCCTTATCTCTGGAATCAATCTAGTGAACCTCCTCTGAACTGCCTCAAAGCCACTATATCTTTCCTCAAAAAAGGGGACCAAAACTGTGCACCATATTCCAGGTGTGGTATCACCAATGCCTTGTATAGTCGCAACAACACTTCCTTACCTTTATACTCTATTCCTTTAGCTATAAAAGTCAGCATTCCATTTGCTTTCTTTATTATCTCCTGTACCTCCAAGCTAGTTTTCTGTGACTCATGAACGAGGACCCCTGATCCCTCTGGCAATTATTAATAATTAATAATAACAATTCATAATTAATTAGTCAATCAATTAATCATTATTAATTAATTACCAATCAGGTAATAATCTGCCTTCCTGTTTTTGCTACCGAAGTGGATAACCTCACAATTTGTCCACAATATACGCCATCTGCCATGCATTTTCCCACTCACTCAACTTGTCCGAATCACACTGAAGCATCTCCTCACCATTTACCCGCCCATCCAGCTTTGTGGCATCTGCAAATTTGGAGATATTGCATTTAGTTCCCTCACCTAAATCATTAATATATATTGCAAATAGCTGGGGTCCCAGCACTGATCCCTGCGGTACCCCACTAGTCACTGCCTGCCATTTGGCAAAACAGTAGCACAGTGGTTAGCACTGTTGCTTCACAGCGCCAGGGAACCGGGTACAATTCCTGGCTTGGGTCACTGCCTGTGCGGAGTCTGCACATTCTCCCCGTGTCTGCGTGGGTTTCTTCTGAATTCTCAGGTTTATCCCACAAGTCCCAAAAGGCGTGCTTGTTCAGTGAATTGGACATTCTGAATTCTCCCTCAGTGTACCCAAACAGGCGCTGGAGTGTGGTGACGAGGGGATTTTCACAGCAACTTCATTGCAGTGTTAAGTAAGCCTACTTGTGACACTAATAAAGATTATTATTATTGAAAAAGACCTATTGTGTTTCAGTCAGCCAACCAGTTTTCAATCTATCTCAATACACTACCCCCAATCTCATGTGCTTGAATTTTACATGCAAATCTCTTATGTGGGACTTTGTCGAAAGCTTTCTGAAAATCCAAATAAACCACATCCACTGGCTCCCCTTCATAAGCTCTACTAGTTACATCCTGGAATAATTCCAATAGATTTGGCAAGCATAATTTCCCTTTCGTAAAGCGATGCTGACACTATTTTCCAAGTGCTTTGTTACTAAATCTTTTATAATGGACTCCAGCATTTTCTCCACTACCGATGACAGTCTATGATTCCTTGTTTTCTTTCTACCTCCCTTTTTAAATAGTGGGGTTACATTAAGTACACTCCAATTTTTAAATAAGTTGTTATTTGGACATTCTGAATTCTCCCTCCGTGTACCCGAACAGGCGCCAGAATGTGGCGACTCGGAGCTTTTCACAGTAACTTCATTGCAGTGTTAATGTAAGCCTACTTGTGATAATAATGATTATTATTATTATCTGTAGGAACTGTTCCAGAGTCTATAGAATCTTGCAAGGTGACCACCAATGCATCCGCTATTTCTCGGGCCACTTCCTTCAGTACACAGGGATATAGATCATCAGGCCCTGGGTATTAATCGGCCTTCAATCCCATCAAATTCCTCAACACCACTTCCTTACCAATACTGATTTCCTTCAGTTCCTCCCGCTCACTAAACCCTGTGTTCCCAACACTTCTAACACTTTATTGTTGTCCTCCTTTGTGAAGACAGAACCAAATAATGTATTTACTCAGCCATTTATTTGTTCCCCATTATAAATTCCCCTGTTTCTGACTTTAAGGGACCTACATTTGTCTTCATCAATCTTTTTCTCTTCATAAACCTATGGAAACTTCTACAGTCAGTCTTTATGTTCCCCGCAAATTTATTCTCGTACTCTATTTTCCCCTTGTTAATCAATCCCTTTGTCCTCTTTTGCTGAATTCTAAACTGCTCCCAATCCTCAGGTCCGCTGTTTATTTCTGGCCAATTTGGATACCTTTCCTTGGTTCTAATACTTTCTCTAATTTCTGTGGTAAGCCATGGCTTCGCCACTGTTACAACCCGACCAGAGGCCATGGGGTTTGCAACCTCAGAGTCCCTGTAACCTCACCTGAGTGAGATCTGGCTAGATGAGGGGGCGGGTGCTACAACCTTAAGCTAAGGGCCTCATGGGAAATAAATACCCCAGCCCATGTGTGGGCTGGCATTGGGAGAGCCTTTGGAGAGTGGGAGTGTGGTATAGTACGTAAAATAAACTTGAGTATTTCTTACAGTCATCAGCTTCCACTGGATGTAAATTGGATTTCATGGGATCCATTCAAGGAGCCATGTATCTACTCGAAGTGGATGAGTGTCCACAGCATGACCACGACGACATCGTGAGCCACTACTGAGCTGTCCGACACAACCTTCAGTGTGCACGAACTTTCTGAGATGTTGGTATCGGAAAGCGGCACAGCTTTTACGAATGCAGAATTCGCTGACTTTCTGAAGTAAAACGGGATCTGCTATGGACGGACTGCACCTTACCACCTATCCAATGGATTGGCCAAACGGACAGTGTAGACTTTTAAGCTTGGCATGTGAAAACAGGCCTCCAGTTCCCCAGATACCAGTCTGCCCAGTTTCCTTTTCTATGACCGGGCCACGACACACACCGCCACCACAGTGGTGCCCTTGGAATTATTTTATTTTACTTTTTTATAAATTTAGTGTACCCAATTAATTTTTTCCAATTAAGGAGGCAATTTAGCATGGCCAATCCACCTAGCCTGCACATCTCTGGGTTGTGGGGGTGAAACCCACGCAGGCACGGGAAGAATGTGCAAACTCCACACGGACAGTGACTCAGAGCCGGGATCGAACCTGGGACCTTGGTGGCGTGAGGCAGCAGGGCCACTCACTGCGCCACTGCGCTGCCCTCGCCCTCGGAATTATTACTGGGTCGTTGGCTACGCACGCGGTTGAGCCATGTCCTGCCAGACGTTGAGAAAAGGTCCATGAGCGGCAGGAACACGCCAAAACACAATGATCCAGACCCAGCTCCCCTGTTTACTACACTCCTCTTGGCACAGAATAGCGGGCGTTTGAGAGACAGCCTCGAGCAAAGCAGGCAAAGGATCTCCCCCCTCCTGCCACCGAGATGGAAGATGTGTCAGACTTGGGGGGAGGGGGGGGGGGAACAAGGGGTGACTGGCAGCCATTGGGTCTGCAACCTCAGAGTCTCTGTAGCCTCATCTGAGTTTGATCTCCCTCGATGAGGGGGCGGAGCTACACCCTTAAACCAAGGGTCTCATGGGACATATGCAGCCTAGTCCAGGTTGGGGCCAGACGCGGGAGACCCTGTGGGGAGTAGGAGTTGTGGTATAGTTGGTAAAATAAACTTGGGTTTTTCTTACAGTCATCGCTTCCTTGTGGTCGCTCGCCTGGAATTTTACAGCCACCTTTTCTGTTTTATTTTTGCGCTAGACAGGAATGAATAATTATTGCAGTTCGCTGATGCGCTCTTTGAATGTTTACCATTGCCTAAGTAACATTCTCTAATTCATCATAGCTAAAATAGCAATGTGATAATGACCAGATAATCTGCTCAAAATGGTGCCACAGATCCTTTCACATCCAGCCAAGGATGCAGGTGGGGCCTCAGTACCTCCAACACTGCAGCACTCCCTCAGACTAGTAAGAAGTCTTACAACACCCGGTTAAAGTCCCACAGGTTTGTTTCAAACACGAGCTTTCGGAGCACTACTTCTTCCTCTCACCTGAGGAAGGAGCAGTGCTCCGAAAGCTCATGTTTGAAACAAACCTGTTGGACTTTAACCTGGTGTGTGTAAGACTTCTTTACTGTGCTCACCCCAATCCAATGCCGGCATCTCCACATCGTCGTCCCTCAGACTACACTGCAGTGTCAGCTATGATTTTTGTGCTTAAACCCTAGAGTGGGACTTGAAGCCGGAGCTCAGTGACTCAGAGTGCTATCACAGTTGATAAAAGTGACCGAAAATCTGGCTGAAGAGTTATATCTTGTGAACGCTTTAAAATCTGTGACTCATGTTCAGGTTATTGGCCTATAGTTCTCTATTTTCTTTCTCCTTTGTTTCTTGAATAGAGGTGTTACATTTGCTAACTTGAAATCTGTTGGAACCATTTCAGAATCTCAGGAATTTTGAGAAATCATAAGGTGATAACTGTTCTGCTTAGCTAGAGGTATGGACGGAGTGATCAGCAGGTGGACGAATGGAGCGTTTGAGAAATGAAGGCAAATTGGGGATAAACGTTTTGGCAGCAGTAGTTGTAAAGTAGAGGCAGAGACAGGTTGTTGTAGAACTTTGCTGTGCTCAAATTGGCCTTTGTTTTTGTGGCTACTCTTTATTAGCTGTGAAACACACTAAGAAATCCTGAGTTGTAAAAGGTATTCATGGTGAGCTTAAGTGGTGAGGTATCATTGTTAATCATTAACCATCTCCCCACCATCCTTCCCTCCCTCAAACACAAACCCATACACACTCTCCACAGACACATACACCCTCATACATGCACCCTCCACAGACACATACACACCCTCATTCACACACCCACCACAGACATATACACACCCTCATACATGCACCCTCCACAGACACGCACACATATACACACCCTCACACACGCAGCCTCCACAGACTCATATACAAACACACAGATAAAAACATACACAAACACCCCCACATGCACACCCTCCACAGAAACACACACCCACACGCAAAACATACACTCATTCCTTCCAGCAGAGATCACCAGAGAATAATCACGGTGGTGACCCCAGCTGTGTGGCCTCCTCCTTCACTATTGTGTACAGATTGACGATGTCCGTTAGTGAATCTTCACTGGAGGGCTGATGATGTGCGAGGAGGAATTACTATGTGGATCATTTTTAAATGTACCTTCAGTTGAACCCTCTGACATCAGAATTGTTACCTGTTACACAACACTGTTCGAGTAGCGATTAAAAATTTAAAATGTGTTCATACAACCTCTCTGCCCTTCCATTGTCAAACTAACTTTATTTATAATCGAGGAGGAGGTAAACAGGGCGATGATATTTGCGCAGAGGTTTCTGTTTCAGCGACTGCCCTGGCTCACAATGAACTCACATGGATGTAGGTGCCCTTGGTGCGATCAGAGTGTGGCAGGAGCAGGAATGAGTCCATACCGTGGGGCTGAATGTAGCTGCTGCCTGACTAATGTGCCAGTTGTGGGGCGGAATCGCCCGGGGCCGGCGTCAATCCCGCCACCGCCGTGTCCCGAATTCTGCACCCCCTGAGATTCCGCGGGGGCGGGAATCGCGCCGCGCCGGTCGGAAATAATGTTGGAAATAATGGTGCTGAAAGACGTGCTTGTTAGGTGAATTGAACATTCTGAATTCCCCCTCAGTGTACCCGAACAGGCGCCCGAGTGTGGTGACTAGGGGCTTTTCACAGTAACCTCATTGCAGTGCTAATGTAAGTGTTTTATGACAATAAAGATTATTATTATAAAAGATCTATGGCATTATTTCAAAGAAGAGCAGGGGAGTTTTCCCAGTGTCCTGGCTAATATTTGGCCCTCAGCTATCATCCCCATTAGAAAATCGACTACGGGCATGATCAAACGGCTGCATTGCGCCCGAAAAGCAGCTCACCATGGCGCTGTGTGACCGATAGAAGCCAGGAGGCCCCCACACCCGGGATCTACCCGGCCGCAGTGCCTTGTGAGGTCAGACGTGACGGGTTCACCTTTTGGCAAATCTGCACATTAAACGGAGACAACTAGTCTCACTATAAGGAGCAGATTCCCGAGGTATCCGAGGCATGGGATCTGTCTCCTTCGCCTCGGAGACTGAGGGTGAGCGCTGTTCAACAAATGGGGACAAGGCGGAATGGCACTTGTGGGGGTCTCACAGGGGATTGAGCAGGATGGCACCCTAGCACCACCTGGGTGCCCAGGCAATGCCACCTGGATGCCAGTCTGGCACTGCTGGCTAGCAGGGACACTGCTATGGTGCCTGGTTGGCATTGCCAAGGTGCCAAGCTGGTATTTTTTGCACCATGGTGATCGGGCCCGAAGTGCCCTGCGTGGGTGTTGGGGGGGGGGCTGCCTGGGGGCTCTCCCATAGTGCGCTGGGACTTTGGGGCGGGGTGGGGATCGCTTCGGGGGCTCCAGAGATTGGGATGCCATTTAAAAATGGCGTCCTGATCCCGCGCTACACTGAGGAGTTCCAGCGAGCAGAGCACCTCAGTGCACAAAACAGGCCGATGTGCGACTGCAGCCCCCCGTTCCCCACATATTATAGCGATGTGTTTCTCTGCACTATCAAGAGCATGGTGTTTCTCTGTGCGTAAAGATAGAACTTGTTAGGAATGGGGCAAACTGGTAGAACTGTCAACAAAACAGAGACTCTCCTCATGGCAACAGATATTTAGAGATTGTGTATTTATAAGTGACCATTCGTATCCTCAGTGCATCCTACAGTGCTCAAGTCTCTGGAGTAGCCTTCAGACCCACAACCTTGTGACTGAAAAGCGAAAGTGCTACCTATGCTGGTGCCTACATACTATTGCTCAGACATTAGAGTTTCCAACCCTCCAGGATTGGCCTGGCGCCTCCAACAATTAAAGAGCAAATTCCAGGATACAGCTGCGCGCAATCCTGGAGAAAAATCAACAGGATGTTAAAAAGTGTTTGATATTTTCTTTGAACATTTACTTTCACCAGATATAGAAAGAAAGGCCGATTGACTGACAGTCAAGTGTCATCCAATTGGGCAATGAGTCTTCTGGCTTTCCAATTGCCGTAAGAAGGCTGTGCATCACAAGGATGGATGTGTTGGTTGACAAATGGCTGGAGCTGGGGACAAGTCATATGATGAAACATTCAGGAATACGTTTAATTGCAGTTGGCAACCCTATCTGCTATATGATGTTGCTTTAATTGATGCATAAAGGAGGAATGAATAGAAGACCCAGCAGGTTCCTAACATCCGGTGAGCGCATTTAGTCACAAGTCTGCATTGGGTCTGGATGCACATTTATGTTGGACTTGGATCTCGCTCCACCAGTGTTGTGTGCACATCAGTCTTACCCTTGGATATGATGCCTCCCATGCATGAATAGCTTGGTAGTAAAGTATGGCTGGCACCCATTCAGCCATCGGTCTACAAGCATCAACCACTAGGGCAAAAATCAGATGGAAACATGGTCCTGAGAGGAAATATTTGGTTGCCCAAGCAACACTGCAAACTGCCTTACAAAACAGAAACTAACCAAAGTATTTTGAATTATGCATAAGAGTGAGAGGTCGCCCTGGCAACGAAAGCAATTCCTTCCCGTTCCAGACAGGTCCTTGAGACAATGCTCTCGATATCATAGAAGCCTAATAACTTACTGATAAATGATCCTAAAGATAGTTACAGAGTGGTAATCGAGAGCAGTGTGTTGCTAAAAAAACGTGAGCCTGTATCCAACAAAACACAGAAGGGTGCAATTGGATATACAGAGTTGGGACTGTCACTCGCCAGTGTGGCTGGGTCACAAGGCTGATATAGATGGATGGTATTATAATAGTGGGGGGCTGCTGCCCGTCAACCTTCGGAAATGCATTCATTTATTACTGGAAATGAAGGGTATCATCTCGATTTTCAGCTTTCTTCCCTGTTCGTGATCCCTGTTATATTAATCCCAGTACTTGGAAATGAACCTTGTCTCTTGGGTCGACTCTTGCAAGTTTGGTCATAAGTATTTTTATCTTCTTCCTCTCCATTGCTGTCCTACATTAAGGTACAGTGCTGTTGCCCGGGTACCACTATTCCTTCGGTAACTTGGCTGAATCCTCATTTGCCGTGAATGAGTTTTGATGCAATCTTGGCTGACATTCCCGAGCGCAGTACTGTAGATGTGTTGTGCTGTCAAAGGCACCAGTGGCCGCGATTCTGTGGTCCAGCGGGGGGTCGGAGAATCGCGTCCACATCTTTCAGGTGAGGGAACTGAGGTCTTTGCTAGCTCCTTCCCAGTGGATGTTTGATGGCATTATTTAAAAAAATAAAAAATAAATTTAGAATGCCCAATAAACTTTTTCCAATTAAGGGGCAATTTAAGCGTGGCCAATCTGCCTAGCCTGCACATCTTTGGGTTGTGGGGGCGAAACCCACGCAAACACGGGGAGAATGTTCAAACTCCACACGGACAGTGACCCGGAGCCGGGATTGAACCTGGGACCTCGGCGGTGTGAGACAGTAGTGCTATCCACTGCGCCTCCGTGCTGCCCGTTGATGGCACTGTCCTGGTCAACATCTAAATCTCAATCATGACTAAAAATAAAATATTTGGTCATCATTACGTGGCCTGTTTGCAAGTTAGCTGCTGTGTTCCAAAGTATGATAATATCTACACTTCCAAAATACTTGATTGGCTGCAAAATGCTTTGAGATTTCCCGAAGTTTTGAAGAATGCTATGTAAATTGAAACTCTTTGGTTTCTTTTGTTGAAAGAATCATAGTAGAGAGGGGTGCTGATTGACCTATCATGCTTTTTTGAAAGGGCCATTCGATTTGTCATACTGCCCCACTTTTTCCCTGCCCAACTACAATTGTTTTTCTTTTTGAGCATACACCCAATTCATTTTTGAATGTAACTGTTGAAATAACTTTCAGAACGTTCATTCCAGGTTGTAATAACTTGCTGTGTGAAAGAATTCTCTCACCTCCTCCCTGACCCTTTCACCAATTAGATTAAATGTGTCATTTGGTCACTATCCCTGATGCCAGTGGAAAGGGCATTTTTTTACCTAATCGATCAGTATTTCATAAGTTTGAACATCTTTATTAAATCTCCCTTATATCCTCTGTGCTCGAAGGAGAACAATACCGGCTTCTATGGTTCTCCATGTTATCGATGTCCTTTGTCTCTTGAACCATTCCAGTAGATTTGTTCAGCATTCTCTCTCTGGGACATTGACAACTTTCCTGAAGTATGCAGCCCAGGATTGGGCACCGCTGAAGCCTAAGTGGTGTTTTCTACAGATTTAACTCAACCCTTTCTTTCCTCTATAAAGCACAGAATCCGATGAGCTATTTCAGCAGACTGTCAGCAGGTTATTGTGTCAAGGGGAGCATCATGGTTGAGCTGATCTTGTGGTCATGTGATACAGATGCACATACACACCCATGTAATCCACTGAATCACACATGTAATCAGAACTCGCTGACTTTTTCCCCTTTCGAGCTGGGCAATGCTGAGCGTAGATTGTAAATTAGACAATGATAACGTGTTTGTTACAAGTTCCAACTCTAGCTATTCCCTTGCGCTCTACCTCTCTACCCTCCTTTAAGGCCATCTTTAAAACACAATTATTTGACAAAGCTTTTACCTGTGTCCTTCTTTGGCTGAATGTTTGCTCATGACCCTGTGACGTACCTTAGGATTTTCTACGTTAAAGGAAAGATCTAAATGCAAGCTGTAAATGTTGTTGAAACTAATTTTGCCTGCATTCATGTCTCTAAATCCTTAATTCAAACTGATCTCTTACAATCCTATACTCAAACTTTCCAGGAAATGAGTTATTGGCAAATGCCATTACTGGTGTCTCCCAATCAGCCCCTGTCATGCCAAAGAAAGATTGGCAGAAACTACAATGATTTAGAATCCAGAGAATCCTGACAATGCAGAAGGAGGCCATTCGACCCTGAGTCTGCACCAACCCTCTTAAAGAGCATTCCACCTCGGCTCACTCCCCAGCCCTGTACCTGTGACTCCACAACCCCACCTAACCTGCACATCCAAGTGGATTGGATTGGATTTGTTTTATTGTCACGTGTACTGAGGTACAGTGAAAAGTATTCTTCTGCGTACAGTCCAGATCATTCCCAAATATGAAAAAGAAATAGGGCATACATAAATACACAATGTACATACATAGACACAGGCATTGGGTAAAGCATACAGGAGTGTAGTTCTACTCAGTAGAGAAAATATGTGAAGAGGTCAGATGAGTCCATAAGAGGATCATTCAGGAGTCGGGTAACAGCGGGGCAGAAGCTGTTTTTGAATTTGTTAGTGCGTGTTCTCAGACATCTGTATCTCCTGCCTGATGGAAGAAATTGGAAGAGTGAATACCCTAGGTGGGAGGGTCCTTTGATTATGCTTGTTTAATTTAGCATGGTCAATCCACCTAAAATGCACATCTTTGGAGTGTGGGAGGAAACTGGAGGAGCATAAGACAGAAGCAGGATTAGGCCACCGGCTCATCGAGTCTGCTCTGCCATTCAATCATGGCTGATATTTTTCTCATCCCCATTCTCCTGCCTTCTCCCGGAGGAAACCCAGGGGGAGAACATGCAAACTCCACACAGAAAATCACCCAAGGCCGAAATTGAACCTGGGCCCCTGGCGCTGTGAGGCAACAGCGCATGCCACTCCACCATAACTTGCCTGAATGGAGGTTCTGGCCACGATATGGAATGGGAAGCGAATATCTTCTGCTTAATAATAATAATTGTATTTCATTCAAAAAATACCTTCACAGCCAAAAGGTTGAATTTGCAGAATATTTTACATGAAAAAATTCATATATGGGGTAAGTAATTGGGTTGAAAATATAGAAACATCCAAACATCATGTACTAACAAAAATAGACAATCAAATTCATCAAGTAACGGGAATGGTGCTTGGGATATTAAAAGAAGGAATGTTAAGTTAGAATCATATCAAAATTAAAAACAAATACTCTATTCCCACAGTACAGGGACTCAAGTACAAATAAGTTCCTTCATTTAAGTACTTCATTGAAGACCTGAACCATGTAAGGAATAGGGACACATTGGTACCACTTTGTCCTGCATCTTAGTCAAACTCTTGATTGCTCTAGGGATGATGGGCGCAATCAGTTTTGAAATTGAACAGCTTGCATAAAGGATTTTCCAAATGTAGAACTGTTCAAATCTTAACTCTTCTTGTAGAGTTTCGAGCTTTGTGACATGGCGGGCGTTATCGTGCAAATAGTACTGAGGGCCTAAGATCAATCTCAGGGCACACTTCTGTACTCTTTCGATCTAGACTGGAATGGTGGAAAGAGGATAGTGCATGAGGTCGGTGTTAAGACCCATTATGAAGGCTTGTTCGAGGCTGGAACTGCAAGACACAATATCATAATTTTCCATCCACCGTTTTGTAAGGGAGGTTACTATTCAAAAAGTGCTAACTACATTTAATTCTATCTTGTCAGAGAGAAACAGGCAGAGTGAGCATGCAGCTTCACTAGGATTGCAGACTCCTATTGGTGCAGGGTGCCATTGGCTGCACATACATCATTTCATAAATGCCATATGTTGATTCTGCCATGTACAGGGGCTGGTTTAGCTCACTCAGCTCAATCGCTGGCTTTTAAAGCAGACCAAGCAGGCCAGCAGCACGGTTCGATTCCCGTACCAGCCTCCCCGGACAGGCGCCGGAATGTGGCGACTAGGGGCTTTTCACAGTAACTTCATTGAAGCCTACTCATGACAATAAGCGATTTTCATTTCATTTCATTTCGTACTGGAACCGAAAGGGATTCCAATCTCTCAACATCCAGCTGGTGTGATCATAGGCAGAGAATCATAGGGAGCATGGGGTTACAGTGATAGGCCAGAGAAGTGGGCCTATTTAGCATGCTGTTTCGTAGGGTCGGTGTAGACTCGATGGGCCAATTGAGCTCCTTCTACACTGCAGGGATTATATGATTCTAGCTTTTATAGGCGGGGATTTTTTGATAGAATCCCTACAGTGTAGAAGGAGGTCAATTGGCCCATCGAGTCTACACCGATCTTCTGAAAGAGAACCCCACCCAGGCCTGAATCCCACACTGTCCCCGTAACTCTAACTAGAGCCAATTTATTTATTTATTATTTATAAATTCATTTTTTCCAATTAAGGGGAAAATTAGCATGGCCAATCCACCTACCCTGCACATAGAACATAGAACATAGAACAGTACAGCACAGAACAGGCCCTTCGGCCCTCAATGTTGTGCCGAGCCATGATCACCCTACTCAAACCCACATATCCACCCTATACCCGTAACCCAACAGCCCCCCCTTAACCTTACTTTTATTAGGACACTACGGGCAATTTAGCATGGCCAATCCACCTAACCCGCACATCTTTGGACTGTGGGAGGAAACCGGAGCACCCGGAGGAAACCCACGCACACAGGGGGAGGACATGCAGACTCCACACAGACAGTGACCCAGCCGGGAATCGAACCTGGGACCCTGGAGCTGTGAAGCATTTATGCTAACCACCATGCTACCCCGAAACCCACGTAAACACGGGGAGAATGTGCAAACTCCACACGGACAGTGACCCAGAGCCGGGATCGAACCTGGGACCTCAGCAGCGTGCGGCAGCAGTGCTAACCCACTGCGCCACTGTGCTGACCTTCTGGAGCCAATTTAGCATGGCCAATCCACCATCTTTGGGTTTAAAAAAAATATATTTTTATTCTCCTCCTTTTTCACATTTTCTCCCAAATTTACACCCACCAACAATAAACAATAATCAGCAACAAACATGTCAATCCCCATAACAATAACAACAATACCATCCTCCCACCAACCCCCAGACATTAGCCCGCATGTTTGCATAAACAAACGACAAAAAGGAATCAGGGATTACCCATAGTCACCCTTAATATACATAGTCCCCCTCCCCCCCCCAACCTTCCCACCCACCCCCCCCAACTAATGTTCAGTGTTATCCAGTTCTTGAAAGTGCATAATGAATAATGGCCATGAATTGTAGAACCCCTCCGTCCTTCCCCTCAGCTCGAACGTAACCTTCTCAAGGGTCAAGTATTCCAACAGATCCCCCCGCCCTGCCAGGGCACAGGATGGAGAGGCCGCTCTCCATCCCAGCAGGATCCGCCTTCGGGCGATCAACATGGCGAAGGCTACGATATCTGCCTCCGCACCCATTTCCAACCCCAGCTGGTCCGACACCCTGAATATGGCCTCCCGGGGACCCGGGTCCAGCTTCACATGCACCACCTTGGAAATTACCCAAAAACCTCCTTCCAGTACTCTTCTAGCTTTGGACAGGACCAAAACATATGAACGTGATTAGCGGGCACCCCCCACCCCCGCAACGCTCACACACATCTTCTCCTCCTTCAAAGAATCGGCTCATCCTCGCCCTCGTGAGGTGCGCCCTGTACACCACCTTCAGCTGTATCAGCTCCAACCTCGCACATGAGGTGGAGGCATTTACTCTCTGGTGCACCTCACTCCAGACCCTCTCCTCTATAACCTCTCCCAACTCTTCCTCCCACTTTGCTTTGATCCCTTCCAGTGGTGCCTTATCCTCTTCCAAAATAGCTCCGAACACCGCTGACACTACCCCCTTCTTCAGTCCCCTTGTCGTCAGCACCTCCTCCAGCAATGTGGAGGCCGGTTCTTCCGGAAAGCTCTGTCTCTCCTTCCTGGCAAAATCTCAAACCTGCATGTATCTAAACATTTCCCCCTGCTCCAGCCCTTACTTGGCTTCCAGCTCCCTATATCCTGCAAACCGACCCCTAAGAAACAAATCTTTTAGCATCTTAATCCCCTTCTCTTCCCACCTCCCTGGCTCAAATCTGTGGTTCCCCCGAATCGGCATTCCCCTTGACCCTGCCCCCAACCTGAAGTGTTGGCAAAACTGCCTCCAGATTTTCAATGAAGCTATTATTACCGGACTCTCTTGAGTATTTACCCAGAGCTATCGGGAGCGGCGCTGTTGCTATTGCTTTCAGCCCTGACCCCCTACACAAACTCTCCTCCATTCTGACCCACTGGGAATCAACCCCTCTGACCCAGCTCCGCACCTTCTCCATATTCGCCGCCCAGTAGTAATACATCAGGTTCGGGAGACCCAAACCCCCTGCCTGCCTTCCCCTCTGTCGCAGCACCTTTCTCACTCTGGCCACCTTCCCTCCCCATATAAACGAGGTAATCATTCCTCAATCTCCCTGAAAAAAGCCTTTGGCAGGAAAATCGGTAGGCAGTGAAAAATAAACAGAAATCGCGGCAATACATTCATTTTAACCGCCTGTACCCGATCCACCAGTGACAGAGGGAGACCATGCCTGCCAGATCAGCTTTCACTCTCCCCACCAAACTAGAGATGTTGTACCTGCGAAACCTCGCCCACCCCCAGGCAACCTGCACCCCCAAATACCTAAAGTGAGTCCCTGCCCTACGGAATGGCAGCCCCCCCCCCCCCCCCCCCTCCCCGGCCGAGACACCACAAAATACTCATTCTTGTCCAGGTTCCAAATACTTGCAGTAGCTCCAATATTCCCTCTATCGACACACTCTGTTCCGACACATACAGCAGAAAATCGTCGGCATATAAGGACACCCTTTGTTCTATTCCGACACTCCGTTGGATCCTTATCTCTTTTTAGCAACAGTGAAATCGATGCCTGCCCCAAGGTTTGTGGCAACACCTCCTTCCTTATCATCTCTTCAAACATCCCCATCATCAGGGGTGCCACCTTATCCTTGAATTTTTTACTAATATTCCACCAGAAACCCATCCGGCCCTGCCACCTTCCCCGACTGCATCCTCCCATTCGCATCCTTTATCTCCTGCTCCACTATTGCTTCTTCTAATGTAGCTCTGTCCCCCTCCCCTAGCCTCGGGTACTCCAGCCCATCTAGAAATTCCTGCATCTCACAGTCTCCCCGGGTGGCTATGACCTGTACAACCTCTCATAAAACTCCTCAAAAACCTTGTTAATCAGCTCCGGGGCACCACCGACTTCCCTGCCCTATCCCTCACCTGAAGAATTTCCCTTGCCGCTGCTTCCCTCCGGAGCTGACCCGCTAACATACTCCGCTAACATGCCCCGCCTTATCTCCATGTTCATAAACTGCACCCCTTGCTTGTCTCAGTTTGCGCACCGCCTTCCTGGTGGACAGTCAGTCGAAGCTCGCCTGTAGTTCCTTCCTCTTTTCCAGTTTCGCTGGGTCCCCATTTTCTGCATAACTCCTATCTACCTCCAACATCTTATCTATTACCCTCTGCTGCTCCAACCTCTCCTCTTTGTCCACCCTGGCCTTAAACAAAATTACCTCACCCCTCACCACCGCCTTTAGAGCCTCCCAGACAACTGCCTTCGACACCTCACCCGTACAGTTGAAACCTACATATTCCTTAATTATCTTTTCAATTTTCTCACAGAACAATTGGTTCCCCAAAAGCCTCACATCCAGTTTCCACCCCGGCCTCTGCGCTGTCCCCTTCTCCAGTACCATATCCACCCAATGCGGCGCATGATCTGACACTGCAATTGCCGAGTATTCTGACCCCTTAACCCCAGTCAGCAAAGCCCATCCCCACCACCAAGAAGCCGATTCGCAAGTATACCTTATGGACTGCTGAGAAAAACGAGTACTCCCGTTCCCCTGGGTGCAGGAACCTCCAAGGGTCCACCCCTCCCATTTCCACCATTAGCCCAGCCAGCGTCTTCGACCCCCCCCCCCCCCCCCCCCCCCCCCCACCCCCCACCCCGCCGATGGGACCAGCGAGCGCGGCAGTGATCTGTCCAACCTTGGCTCCTGCACCAAGTTCTAGTCCCCCCCCCCCACAATCGGTTTGTGTGTGTCCAAGTCAGGAATGGCTCCAAACACCTTCTTTGCGAATCCCACATCGTCCCAATTGGGACCGTATACACTAATCAGCGCCACTAACCTCCCCTCCAGCGCCCCTGTCACAATCACATATCTACCCCCCTGATCTGCCACCACCTTCTCCATCTGGAAGCGTACCCGTTTGCTGACCATTACCGCTACCCTTCGAGCCCTTCCATCAAATCCAGAGTGAAACACTTGCCTAACCCAACCCTTTTTAAGTCTCACCTGATCCTTCACCCTCAAGTGAGTCTCCTGCAGCATTGCCACATTGGCTTTCAAACTTTTAAGATGCGCAAGCACCCTTGACCTCTTGACCGGACCTCCTAGCCTTCTCACGTTCTGCGTGACTATCCTAACTGGAGGTCTCTCACCCCCCCCAGCGCTGGCCCTAGGGTTGCTGGCGCCCCGGGCAAGCTGAACTTCGGCGCCCTTACAAGTATAATCACGATGATAAATCAGTGATCACAGCAAATAACTTATCGCTCAAGGAAAAGATTCTTGTTGTTTTAATTGCTTCTCTGTCCGAATTTGCCAACGCAATTCAGCAAATTGCCATATTCACCATTTGAGCCGTGCAGTTATTTTTTAAAGTTTGGGATTTTTGTTCAAACAAGATCCGAAAATGTTTAACAACGCAGTGCAAGTTACCTCAACATATGCAGCAGAAAAGTAAGCTATGAAACGTGATGTAATGATTTTGGATATAGAATTGTACGAATCAGTAACACGTTTATTTCTAAAAGTCTGAAAATGGATTGTAATGATAACACGACAACATGGACACTTGACTGGTCACCGCCCAAAACATTTCTATTTTACTTTGGTGCTCAATTACGTTTTAAATTTAAAAAACACCAGTTAAATAAAATGTTTACCACCGGGAGACAAGCCTCACTGAGAGTTTCTCTTTGGGTGGGAGGGGGCGACGGAGATCACAGGTTGCATTTTGTATTGATGGGAGTCTAGAATTAAATCTGGCAATAGCTAAAAACACAATATTTTCCTGTAATTTTCCATGGGAACAGTTGGTTGAGTGGTAGATTTTAAAGAAACAAAGCTTAAGAGTTATTTCTTTACCCGGTCTCTGTTTCCACGTGTGCAGGCATGCATTCATTAACGCAATTCCGCCACATTTCAACATCAAATCAGAGGACAAACCCAGTAGCTGCATAAGGGAGAGAGAGAAAAACAATCATGAATATTTAAGCTCCCTCGCTACCTTCCATCCAAAGGCATCACTCCTTGATGGCGCCCCCTAGCACATGGCGCCCCGGGCGACTGCCCGAGTTGCCGGTACCTTGAGCCGGCCCTGCCCCCCCACCCTTCTTATCCACCAACATCATACCACCGGGCCCTTCCCCATAAGCCTGACCTGCCCCTATCCATTATTAACATCGAACCCCTTCAACCCCCCTCCCAAGAACCCCCACTACATTTCCTCTTGAAAAAACATCTCCCAGCATCAGTCCCTTCCCCTCCCCTCGCTCGCCTCGTAGGCCCATTGAAACCTGCTAACCAGGCTCCAATGTCCGTAGTCCTCCTCTCACCTCACCTCCGTTCACTAGCCGACTTTAGTTAGCTAGCGTGGGTGGCTCCCCCTGCCAAGGTATATCGTCCCCTCCCACCCAGTCCCAGAGCAAGAAAAAACAAAAACAACAATCCAACCCATACAATTCACTAAAATAAAATAGAACCGTCGCAACACAGAACTCCAATCAACCCAACCATTAACTTGAACTCTATAACAATGTAAAGAGAAGTAAATTACAATACACATCAGTAAACAGAAAGCTGTAGCATTTATACATTTTCCAGCTCCCCAATCACAGTCCACAGTCTCTCTTCCAGCTCTGCTCCTCACGTCTGTCCCAAGCCTTCAATCGCCTCCGCTGTCTCAAAATAAAAGTCTTTGGCCTCATACGTTACCCTCAGCTTCGCCGGGTATACCATACCAAATTGCAATCCCTTTTTGAACAGTGCCACCTTCACTCGCCCAAACGCCGCTCGTCTTTTTGCCAACTCCACCGTTAAGTCCTGGTAGATCCGAACTAACTCACCATCCGACTGCACCTCGCGCTTCTGCTTCACCCAGCTTAACACCTTCTCCTTCATGCAGTACTTATGGAAGCAGTTAATTACTGCTCTTGGCGGCTCGTTCACTTTGGGCTTCGGCCTTAATGACCGATGGGCTCGGTGTAGCTCGTACTGGGAGGGGTTCTCACCCTCCCCCATCAATTCCGGCAACTTCTTCGCGAAGTTTTGTGTTGGCCTTGGGCCCCCTGTCCCTTTGGACAAGCCCACAATTCTCGTTGTGCCATCTCAAGCGGTTCTCCAAGTCCTCAAGTTTTGCTCGGAGTCCTCTGTTGACCTCCACCACCCTCCGCAGCTCTTCACTCATCGAGGTGACCTGGTCACTGTGCTGTGTCACGGCCTCCTCCACTTCCTTTATCTTCTCGCCATGTTCTCTCACCTCGGCCGATGTCTTTGCCACAGCTACCCTCACCGAGGCGATTGCCTCCTCCACCATTGATTTCAATACGACCGCCGTCTCCTTCTTCCAGGCCTCCATGTGCCTCGCAAACTGTTTTTCCAGCTCTACCGCCATCACCTCAGTCATCTTCTCCACTGTAAGTAGTGCGGCCCCACCATGCGGTTCAGCTTCCGCCATCCTGTTAGCACTTTTGCTCGTCTTCTCATTCAGCGGCGAGCCTTGCTTTTCCTTTCTTTTTTCTTTCTTTTCACTTTTCCCCCTTCACCGTCCTGTCCTTCTTCAATCCGTTTTTTTCTTTGAAAAACAAACAGTCAATTTTTCAAAGAGATGGGGGGGCAGAGAAAAAAAAACTTTCACCAAACTTATTTAAAACTTCTTCTTTCTCTTCTTTTTTGCATCCCCCCAGACTTTCCCTGGGACTGGACTTCAACTTTCTTAGCATGCTCTAGGTGGGAGCCATCCAACGTAGGACATCTCTTCTACATCCCGCCCTGGCTTCGGGCCTGCTGCCTCGGCTCCCGCTTGGCTCCGCCCCCGCTGCTCTGCCCTTCGAGCGCGTGCTGGGCCCGACGCCTCGGCACCCGCCGCCCAACACCCGCGTGGGGTTCTTCGCAGGTTTTCAAACCGGCCCCGCTAGCTGGCCGTGACGGTCCCCACGGCCGTCAATAGTTGGGGGGGGGGGATCAAAAAGTCGGGGAAACCCCCGAAAGCGCCGCAAATCGTGGCCACTGGCGGGAGCTCTTCCCGATGCGGCCAACCCACTCGCAAGCGCCACCGGGAGCCTGCACATCTTTGGGTTGTGGGGGCGAAACCCACGCAAACACGGGGAGAATGTGCAAACTCCACATGGACAGTGACCCAGAGCCAGGATTGAACCCGGGACCTCAGCGCCGTGAGGCAGCAGTGCTAACCCACTGCGTCACCGTGCTGTCCTTCTGGAGCCAATTTAGCTTGGCCAATCCACCTGACCTGCACATCTTTTGGACTGTGGGAGGAAACCGGAGCACCCGGAGGAAACCCACGCAGACACGGGAGAAAGTGCAAACTCCACAGGGACAGTCACCCGTGACAGGAATCCAATCTGCGTCCCTGACGCTGTGAGGCAGCAGTGCTAACCACTGTGCCACCATGCCACCCAGTATTCTGGCAGCTGTCACGATGCCTTCATTTCTGGTGGTCTGCTGTGCTTGAGCCACCGTGGCAAACCCAGCAGGTGGATACTGGACAACCAGGACTGTCTATTATCCATGCGGCTGAAGAATCTGCGACTCAGCCCACACACACATGTACATTGTGCATACACGAGAGCTGTGCTGCCACGTGAAATGTCACAGAGCAGGCTATTGATGTGCGGAAACAACAATACTTCCGTTGCCTGGACGACTCTGAAGGAACCCTGCGGTACTCAGCAGAATGGGCGTCGAGACTCGGGGTCCGGTTCATTCCACGTCTAGGATGTGCTTCAGGAACTGAATTCTTCACCTACCTAATCCACAACCTCCAGTACCTATAAGGACAAGGGTAGCAGGTACATGGGAAAACCATCATTTTCAAGTTCCCCTCCAAGTCACACACCATTCTGACTTGAACATACATTGCTTCATTGCCATTGGGTCAAAATATGGGAAACCTGCACTTATGAAAAACCTTCGCCAAGTGGAGCGCAGAAGAAAGCTCCCCAATAATTTCGGAAGAGCAACTAGGATAATTAATGCTGGTTTTTCCAGTGATACAAAGGAACATAAGAATAGGAGTAGACACCTACTTCTCAACAATGTACTTTTAGCAAAGTTAACATCATGGAAAAGGGGCATTGTTAGTTTGGTGGCCAGCCTTCCCATTGATATCATTGAACACAGAACATATTGTGGTGAATGTGTAACCACTATAAATTAACAATGTAGATTACTGTGTCCCTGTGGGCTCCATCTGTGAGCCGTTGCGCGGCTCTGCCCACAGGGGGAGATGAGGAGCATGTACAGGTCTCCGCCCCAGCAGGAAGTATAAAGTGCTGCGGTCCTACGAGTCCGCCCTCAGTTCAGTTTAGTCGCAGGCAGGCTCAGTTGTAAGCCGATTAAAGCCACAGTTTACTTCACTCATGTCTTTGAATGAATTGATGGTCGCATCACATATAAGATACAGTGCAGAAGGAGACCATTCAGCCCATCGAGTCTGCAACGACCCACTTAAACCCTCACTTCCACCCCATCCCCGTAACCCAATAACCCCTCCTAACCTCATAGAGGTGCAGCCTTTAATTTATATGCAGCACAGGTACACCATAGGAACTGACATTTTGCCCCTGGATATAGGTTTAAGGGCCGAGATTCTCCCACAATCGGCGGGGCGGCCCGTACCGGCGCCAAAAAGTGGCGTGAACCACTCCTGCGTCGGGCCGCCCGGAAGGTGTGGAACCCTCCGCACTTCCGAGGGCTCGGCCGGCGCTGGAGGGGTTGCCGCCATGCCAACCGGTGCCGAAGGGCCTCCGCCGGCCGGTGCAAGTTGGCGTATGCGCAGGTCTGCCAGCGTGTTTCCTGTACATGCGCAGGGGGTTTCTTCTTTGCGCCGGCCATCACAGAGTTTTACAGAGGCCGGCGAGGAGGGAACGAGTGACCACATGACACATGAGAATGACTAGAGCGAGGGTAGGTCCGATTAAGGACAGTAGCGGGAGATTGTGTATTGAGTCTGAAGAGATAGGAGAGGTCTTGAACAAGTATTTTTCTTCAGTATTTACAAACGAGAGGGGCCATATTGTTGGAGAGGACAGCGTGAAGCAGACTGATAAGCTTGAGGAGATACTTGTCAGGAAGGAAGATGTGTTGCGCGTTTTGAAAAACTTGAGGATAGACAAGTCCCCCGGGCCTGACGGGATATATCCAAGGATTCTATGGGAAGCAAGAAATGAAATTGCAGAGCCGTTGGCAATGATCTTTTCGTCCTCGCTGTCAACAGGGGTGGTACCAGGGGATTGGAGAGTGGCGAATGTCGTGCCCCTGTTCAAAAAAGGGAATAGGGATAACCCTGGGAATTACAGGCCAGTTAGTCTTACTTCGGTGGTAGGCAAAGTAATGGAAAGGGTACTGAGGAATAGGATTTCTGAGCATCTGGAAAGGCATTGCTTGATTAGGGATAGTCAGCACGGATTTGTGAGGGGTAGGTCTTGCCTTACAAGTCTTATTGAATTCTTTGAGGAGGTGACCAAGCATGTGGATGAAGGTAAAGCAGTGGATGTAGTGTACATGGATTTTAGTAAGGCATTTGATAAGGTTCCCCATGGTAGGCTTATGCAGAAAGTAAGGAGGCATGGGATAGTGGGAAATTTGGCCAGTTGGATAACAAACTGGCTAACCGATAGAAGACAGAGAGTGGTGGTGGATGGCAAATATTCAGCCTGGAGCCCAGTTATCAGTGGCGTACCGCAGGGATCAGTTCTGGGT